>NC_140579.1:1302537643-1303200976 GCF_964204655.1 Triturus cristatus
CTAAAGAATGATGATGGATTAAACCCAGATCAGCTGACTGGGGGTGAGTGCTTGCAATGTTCAATACTCCGTCCATCATCCCCTTTGGTTTTCCCTTGCTCATTTTGCCCCTGGATTCAAGCTAGCCTGGCTGATGACGGCTGATTAGCCAGAAACCGGTCCCAAAATGCTTGTTTCCGGTCCAGGTAAGACATGGCTTGGCAGTTCGTGCTGGACTGTTCCCATGAGGCACAGGGTCAGACTGATTTGCATATGGCCATGTCTGAACTGGGGTGGCGGAGTGAGCTAAAGAATGATGATGGATTAAACCCAGATCAGTTGACTGGGGGTGAGTGCTTGCAATGTTCAACACTCCGTCCATCATCCCCTTTGCTTTTGCTTTGTTCGCCCTTAGTTGACAGGGTATGCCCAGACGTGGCTCCCTTGCTCTTTTTGCCACTGGATTCAAGCTAGCCTGGATGATAATGGCTGATTAGCCAGAAACCGGTCCCAGGATGCTTCTTTCCGGTCCAGGGAAGACATGCCTTGGCAGTTCAGGCTGGACTGTTCCCATGAGGCACAGGGTCAGACTGATTCACATATGGCCATGTCTGAACTGGGGTGGCAGAGTGAGCTGAAGAATGATGATGGATTAAACCCAGATCAGTTGACTGGGGGTGAGTGCTTGCAATGTTCAACACTCCTCCATCATCCCCTTTGGTTTTGCTTTGCTCGCCCTAAATTGGCAGGGTATGCCCAGACGTGGGTCCCTTGCTCACTTTGCCACTGGATTCAAGATAGCCTGGCTGATGAGGGTTATGAACCCGAAACCACTTCCAGGATGCTTGTTTCCAGTCCAGGGAAGACATGGCTTAGCAGTTCGGGCTGGACTGTTCCCATGAGGCACACGGTCAGACTGATTTGTATTTGGCCACGTCTGAACTGGGGTGGCAGAGTGAGCTAAAGAATGATGATGGATTAAACCCAGATCAGCTGACTGGGGGCGAGTGCTTGCAATGTTCAATACTCCGTCCATCATCCCCTTTGGTTTTCCCTTGCTCACTTTGCCCCTGGATTCAAGCTAGCCTGGCTGATGATGGCTGATTAGCCAGAAACCGGTCCCAAAATGCTTGTTTACGGTCCAGGTAAGACATGGCTTGGCAGTTCGGGCTGGACTGTTCCCATGAGGCACAGGGTCAGACTGATTTGCATATGGCCATGTCTGAACTGGGGTGGCGGAGTGAGCTAAAGAATGATGATGGATTAAACCCAGATCAGTTGACTGGGGGTGAGTGCTTGCAATGTTCAACACTCCGTCCATCATCCCCTTTGCTTTTGCTTTGTTCGCCCTAAGTTGACAGGGTATGCCCAGATGTGGCTCCCTTGCTCTTTTTGCCACTGGATTCAAGCTAGCCTGGATGATAATGGCTGATTAGCCAGAAACCGGTCCCAGGATGCTTCTTTCCGGTCCAGGGAAGACATGCCTTGGCAGTTCAGGCTGGACTGTTCCCATGAGGCACAGGGTCAGACTGATTCACATATGGCCATGTCTGAACTGGGGTGGCGGAGTGAGCTGAAGAATGATGATGGATTAAACCCAGATCAGTTGACTGGGGGTGAGTGCTTGCAATGTTCAACACTCCTCCATCATCCCCTTTGGTTTTGCTTTGCTCGCCCTAAATTGGCAGGGTATGCCCAGACGTGGGTCCCTTGCTCACTTTGCCACTGGATTCAAGATAGCCTGGCTGATGAGGGTTATGAACCCGAAACCACTTCCAGGATGCTTGTTTCCAGTCCAGGGAAGACATGGCTTAGCAGTTCGGGCTGGACTGTTCCCATGAGGCACAGGGTCAGACTGATTTGTATTTGGCCACGTCTGAACTGGGGTGGCAGAGTGAGCTAAAGAATGATGATGGATTAAACCCAGATCAGCTGACTGGGGGCGAGTGCTTGCAATGTTCAATACTCCGTCCATCATCCCCTTTGGTTTTCCCTTGCTCACTTTGCCCCTGGATTCAAGCTAGCCTGGCTGATGACGGCTGATTAGCCAGAAACCGGTCCCAAAATGCTTGTTTCCGGTCCAGGTAAGACATGGCTTGGCAGTTCGTGCTGGACTGTTCCCATGAGGCACAGGGTCAGACTGATTTGCATATGGCCATGTCTGAACTGGGGTGGCGGAGTGAGCTAAAGAATGATGATGGATTAAACCCAGATCAGTTGACTGGGGGTGAGTGCTTGCAATGTTCAACACTCCGTCCATCATCCCCTTTGCTTTTGCTTTGTTCGCCCTAAGTTGACAGGGTATGCCCAGACGTGGCTCCCTTGCTCTTTTTGCCACTGGATTCAAGCTAGCCTGGATGATAATGGCTGATTAGCCAGAAACCGGTCCCAGGATGCTTCTTTCCGGTCCAGGGAAGACATGCCTTGGCAGTTCAGGCTGGACTGTTCCCATGAGGCACAGGGTCAGACTGATTCACATATGGCCATGTCTGAACTGGGGTGGCGGAGTGAGCTGAAATATGATGATGGATTAAACCCAGATCAGTTGACTGGGGGTGAGTGCTTGCAATGTTCAACACTCTTCCATCATCCCCTTTGGTTTTGCTTTGCTCGCCCTAAATTGGCAGGGTATGCCCAGACGTGGGTCCCTTGCTCACTTTGCCACTGGATTCAAGATAGCCTGGCTGATGAGGGTTATGAACCCGAAACCACTTCCAGGATGCTTGTTTCCAGTCCAGGGAAGACATGGCTTAGCAGTTCGGGCTGGACTGTTCCCATGAGGCACAGGGTCAGACTGATTTGTATTTGGCCACGTCTGAACTGGGGTGGCAGAGTGAGCTAAAGAATGATGATGGATTAAACCCAGATTAGCTGACTGGGGGAGTGCTTGGAATGTTCAACACTCCATCCATCATCCCCTTTGGTTTTCCCTTGCTCACTTTGCCCCTGGATTCAAGCTAGCCTGGCTGATGACAGCTGATTAGCCAGAAACTGGTCCCGGGATGCTTGTTTCCGGTCCAGGGAAGACATGGCTTCGGCAGTTCGGGCTGGACTGTTCCCATGAGGCACAGGGTCAGACGGATTTGCATATGGCCATGTCTGAACTGGGGAGGCAGAGTGAGCTATAGAATGATGATGGATTAAACCCAGATCAGCTGACTGGGGGTGAGTGCTTGCAATGTTCAACACTCCGGCCATCATCCCCTTCGGTTTTCCCTTGCTCACTTTGCCCCTGGATTCAAGCTAGCCTGGCTGATGACAGCTGATTAGCCAGAAACTGGTCCCGGGATGCTTGTTTCCGGTCCAGGGAAGACATGGCTTGGCAGTTCGGGCTGGACTGTTCCCATGAGGCACAGGGTCAGACTGATTTGCATATGGCCATGTCTGAACTGGGGTGGCGGAGTGAGCTAAAGAATGATGATGGATTAAACCAAGATCAGTTGACTGGGGGTGAGTGCCTGCAATGTTCAACACTCCGTCCATCATCCCCTTTGGTTTTGCTTTGTTCGCCCTAAGTTGACAGGGTATGCCCAGACGTGGCTCCCTTGCTCTTTTTGCCACTGGATTCAAGCTAGCCTGGATGATAATGGCTGATTAGCCAGAAACCGGTCCCAGGATGCTTCTTTCCGGTCCAGGGAAGACATGCCTTGGCAATTCAGGCTGGACTGTTCCCATGAGGCACTGGGTCAGACTGATTCACATATGCCCATGTCTGAACTGGGGTGGCGGAGTGAGCTGAAGAATGATGATGGATTAAACCCGGATCAGTTGACTGGGGGTGAGTGCTTGCAATGTTCAACACTCCTCCATCATCCCCTTTGGTTTTGCTTTGCTCGCCCTAAATTGGCAGGGTATGCCCAGACGTGGGTCCCTTGCTCACTTTGCCACTGGATTCAAGATAGCCTGGCTGATGAGGGTTATGAACCCAAAACCACTTCCAGGATGCTTGTTTCCAGTCCAGGGAAGACATGGCTTAGCAGTTCGGGCTGGACTGTTCCCATGAGGCACACGGTCAGACTGATTTGTATATGGCCACGTCTGAACTGGGGTGGCAGAGTGAGCTAAAGAATGATGATGGATTAAACCCAGATCAGCTGACTGGGGGTGAGTGCTTGCAATGTTCAATACTCCGTCCATCATCCCCTTTGGTTTTCCCTTGCTCATTTTGCCCCTGGATTCAAGCTAGCCTGGCTGATGACGGCTGATTAGCCAGAAACCGGTCCCAAAATGCTTGTTTCCGGTCCAGGTAAGACATGGCTTGGCAGTTCGTGCTGGACTGTTCCCATGAGGCACAGGGTCAGACTGATTTGCATATGGCCATGTCTGAACTGGGGTGGCGGAGTGAGCTAAAGAATGATGATGGATTAAACCCAGATCAGTTGACTGGGGGTGAGTGCTTGCAATGTTCAACACTCCGTCCATCATCCCCTTTGCTTTTGCTTTGTTCGCCCTTAGTTGACAGGGTATGCCCAGACGTGGCTCCCTTGCTCTTTTTGCCACTGGATTCAAGCTAGCCTGGATGATAATGGCTGATTAGCCAGAAACCGGTCCCAGGATGCTTCTTTCCGGTCCAGGGAAGACATGCCTTGGCAGTTCAGGCTGGACTGTTCCCATGAGGCACAGGGTCAGACTGATTCACATATGGCCATGTCTGAACTGGGGTGGCAGAGTGAGCTGAAGAATGATGATGGATTAAACCCAGATCAGTTGACTGGGGGTGAGTGCTTGCAATGTTCAACACTCCTCCATCATCCCCTTTGGTTTTGCTTTGCTCGCCCTAAATTGGCAGGGTATGCCCAGACGTGGGTCCCTTGCTCACTTTGCCACTGGATTCAAGATAGCCTGGCTGATGAGGGTTATGAACCCGAAACCACTTCCAGGATGCTTGTTTCCAGTCCAGGGAAGACATGGCTTAGCAGTTCGGGCTGGACTGTTCCCATGAGGCACACGGTCAGACTGATTTGTATTTGGCCACGTCTGAACTGGGGTGGCAGAGTGAGCTAAAGAATGATGATGGATTAAACCCAGATCAGCTGACTGGGGGCGAGTGCTTGCAATGTTCAATACTCCGTCCATCATCCCCTTTGGTTTTCCCTTGCTCACTTTGCCCCTGGATTCAAGCTAGCCTGGCTGATGATGGCTGATTAGCCAGAAACCGGTCCCAAAATGCTTGTTTACGGTCCAGGTAAGACATGGCTTGGCAGTTCGGGCTGGACTGTTCCCATGAGGCACAGGGTCAGACTGATTTGCATATGGCCATGTCTGAACTGGGGTGGCGGAGTGAGCTAAAGAATGATGATGGATTAAACCCAGATCAGTTGACTGGGGGTGAGTGCTTGCAATGTTCAACACTCCGTCCATCATCCCCTTTGCTTTTGCTTTGTTCGCCCTAAGTTGACAGGGTATGCCCAGATGTGGCTCCCTTGCTCTTTTTGCCACTGGATTCAAGCTAGCCTGGATGATAATGGCTGATTAGCCAGAAACCGGTCCCAGGATGCTTCTTTCCGGTCCAGGGAAGACATGCCTTGGCAGTTCAGGCTGGACTGTTCCCATGAGGCACAGGGTCAGACTGATTCACATATGGCCATGTCTGAACTGGGGTGGCGGAGTGAGCTGAAGAATGATGATGGATTAAACCCAGATCAGTTGACTGGGGGTGAGTGCTTGCAATGTTCAACACTCCTCCATCATCCCCTTTGGTTTTGCTTTGCTCGCCCTAAATTGGCAGGGTATGCCCAGACGTGGGTCCCTTGCTCACTTTGCCACTGGATTCAAGATAGCCTGGCTGATGAGGGTTATGAACCCGAAACCACTTCCAGGATGCTTGTTTCCAGTCCAGGGAAGACATGGCTTAGCAGTTCGGGCTGGACTGTTCCCATGAGGCACAGGGTCAGACTGATTTGTATTTGGCCACGTCTGAACTGGGGTGGCAGAGTGAGCTAAAGAATGATGATGGATTAAACCCAGATCAGCTGACTGGGGGCGAGTGCTTGCAATGTTCAATACTCCGTCCATCATCCCCTTTGGTTTTCCCTTGCTCACTTTGCCCCTGGATTCAAGCTAGCCTGGCTGATGACGGCTGATTAGCCAGAAACCGGTCCCAAAATGCTTGTTTCCGGTCCAGGTAAGACATGGCTTGGCAGTTCGTGCTGGACTGTTCCCATGAGGCACAGGGTCAGACTGATTTGCATATGGCCATGTCTGAACTGGGGTGGCGGAGTGAGCTAAAGAATGATGATGGATTAAACCCAGATCAGTTGACTGGGGGTGAGTGCTTGCAATGTTCAACACTCCGTCCATCATCCCCTTTGCTTTTGCTTTGTTCGCCCTAAGTTGACAGGGTATGCCCAGACGTGGCTCCCTTGCTCTTTTTGCCACTGGATTCAAGCTAGCCTGGATGATAATGGCTGATTAGCCAGAAACCGGTCCCAGGATGCTTCTTTCCGGTCCAGGGAAGACATGCCTTGGCAGTTCAGGCTGGACTGTTCCCATGAGGCACAGGGTCAGACTGATTCACATATGGCCATGTCTGAACTGGGGTGGCGGAGTGAGCTGAAATATGATGATGGATTAAACCCAGATCAGTTGACTGGGGGTGAGTGCTTGCAATGTTCAACACTCCTCCATCATCCCCTTTGGTTTTGCTTTGCTCGCCCTAAATTGGCAGGGTATGCCCAGACGTGGGTCCCTTGCTCACTTTGCCACTGGATTCAAGATAGCCTGGCTGATGAGGGTTATGAACCCGAAACCACTTCCAGGATGCTTGTTTCCAGTCCAGGGAAGACATGGCTTAGCAGTTCGGGCTGGACTGTTCCCATGAGGCACAGGGTCAGACTGATTTGTATTTGGCCACGTCTGAACTGGGGTGGCAGAGTGAGCTAAAGAATGATGATGGATTAAACCCAGATCAGCTGACTGGGGGCGAGTGCTTGCAATGTTCAATACTCCGTCCATCATCCCCTTTGGTTTTCCCTTGCTCACTTTGCCCCTGGATTCAAGCTAGCCTGGCTGATGATGGCTGATTAGCCAGAAACCGGTCCCAAAATGCTTGTTTCTGGTCCAGGTAAGACATGGCTTGGCAGTTCGGGCTGGACTGTTCCCATGAGGCACAGGGTCAGACTGATTTGCATATGGCCATGTCTGAACTGGGGTGGCGGAGTGAGCTAAAGAATGATGATGGATTAAACCCAGATCAGTTGACTGGGGGTGAGTGCCTGCAATGTTCAACACTCCGTCCATCATCCCCTTTGGTTTTGCTTTGTTCGCCCTAAGTTGACAGGGTATGCCCAGACGTGGCTCCCTTGCTCTTTTTGCCACTGGATTCAAGCTAGCCTGGATGATAATGGCTGATTAGCCAGAAACCGGTCCCAGGATGCTTCTTTCCGGTCCAGGGAAGACATGCCTTGGCAATTCAGGCTGGACTGTTCCCATGAGGCACTGGGTCAGACTGATTCACATATGCCCATGTCTGAACTGGGGTGGCGGAGTGAGCTGAAGAATGATGATGGATTAAACCCAGATCAGTTGACTGGGGGTGAGTGCTTGCAATGTTCAACACTCCTCCATCATCCCCTTTGGTTTTGCTTTGCTCGCCCTAAATTGG
The DNA here is from genome assembly GCF_964204655.1 of Triturus cristatus. Lineage (NCBI taxonomy): Eukaryota > Metazoa > Chordata > Amphibia > Caudata > Salamandridae > Triturus > Triturus cristatus. The sequence goes on from NC_140579.1 coordinate 1,302,545,226, forward strand.
CAGGGTATGCCCAGACGTGGGTCCCTTGCTCACTTTGCCACTGGATTCAAGATAGCCTGGCTGATGAGGGTTATGAACCCAAAACCACTTCCAGGATGCTTGTTTCCAGTCCAGGGAAGACATGGCTTAGCAGTTCGGGCTGGACTGTTCCCATGAGGCACACGGTCAGACTGATTTGTATATGGCCACGTCTGAACTGGGGTGGCAGAGTGAGCTAAAGAATGATGATGGATTAAACCCAGATCAGCTGACTGGGGGTGAGTGCTTGCAATGTTCAATACTCCGTCCATCATCCCCTTTGGTTTTCCCTTGCTCACTTTGCCCCTGGATTCAAGCTAGCCTGGCTGATGATGGCTGATTAGCCAGAAACCGGTCCCAAAATGCTTGTTTACGGTCCAGGTAAGACATGGCTTGGCAGTTCGGGCTGGACTGTTCCCATGAGGCACAGGGTCAGACTGATTTGCATATGGCCATGTCTGAACTGGGGTGGCGGAGTGAGCTAAAGAATGATGATGGATTAAACCCAGATCAGTTGACTGGGGGTGAGTGCTTGCAATGTTCAACACTCCGTCCATCATCCCCTTTGCTTTTGCTTTGTTCGCCCTAAATTGACAGGGTATGCCCAGATGTGGCTCCCTTGCTCTTTTTGCCACTGGATTCAAGCTAGCCTGGATGATAATGGCTGATTAGCCAGAAACCGGTCCCAGGATGCTTCTTTCCGGTCCAGGGAAGACATGCCTTGGCAGTTCAGGCTGGACTGTTCCCATGAGGCACAGGGTCAGACTGATTCACATATGGCCATGTCTGAACTGGGGTGGCGGAGTGAGCTGAAGAATGATGATGGATTGAACCCAGATCAGTTGACTGGGGGTGAGTGCTTGCAATGTTCAACACTCCTCCATCATCCCCTTTGGTTTTGCTTTGCTCGCCCTAAATTGGCAGGGTATGCCCAGACGTGGGTCCCTTGCTCACTTTGCCACTGGATTCAAGATAGCCTGGCTGATGAGGGTTATGAACCCGAAACCACTTCCAGGATGCTTGTTTCCAGTCCAGGGAAGACATGGCTTAGCAGTTCGGGCTGGACTGTTCCCATGAGGCACAGGGTCAGACTGATTTGTATTTGGCCACGTCTGAACTGGGGTGGCAGAGTGAGCTAAAGAATGATGATGGATTAAACCCAGATCAGCTGACTGGGGGCGAGTGCTTGCAATGTTCAATACTCCGTCCATCATCCCCTTTGGTTTTCCCTTGCTCACTTTGCCCCTGGATTCAAGCTAGCCTGGCTGATGATGGCTGATTAGCCAGAAACCGGTCCCAAAATGCTTGTTTACGGTCCAGGTAAGACATGGCTTGGCAGTTCGGGCTGGACTGTTCCCATGAGGCACAGGGTCAGACTGATTTGCATATGGCCATGTCTGAACTGGGGTGGCGGAGTGAGCTAAAGAATGATGATGGATTAAACCCAGATCAGTTGACTGGGGGTGAGTGCTTGCAATGTTCAACACTCCGTCCATCATCCCCTTTGCTTTTGCTTTGTTCGCCCTAAGTTGACAGGGTATGCCCAGATGTGGCTCCCTTGCTCTTTTTGCCACTGGATTCAAGCTAGCCTGGATGATAATGGCTGATTAGCCAGAAACCGGTCCCAGGATGCTTCTTTCCGGTCCAGGGAAGACATGCCTTGGCAGTTCAGGCTGGACTGTTCCCATGAGGCACAGGGTCAGACTGATTCACATATGGCCATGTCTGATTTGGGGTGGCGGAGTGAGCTGAAGAATGATGATGGATTAAACCCAGATCAGTTGACTGGGGGTGAGTGCTTGCAATGTTCAACACTCCTCCATCATCCCCTTTGGTTTTGCTTTGCTCGCCCTAAATTGGCAGGGTATGCCCAGACGTGGGTCCCTTGCTCACTTTGCCACTGGATTCAAGATAGCCTGGCTGATGAGGGTTATGAACCCGAAACCACTTCCAGGATGCTTGTTTCCAGTCCAGGGAAGACATGGCTTAGCAGTTCGGGCTGGACTGTTCCCATGAGGCACAGGGTCAGACTGATTTGTATTTGGCCACGTCTGAACTGGGGTGGCAGAGTGAGCTAAAGAATGATGATGGATTAAACCCAGATCAGCTGACTGGGGGCGAGTGCTTGCAATGTTCAATACTCCGTCCATCATCCCCTTTGGTTTTCCCTTGCTCACTTTGCCCCTGGATTCAAGCTAGCCTGGCTGATGACGGCTGATTAGCCAGAAACCGGTCCCAAAATGCTTGTTTCCGGTCCAGGTAAGACATGGCTTGGCAGTTCGTGCTGGACTGTTCCCATGAGGCACAGGGTCAGACTGATTTGCATATGGCCATGTCTGAACTGGGGTGGCAGAGTGAGCTAAAGAATGATGATGGATTAAACCCAGATCAGTTGACTGGGGGTGAGTGCTTGCAATGTTCAACACTCCGTCCATCATCCCCTTTGCTTTTGCTTTGTTCGCCCTAAGTTGACAGGGTATGCCCAGACGTGGCTCCCTTGCTCTTTTTGCCACTGGATTCAAGCTAGCCTGGATGATAATGGCTGATTAGCCAGAAACCGGTCCCAGGATGCTTCTTTCCGGTCCAGGGAAGACATGCCTTGGCAGTTCAGGCTGGACTGTTCCCATGAGGCACAGGGTCAGACTGATTCACATATGGCCATGTCTGAACTGGGGTGGCGGAGTGAGCTGAAGAATGATGATGGATTAAACCCAGATCAGTTGACTGGGGGTGAGTGCTTGCAATGTTCAACACTCCTCCATCATCCCCTTTGGTTTTGCTTTGCTCGCCCTAAATTGGCAGGGTATGCCCAGACGTGGGTCCCTTGCTCACTTTGCCACTGGATTCAAGATAGCCTGGCTGATGAGGGTTATGAACCCGAAACCACTTCCAGGATGCTTGTCTCCAGTCCAGGGAAGACATGGCTTAGCAGTTCGGGCTGGACTGTTCCCATGAGGCACAGGGTCAGACTGATTTGTACTTGGCCACGTCTGAACTGGGGTGGCAGAGTGAGCTAAAGAATGATGATGGATTAAACCCAGATCAGCTGACTGGGGGCGAGTGCTTGCAATGTTCAATACTCCATCCATCATCCCCTTTGGTTTTCCCTTGCTCACTTTGCCCCTGGATTCAAGCTAGCCTGGCTGATGACGGCTGATTAGCCAGAAACCGGTCCCAAAATGCTTGTTTCCGGTCCAGGTAAGACATGGCTTGGCAGTTCGGGCTGGACTGTTCCCATGAGGCACAGGGTCAGACTGATTTGCATATGGCCATGTCTGAACTGGGGTGGCGGAGTGAGCTAAAGAATGATGATGGATTAAACCCAGATCAGTTGACTGGGGGTGAGTGCCTGCAATGTTCAACACTCCGTCCATCATCCCCTTTGGTTTTGCTTTGTTCGCCCTAAGTTGACAGGGTATGCCCAGACGTGGCTCCCTTGCTCTTTTTGCCACTGGATTCAAGCTAGCCTGGATGATAATGGCTGATTAGCCAGAAACCGGTCCCAGGATGCTTCTTTCCGGTCCAGGGAAGACATGCCTTGGCAATTCAGGCTGGACTGTTCCCATGAGGCACTGGGTCAGACTGATTCACATATGCCCATGTCTGAACTGGGGTGGCGGAGTGAGCTGAAGAATGATGATGGATTAAACCCAGATCAGTTGACTGGGGGTGAGTGCTTGCAATGTTCAACACTCCTCCATCATCCCCTTTGGATTTGCTTTGCTCGCCCTAAATTGGCAGGGTATGCCCAGACGTGGGTCCCTTGCTCACTTTGCCACTGGATTCAAGATAGCCTGGCTGATGAGGGTTATGAACCCAAAACCACTTCCAGGATGCTTGTTTCCAGTCCAGGGAAGACATGGCTTAGCAGTTCGGGCTGGACTGTTCCCATGAGGCACACGGTCAGACTGATTTGTATATGGCCACGTCTGAACTGGGGTGGCAGAGTGAGCTAAAGAATGATGATGGATTAAACCCAGATCAGCTGACTGGGGGTGAGTGCTTGCAATGTTCAATACTCCGTCCATCATCCCCTTTGGTTTTCCCTTGCTCACTTTGCCCCTGGATTCAAGCTAGCCTGGCTGATGATGGCTGATTAGCCAGAAACCGGTCCCAAAATGCTTGTTTACGGTCCAGGTAAGACATGGCTTGGCAGTTCGGGCTGGACTGTTCCCATGAGGCACAGGGTCAGACTGATTTGCATATGGCCATGTCTGAACTGGGGTGGCGGAGTGAGATAAAGAATGATGATGGATTAAACCCAGATCAGTTGACTGGGGGTGAGTGCTTGCAATGTTCAACACTCCGTCCATCATCCCCTTTGCTTTTGCTTTGTTCGCCCTAAGTTGACAGGGTATGCCCAGATGTGGCTCCCTTGCTCTTTTTGCCACTGGATTCAAGCTAGCCTGGATGATAATGGCTGATTAGCCAGAAACCGGTCCCAGGATGCTTCTTTCCGGTCCAGGGAAGACATGCCTTGGCAGTTCAGGCTGGACTGTTCCCATGAGGCACAGGGTCAGACTGATTCACATATGGCCATGTCTGAACTGGGGTGGCGGAGTGAGCTGAAGAATGATGATGGATTAAACCCAGATCAGTTGACTGGGGGTGAGTGCTTGCAATGTTCAACACTCCTCCATCATCCCCTTTGGTTTTGCTTTGCTCGCCCTAAATTGGCAGGGTATGCCCAGACGTGGGTCCCTTGCTCACTTTGCCACTGGATTCAAGATAGCCTGGCTGATGAGGGTTATGAACCCGAAACCACTTCCAGGATGCTTGTTTCCAGTCCAGGGAAGACATGGCTTAGCAGTTCGGGCTGGACTGTTCCCATGAGGCACAGGGTCAGACTGATTTGTATTTGGCCACGTCTGAACTGGGGTGGCAGAGTGAGCTAAAGAATGATGATGGATTAAACCCAGATCAGCTGACTGGGGGCGAGTGCTTGCAATGTTCAATACTCCGTCCATCATCCCCTTTGGTTTTCCCTTGCTCACTTTGCCCCTGGATTCAAGCTAGCCTGGCTGATGACGGCTGATTAGCCAGAAACCGGTCCCAAAATGCTTGTTTCCGGTCCAGGTAAGACATGGCTTGGCAGTTCGTGCTGGACTGTTCCCATGAGGCACAGGGTCAGACTGATTTGCATATGGCCATGTCTGAACTGGGGTGGCGGAGTGAGCTAAAGAATGATGATGGATTAAACCCAGATCAGTTGACTGGGGGTGAGTGCTTGCAATGTTCAACACTCCGTCCATCATCCCCTTTGCTTTTGCTTTGTTCACCCTAAGTTGACAGGGTATGCCCAGACGTGGCTCCCTTGCTCTTTTTGCCACTGGATTCAAGCTAGCCTGGATGATAATGGCTGATTAGCCAGAAACCGGTCCCAGGATGCTTCTTTCCGGTCCAGGGAAGACATGCCTTGGCAGTTCAGGCTGGACTGTTCCCATGAGGCACAGGGTCAGACTGATTCACATATGGCCATGTCTGAACTGGGGTGGCGGAGTGAGCTGAAGAATGATGATGGATTAAACCCAGATCAGTTGACTGGGGGTGAGTGCTTGCAATGTTCAACACTCCTCCATCATCCCCTTTGGTTTTGCTTTGCTCGCCCTAAATTGGCAGGGTATGCCCAGACGTGGGTCCCTTGCTCACTTTGCCACTGGATTCAAGATAGCCTGGCTGATGAGGGTTATGAACCCGAAACCACTTCCAGGATGCTCGTTTCCAGTCCAGGGAAGACATGGCTTAGCAGTTCGGGCTGGACTGTTCCCATGAGGCACAGGGTCAGACTGATTTGTATTTGGCCACGTCTGAACTGGGGTGGCAGAGTGAGCTAAAGAATGATGATGGATTAAACCCAGATCAGCTGACTGGGGGCGAGTGCTTGCAATGTTCAATACTCCGTCCATCATCCACTTTGGTTTTCCCTTGCTCACTTTGCCCCTGGATTCAAGCTAGCTTGGCTGATGATGGCTGATTAGCCAGAAACCGGTCCCAAAATGCTTGTTTCCGGTCCAGGTAAGACATGGCTTGGCAGTTCGGGCTGGACTGTTCCCATGAGGCACAGGGTCAGACTGATTTGCATATGGCCATGTCTGAACTGGGGTGGCGGAGTGAGCTAAAGAATGATGATGGATTAAACCCAGATCAGTTGACTGGGGGTGAGTGCCTGCAATGTTCAACACTCCGTCCATCATCCCCTTTGGTTTTGCTTTGTTCGCCCTAAGTTGACAGGGTATGCCCAGACGTGGCTCCCTTGCTCTTTTTGCCACTGGATTCAAGCTAGCCTGGATGATAATGGCTGATTAGCCAGAAACCGGTCCCAGGATGCTTCTTTCCGGTCCAGGGAAGACATGCCTTGGCAATTCAGGCTGGACTGTTCCCATGAGGCACTGGGTCAGACTAATTCACATATGCCCATGTCTGAACTGGGGTGGCGGAGTGAGCTGAAGAATGATGATGGATTAAACCCAGATCAGTTGACTGGGGGTGAGTGCTTGCAATGTTCAACACTCCTCCATCATCCCCTTTGGTTTTGCTTTGCTCGCCCTAAATTGGCAGGGTATGCCCAGACGTGGGTCCCTTGCTCACTTTGCCACTGGATTCAAGATAGCCTGGCTGATGAGGGTTATGAACCCGAAACCACTTCCAGGATGCTTGTTTCCAGTCCAGGGAAGACATGGCTTAGCAGTTCGGGCTGGACTGTTCCCATGAGGCACACGGTCAGACTGATTTGTATATGGCCACGTCTGAACTGGGGTGGCAGAGTGAGCTAAAGAATGATGATGGATTAAACCCAGATCAGCTGACTGGGGGTGAGTGCTTGCAATGTTCAATACTCCGTCCATCATCCCCTTTGGTTTTCCCTTGCTCATTTTGCCCCTGGATTCAAGCTAGCCTGGCTGATGACGGCTGATTAGCCAGAAACCGGTCCCAAAATGCTTGTTTCCGGTCCAGGTAAGACATGGCTTGGCAGTTCGTGCTGGACTGTTCCCATGAGGCACAGGGTCAGACTGATTTGCATATGGCCATGTCTGAACTGGGGTGGCGGAGTGAGCTAAAGAATGATGATGGATTAAACCCAGATCAGTTGACTGGGGGTGAGTGCTTGCAATGTTCAACACTCCGTCCATCATCCCCTTTGCTTTTGCTTTGTTCGCCCTAAGTTGACAGGGTATGCCCAGATGTGGCTCCCTTGCTCTTTTTGCCACTGGATTCAAGCTAGCCTGGATGATAATGGCTGATTAGCCAGAAACCGGTCCCAGGATGCTTCTTTCCGGTCCAGGGAAGACATGCCTTGGCAGTTCAGGCTGGACTGTTCCCATGAGGCACAGGGTCAGACTGATTCACATATGGCCATGTCTGAACTGGGGTGGCGGAGTGAGCTGAAGAATGATGATGGATTAAACCCAGATCAGTTGACTGGGGGTGAGTGCTTGCAATGTTCAACACTCCTCCATCATCCCCTTTGGTTTTGCTTTGCTCGCCCTAAATTGGCAGGGTATGCCCAGACGTGGGTCCCTTGCTCACTTTGCCACTGGATTCAAGATAGCCTGGCTGATGAGGGTTATGAACCCGAAACCACTTCCAGGATGCTTGTTTCCAGTCCAGGGAAGACATGGCTTAGCAGTTCGGGCTGGACTGTTCCCATGAGGCACAGGGTCAGACTGATTTGTATTTGGCCACGTCTGAACTGGGGTGGCAGAGTGAGCTAAAGAATGATGATGGATTAAACCCAGATCAGCTGACTGGGGGCGAGTGCTTGCAATGTTCAATACTCCGTCCATCATCCCCTTTGGTTTTCCCTTGCTCACTTTGCCCCTGGATTCAAGCTAGCCTGGCTGATGACGGCTGATTAGCCAAAAACCTGTCCCAGGATGCTTGATTCCGGTCCAGGGAAGACATGGCTTGGCAGATTGGGCTGGACTGTTCCCATGAGGCACAGGGTCAGACTGAGTTGCATATGGCCATGTCTGAACTGGGGTGGCGGAGTGAGCTAAAGAATGAGGATGGATAAAACCCTGATCAGTTGACTGGGGGTGAGTTCTTGCAATGTTCAACACTCCGTCCATCATCTCCTTTGTTGTTGCTTTGTTCGCCCTAAGTTGGCAGGGTATACCCAGACGTGGGTTCCTTGCTCACTTTGCCACTGGATTCAAGCTAGCCTGGCTGATGACGGCTGATTGGCCAGAAACCGGTCCCAGGATGCTTGTTTCCGGTCCAGGGAAGACATGGCTTGGCAGTTCGGGCTGGACTGTTCCCATGAGGCACAGGGTCAGACTGATTTGCATATGGCCATATCTGAACTGGGGTGGCGGGGTGAGCTAAAGAATGATGATGGATTAAACCCAGATCAGTTGACTGGGGGTGAGTGCATGCAATGTTTAACACTCCGTTCATCATCCCCTTTGGTTTTGCAATATAAAAACACCCAGGAAAGGAAAATGTGCACCTTGTCTCGAATGGGATTGTTAATCCTTAAATGGCTGGTTTTGGGCATACTCACGCTACTGCTGGTCAAACCTTTGAAAATAGTACATTATGCCCATTAGATATTTATATACATCTTCATATCCTTGCTTGTTTCCAAAGTAGCATTTTAATTCCCCTTTATCTTTGTTGTATCATCTTTAATGTTAGATAGTAAGATTTTGCCTGTTCAGGGATTTCCTTTCAGGCCTTTACACATTTTTGAATGTATATGCCTGGTTTTCTATCATTTTATTTGTCTGCCTCACTTGACTTAGTTGATGTAATTCTTCTGCAGAGTAAACTTTGTTTTCAGTCTGCTAACAATATCTGAACTCTTTGGCACTGTTCAGTCGCCCTTTTCAACTTTAGGTACATAGTCTGAAACTGCCATGGGGTAGCTTTGTGGTATGAGGCGACGTCATATTCTCCCATTCTTCTAGAAGTCACATACAAGCGAACTCTATATATAATCTACAATAGTATTCACCGAGGATGCAAACAGTAAAATAGACGTTTACTTAAAAGTAAAAGACTGAACAATAATGTGACTAGTGTACCTACCTGATCAGACTCTCACCAAAATCCTCTTGAAATAGATTCAAAATTAAATTTCATTTTCTTTTAATCCAAATGCAGGAATCTCGCATTGTTTACCAGTTTCACTATAACAACTGGCCAGACCATGATGTGCCAACTACAATTGATCCCATTCTAGATATGATTAATGAAATTCGACTTCATCAAGAAGAAGACAACATACCAATCTGCATACACTGCAGGTGAGTGCAAAGACAATATAAAAGCTGATTCTCACTAAAAGGCGGGCATCACAGTGAAACCTTTATTCTATGAAATACAAAAAATACATATATATAGCAAGCTCCAGAACATTGAAAACACATCTGTGCACTTGCCTTCACTAGGGCAATAATGCACAGCATTATATTAAATATAATCAATGATACCAGAGAAAACATTAGGAATTTGACAACGCCAATGTTCTGTTCAGTGTTTGTCTTTTTTTCAGCATTTGAATGTACAACATTAACAAATGCACTCTCATTCAAACTCTGAGCCAAAAATTTGCATCCGTAGAATCATGCCTACGATTCTTTCGATGTCCCAGTCTCCTGGGAAACTGCCCAATACTTACCAGACTTCAGGTTTGTGGAAATGTAAGCATGTCCGCATGGCTCCATGTATAAAGTTTACCTACAAATGTCTGCAGTTGCTAATTTTTGCTTGTCAATAGAAAAATCGTTTCCCCATGGACTCTCCACGTAGTCTACATGCCCACGTATGTATGTCATCCCCACTTTCTCCCAAGAAGTAGATTTACAACTGCTCTCTTCAAGAGAAGATTTATCCGTATATCCAAGTTGGCAATGTGACTACCAAATGTTTGTGACTACCCATTCCCCTATCGTCTGTGCTCCTCGTCCCAGGCCTATAGTCTTGAGTTGCCCCTCCCCTTGACCACCACTACCTTTAAGTTTATTAATCAGAACAGAAGGGCACCCATCATTCTGTCTAATATGCAAATTACATTAATATAAAGCAAGGCCTAGGCGAAATTTTCGTTACGCCGGAGTAATTTCAGTAATTACGCATTACTTTTGTGATGCAAAATTACACAAATTACAAGATAACCCCAGCTTGAGTGAGCAAGAGTAATTTGGGAGCAAACTCCAGAGCACAGAAATAATGAATTAGGAGAAAGCGAGCAGCTGCTGGCTACTACTGTTCATGTCCTGTAGCATTTAGGGCAGTCTTAGTGCAAAATGCATTCCCTGGCCCAGTTTGGATGCAAAGGTGTATCTTGAACTAAGAAAATAGTGCAGTATGCATAATTGAGAGTAATTGTGCGGTAGTTATGAAACATTACGCTAGAGAGAATTATGCCATTTATGCCCACCCTTATATAAAGCCTCCCCTTCCCCCCCAGTGCCCTGCTTCTTCCACTCCAAACTCTTCTTAATCTACGGGCAAGCGAGAGCAGCATTCTACAGAATAATATCAAGTTCATATATCTCCTTACTCTTAATTACCTTTGTGATCTTGTACAGCGCTTGTGGGGCAGCTACGCGCTCATGGGCTGAACTGGGTTGGGAAGCAAAGAAAGTCCTCTGGAGCGCACCATGTGGATACTGATTCAGCAGATATTGTGTTTCTCACATTTCATTGAAAGCAGAAATTCATATGGACAAGCACTGGTTAGATAAATCTCACTGTACTCTTGCAAGAGTATGGGTCTCTATCCAGGATTCCTTATCTAGAGGAGAATTAGAGTCTCTCATTAAAGAAGCTGTGAATGCTGTCCTGTCAGAGCCTTAGGATAAAAGGCAAATTCTGTGTGCTGTAGTAGACGAGGACCAGAAGGATGGACCAAAAGGAAAATACGTTCAAGGGTAGAAACGTCTTGAACTTTTTTCATTATATAAGAGAAGTTCTGAATTTTGGAGACAAGCCTATGCAACAGGAAGCATCTTTTTCGCACAGTACAACTCATCAATGTTGAATGACTTACTGTTTCATGATGTCATCAAGAATATGTTGCTAAAAGATATCGACAAAGTGTCTTTTCTAAGAATTCTGGGAAACAAATATCTTTTGGAACATTTTAAAGACTCGTTTCTGCAGATTCCAAAGTACATTTTTAAAAAAATCTTTAAAAGATTGTATTCTGCTGTGCATTTTGCTGCTTGAGTGGACACATACCCAGACTATGCCTCTACTTAAAGATTTTCAAACACTGTTTATCTGTCTACAGCAAAATTCAGATGCTACAGAAATCCTTTCTAAAATGAAGGTATTCACTTCTATCTGACACATCCTTCGACTCTTTCTAGTTTTCAGCAACAGCAGCCAGAGCCTTGACAAGTAGTAGAGGTTACTTAGACTAAAGCTTTGGAAACTGGAATCCGCACAATGAGGGTTTATAACTAATTTGCCCTTTCATGATCCTGAATAATTTGGGGCAGAGCTTAAAGGCTTGGTGCAGAAATCTTGAACCATTCAAAGCTTCAGGTGCAAAAAATCTTTTATCTAGAAAAGAACTTCCCAAGCCCTGCAGGAAATTCAATGTCCCTTTTCAGGCCGGGCATAGGGTCAATGAGCCGCCTTGTCAGTTAAATCTGACCTCAATTCAACAACCCCAGCAAAATCCAAACCAATGATTGTATGATTGAGCAGGTGGGAGGAAGGACTGCAAGATGTTTCCCTAAACAGAGAGCTCGCATTGTGGACATGTGGGATTTTCCAATTCTAAAGAATGGCTATGACACATACTTCCTGTCTGTTTCTCCAAGGTGTTGGAACAAAATATCAAATTAAAAATATTGTGTAACATAAATATCATGTCAAGAATATTGGGCCCGATTCCCAAAAGTAATCTGAGACAAAATCCTACCTTTATGACTTTCGGTATTCACAAAAGGCATTTAGTAGTAGTAAAGCTCAGTATTTGTAACTTTACTACCACTAAACTGAGACAAAATCCTAACTTTACAACTTTCAGTATTCACAAAAGTGTAGTAGTAAAGTTAGGATTCCAAACTTTACTACTATTAAACTGAGAAAAATCCTAACTTTACGACTTTCGGTATTCACAAAAGGCATTTAGTAGTAGTAAAGTTAGGAATCCTAACTTTACTACTACTAAATACTTTTTGTGAATACCGAAAGTCGTAACGTTTATTATTTTAAATTATAATTTTCTGCTCTCATTTTCTTTATTAATACTAATTACATTTGGGTATATATATAACATTTATTTTAAATGTTTAATTTATTAATAAACATATTTGTAAGCACAAAATGTTAATTTTATGGATTGTTAAATAGTTACTATATACATTTTATAATTAACTGTAATACGCAGAATAATTTTACTGACAGGCACCTTCCCCATTTAGTTTAGATTGGATTGGAATGTAACCTCCTTAGTGACCAACATCTTCCTCAAAATGTCGTACATTGGAGTGGGAATAGTAACTGTAACCCTTTTATTGTGCAGCACCTTTCCCAAATTGGCTTACACTAGTTAAATAGTAAATGTAACCCTTTTAGTTTCAAACACCTTCCCCAAATTGGTTTAGACTGGAGTGGGAACGGAAAATGTAGCCCCTTTAGTGTCCAACACCTTCTTCAAAATGTTGTACATTACAGTGGGAATAGTAAATATAAGGCCTGTAGTGTCCTACACCTTCCCCAAATTGGTTTAGACTGCAGTGGTAATTCAGGTCTTGAGATTACGATCACGGTTTCAGGCATGGTTTCCATGCTGTTCTGTCTGACATGGAAACCATGTCGGAAAGCATGTTTGGGGGCCCCCAGCAAGGCACCCCTTTGGTGCATGGAGGCACCTATGGTGCCCCCTGTTGATCCCTGCACCTTGATGTGCCTGCCACGCGGTGCAGGGATGTACCGCACCTCCCATTTAACTATTGGAGCATGCCTTACAGCCGGTTTATGGCCATAATGCATGCTCCCATTGTGAAATATAGGAATGCGACTGTTGGAAATGGCTCTTTTTGCAGGGTTATCCCTAAACTTTTTGCTTCTTCCTCCTTTGTATTTCCTGACCTGTGGTTGTTGGCTATAAGACTCTGGGCACTTTACCACTGCTGATCAGTGCTAAAGTGCATATGCTCTCTGTGTAAATTGTTATTGTGATTGGTTATCCATGATTGGCTTATTTGTTTTACCAGTAGGTCCCCAGTAAAGTGCATTGAGTGTGCCAGGGCTGGCAATTCAAAACCTACCAGTGGGCTTGCAGCAATGATTGTGCCACCCATCTGAGAAGCGCTGAAAAGAGGTCTCAGGCCTGCCACCACAGTGCCTGTGCACAGTTTAACTGCCCTGTTGACCTGGCCAAGTGTACCCACTTGCCAGGCCTGACCCTTCCCTTTTCTTACACATTGGAAACCCCTATGGTAAGCCCAAGGTACCCCCCTGGGCGGGGTGCAGTGTATGGGAAAGGTAGGACATGTACTAGTGTGGGCAACATGTCCTGATAGTGAAATACTGCCAATTTTGTGTTTCACTATTGAAACACCATCTTGTCCATAGGAGAGAATGGGGAATGCTGTGTAACATGTTTACCTGCATTTATTCCCATAGGAGTGAGATAGAAAATTGGAGTCTGGTATCCCTGAAGGAAGGATGGTTTTTAAATTCTGTGTTTGAAAATAGCACTTTTAGAAAGTGGCTATTTTCTTGTTCAGTCTTTCTGTGTGCCTCTGCCTGTTTGTGGATTGACTGTCTGGTTTGAGAGTGACAGGGACTGGGGTGGCTCCAGGAGTCTGGGTGAGTCAGCACTAGGCTGAATAGACCTATCTGCATTTGGAGTGGTGGGAGGAGTAGCACCAGGGCCTGAATAGGGCTGTGCCTGCCTTCAACAATACTGGTTCTACCTCCTGCGGTGTGTCTGATGGCCCTGGCCCACACTCACAAAGGAAGAATATGTGTACTGGCAGAGTGCCCCCAGAACTGGTTTGGACTGGGTCCAGGACCCCTCACACATAGAGAACAAAGACGGTTGGCGTATAAATACTAGAGCTGAAACCCCTGAAAGTTAGACTACTTCGTGATCAAGAGGAATCCCTGCCAAAGAAGATCAGCTGCAGAGATTGAGGAGAAGTACTGCCCTTGCTGTGTGTCTGGGGTTGGCCTGCAGTTTGCTGCTTCTACTGAGGAGAGGACCAAGGGACTTTGTTGTGTGCTGTGTCCCCTGCTTCAAGAAGGACTTTACTGTGTGCTGTGTCCATCTGAAGGAAAGTCTCCAAGGGCCTGAGAAGAGCTGGCCACCTGTTTCTGAAGTACCAGGCACAAAAGGACTTCACCCCCAGCTTCCCTGAACTTCCTTGCTGGGAGTTCCAGTCTGCCAGGAGGGTCTGTAACTGTGTGTGAGGCCTTTTTGCTGTTGGGAGCTGGAAGCGCGATGCAACGAGAGAGAACTGTGACGCCGCCGCAGCAACCGCTGACGCATCGTTGATGAAGCACGCCACCACTGATCGCCGCCGCAACACCGTAGAAGCGTGTCGCAGTCACCGAGGGTGTCGTCGCATCACCGGGGAAGCGTGTCGTAGGGTCTCTCGCGGCTCAGAAAACCACTGAGTTTGCCGCACGGTCGTCAGGCATGCACGCATTTCCTCCGCTTTGTCACATCCCAGTAAAGACGCCATTTTGTAGCATCGCAACGCATCGAGGCGCCATCTTGTCACATCGGAACCGGAGCGCAGGAAGAATCGACGCATCGCCTTCTCTGCGCCCGTTTTGTTTGTTTTGCATTAAGCATCCCAGGTACTGTGAGACTAAAGTGTCGCATTTTTCATCTACAAGCTTATTTTTGCAACAACCTTTTTTAAAGACATTCAATTCAATTCAATTCAAAAAACCTTTATTTCGATTGTTTAAAATCATAAAAGTACATAAATAAAACAATTCATATGATGTATTCAGTCAATACAATAACCGTAATAAAAATGAAAGTGACATACTGTTTTATCAACAAATAAGGCCCCCCATTTTATTTATAACAATCAATCAATCTGTGTTGTTACATATCAATTTCCTACGGATTAACCACATTGCAAGTAAAAACCTGGAAACTGTTACCACGACAAGTGGATTTAAATCACTTCGCAGAACCCTGAAAAAGTCAAGGTAGCTCCTAATACCCAGATTCAAGCAAAGCTGAATAATCCATTTCTTCCGAATACTGGCGTATGCTGGGCAAAAAAGCACAACATGTATCATAGTTTCCTGTTCAGATGAGCACCCCGGACAGTTGTGCTCAGGGGCACCCACCCATTTATCAGTAAAAGAATATAAAGGGAGTGTCCCATATCTGAACTGTAGAAACAGCTTCTTTGCTAGAGTGGGCTGAATAACATCGAGGTCAGGTACAAAGGCGTAATAACACTTAACGTCCAAAAACAGATCGGTCAGGCTAGAAGGCCTGACTAAACGGTAAGCTTTAGTGAGAAAGTAGTCTTTGAGTGTAAGGGCAAGACTTTTTTTGGAGATGCCTAAGATGGAATTCTCTGGATTAGTCCAGAGATGGGCAAGGCCAATGTTGGATAGTGTCTGCCTAACATTCTGGAGCCAAGGAATCTTGTCAGCCCCAAGTAAACCCAAGATTACCTTCAATTCGTCTCTGTAACATGCCAACTCTGGAGTGCTCCAAAGCCTTTTCCAATACATCACCGGACGTATGGCAATGACCTCAGAAATAGGACGGATATTAAGATCCATCCTCAATGGCATAAGCGGAGTATTAATTGGAAGTGATAAAAGTTTCCGCAAGAAGTTATTTTCAGTAATGGTCAGATCATTTGTGCTACTAAAACCCCATAGCTCAGCCCCATACAGTGTAGAGGATCTAGATTGAACACAGTAAATTTCTAGAGGGGCACTTATAATTTTTGAGCAACAGTTCTTATGGACTTTAAGGATGCCCCCCACCGCCTGGTTGAGTTTTAAATTGGCTTTAGAAATTTGTGAGGACCAACCCATCTTGTCATTTAGGGTCAAGCCTAAATACTCAAAGATAGAAACCCGATCCAAAGCGACTCCTTCCATTTTAGGATGTGGATAATTAGAGGATTTTACATTGAAGGCCATATACTTTGTTTTGCCAATGTTGACCACCAAGTTCCTTTTTTTACAAAAGCTTGTGAACTGGTCCAACACCCGCTGCATGCCCATTGGGGATTTGGACAGCAGCAGGGTGTCGTCAGCAAACATAAGGGCAGGGAATTTTCTGGAGGCCAATTTCGGTGCATCAATGTCAATGGCATCTAAAAGATCGGCAATAAGGCCATTAAGGAAGAGGGAAAACAAGGTTGGGGCAAGTACACAGCCCTGTCGAACTCCCTTAGCAACAGGGAAAGGGCCGGTCAAATTGCCATCTTTTCCGTAGCGGACTCTAGCATAGGTCCCGTCGTGGAGAATCTTCAATTGATTACATAAATAAGGCGGGACACCCATATCCAGCAGTAGGTGCCATAACTGGTTACGATCCACCATATCAAAGGCGGATTTCAAATCCACGACGGTCATATATAGGCTACCCCCGTCCAGTATAACATGTTTCCAGTGGAGCAACTGGAGCCTAAATAGTTGGTCCATAGTGGACGTTTTGGCCCTGAATCCAGCTTGAAGTGGGGTTAGTATATTATTCTCTTCTATCCAACTCTGTAGGCGTTGGAGAAGAAGCCTAGAATAGATTTTTTGGCTCACATCTATAAGGCTTATAGGCCTGTAATTACCTGGATCAAGGGGGGATCCCTTTTTATAAATAGGGATAATTTCCGCACCCATCCAGGTAGATGGAACCGGTGAGCCTTGTAGGATGGAGTTGAAGAGAATTTGGAAATAAGGGGCCCAAACCTTTGGTTCATCTTTGTAAAGGTCCCCTGGAATGCGATCCAACCCCGGAGCTTTATTGGCTTGAAGCTGGTCCAAGGCCAAGTCCACTTCTGATAGGGTCCAGGGGGGTGCCAGCCAGGAAGGATCCTTTGACATTATGGTGGCTGGGGATCGGTGCACCTACTAGTGTTAATCATATATAGTTTTTCAAAATGAGAAGCCCAAGCGTCTTTGGAAACATTTGGGTCGATCGTGGTATTGCCCTCGGAGCTTCCAGAGTGGACAAGATTCCAGAATGTTCTTGGATCTTTTGCCACGAGGGCTTGTCTCATAGCGACCCATCTTTGCTCTTCCCACTCAGATTTAGCTGCAAAAATTAGCTTTTTGTAAGCTCGCCTGGCTTCCCTGATAAGTAGGGGGTTACCTCCTCTAATGGCCTGAAGTAGTTCCTGTTTGGCTAACCTACATTTCTTGGTAAACCAGGGGTTAGACTTGCCTGACATCTTTATATTGGGCGGACCTGAGATGTAAAAGGAACCGCCCAATATAGCTACTAGATCTTTATGAATTTTGTCCATATCTAAGATTTCATCAACTGCACTGCTATTAGTCTCTCCCTTAAACACCTTATCAAGTAGGGGGAGAATATCAGAGTACAAGCTGGCTATTGCTGTTTTGGACTGTTTTATAGTTTGCCAGCGAATCCTCTTCCCCCCTTGTATAATTCTTAAATTACCCACTGGAGGAATAGCTGTATCTAGCCCTGTGTTCAGTAAATAAAAGTTTAAAACGACTGTCAGGGGGTCATGATCACTCTCAGTGCGTCTAGTTACTTTAAAATCCAGGATATTGGGCCACAAATCTAAGCTCACCAAATCAATCACAGATTCATGTCCCATTCCCCTATAGGTTGGTTGTCCTGGAGTATCACCGCTAAATCGACCATTACATGCTCTCATAGAGAAAGCGTAGGTAAGGTAGGTTAGCTGAAGAGCCTTCGGAGTCCAGTTTTTAACTGGATACATATTAATAGGAGGTATAAAGCTAGCCTCTTCTTCTGCATGAGTGAGTGATGTCACTCCAGACAAAGGCTCAAAGTGACAATTAAAATCCCCACCTATCATCAACACTACCTCGTCTCGGAGTGATTCCAGAAGTAATGACAAGGAATCTATGGTAGTGGAACGACCACCTCCTTGAGTACATCGCGAATAGATATTAATAAGTGCAATCTTAGGGGTCTTTTTATGTAGCAAAAGAATGCACAGTATATCGGTGCTTGTCGTATCCACCCTCTTAATATTAAAGCCCAGGTGGGTGCCTACCCAGACACATAGGCCCCCTGAAGGCCTCCCTCGATGTCCCTTTACAGCAGGAAGCATATATGTAGTATAACCTAATCGATGGATGGGTTCAGTTGACCAAGTTTCCTGGAAGAGACAAATTCCAAAGGGGTCAATAAAGGAGCACCATTCTGGATTGCCAATGTTAGTAGCAAGACCCGCAATGTTCCAGCTAAGAACTTTAAACTGATTATCGATATTTGGAACAGTCTCTACATGATTAAGATAGACGGGTGGGGGGGCTATAAGAATTGATTGTGTCTCAAAAGCACCCCTCAAAGCTAAGGGTTCAGTGCAAGCATCCCGTATGGAACCATTAAAATTGACGTGATTGGCTTCTGCTTCCAAGGAAGCTAGGCCCTCGATAGGCATCACCAGCAATTCACCATGATCTCTCTTAACGTCAACATTATCATGAGCAATGAAGGTATCTCGTTCAATAGGGGGAGCAAGCCCAGCTACTTGTTTGCTAGAAGAGTCGATACATTGTGGCTTCACACTGATCACACCCCCATCCTGGAAAGACCTTGAACCCCTCGACTGCTGTAATCTTCAGTCTCACCCTTCCATGTCTGTTAACACATCGAACCTATTTACAGTCTCCAAAGGTGTAAATGGTCTTAGATGCTCCATACCCCTTTTAATGTTTAAGTTGTATCTAGGGGGAACAATATTCCACCCAAAGGGATCAGCAACGGATGCTAGATGTTGTATCTGTGCGGGGCATCCCATGTCAAGAGAAGCTAAATAATTCTGATAAATAGGTCCTTGGCCACTTGCATGGGTTGTAGGGAACACCAATGATCTTGGGTAGAAGTATGTCAGTGCACGGGGTATTTAAAGACATTCTACTAAGGGGTGTATTCCGATCCGGGTCGGACAGCCCTCCGAGAGCTGTTTGTAGCCTTACCTTGCGACCGACAAGTTCCGGGAGCCGGTCCGTCCAAGCAATGAAGTACGATGCGCATAACTGACACAATTCCGTACGACACGTAGGCTGCGATTCCAGCAGCATTTCCAGTACGAGCCGTACCTCCGATCGCCGATTCGAGACGCCCTGAAGCAGTTCCCACAGCAGTTTCTGTCTGGACAAGTACGATGCGCAAATCATACGCGCCGGACGGGTCGCCACGTACAACACATCACAGCATCCGGGAAAGCAGCATATCAGGTACGATTCACACCAGAACACAATCCACGGCTACGAGACGGACCAGCTAGCAACGGGTACGAGACGGAGCAACAAGCAGCGTGTACGAGACGAACACATCATGAATCCCATCGCGCAGGTCATACCAGTACTGTACATCTATGACCGGATCAGGAACAGACGCAGACAGCAAAGACGGTAAGTCAGACACCCACCACACAAACAAACGACACGTACCCGCCAAATGTCACACACACCCAGAGGGTCCATATCCTGTCCACTAGCAACAGGCCACCATAGGGGTTGCATGGCTATCACCACTACCAGCCCCACTTATAGGGGACTTGTTGCTCATCACTACTGCCACCCCCACTCATAGGGGGTATGTTGCCTATCACTACTGTCACCCCCACTCATAGGGGACTTGTTGCCTATCACTACTGCCACCCCACTCATGGGGACTTGTTGCCTATCACCACTGCCACCCCCACTCATAGGGGGTATGTTGCCTATCACTACTGCCACCCCCACTCATAGGGGACATGTTGCCTATCACTACTGCCACCCCCACTCATAGGGGACTTGTTGCCCATCACTACTGCCACCCCCACTCATAGGGGACTTGTTGCCTATCACTACTGCCACCCCCACTCATAGGGTGCTGTGTGACTATCAATATCAACACTCACACCCATAGGATGGGTGATGTGCCACACATTCATCATACACCAACATTAGGTATGTCAGCAAAATACATCCCCCCTAACATCATGACAAGAGTGTGTAGTCTGTGACAAAAGCCCACAACAGTGAATATGACTTCAAACATACAATGTAGCTCCCATCACATGTGTGACCAAAAACTGAGTGTGGGCTACACAAGTCAAGCATCACAATAGCACTGTGTCAATGTGCACTAACCCCCCTCACTGTGTAGAAAAAAAGTCAAGTGTGGGGTTCCAAACTGCAGCAAATGTTGAGCTTTGTGGTAAAGGGGTCTAAACCCCCATCACTGTGTAGAACAAAAGTAAAGTGTGGGGTTCCAAACTGCAGCAAATGTTGAGCATTGTGGTAATGGGGTCTAATCCCCCCATCATCACAGTGACCAAAAGGTAAGTGTCATCATGGTAAAAGCTGCAAATGCCAAACCGCATGTATGATTCCTGGTCCCAACACATGAAACACTTTTGTGGCAAAGTAGTGGTTGTGTCCCATACCCACAGAGATGTGGTGAGGCTAACAGTGCTGTGAAAATGAAACATACTCTCGGCCATGTGCAGACAAGCACCACCCATGGGGGCTGACATTGCATACAGTGTACAATGACACAAAAGCAGAAGTGACCGTCATAATACATACACACATCTCAAAAATAGACACACAAACCAATACATCCTGTGTAGACTGTAGGTGTCAGGTCACAAACTCCCATTCCATGGCAGCAATGGGACCTAACAACCAGGATGAATGTGCAGAATGATGAGATATGGCTCACAGGGACAGCAGGGAAAATCACCCAAACAACATCCAGCCAATGGCCCACAACAGCAATACCAATGCACTGGTGCAGATGCACAAACACAAACACAAACAGGCAGCCTCACACTGCACATCTGACACAACATGTGTGTGTGTGTTTCAGTATCCCCAGGCAACTACACAACACATGAGGGGGGCTGAACCACAATGACACAGATGTGGACACAGTGCCATACAAAAGTAACCCATTAATTGGGCACCCCTTAGTGGGCAATCAGGCAGTGTAAGATGAGAGGGATCCCAACAGACACATGTGACACAAGCTGGAATGAACAGCAACTAAAACAGCAAGAGACAGACCCACAATAGCACTACCCCCAGGGACCATACATTGGAGTGACACAAGCCTGAATGATACGTCCACTGTCATGACAAAGGTAGATGTCGTTCAAACTGTGAAACTCAGACATGTGTCCTGTGCCACAAACGTACATCACACCTACACAAACACAAATCACTCAGCATGGCCCGTCATCCAGGGACAAAAGGGAGGTAGGGGCAGAGCCATGCAAACATTCACATCTGTACACCCTCAACACCACACACCCTGAACTGCACCAATGTGCATCAGTGAAGCCCACATGAACTGGTGACATTGCACATGCACCCATGACAAACACAGTAATGTTTGGGAGGATCTAAGATGCACAGACACATCACACAAGGACAGTCTACAACCCTGGTGAATGACAGACATACTGCACAGTATGCAGTACATGGCCATGACGTCAAAGCTCCCATAACCTTTGGAATCCCTGCCACAGTCCCAGGACAACGCAGAAGCAAAGGAGAACCACAAGGCACACATGCTGACACCTGCCAACATTGCACCTCTGAACCTGACGAGTGGGAGCTGTCACACACACATACACACCTCTCAATCACTGAAAGGTACCAACTAGGGACAACTACATGATATTGTGAACAAACAAGTGCCATGGGGACCCCTGACTGTGTCCCATCTGTGTCTGACCACATCATCACCACTCAGAACTGACAAATCCCAATGATGACACACCAATGAACAGTAGTGTCATGCACCCACATTTCTGGTATCCCAGGACAAAGATGTGGGATGAACACAGGACAACTCAGCAAGCATCACCAACAGGAACATATTAAGGGAACACAGCCTGTGTAGAAAAAGGGATGGGAACACACACACACACATGCTCACACAACGCACACCATGGGCCCAGGCAATTTCACGGAACAACACACTTACTTGAGGGGACTCAACTTCTGTGGAAGCTCAGCTGTGCCAAACATAGTTCCAGCAGGTCTCAGTCATGTCAGCACAACACTTGGTCAGTCAGCCATCAGTTACCACCCAATGAAGGCTCTGGTCACATCAGCCTGGGTACGGGAGTGTCCCTTAAGTCATCTGCACATACTCAATACATATGTCTAGCAAGTTGCACAGAGGACACAGTTGCTCCTACACCAATGATGCCCACACCTGCATGTCCAGTGGAGATGGGCCCACAGTCAGGGAAATAGACAAATTGGAAAATGGGAAGCACATCGTATGTGCATGGGTGCAAGCCACAGATGTGACCATGCAAATGAAATGTTTACATCCATGTGCAAAAATTGTTAATCATGACACACCCAGTTTGCTGCAAAGGATGACATGGATACCGACCAGAATAGCATATCTCAAGGACCACATGGAGTACATCACATCAACACCTCAGTACATTGAAAATCCAGCATTATAACAGCAAGGTCATGGTAAACATCATCAACATAATGTACAGCTAAATCAAATTCACAAGGATAACGACAAATGCTTTATTCAGGAAATTTGAAAATCAAATGCAAATTCCATAAAAAACAAAGGCCAATGGCCAGTCCATAGCTAAAGTCCAAATAGGGTGTGAGTGACAACTGTCACACGTTGCTTGCCTGCACTGCTAAGGACAGGGGACATCCACTCAGAGGGGCATACATGGGGACAGGCCAGGCACCGCAGGGACAGGATCAGGGCTCAGCAGAAGGAGGCAGTGAAGGGGTGGTAGGTGTAGGAGAGTCACTGGCAACTGCAGTGGAGGTGTCTGACATAGTGGGTGCAGTAACAACTGTGGGGCACAAGTCAGATGGGGTGGGTGCCGGCACAACTGCAGTGGGCAGGTCAGATGGAGTGGACTGGGTCCCCACTGCAGGGCCCAAGTCAGACGGGGTGGTCGTGGACTCCACTGCAGTGCCTAACTCCATGGGAGCGGAATGGGGTTCAGGTGAGGTCGGCAGGACAGAGGGGGGGCATGGTCCCCATAAGAGTGGCACAAACAGGCTGACCGGGGGGTGGGGATGGAAGAGCAAGTGTTAGGGGGAGGGCCTGAGCATTTTGGGGATGGTGTATCGGTGGGTGGGGGAATCTGGGGCAGGGTGTGGCGGGGGAACCTGTGGAGTGGTGGCATGAAGGATGGAGGATGGAGACTGTCGTGGAGCTGCGGGGTGGGGTCTTGCTCTTCCGGGTCTGGGGGGACTTGCGGGTGGGGGCCTCAGTCTGCCTGCGCCTGGGGGAGGGAGTTTGGGTGTGAGGGGCACTCCCCTCTGTGTGTGGGGACTTCCTCTTCCCCTTGTACGCTGGATCTGCTGGATCGGTGGGGAAGAGGCTAAGGTCACAGAGGAAGAGCTTCTTGGGAGATGGGGTTGCAGGTGTGGCAAGGGAAGGGGTCTTGGAGGGAGAGGTATCGGAGGACTGCAGAGTGGTTGTGGATGCCTGTGTGTGTGTTTGAAAACCATCCCCTGTGAGTGTGGTATCAGTCCCCTGAGGTTGCTTGCATGCACGTTTAGACATTGGTTTGGGTGTTTGTGTGCCGCTCGTGTCTATGGGTTTGGGTGAATGTGCTGGTGTGTGTGTGCTTTGGACAGGTAGGGTGCTAGGAATTGTGGATGGGGTAGAGGTAGGAAGGGTGAGGGACTGTTGGAGGAGGGACACTGCTGCCCTCAGGGAAGAGGCCATGGACTGATTGGTCCTCTGTAGGGCAGACATGCCCGATGAAATGCCCTCCATGAATGACACCAGTTGTGTCAATAGACTGGTGTGTGCATGGAGGACACTCAGCATTTATGTCTGCCCTACATGGATCTGTTGAAGCTAGTCCACATACTCCATTCTCAGGGCAGCAGGGGACGCAGGGGGTGCAGTGCCTGGCACAAAGGAGACATGCTCCTGAACACGGAAGCCTCCACGGACCTCTGGGATGGGAGCCGATGGGAGGGTGGTGATGGTGGTGGTGTTGGTTGTGGCGGGGACAGCCTCACTAGCTGGGGTTTGGTGGCTGCTGACACCTGCCTCCACAAGGGAGTCATCCTCTGAGCTGCTGTGGTCGTCAGCTGGGGTGGATGGTGCTGAGGACTCCTCGGTATGGATCCACTCGCCCTCCGTGCCACTGGGTCCCTCCAACTCCTCGCTTGCTGTCCCGGTCTGGCTCTGCGGCTCCTCCTGGTCCATGGCGCTGTCCCCTCCTGTGGCCGTGGATGTATCTGGATAGAATTAGGAAAACCAGACCAACATTAGTCACCTGCAGTGACCGCACACACCACAGTGAGTACAGCACATCACAGGGCAAGCCCTCTCATCATCAGCTGAACACTGCTCAAAGTGCTCACACTGTTTTGAATAAGCCAATTGTCAGTCTGACCATCAACCATGGCACTCATATCCCTCCTGGTCTTGCACCCATATGTCTGTTGCATGTTGGATGCTAATACCCCAATGTGCAGACCTGCACCACCTATACAGTTGTTCGATATGCAAGTGAACATGTAGAAGTCTGTCACTATGCACACATCACATCTATTGCCACTGACTCAGTACAGGTGTCAGGAAGAAGGGATGGCCAGAGTCTCATTTCACATGCTTGTGATGCATACCAGCACCACACACAATGATTTTCTCATGTCCTGATAGTCAATGCCACAATGGGGTGCATGGAGCACATTTGACTCCACTGCAGGATCCCTCATAGCAAGTTCAATGCCATGGCACAGGCATGCCTGGAAAGTCAGTCATCACTGTCTTCTGTCACAGGGGCAGGGCATTGAGACAACAACAGTCTGCACTGTGTCACAATCATAGGTCATGGGTAAAGCAAACTCTGCAGCTGACAAGTGCACTTGTCCATCCCCTGCAAACAACATATTCCGGACTCTGATGACCCCACATCATACAAATCAGACATATGAGTGACTGCGAACACAACTCCCTGAACATGAGCACCTCACAGTCTGCTGTGAATGAAACACAGCTGCCTGAACTTCACAGTTGCATACACCATTGCGCACTGTCAAGTGATCACACACCTGTATGTCACACAGGTCTCATCTCCTATAGTCACATGTCCTGCTGTCCCTCAAACTCATGAACACCCCCTTGGTCCTAAAAAGGAAGCCACACCACAATGACACAGAGGCAGACACCTGAGGGCACAATCTGTAAGTTGATAAACGGGAGTGGGAGTACAGAGTGTTTTAATGCCCTGGAGTAGGCATGACTGCCCAGGTCTACGTGAAACAGTGTATAGCCCTAGACAGTAGGCAGGTGGCTAAGCAAGTGTGACACACTTGATATACATACTCCTGAGGCCCCAAAGTTGAAGTCACCTGCTGCATGGGTGTGTTTGAAATACCCCAGGCACATTTGGCGAGTCAGACCAGCAATTGGAACATATATCAAAGGCACACACAGATCACATGTCAGATCTCAGGCATTGTGTAAACAATTGACCCACCCACGAAGCACACAACAGAGTGCCGGTAACAGATGCTGTCCGGAACCTTAAGCATAGCTGACTGCAGGGACACAGTGCCCAAGTGAAACAAGTCACAGACTGTAGGGGCCACACCTGTGGATCAGATGAGGAGGGTGCATTAAACAATTGAGGGACATGAGTCCTGGACTACAAGACCGACGCAATGTGGAAGTGTAACCAGGCCAAAAGACTGCAAATAGCATGTCAGACATAGTTCACAGATTAGGCATGGATTTACCCCCTCCTTGCTGCTGTCTGGCCTTCAGCTACCCATCCAGGTCTGGAAAGACCACCGCCAGAATCCTGAGCATGTGGGGGGTCAGGGTCCGGTGTCCGCCCCTCCTGCGAGGAGGTGACAGCTTCAGCTGGACCCTTGCTATCTATGATGCGTGCCAGTTGGGGGTCATCATGCAGTCCAGACTGCTCTGCAAGCCGTGACCTCTGCCTACCACCCCTCCCACCACCCCTAGCCACACGGGCAGGACCTGTGGTGGCACGCACAGGTGACCCTGGGCCTCCTTGGGTGTTGTTACTGGTGGTGTTGTCCGTAGCTTCCTGGGTGGCCTTTGTCCTTGTGCTGTTGGAATTCTGTGTCCTTGGT
Source organism: Triturus cristatus (assembly GCF_964204655.1). Classification (NCBI taxonomy): domain Eukaryota; kingdom Metazoa; phylum Chordata; class Amphibia; order Caudata; family Salamandridae; genus Triturus; species Triturus cristatus. Next base: position 1,302,571,479 of record NC_140579.1, read on the forward strand.
CTGTCCGTGTTGGTGAGGGTGCTCTGTCTGTTGCCAGATGTTGGAGGCGTGGGTGCAGGGGGTGCAGATGTTTGTACTGCTGGTGCTGCATGATGACTCACACCGGAGGTGCCAGGTTATTCTTCGTCATCCGAAGAGGACAGAGACTGATCCACACCAGAGAGCTCAGGGTCCACCGGAGTCTGGGACAGGGACTCCTCTTCGTTTGCTGCTGTGTCCCCAGCACCACCTGTGTTTGGAAGAGACACACAATGTAAGTTATGTTTCTACAGGCATCAATGGTTCACATACATGACATTTGCAACTGTACGACAGGGTGCGTGCCTGTACACTGCATTGTGCAAAGTTGTCACGGACAGAGATTGATATTGTTGTAGCACATTGTCCAGCCAACATGAAGCATTTCAATGTGCATGTCGAAGTGTGTGCATGACCAGCTCATGTATAGATTTGATTGTACATGGCCATTGCTACTCAAGGGCCATCACGTGGTTGACACAGGTGTGTCATCCCTGTACACATTTGACCTTTAATGAGGACGTACGTACAATTCCACTTAGGATATATTGCAAGATTGGGGCATGTGTGGTAGCAGTTTTTGCTAGTCTTTGTGCGTCACATTGGTGTGTTGGTACAACATGGTCACAGTCCGGTATGCCTGTGATCACTTGGGAGAATGTGTTTTTTTTCTGTGTTCCTAGTTCCTATCTCATTTCATACAAGTGATGATGTCACCGCAGCTAATGAGGCTGGGGCTGAGTTTTGTACATGCAGAAGTGATTTAACTTGTCAATGTTCTCCATGGTGATATGGATTGAGCAAAGCAGCTCTCTGGCTTTTCCATGCTCATGGCAGTGATAGCCAGTGTTGTGTGTGTTGCGGATTTGCTGCTGTGAGTAGCTTGTTTCCTCCAATGCAGTCCAGGTGAGACCTTGTGTCTACAGTGTCTGTGACAGTGAGTGGTGTGTTGTGTGAAGGATGCATATGTTGCAGAACGATGTAGGAGTGGAATGCAGCTCACAACAGCACCAAGTGTGAATGAGACCATGCTACAGTGTCAGCTATATTGGTGTGTTCATTCCATTCACTGTCAGATGTCCCCTGTCAATGATGTATATGTGAGTTCCTGTGTGTTTTGTGCAATGTACTATATATGGATTTCCACACTTGTCATCTGCAAGACACACCTTCACAGCCAAGCCAGGGGGCACCCCTGGACACTGCATCCCCAGACAGTGAGTTTGAACATACGGTTGCAATGGCTGTGAGTGCGATTGTGTTTGGGTTGGCCAGTGCATATGTGTGATTTGCAGCCGCTTCATTTATCAGGCCCATGTGTCAGCCATCTTGCCCAAGCATTTTGTTAGACCTGTCAGCCCTAGGGTGGTCTTACCCCGTTTTTTTTGCCCATTTTTGCCACCATCTTTTTGTAGGCCCTAGGTCTTTGGGCGCCTTACCAATGCCAGAAAGTGCTGAGGTGCAGGTGCTCTCGCCTAATAACATGGCTGCCACAGGCCCCTGCTACTGCGGGGTGGCCATTGCATACACGCACTAGTGGTTAGGAGCAGACTGGGACATCTTGATACTGTATCTTCGCCAGCCCGCCTTTTTGTCCCATAGACAGATATGTGGAAGCTCCTGGAACCTTCCAGCCCTGGGAGGGGTTATGCTTTGCCGCCTTTACAGGAGGGTCACCTGACCTAGGGGTATAAGAGGAAAGGAGGGAAACTGAACTAGTTAGTTGGGGCACCACTGGACCTGGGGGAACCTCTGCCGGAGCGTAGGCGGTTGGGCCTAGGGGAGAAACCTACACTACTGGGTCTGACTGAGCTTAGGCCCTGCTGTACCCAAGTTAGATGAGGGACTCTGCCAGCCTACTGATCTTGCCCAGTGAGGGGGAGCCCAGGGGACCAACTCCAGTGTGCTGCAGGGAACCATCCTGCCCTCCTATGCCTGCCAACTCAACCCCTACTCTTCCCCCAAGAACCTGCAACTGAGACCAGCCATCTAATTCCCCCAAGATAAGCGCTGTGCCACCCAGGCACTGTAAAGAAGAAGGGGACTGCCTACTGTGGGCGCTGCTGATGAGGAACTGCCGGTAAAGCGATGTGCCCACCTAGCGCTAAACTGCCAGAACTGCGCCCCCCTAGCGCTATATGGTTGGAACAGCTATGCCCCCTGCATGTTGAGCCTCCCAAGCGCTGTGACCTCTAAGCGCTGCAAGCTCCAAATCACCGCCGCAGCCCAGGTACCTGCGATCTAGCGCTGTGCTTGTGAGAGCGCTATCTGCTGGAGTTCACCACCGCGGCCCAGGCGCCACGATAACCGAACCGCTGTGAGGCCGAAATCACCGCCGCGGGCCCCTGCGCTGGTGAAGGAGAGGCGCTGCGTCAGATATCACCGCCGCGGCCTAGGCATCACGAGGTCAGAGGGGTCCAACACCGCTAAGGCCCCGGCTACCCCCAGGAGAAGGTTGTGCGGTCGGAACCCCGCCGCAGCCCCCGAATTGAGGAGAGGGCCGCTGCGGGCGCTGTGCAGGCCGCGCTAGGCCTCAGGGGCGTCTACGGAGCATTGCGGGGCAACCGGAGTGCCGGCAGCGTCATACGCCCTGCCCCCGTGGAGCCGCGCTCTCATTGGTTCCCGGGCCGGTACAGGCATCGGAAGGCCCGGAGCCGATACTGAGCACCAGCGAGGGGGGCTCTGAAGGAAGCGAGAGCCCCTGGCCTCCCCCAGGCCGGGACCGAAGTAGCCTGGAGGCCCGGGGAGGAGCGCAGGAGCAGCGCAGGCCTAACCAGGGCCGTCACCCCAGGTAACACCCCGGGAGTGAGGCAATTTGCATACTGATAGCGGGGCTGCCAAGGAGTTAGATTAGGATGGGATGGCAGCCCCGTGACCGCCCCTCACCTCAAGAGAGACCTCGAACAGGCAGCAGTGGCCTGTTAACCCCCCTGTTGGCCAGAACTGACGTGGGCTGCCTCGACTGCTACCTGTGAGGGACGCAGCCTTGAACAGTAAGGAGGCCTCCCCCTTTCACCACGGAGGGAGCCATTGGGGATTCTGGGGCCTGAAAGAACCTGTGCAAGCCCCCAGGCCGATAAAGCATCGCATCGCCTGAATGTGTCAGTGACTCAGTCAATGTGCTTAAGAAAGGTGCCCCGTAGTCACCCTCGCATAGGGACAGTTGCTTGTAGGGTGCACGCGCACCGGAATGGTCACTGGCCATGAGTCTGTGTACAATAAGTGTTGCCTCATTGAAGATGCCCCAAAAGGAATGTCGCCTGGATTGATGACGTTTATTTCCTCTCTACCTAGGGGATGTTTTGATGTGATTTTCACGCCCTGATGCCCCTTAATGAATTTGCGCCTGTTTTGGGTTTGAATGAATTAATTGTTGCCCTGAAATTCACTGCTTCACTTATTTGAATGAATTAATTGTTGCCCTGAAATTCACTGCTTCATTTACTTGAAGGAATTGATTGTTGCCCTGAGAATATCTATTTTAGCTACTCGAATGAATTGACTGGTGCCTTGAAATTATCTGCATTATTCCTGAAATGAATTGATTCGCCATGACTTGAAATAGATAAAGAATCTTGTTTTACAAATCAACTTGGTGTGGTGTCCTTCATTGTGTGCGCATTGCTGAGTCCGGGTGAGCGAGTGCTGCACAACCACATTACACATTGCCTTCGGGCGCCTTCCTACCTCGCGCCAACCTACCACGTCGGAACTGGAGACCCCAGTTCTAACATTGGTGTTCACCGGTGGGATTGGGACTTGTGCTTGTGCAGCACCCTCTGGGGATTCAGTGTGCGCCGCAATTGGACACCTGTTGTATCGCAAGCATAACAATTTGCCCTTCATTGTCTGATTAATTGTATAGGCTCCTGTTTTGAACCTGTTGCCTACGTTCTAGTATTTTTCCCTTGAATTGTCTGGGGCCCCACCTGTCAGGATGGAGTTCAAGCTGGCCAAACTAGAGATGTATACGGTGGCGCAGCTGAGGGAGTTCTGTCAGGGGATGGGGGTGTCCGTCAAGCGAGGCGCCAAGAGAGAGGAGCTTCAGAAAGCCTTGAGGGCGTAGCCCACCCGGGGGAGAGAGGGGACGAGGGACAGGGGGAGCAGGGTGCTTCGGGGGAGCGGGGCGCTCGAGGGGAACTGGGCACTCCAGGAGAGTTGGACCTACTGCAGGTAGACATTAGTGACAATGTGTTGCCAGGGAGACGTTCCAGGGCAGGTAGTAGTGTGTCAGCAGGGAGTGTGTCGGTGGAGGAGTACGAGGACAGGAGGGAGGAGAGGGTATTGAGATTAGAGCTTGCTAGAATGGAGAAGGAGAGAGAAGACAAGAGGCTAGCCATGGAGGAGAGGAAGCTTGCGCATGAGCTTAGTCTAAAGGAATTGGAGTTGCGAGCATTGCAAATAGGGGCGCAGGGCAACAGGAATGGTGGCAGCGTACCCGCTGAGGCTCCACGGGAGCCTAAGTTTTACCTACCTAAGGAGGTGGTGGCCAGTTTTAGTATAGGGGATGACATAGATAAGTGGTTTGCGGCGTACGAGGTGTCTCTGGTAGCTCATGGGGTGCCCGAGAGTTACTGGGGGGGGTGGCCTGTATCGGTGACCCATGCACCGATACAGGACTCCGGTGGTAAGGGATACCCTCTTGACTTTAGAAAAGGAAGATCGAACAAATTACCCTATCATGAAGGAGGCCCTGCTTAGAAAGTTTGGTCTCACTCCAGAGAAGTATCGCCAGAGGATCCGCAACAGCCATAAGCTTCCCACACAGAACTGGGTGGATTTTTGTGATTATGCATGTAAGGCCTTAGAGGGCTGGGTGCGTGGCAGTGAAGTGAACGACTATGAAGGGCTGTACCATTTGTTTTTAAGGGAGCACCTTCTCGATAAATGTTTTCCAGAGCTGCGTCAACACCTGGTGAACCGCAAGCTGACCGACCCTCGGAAGCTTGGGGAGGAGGCAGATACCTGGGTCAGCACTCGGGTGTCCCACAAGGGACCCGGGGGAGACACCCCGAAAGGTGGACAGGGCTTTTCCCAGAAGAGAGAGGGGGGAGATAAAAAGAAGGATTTCTTTAAAGGCCCCCAAAGTAGACCTCAAGTGAAAGGGGTAGGTTCCTCACCCCAATCTGGATCCCAGAAACCCACTTACCCTGACAAGAGTCAGCAGCCCAGAATTTTCCGGTGTTACGAGTGCGGGGAGGTTGGACACTACAAGGGGGATCCCAAGTGTCGTAAAAGGACCCCAGCCCCCACAGAAGGTAAGAGCCCCGGGGTGGCTAGTGTAGCGCTGGGGGAGGAGTTGTCCCCAGATGAGGAGGGTGAGTGAACAGGCTTGACCCTGGTTTCACTGGGGGATAGAGAGATGGTCCCAGTGACACAGTTGCCCTCGAACACTGCCAAGTACCGGCAGAAGGTACGGGTTAACGGGGAGGAGGTGGAGGCTCTGAGGGACACGGGTGCCAGCATGACAATGGTAAGACGTCAGCTGGTGTCCCCAGAGCAGGTGATTCCTGAAGTATTCCACCCAGTGGTAATTGCTGATAGCAGCCAGGGTCATTACCCCGTGGCCCAAGTTCCCTTTGAGTGGGGAGGAGTCTCAGGCCAGTTGAGAGTTGCCGTAAGCCCTGCCGGTGGATTGTCTGCTCGGAAACGACTTGGAGCATACCGCCTGGAAGGAAGTGGAGTTCAACGCCCACACTGAGATGCTGGGGTTACCAGGGTGGACCTGCATGGTCACAAGGTCCATGGCTGCCCAGCAAGGAATTCAACCCGGGTTGGAGCCTGGAACAATGGCCCAGCCCGCTGCTGGACTAGGAGATGTTGTGGAGGACGCACCCTGCGAGATGGATGGGGAGCCCGGGGAGGTGACCTCGGAGTCCTCGGAGGTGGATGTTGTTCCCGTGGGGGACTTGCCGACCCCTGCAGAGTGGCAGATGGAAGGAGGGCTTACCCGGGAGGAATTTTGTCGGGCGCAGAGAGTGTGCCCCACGCTTGAAGGTATGCGGCGGCAGGCCGAAGCCCAAGCGACAAACCAAGAGACCGGTAATTACCATATTTACTGGGAGGATGGCCTCCTCTACAGTGAGCCTAAGGCTCCGGTGCATGGGTCATCCCAGGCCTTAGTGGTCCCCCAATGCTACCGGCCTTTCTGCTGGAATTGGCACACGAGATACCACTAGCAGGACACCTGGGCCAGGACAAAACCTTTGCTCGTTTGGTCCCACATTTTTACTGGCCCAGAATGCAAGTTGCCTCTGACACCTGTTGCAAGACCTGTAAGACTTGCCAGGTGAGTGGCAAGACTGGGACTAAGTTAAAGGTCCCTTTGGAACCGCTTCCGGTTGCCGGTACCCCTTTTGAGCGGGTAGGCATTGATATTGTCGGGTCGATGGACCCGCCGACTTCTTCGGGACACCGGTTCATCTTGGTGTTGGTAGACCACGCCACCCGGTACCCGGAGGCAATCCCTCTGAGGACCATCACTGCACCGGCGGTGGCGCGGGCCTTGATGGGGATTTTTTACCCGTGTGGGATTCCCCAAGGTCATGGTCTCAGATAGAGGCACGAATTTCATGTCGGCCTACATGCAGGCCATTTGGAAGAATTGCAGAGTGACCTACCGGTTCTCCACTCCTTACCACCCCCAGACTAACGGGCTCATAGAGCGATTCAATAAGACCCTGAAGGGGATGATTCGGAGCCTGCCAGAGGACTTGAGGTGGAAGTGGGACGTCCTCTTACCCTGTCTGCTATTCTCCTACCGTGAGGTGCCGCAGAAGGGAGTCGGGTTCAGCCCCTTTGAGCAGCTCTATGGCCACACCGTTAGGGGGCCCCTCAGCCTTGTGAAGGAGGGGTAGGAGAAGTCTTCCAAGAAGTTTTCCCGTGACGTTGTCAGCTACATGTTGGCCTTCCGCAGCCAGATGGCCAAGCTGCGGAAGGAAGCCCCAGACAACCTGGAGTCTAGTCAAGCTGTCATGAAGGAGTGGTACGACCGCAACGCTCGGACGACGGAGTTGGATGCTGGACAAAAGGTGTGAGTCATGGAGCCCGGAGAGCTTAGCGCCCTCCAGGACCGGTGGACTGGTGTCACGGTTTTGTATCCTCAGGATCGGCTTGTTGCTTAGAATGGTCCACCTCTAGATAGCCCCGAACCAGGAAAGTCGAATGGCACTGGTCAGCGAGGATATCAAGCGGGGGAAGGAAAGGAAGGGGACAGCTAGGAGGGAGACCTGTGGAGACAAGGAAAGTAATCAACACTCTTCCTTTCCGTTTACACACGATAAACTGTTTTACCCTAGTCTGTCAGAGAACGTATATGCGCAATACACAACTCTTATACCTGTAAAGAAAATAGAACGCAAACATAGCAAGGTTCCTACGGACTTCATTCAATCTTAGGTCATTGCGAAGTGCGGGTATGCTGTAACAAGATACAGGATTTTAACATTATACAGTTACGATTAACATCTGGAGGATTAATACCGTGCTTCCTAAAGGTGTCTAGTTACCACGATCTACGTACCCTTCTAGGACTCCTAACCAGCCTCACAGGGGACCGAAGGTAGACCGTCTGTACCTATCACCAGAATCCCCTGTTAAGTGGTGTTAAAAAACACAGGACACCCATAATGTAAGTAAACATCAGGCATATATTTATATACATCTCCTTTAAGGACTGTTCACATCGTCCTTCTAGTTGCTTCACTAGAAGAGCCTTCAGAGCAGGTTGGGAAAGTCCTTGCTGCTGAAGCAGCACTTAATAATAAAGTTCCCTTTTCCAAATATCCTTTAGTATTCACTGGGTACTTAAGTGGTAGCGCCGTAGGGGAGGGGGTCACACACAGCTGTGAGCATGTATTAGGGTATTATCCAGTTCAAGTGTTCACTAAAGCTCAGTACTTTCCGCCTCACTATTCTGGACTACTGGGCATTGTTAGCCCAGTACACAACCTGCAGCCGGTGCGAGGCACCCCTACCTCACCGGACCTGATGCAGGACTCGAAAGCGCTTCCTAGCGGGTCAAACCGGCGCCGGGTCATGCGGAGGGCAGAGACATCTTTCGCACTTTACACCTGTCCCAGGAGCAACCTGACGTCCTTCCTCTTGCTCCGAAAGTCGCCAAACCAGAATTTCCTACAGGAACGGGAAGTCCGTACTTCCTTTTCTACGTCCTGCGTGCGCACGCCGCTCAGCGCGCTAAGGGTCATGGGGATGGTAGTTCTTCCCCGCGTTCCTGATGTTTACGTCGTCGCGCGCCGCCGCACGCAGTGCTGTGGTTACGTTGTGTTTCCTGACACGCTCACGGGATCGTAACAACTGGGCCATATGAGATTTTGGAGAAGAGAGGCCAAACCACTTACGTTGTCGACCTCAAGCCCTCCCGACAACCCCATAGGGTGTTCCACATCAACCGCCTGAAGCCGCACCATGAGCGATCAGAGCTTGCTCTCCATATGGTGACGGATGGGAGCAAGGAGGAAGAGAGCTAGCCTCTTCCAGACCTTCTGGCGGCCCAAGAGAAGGATGGATCAGTGGACGGAGGGATCCTCTCCCCATCCTTGACCGCTGAGCAACAGAGGGACTGCCGCCAGGTATTGGAGCAGTATGCCTCGTTGTTCTCCCTTGCTCCTGGGATCACGCATCTGTGTACCCATGACGTGGACACAGGGGACAGCCCACCCGTGAAAACCTAGTCTTACCGGCTGTCCGACAAGATCAAGACCAGCATCCAGAGTGAGGTCGCCAAGATGTTGAAGCTGGGGGTGATTTAGCCTTTGAGCAGCCCTTGGGCTAGTCCAGTGGTGTTGGTGCCGAAAGCGTCCCCACCGGGCACCACACCGGAACTTCGGTTCTGTGTGGATTACCGTGGCTTGAACTCCGTGACCAAGACGAATGGTCACCCGATCCCTAGGGCGGATGAGCTGATTGACTGACTGGGAGCAGCTCGGTATCTGAGTACCATCGACCTCACATCAGGATATTGGCAGATTGCCATGGCAGACGGAGCGAAGGAGAAGACTGCATTCTCCACCCCTGAGGGCCACTTTCAATTTCGTGTGATGCCCTTCGGGCTAAAGAATGCTCCGGCCACTTTCCAGCGGTTGGTTAACCAAGTGCTTTCTGGCCTAGAGGCCTTCTCAGCTGCCTACCTGGACGATATAGCTGTCTTCAGCAGCAGCTGGGAGGACCATCTGGAGCAGCTCTACAATAGGCTGGCCTGACCATCCAGGCTAGCAAGTGCCAGATTGGACAGGGATCTGTCGTCTACCTGGGACACCTGGTGGGCGGGTTAAGGTGCAACCCCTCCAGGCCAAAATCGAGACCATCTTGGCCTGGGAGCCCCACAAAATCCAAACGAGGTCTGGGCTTTCCTTGGCCTCACGGGTTACTACCGCCAGTTTGTCAAGGGGTATGGAACCATCGTGGCCCCCCTGACTGAATTGACATCTAAGAAACAACCACGTAAAGTCATCTGGACGGCTGCCTGTCAAGAAACATATGACACCCTTAAGCACGCGTTGTGCACCGCTCCTGTGATTAGAACTCCAGATTTCAACAAGGAATTCATTGTGCAGACAGACGCCTCTGAGCATGGCATAGGAGCTGTGCTCTCTCAACTGAATGAGGAAGGCCAAGACCAGCCAGTGGCCTTTATCTCCCAAAGGCTACTCCTCAGGGAACAGCGGTGGAGTACAATAGAACGCAAAGCCTTCGCCATGGTTTGGGTCCTGAAGAAGCTGAGGCCATATCTTTTTGGCTCTCACTTCCTCATTCAGACCGACCACCGACCCCTTCGCTGCCTCATGCAAATGAGAGGCGAAAATCCCCCATTGCTGAGGTGGTCCATTTCCCTCCAGGGGATGGACTTTTGGGTGGAAATTTACCGGAGTAGACCACGCCAACGCTGACGGTCTCTCTCAGTTCTTCCGCCTTAGTAATGAGAACTCCCTAGAGGTTGGGTAGCTCTCCCCACTTTCCGCTGGGGGGGACGCATGTTAGACCTGTCAGCCCTAGGGTGGTCTTACCCCAGTTTTTTTGCCCTTGTCTCCTCATATTTGCCACCATCTTTTTGTTGGCCCTAGGTCTCTGGGCTCCTTATCACTGCCAAACAGTGCTGAGGTGCAGGTGCTCTCTCCTAATCACATGGCTGCCACAGGGCCCTGCTACTGCGGAGTGGCCATTGCATACACGCACTAGTGGTTAGGAACAGGCTGGGACATCTTGATTCTGTATCTTTGCCATCCCGCCTTTTTGTCCCATAGACACATATGTGGAAGCTCCTGGATCCTTCCAGCCCTGGGAGGGGTTATGTTTTGCCGCCTTTACAGGAGGGTCACCTGACCTAGGGGTATAAGAGGAAAGGAGGGAAACTGAACTAGTTAGTTGGGGCACCACTGGACCTGGGGGAACCTCTGCCGGAGCGTAGGCAGTTGGGCCTAGGGGAGAAACCTACACTACTGGGACTGACTGAGTTTAGGCCCTGCTGTACCCAAGTTAGATGAGGGACTCTGTCAGCCTACTGATCTTGCCCAGTGAGGGGGAGCCCAGGGGACCAACTCCAGTGTGCTGCAGGGAACCATCCTGCCCTCCTATGCATATCAACTCAACCCCTACTCTTCCCCCAAGAACCTGCTACTGAGACCAGCCATCTACTCCCCCCAAGATAAGGGCTGTGCCACCCAGGCGCTGTAAAGAAGAAGGGGACTGCCTGCTGTGGGCGCTGCTGATCAGGAACTGCCGGTAAAGCTCTGTGCCAAACTAGCGCTAAACTACCAGAACTGCGCCCCCCTAGCGCTATATGGTTGGAACTGCTATGCCCCCTGCATGTTGTGCCTCCCAAGCGTTGTGACCTCTAAGCGCTGCAAGCTCCAAATCACCGCCGCAGCCCAGGTACCTGCGATCTAGCGCTGTGCTTGTGAGAGCGCTATCTACTGGAGTTCACTGCCGCGGCACAGGCGCCGCGATAACCGAACCGCTGTGAGGCCGAAATCACCGCTGCGGGCCCCTGCGCTGGTGAAGGAGAGGCGCTGCATCTGATATCACCGCCGCGGCCTAGGCATCACTAGGTCGGGGGCATCCAACACCGCTAAGGCCCCGGCGACCCCCAGGAGAAGGTTGTGCGGTCGGAACCCCCCCGCGGCCCCCGAAGTGAGGAGAGGGCCGCTGCTGGCGTTGTGCAGGCCGTGCTAGGCCTCAGGGGCATCTACGGAGCATTGCGGGGCAACCGGGGCGCCTGCAGCGTCATACGGCGCGCCCCCGGTGAGCTGCGCTCCCATTGGTTCCCGGGCCAGTACAGGCATCGGAAGGCCCGGAGCCGATCCTGAGCGCCAGCGAGGGGGGCTCTGAAGGAAGCGAGAGCCCCTGGCCTCCCCCAGGCCGGGACTGGAGTAGCGTGGAGGCCCGGGGAGGAACACAGGAGCAGCGCTGGCCTAACCAGGGCCGTCACCCCAGGTAACACCCCGGGAGGGAGGCAATTTGCATACTGATAGCGGGGCTGCCGAGGAGTTAGATTAGGATGGGATGGCAGCCCCGTGACCGCCCCTCACCTCAAAAGTGACCTCGAACAGGCAGCAGTGGCCTGTTAACCCCCCCGTTGGCCAGAACTGACGTGGGCTGCCTCGACTGCTACCTGTGAGGGGCGCAGCCTTGAACAGTAAGGAGGCCTTCCCCTTTCTCCACGGAGGGAGCCATAGGGGATTCTGGGGCCTGAAAGAACCTGTGCAAGCCCCCCAGGCCGATAAACCATCGCCTGAATGTGTCAGTGACTCAGTCAATGTGCTTAAGAAAGGTGCCTCGCATAGGGACTGTTGCTTGCAGGGTGAACGCGCACCGGAATGGTCACTGGCCCTGAGTCTGTGTATAATAAGTGTTGCCTCATTGAAGGTGCCCCAAAAGTGATGTCGCCTGGATTGATGACATTTCAAGAAGGTTGCATGTATTTCCTCTCTACCTAGGGGATGTTTTGATGTGATTTCCATGCCCTGATGCACCTAAATGAATTTGCGCCTGTTTTGGGCTTGAATGAATTAATTGTTGCCCTGAAAGTCACTGCTTTATTTATTTGAATGAATTAATTGTTGCCTTGAAATTCACTGCTTCATTTCTTTGAATTAATTAATTGTTGCCCTGAAATTCACTGCTTCATTTACTTGAAGGAATTGATTGTTGTCCTGCGATTATTCATTTGACGGTTGCCTTGAAATTATCTGCATTATTCCTGAAATGAATTGATTCGCCATGACTTGAAATAGATAAAGAATCTTGTTTTACAAATCAACTTGATGTGGTCTCCTTCATTGTGTGCGCATTGCTGAGTCCGGGTGAGTGAGTGTTGCACAACCGCTTTACACATTGCCTTCGGGCGCATTCCTACCTCGCGCCAAGCTACCACGTCGGAATTGGTGACCCCAGTTCTAACATTGGTTTTCAGCGGTGGTATTAGGACTTGTGCTTGTGCAGCACCCTCCGGTGATTCAGTGTGCGCCGCAATTGGACACCTGTTGTATCGCAAGCCTAACAATTTGCCCTTCATTGTCTGATTGATTGTATAGGCTCCTGTTTTGAACCTGTTGCCTGCGTCCTAGTATTTTTCCCTTGAATTGTCTGGGGCTTCACCTATCAGGATGGAGTTCGAGCTGGCCAAACTAGAGATGTATACGGTGGCGCAGCTGAGGGAGCTCTGTCAGGGGATGGGGCTGTCCGTCAAGCGAGGCGCCAAGAGGGAGGAGCTTCAGAAAGCCTTGAGGGCATGGGTAGTGGCCCACCCGGGGGGAGAGGGGACGAGGGACAGGGGGAGCCGGGCGCTTCGGGGGAGCGGGCGCTCGAGGGGAACTGGGCACTCCAGGAGAGTTGGACCTACTGCAGGTAGACATTAGTGACAATGTGTTGCCAGGGAGACATTCCAGGGCAGGTAGTAGTGTGTCAGCAGGGAGTGTGTCGGTGGAGGAGTACGAGGATAGGAGGGAGGAGAGGCAATTGAGATTAGAGCTTGCTAGAATGGAGAAGGAGAGAAAAGAGAAGAGGCTAGCCATGGAGGAGAGGAAGCTTGCGCATGAGCTTAGCCTAAAGGAATTGGAGTTGCGAGCATTGCAAATAGGGGCGCAAGGCAACAGGAATGGTGGCAGCATACCCGCTGAGGCTCCACGGGAGCCTAAGTTTTACCTACCTAAGGAGGTGGTGGCCAGTTTTAGTGTAGGGGATGACATAGATAAGTGGTTTGCGGCGTATGAGGTGTCTCTGGTAGCTCATGGGGTGCCCGAGAGTTACTGGGGGGGGTGGCCTGTATCGGTACGTACCTCCGGTTGTAAGGGATACCCTCCTGACTTTAGAAAAGGAAGATCGAACAAATTACCCTGTCATGAAGGAGGCCCTGCTTAGAAAGTTTGGTCTCACTCGAGAGAAGCATCGCCAGAGGTTCCGCAACAGCCATAAGCTTCCCACACAGAACTGGGTGGATGTTTGTGATTATGCACGTAAGGCCTTAGAGGGTTGGGTGCGTGGCAGCGAAGTGAACGACTATGAAGGGCTGTACAATTTGTTTTTAAGGGAGCACCTTCTCGATAAATGTTTTCCAGAGCTGCATCAACACCTGGTGGACCGCAAGCTGACCGACCCTCGGAAGCTTGCGGAGGAGGCAGATACCTGGGTCAGCACTCGGGTGTCCCACAAAGGACCCGGGGGAGACACCCCGAAAGGTGGACAGGGCTTTCCCCAGAAGAGAGAGGGGGAGATAAAAAGAAGGAGTTCTTTGAAGGCCCCCAAAATAGACCGCAAGGGAAAGGGGTAGGTTCCTCACCCCAATCTGGATCCCAGAAACCCACTTACCCTGAGAAGAGTCAGCAGCCCAGAATTGTCCGGTGTTATTAGTGTGGGGAGGTTGGACACTACAAGGGGGATCCCCAGTGTCGCAAAAGGACCCCAGCCCCCACAGGAGGTAAGAGCCCTGGGGTGGCTTGTGTAGCGCTGGGGGAGGAGTTGTCCCTAGATGAGGGGGGGTGAGTGGACAGGCTTGACCCTGGTTTCACTGGGGGATAGAGAGATGGTCCCAGTGACACAGTTGCCCTTGAACACAGCCAAGTACCGGCAGAGGGTACGGGTTAACGGGGAGGAGGTGGAGGCTCTGAGGGACACGGGTGCCAGCATGACGATGGTAAGACGTCAGCTGGTGTCCCAAGAGCAGGTGATTCCTGAAGTATTCCACCCAGTGGTAATGGCTGATAGCAGCCAGGGACATTACCCAGTGGCCCAAGTTCCCTTTGAGTGGGGAGGAGTCTCAGGCCAGTTGACAGTTGCCGTAAGCCCTGCCATGCCGGTGGATTGTCTGCTCGGAAACGACTTGGAGCATACCGCCTGGAAGGAAGTGAAGTTCAACGCCCACGCTGAGATGCTGGGGTTACCAGGGTGGACCTGCTTGGTCACGAGGTCCATGGCTGCCCGGCAAGGAACTCAACCCGGGTTGGAGCCTGGAACAATGGCCCAGTCCACTGCTGGACAAGGAGATGTTGTGGAGGATGCTCCCTGCGAAATGGATGGGGAGCCCGCGGAGGTGACCCCGGAGTCCGCGGAGGTGGATGTTGTTCCCGTGGAGGACTTGCCGACCTCTGCAGAGTGGCAGATGGAAGGAGGGCCTACCCGGGAGGAATTTTGTCGAGCGCAGAGAGAGTGCCCCACGCTTGAAGGTATGCGGCAGCAGGCCGAAGCCCAAGCGACGAACCAAGAGACCGGTAATTACCATATTTACTTGGAGGATGGCCTCCTCTACAGTGAGCCTAAGGCTCCTGTGCATGGGCCATCCAGGGCCTTAGTGGTCCCCCAATGCTACCGGGCCTTTCTGCTGGAATTAGCACATGAGATACTACTAGCAGGACACCTGGGCCAGGACAAAACTTTTGCTCGTTTGGTCCCACATTTTTACTGGCCCAGAATGCAAGTTGCCTTGACACCTTTTGCAAGACCTGTAATACTTGCCAGGCGAGTGGGAAGGCTGGGACTAAGTTGAAGGTCCCTTTGGAACCGCTTCCGGTTGTCGGTACCCCTTTTGAACGGGTAGGCATTGATATTGTCGGGCCGATGGACCCGCCGACTTCTTCGGGACACCGGTTCATCTTGGTGTTGGTGGACCACGCCACCCGGTACCCGGAGGCATTCCCTCTGAGGACCATCACTGCACCGGCGGTGGCCCGGGCCTTGATGGGGATTTTTACCCGTGTGGGATTCCCCAAGGTCGTGGTGTCAGATAGGGGCATGAATTTCATGTTGGCCTACATGCAGGCCATGTGGAAGGAGTACAGAGTGACCTACCGGTTCTCCATCCTTACCACCCCCAGACTAACGGGCTCGTAGAGCGATTCAATAAGACCCTGAAGGGGATGAATTGGAGCCTGCCAGAGGACTTGAGGCGGAAGTGGGAGGTCCTCTTACCCTGTCTGCTATTCTCCTACCGTGAGGTGCCGCAGAAGGGAGTAGGGTTCAGCCCCTTTGAGCTGCTCTATGGCCACCCCCTTAGGGGGCCCCTCAGCCTTGTGAAGGAGGGGTGGAAGCAGTCTTCCAAGAAGCTTCCCCGTGACGTTGTCAGCTACATGCTGGCCTTCCGCAGCCAGATGGCCAAGCTGTGGAAGGGAACCCCAGACAACCTGGAGGCTAGTCAAGCCGTCATGAAGGAGTGGTACGACCGCAACGCTCGGACGGTGGAGTTGGATGCTGGACAGAAGGTGTGGGTCATGGAGCCCGGAGAGCTTAGTGCCCTCCAGGACCAGTGGACTGGGCCATATGAGATTTTGGAGAAGAGAGGCCAGACCACTTACGTTGTAGCCCTCAAGACCCCCCGACAACCCCATAGGGTGTTCCACATCAACCGCCTGAAGCCGCACCATGAGCGATCAGAGCTTGCTCTCCTTATGGTGACAGATGGGAGCGAGGAGGAAGAGAGCTAGCCTCTTCCGGACCTTCTGGCGGCCCAAGAGAAGGATGGATCGGTGGAGGGAGTGGTCGTCTCCCCATCCTTGACCCCTGAGCAACAGAGGGACTGCCGCCAGGTATTGGAGCAGTACGCCTCGTTGTTCTCCCTCACTCCTGGGATCAAGCATCTGTGTACCCATGACGTGGACACAGGGGACAGCCCACCCGTGAAAACCAAGTCTTACCGGCTGTCCAACAAGATCAAGACCAGCATCCAGAGTGAGGTGGCCAAGATGTTGGAGCTGGGGGTGATTGAGCCTTCCAGCAGCCCTTGGGCTAGTCCGGTGGTGTTGGTGCCAAAAGCGGCCCCACTGGGCACCACACCAGAACTTCGGTCCTGTGTGGATTACCGTGGCTTGAGCTCCGTGACCAAGACGGATGCTCACCCGATCCCTAGGGCGGATGAGCTGATTGACCGACTGGGAGCAGCTCAGTATCTGAGTACCATCGACCTGACGTCAGGATATTGGCAGATGGAGCGAAGGAGAAGACTGCATTCTCCACCCCTGAGGGCCACTTTCAATTTCGTGTGATGCCCTTCGGGCTAAAGAATTCTCCGGCCACTTTCCAGCGGTTGGTTAACCAGGTGCTTTCTGGCCTAGAGGCCTTCTCAGCTGCCTACCTGGACGACATAGCTGTCTTCAGCAGCAGCTAGGAGGACCATCTGTAGCACCTCCAGGAGGCAGTGGCGTAGCTAGAGCTTGTGGCGCCCGGGGCTATTCCTCAGATTTCCGCCCCCCCCCCCCCCCCCCGGGGGGGGGCCATGCACTTCAAAGAGGTCCGAGAGACACGTAGTTACCTTGACCATGCAAGTTACATGCACATACATGACACGGTCCAAGGCTACACAGTTGAATACACCGGTGACTGGCAGTACAAAAGAGAACACACAGACTGCATGATCTATCTGGGGACTCAGAAAAACCGCATGTGACATCCATCAGAGAGCTGCGTGAACAATTACCTGGTAATCCCCTCAAAACAATGCAAACATGCACATTCATGACACTGTTCATGTAACCTTCATCTACAGCGGACATTAAATGACCATATATCATGGTCCCCCCATGATGGAAGTGAGAAAATTAGACTCATAAAGATGCATTTGAGATATAGGCAAGAAGAGATTAAGAGTTTGACTTGATGTTGAATGGAGTAGAGCAGTGTGAAGCATGAAGGTGACGGTAGAATATAGGTAGGCGAGCATCTGAGCTGTAACGGAGTGAAATTCTCTGAGAGAATGAAAGAGTGAGGGATAGGACACACCGGAATGGGAAACTGGTGCAAAGGGGAAGATTTTAAGGTGAAAGGAAACTCAAAAAGATAGATGTGAGGGAAAGAGTGGTGAATGTAAGATAAAAACAGAGGCTTGGGATTATGTGAAAAGGAAAATTGAACAGTAGGTAAGAGGTGCAGGTCAAAGAAAGACAATGAATTGTTGAGAGGAGAAACTGTATAGAAGTGAAAGAGGGTTGGGTTAGGGTACGATAGATGGAAGTTCAGCAGGAGACTGTAAAGAAATGAAAATAAGGACCTTCAAATGGCTTAAAGGCTCCCTAACCTTAGCTCATCGGGGAATGTTTTGCGCTGCCAGAAAACTCCGTTGGTTGATTTGATCACTTCAGATGTCTAAGTCTGTAGCCGGAGGGTCACTGATTTGAATCCTTGTTGGCGCACAGAATAGTGACTTGTATTCATGCTGCTATGAGGGCATGGCCTGTGACAGAAAGCAGAGTATGTATGCAATTAATTTAAATATTGTATTACACACAGTATAAAATAGACTACACGCAGCATAAGATAAGATAGACGCCTGGAGGAGGCCAGTTAGATGATTGTTTGCAACACTCATGTGAGACGCATTAACACACTTGCACAAAACACTGTTGCTGCATAATGTGTATGTAATGTAAAACCATCTGGTGGAAATACAGAGATTCGGCGCAACGTTAAGTGTTAACCGTCACAAATGTAATTCGAAAATTAATTACAATAAAAGAAAGCAAACAATGCAATGGAATGTTGAAAGATGCTACCTGAGAATCAAGCCCTGGGCATTATTGGTTCGTAGGCGGTGAAGCATGTTCTACCACAGTGATGTCGGCCAAGAATGGTCAATGTTTCGAAATAAAGAAATGTGCAGGGCAAATAAATAGATACAAGACAAAGACGACATCAAGCATGTTAAGTGTGATTGTCAGCTGTTAAAATTTAAGTGAAATACATCTAGATTAAAGGAAGTAGATGTACATAGGTGAGTCTTGAGCATACCAGGTAGGCTGCATTATGCTAAACTTACATGAGATGCTGTTAGGTGTGTCTATTTAAATATATTGCCAAACTAATACCACACATTATGGCTAAATTAAAGAAGACAATAACAATCAAACTGAAAATTAAGGGATGTAAAGCCAGGGAATCGAACCCTGGATGTACATGAGATAATCATGGAGATTATGGGATGGGCTGTATTGTGCTATACCACTGTGACCCCCTGTTAGTTGTGCCCATTAAAATCTATTACCAACATAAGTTAAAATAATTTGAGTAAGCTACATCTGAATTATACATTAGAGAAGAAAATTGTGCAATCTACATGACTTATATGGGGGTACTGCCAAATAGATTCAACCCTTGATGTGCATGGACAAGTCACAGATGATACACAGTAAGAAGAGTTCTACTGTACATTGTTGTTTTGAGTAGTTCCAACGTCAGTTGGTAAAGAGCAGCCTCAAAGTGCATAGCTGCCAAGCTTTCAGATTGCTAGGTGTGATATTTTCCTAATTTTATTGCAATTATGAGTCCGCCGCCGCAGACATTTGCACCAGTTTTAGTCTTCTTAGAGTTTCTCATTGCTCAAATGGGTGTAATTACTGATATATATATATATATATATATATATATATATATATATATATATATATATATATATATGTTTCCCTCGTCTTCATTGCTTGAGTTTTGCTCACAAAAAAGTGTCACTCATAGTCATTGAAATGTCACTCATAATTACAATTTAATTATGAAAATGTCACACATAGCAATTTGAAACCTTGGCAGCTATGCTCATAATCGTTGAAATGTCAATCATAATTACACTGAAGTTATGAGAAAATGTCACACATCTGAAACCTTGGCAGCTATGCTGCCACTTTGCCACTCACTAAATATCCCCTCTGAAAACGTTTAGCTCTTACCTCACTCAGCCTCCAGCAGCACTCCACAGTGGTGGCAGCCAGAGCCAGGGTCTCTATGGCAGGGGTTGGTTCACGTCTGGGGACGGAGGGCACAAAAGAACCTGGGAGGGCAATGCACAGCAAGACACACTCCGGACAGGGAGGGGACCTCATGGAAGAGGACGCGATGCAGGAAAAAAAAGAACGTGCAATAACATGGTCAGGCTTGTGTCAGAGAGCAGCGGTAGGTAATGAAGGAGTAGAGGCAGGCAAATTGGTAGAGGGACTGTAGATGCACATACTTAGGGGGGCGACCAACAGGCGAGACAGGAAGAGAATGAGGAGGGCCAGTGTGAGGGAGAGAGGCCAGGGAGTGATGAAGAGAATGGGGAGTGTGTGAGGGAGAAAGGCCAGGGAGTGATAAAGAGAATGAGGAGGGTTTCCAGAAAACGGCATTAGCCGCTCGGGCAACTGGAGAGAGGGCTTCATTTTCCTAATGGGCTGGAAGTGCAGCCAATGGTGGGAAGCTGAGAGCCGCCTGTCCTGTGGGCTGAGCCTGTAACCTACCCCCAAGTCTACCCAGGGCACGGGAAAAGAGCCACTGCCGAGAGAGACACGGGCTGGGAGGCAGTGCCAGGGCAGGGCTGCTCTGTGGAGTGCCATGCTGTCAGCTTCAGACATCCATTGTTTGAATGTAAATGGTCGAGGATCAACTAAGCCCCTGGGTCCAAGCTGTTACATTCTTCCTCAATGTGGAGTGGGATTTTAATGTGTGTAATGGGTCTTTAGTTTGGAAGTACTGCTCAGATGCTGGAACTACAAGATTTGTCTGTTAACATTATTATACACCCAGTCATTGATCGCTTATGGAATGCTTTCTGAAGCCCCATGCCTCTTCTCTGTGGAGAGCCATGCTTTCAGCTTCAAACCGTTTAGAGCTGTGCTCACCCATTCTTTGAACGTAAAGGGTTGAGGATCTTTAACACTGTGTGATCATTCAACCCTTACCATACATATCACTATCCCCATCACACATAAATGTTCATTGTAAAATACTAGCATGCATCGTAGCCAGCAGGATAAACCCACTGAGGCCCAGTCTGATGCCTCCAGATGAGGCACCTTAAAAACAGTCACCACCACAGAGCAATGCCACACAACAAACATGCACAAATATTCTTGCCACACATCAGGCCCAGGAATTTTTATTTGGGTGGGCCAAGGGTGCATTTGGGTGGGCCACTGCGGGCTCGATTTGTCGCATATATATGTCTGGGCAGGCCTGCTTCAGGGCCCTCCTTTATCTCTTCTTAGTCTTATAAGGACCAGTAAAACTCACTCTTTTCCAAATCTCTTTCTAAATATCATCACTTTCCATGTAATGTTCCTTTGATGGGAAGAGGAGGTTTCTGAGGTGGGAGTATCAGGCAAGTGATACTACTCAGGCTCCATCTGTTCGAGCCTTCATGGAGGATCCCTCTTCATTACTACCTCCACCTGACCCCGGACTCTGCAACGCACTCCCTTACAGGCTCCCTCTGTGCGAGCCTTCAGGGAGAATCCCTCTTCATTACTACCTTCACCTGACCCCGGACTCGGCAACGCTCTCCCTTACGGGCTTGATTATCCACTACTCCTCTCTCTAGTGCACCTTATCTCACAGCTGACCTTGGGCCCCAGCCCCATATCAGGCACCATCGGGCTCCACTTTGCTTTTTCCCGGTAAAAACATTAGTAAAATCACCTTCAAACTTAAAACATTGAATATAGCAGTAAATATAATTAGCATGCACTTTAAAGTATGTTCCACAGTAGCCCTTATGACCCGACTGCTAATTAAATAAACAAAAACAGAAAGGCCATGACAAGGCCGGCTTTAGCGCTGATGCGAAAGTCTTTTTTGGCGCCACACTAATAACCTCTTTCTCCGTAAATACCTTTACTACCACCTTCCAACAGTGCCCCTCATCGCTCCATGGCCCCCCTAGTGCCCTCCTCCTCAGATTCCCTCACTGCCTCACGCCACAAGGGCCCCTCATCTCCCCATAGCCCCTGCCCCTCATGACCTCCTCCTTGGACTCCCTCACTGCCACCATCCACCAGTGCCCCTTATCTCTCTGTAGCCTCTCCCCCTCATGACCTCCTCCTCAGACTCCCTCACTACCACCCTCCACCAGTGCTCCTCATCTCACCCTAGCTCCCCCTCCACACCATGACCTCTTCCTCGGATTCCCTCACTGTCACCCAGGGCACAAGTCCTAAAAAAAGAAGTGGGGGGACGCTGACGTCACAACAGCAAGTGATGTCACGAAAGGTGGCTTGCACCATCAGACTCATTGCCTCCCCTCGCTCACCCCTTAGATGCCATTGCATCAGAGAAGCCAGCGCGTGAGCAGCGTTCTGAATGAGCTCCGATCTCACCCCAGAGAGGCCAAAGAGTAAATGTGTGGCTCCATTTGCTCCAGTAATCGAGCCCCCATTAAAATAAGTGAGGGGACGCAGTCCACCCGCCTGGTACCCCGACTCGAGCCCTGCAGTCACCCTCCACCAGTGCCCCTCATCGCTCCACAGCCCCTCCAACTACCTCCTCCTCAGATTCCCTCACTGCCTCACACCACAAGTGCCCCTCATCTCCCCATAGCCCCTCCCCCTCATGACCTCCTCCTTGGACTCCCTCACTGCCACCATCCACCAGTGCCCCTTATCTCTCTGTAGCCACTCCCCCTCATGACCTCCTCCTCAGACTCCCTCACTACCACCCTCCACCAGTGCTCCTCATCTCGCCCTAGCTCCCCCTCCACACCATGACCTCTTCCTCTGATTCCCTCACTGTCACCCAGGGCACAAGTCCTAAAAAAAGAAGTGGGGGGACGCTGACGTCACAACAGCAAGTGATGTCACGAAAGGTGGCTTGCACCATCAGACTCATTGCCTCCCCTTGCTCACCCCTTAGATGCCATTGCATCAGAGAAGCCAGCGCGTGAGCAGCGTTCTGAATGAGCTCCGATCTCACCCCAGAGAGGCCAAAGAGTAAATGTGTGGCTCAATTTGCTCCAGTAATCGAGCTCCCATTAAAATAAGTGAGGAGACGCCGTCCACCCGCCTGGTACCTCGACTCGAGCCCTGCAGTCACTCTCCACCAGTGCCCCTCATCGCTCCACAGCCTCTCCAACTACCTCCTCCTCAGATTCTCTCACTGCCACCCTCCACCAGTGCCCCTCATCGCTCCGTAGCCCCTCTCTCATATGCATTTGTTGTTTAGCGCTACTCATATCAGTGTAGTGTGTCAGCACTTTACACCACAAACACATTATACAGAGACAATGAATCATACAAGTATGTAAATCAGTCTACAGGGAATGTCACATAAGCCAATGAGGATTACAAGGTGTAGGAATCACATGTCATCCATACTGGTGGGCAGTATATTTTGAGAGGGTTTGGTCTGGGGAAACACAACCTTAGGATTTAAAAGAGTATTCCATGGGGGTCAGCTTTACTGATAAAAATGTATCTCTGCCCAAACATACTCATTTTAGCAACATTAGAATGATGAAAGACTGAGGAAGTTCTAACTATATCACAAAACAAAAAAACTATACCATTCATATTTGTATGCAGCTCTTTGGTGACAGTTCAATGGTCACTGTCCTATGTTAGGATTGTAACTTCTGAACTGCAAGTAACACAAGGATCTCTGTGACAAAGGCAGTAACCCACTGAGCTTCCACACAAAATACAGTTCATCTGCATTTAAAAACTACTAACAGACAAATTATTGCTCTCCAGCGGATCATTAATCACCAGCGTTATTGGGACATTTGTTATTGTCTTATTGTTGTTCTGCATCAGCCATAATAATGATAAAAACTGTTTAAATGAAGCGCACATGAAGTACGTGTCCTGCTGGGCCTGCGCATATTTTTAAAAGAAAAATAAATAGTCATACATTGTCTTACCTACTACTCCATTAGTCAAACTTTGTGTCACAGCCTGATGTGATAAGCAGCTGCAGGGGTCAGGAAAGGTGATTAGGAAACAAACTTCTTTTCTCCTGCGCTGCATAGAAAACGAATTATATCCACGCAGCAGACTGCCCCAGGCCACAATTGGGTCCTCGCGAGAGTGCGTAGTGGTGAAGCGCGTGACGCGTCACCGCTACGCTTTCATCGCGAGGGCCAGGCACAAATGTAGCCCAGGGCCGTCATTGGTAGTGCTGGCGCGCGCTCTCCAACATTGACGGCCCTGGAGCAGGCTGGGATGATCAACGTCATGGTGGCATTGATTGCAGCAGCAGGCGCTGACCCACGGGCGCACTCAGCACTACAACCAGGTAGGTCAGGTGCGCGCAGTGTGCAGCGCGCTGCTTGCACAGTGCACTCTTTTAAACTGGGCCGCCCGGCCGCGCGCGCCTTTGCGGCCGCGGCGGACTTTATAATTTATTTAGTGACATTGTGTCCCTAAATAAATGATAAAGGCCGCTGCAGCCTCAACGGGCCACCAGTGCCGAGCAGCCGCCCTAAATATAGTGCCACCTGGGGTAGTCCGCCCCCACCACCCCCCCCTAGCTACGCGCCTGCCAGGAGGTGCTACAGGCTCTACAACGGGCTGGCCTGACCATCAAGGCTAGCAAGTGCCAGATTGGACAGGGATCTGTCGTCTACCTGGGACACCTGGTGGGCGGGGGTAAGGTGCAACCCCTCCAGGCCAAAATCGAGACCATCTTCGCCTGGGAGCCCCCAAAACCCATACGGAGGTCCGGGCTTTCCTCGGCCTCACGGGTTACTACCGCCGGTTTGTCAAGAGGTATGGAACCATCGTGGCCCCCCTGACTGAATTGACATCTAAGAAACAACCACATAAAGTCATCTGGATGGCTGCCTGTCAAGAAACATTTGACACCCTTAAGCACGCGTTGTGCACCACTCCGGTGCTTAGAACTCCAGGTTTCAACAAGGAATTCATCGTGCAGACAGACGCCTCTGAGCATGGCATAGGAGCTGTGCTCTCTCAACTGAATGAGGAAGGCCAAGACCAGCCAGTGGCCTTTATCTCCCGAAGGCTACTCCCCAGGGAACAGCGGTGGAGTACGATAGAACGCGAAGCCTTCGCCGTGGTTTGGGCCCTGAAGAAGCTGAGGCCATACCTTTTTGACTCTCACTTCCTCATTCAGACCGACCACCGACCCCTTCGCTGGCTCATGCAAATGAGAGGCGAAAACCACAAATTGCTGAGGTGGTCCATTTCCCTCCAGGGGATGGACTTTTGGGTGGAACATCGACCCGAAGTAGACCACGCCAACGCTGACGGTCTCTCTCGGTTCTTCCGCCTTAGTGATGAGAACTCCCTAGAGGTTGGGTAGCTCTCCCCACTTTCGGCTGGGGGGACGCATGTTAGACCTGTCAGCACTAGGGTGGTCTTACTCCGTTTTTTTGCCCTTGTCGCCTCATTTTTGCCACTATCTTTCTGTTGACCCTAGGTCTCTGGGCGCCTTACCACTGCCAATCAGTGCTGAGGTGCAGGTGCTCTCTCCTAATAACATGGCTGCCACAGGCTCCTGCTACTGCGGAGTGGCCATTGCATACACGCACTAGTGGTTAGGAGCAGGCTGGGACATCTTGATACTGTATCTTCGCCATCCCGCATTTTTGTCCCATAGACAGATATGTGGAAGCTCCTGGAACCTTCCAGCCCTGGGAGGGGTTATGCTTTGCCGCCTTTATAGGAGGGTCACCTGACCTAGGGGTATAAGAGGAAAGGAGGGAAACTGAACTAGTTAGTTGGGGCACCACTGGACCTGGGGGAACCTCTGCCGGAACGTAGGTGGTTGGGCCTAGGGGAGAAACCTACACTACTGGGACTGACTGAGCTTAGCTCCTGCTGTACCCAAGCTAGATGAGGGACTCTGCCAGCCTACAGATCTTGCCCAGTGAGGGGGAGCCCAGGAGACCAACTCCAGTGTGCTGCAAGGAACCATCCTGCCCTCCTATGCCTGCCAACTCAACCCCTACTCTTCCCCCCAAGAACCTGCAACTGAGACCAGCCATCTACTCCCCCCAAGAGAAGCGCTGTGCCACCCAGGTGCTGTAAAGAAGAAGGGGACTGTCTGCTGTGGGCGCTGCTGATCAGGAACTGCCAGTAAAGCGATGTGCCCACCTAGCGCTACACTTCCAGAACTGCGACCCCCTAGCGCTATATGGTTAGAACTGCTATGCCCCCTGCATGTTGTGCCTCCCAAGTGCTGTGACCTCTAAGCGCTGCAAGCTCCAAATCACTGCCGCAGCCCAGGTACCTGCGATCTAGCGCTGTGCTTGTGAGAGCGCTATCTGCTGGAGTTCAACGCCGCGGCCCAGGCGCCTCGATAACCGATCCGCTGTGAGGCCGAAATCACCGCCATGGGCCCCTGCGTGGTGAAGGAGAGGCGCTGCGTCTGATATCACCACTGCAGCCTAGGCATCACGAGGTCGGAGGCGTCCAACACCGCTAAGGCCCCGGCGACCCCAGGAGAAGGTTGTGCGGTCGAAACCCCGACGCGTCCCCTGAAGTGAGGAGAGAGCCGCTGCGGGCGCTGCGCAGGCCGCGCTAGGCCTCAGGGGCGTCTACGGAGCATTGCGGGGCAAACGGGGCGCCGGCAGCGTCATACGCCGCGCCCCCGGTGAGCCGCGCTCTCATTGGTTCCCGGGCCGGTACAGGCATCGGAAGGCCTGGAGCCGATCCTGAGCGCCAGCGAGGGGGGTTCTGAAGGAAGAGAGAGCCCCTGGCCTCCCCCAGGCCGGGACCGGAGTAGCGTGGAGGCCCGGGGAGGAGCACAGGAGCAGCGTGGGCCTAACCAGGGCCGTCAGGCCAGGTAACACCCCGGGAATGAGGCAATTTGTATACTGATAGCGGGGCTGCTGAGGAGTTAGATTAGGACGGGATGGCAGCCCCATGACCGCCCCTCACCTCAAGAGAGACAGGCAGCAGTGGCCTGTTAACCCCCCTGTTGGCCAGAACTGACGTGGGCTGCCTCGACTGCTACCTGTGAGGGGCGCAGCCTTGAACAGTAAGGAGGCCTTCCCCTTTCTCCACGGAGGGAGCCATAGGGGATTCTGGGGCCGAAAAGAACCTGTGCAAGCCCCTCAGGCCGATAAAGCATTGCATCGCCTGAATGTGTCAGTGACTCAGTCAATGTGCTTAAGAAAGGTGCCCCGTAGTCACCCTCGCATAGGGACTGTTGCTTGTAGGGTGCACGCGCACCGAAATGGTCACTGGCCCTGAGTCTGTGTACAATAAGTGTTGCCTCATTGAAGATGCCCCAAAAGGAATGTTGCCTGGATTGATGACATTTCAAGAAGGTTGCATTTATTTCCTCTCTACCTAGGGGATGTTTTGATATGATTTTCATGCCCTGACGCCCCTAAATGAATTTGCGCCTGTTTTGGGTTTGAATTAATTAATTGTTGCCCTGAAATTCACTGCTTCATTTATTTGAATGAATTAATTGTTGCCCTGAAATTCACTGCTTCATGTATTTGAATGAATTGATTGTTGCCCTGCGATTATCTATTTTAGCTACTCAAATGAATTGACTGTTGCCTTGAAATTATCTGCATTATTAATGAAATGAATTGATTTGCCATGACTTGAAATAGATAAAGAATCTTATTTTACAAATCAACTTGGTGTGGTGTCCTTCATTGTGTGCGCATTGCCTTCGGGCGCCTTACTACCTTGCGCCAAGCTACCCCGTCGGAATTGGTGACCCCAGTTCTAACACATTTACTTTGTGAGTGACTGGTACCACGTGTGCTAATGTGTTTTAACAGAGAAGGTGTGTGTATGGCCAGCATCAGTGGTATTTGTTTATAAGAGGACCTCCTTCTCCCCCAGGCCAGTTATCCCATCATGAAGCGTGCCGCCATTGCAGTGGGTGCAGGTTAACTTTCAGGATGTCAGTCAGTGTTGTCCTGCTTCCCTGTGAGGGAGTGTGACAGCAATGGCAAGATGGCTGACAGTGCAGTCCTGGTGTTTGTTGGTGCACAGTTCCCAGCAGGGCATGGGGCTCCCCACAACAGAGCCCAATGTCACACAACTTGTCAGTCCATTTCCACTCCCTGTAAGGTGAGCATGGTTCAGTGTGAGCTTGCTGGGCCATGTAGGTGGGTGAGGATTGTCTGTGACTGCAACTCCCATCATGCTCTTGGATACACCCCCCTTCCCAGCATGCCCATACTTCCTTCCTTTTGACTCTGCTTCCCTGTGAGGGAGTGTGACAGCAATGGCAAGATGGCTGACAGTGCAGTCCTGGTGTTTGTTGGTGCACAGTTCCCAGCAGGGCCTTGTGCTCCCCACAACAGAGCCCAGTGTCAGACATCTTGTCAGTCCATTTCCACTCCCTGTGAGGTGAGCATGGTTCAGTGTGAGCCTGCTGCGCCATGTAGGTGGTTGAGGATTGTCTGTGACTGCAACTCCCATCATGCTCTTGGATACACCCCCCTTCCGAGAATACCCATACTTCCTTCCCTTTGACTCTGCTTCCCTGTGAGGGAGTGTGACAGCAATGGCAAGATGGCTGACAGTGCAGTCCTGTTGTTTGTTGGCGCACAGTTCCCAGCAGGGCCTTCTGCTCCCCACAACTGAGCCCAGTGTCAGACATCTTGTGAGTCCATTTCCACTCCCTGTGAGGTGAGCATGGTTCAGTGTGAGCTTGCTGGGCCATGTAGGTGGGTGAGGATTGTCTGTGACTGCAACTCCCATCATGCTCTTGGATACACACCCCTTCCCAGCATGCCCATACTTCCTTCCTTTTGACTCTGCTTCCCTGTGAGGTAGTGTGAAAGCAATGGCAAGATGGCTGACAGTGCAGTCCTGGTGTTTGTTGGTACACAGTTTCCAGCAGGGCCTTGTGTTCCCCACAACAGAGCCCAGTGTCAGCCATCTTGTCAGTCTATTTCCACTCCCTGTGAGGTGAGCATGGTTCAGTGTGAACTTGCTGGGCCATGTAGGTGGATGAGGATTGTTTGTGACTGCAACTCCCATCATGCTCTTGGATACACCCCCCTTCCCAGCATGCCCATACTTCCTTCCTTTCGACTCTGCTTCCCTGTGAGGGAGTGCGACAGCAATGGCAAGATGGCTGACAGTGCAGTCCTGGTGTTTGTTGGTGCACAGTTCCCAGCAGGGCCTTGTGCTCCCCACTCCAGAGCCCAGTGTCAGACATCTTGTCAGTCCATTTCCACTCCCTGTGAGGTGAGCATGGTTCAGTGTGAGCTTGCTGGGCCATGTAGGTGGGTTAGGATTGTCTGTGACTACAACTCCCATCATGCTCTTGGATACACCCCCTTCCCTGCATGCCCATACTTCCTTCCTTTTGACTCTGCTTCCCTGTGAGAGAGTGTGACCGCAATGGCAAGATGGCTGACAGTGCAGTCCTGTTGTTTGATGGTACACAGTTCCCAGCAGGGCCTTGTGCTCCCCACAACAGAACCCAGTGTCAGCCATCTTGTCAGTCCATTTCCACTCCCTGTGAGGTGAGCATGGTTCAGTGTGAGCTTGCTGGGTCATGTAGGTGGGTGAGGATTGTCTGTGACTGCAACTCCCATCAAGCTCTTGGATACACCCCCCTTCCCAGGATGCCCATACTTCCTTCCTTTTGACTCTGCTTCCCTGTGAGGGAGTGTGACAGCAATGGCAAGATGGCTGACAGTGCAGTCCTGGTGTTTGTTGGTGCACAGTTCCCAGCAGGGCCTTGTGCTCCCCACAACAGAGCCCAGTGTCAGACATCTTGTCAGTCCATTTCCACTCCCTGTGAGGTGAGCATGGTTCAGTGTGAGCTTGCTGGGTCATGTAGGTGGGTGAGGATTGTCTGTGACTGCAACTCCCATCATGCTCTTGGATACAAACCCCTTCCCAGTATTCCCATACTTCCTTCCTTTTGACTCTGCTTCCCTGTGAGGGAGTGTGACAGTAATGGAAAGATGGCTGACAGTGCAGTTCTGGTGTTTGTTTGGCTTCAAGTCCAAAAAGAGCCCCTGTGCTTCACACAGCAGAACCCAGTGTGGTGTATCTTTGGGTGATATTTCAATAGAGTGTGAGGCAATGCATTATCCCAGGTGAGTTGTGTGGAGTTTGTGTTGAGGGGTGTGTGTGACGAAACATGCTGCTAAGTGTGGTCAGAGCTGTCAGTCCTTCTTCCCACCCGGCCAGACAACCCACCATGAAACGTGCTTCCGTTGCAGGGCGTGCAAGTTGGCTTTCAGGATGACAGGCAGTGGTGTCCTGCTTCTGATTTGAGCACAACCCCTACCAGGGCCTTGTGCTCCCCACAGCAGAACTCAGTGTCAGCCATCTTGTCAGTTATTTTCCACTCCCTGTGATGTGAGCATGGTTCAGAGATGTCTTGATGGGCCAATTTGGAGGGGGAGGATTATCTGTGACTACAAACCCCATCATGCTTTTGGATACACTCACTTCACTAGCATACCCACTATTCCTTCCTGTCAGTCAGCTTCACTGTGAGGTAGTGTGTTTGTGGTGGCAAAATTTCTGACAGTGTTTATTTAGATTTGTGCCACTGCCTTGCTCTATTTGTTGGTGGGTTTGTACATGTCATGACACAGTTACAAGTCACTATGAGATGGCAGGTATTGTATTTGTCTGACTAGCATACACATTTTGGGATGATTATCTATAGGTTACTGTGGCAATGCTAACGGTGCATGGTTTCACTGTCCCCTTGACAGTGATGTGTGTGTATTGCCACACAATATTGAGTATATTGGTTCTGTACTCACCAGGCTCTGGTATGTCTGATAGACCATGGACGCTCTCTGGTGGTAGGATGACCCGCACCTTCTCCTCCCAGGACCTGAAGTATACTGGTTTGGCAGGAGGGCCACCACCAGTGCGCTGACTCAAGGCGTGATCCTTCTCGATGAGCTTCTTGACCCTCCTGCGCACATCATACCACCTGTTCTGGAATGTCATCCTTTGTGCGCAATATTGGTGCTTGTGCGTTGACCTTGTCCACAATCCTCGCCCACATCTTTGTTTTCTGTGACATGGGGGTCATTTGGACCAATGTACCAAACAAATGAGGCTCTACTCTGAGGATTTCTAACTCACTATCTTTGAACTTTGGATTCTTCTTTGGGGGCATGGTGATGGGTGGTGGTGGTGAGTGATGTGTGTGTGAGGGTGCAAGTGAGGGTGGGTGAGTGTCAGTTTTGCTAGGTGTATATGTGAGTGCTTTTGTACAGGTGCTAATGGTGTGAAGGTTGTGTGATGGGTGAGTTGTGAGTGTGTCTGTGGTTGCTGTCTGATGGTGTTTTCTGCTGCCTGATCTCTTGAATTTGCAAAGGATCATGGTAGCGATTTGTGGCCTTTATATAGGTGGAGTTGCGGGTTTGTCTTTGTTCCAAGTTTAAAAAAAATATATTTATTGACTTTGTCATTGCTTGTTTGGTCCTTTTTTTTGTATTTTTTCCTTTGGGTTTTTCAGGCATGAAGGAGACGTTCTTCTGACCAAGACGGACGCTGATGTTGGCTCGTGCGGACTTCTCCGAGTCTTTCACGCTGACTGTGTTTCATATGCGTCTGTCGCGGAGATTTCTATTGCTTCAGGTCCCTGTTTTCTGTGCGTGTCGGTCATGCGGCTTGAGCTCCGTGCGAGTATGTCTGGTTTTACACGCATTGCATTGTACTGCATGGGTCGGACATCGCGAATACGTGTCGGGTGGGTTCATTCCAGGTGCGTGTCAGTTGGTGCGAATCGTGTCCCGTTTCCAGGCGAATCACTGGTTTTCCTACGGCTCGGTCGTACGGCTTGTATTCCGTACGAGACGGTTGTACGTCACAGGCGTTGCATTGTACTACACGGGTCGTACGCCGCCTGTACGTGTCGGTCTGACTCCGTTCCCGGTCCGTGTCAGTCAGTTCGATTTCCAACCGGAATCGACCCCTAAGTATCTGTGTGTTGGATTTTTGTCGTTTTGGTCTTGTGTAGTTTAGATAAAGATATTTTATTTTTCTAAACTGGTGTGCCGTCCCTTTGTGGTGTTTCCACTGTGTTACTGTGAGTGTTGGTACAAATACTTTGCACATTGCCTTTGGGATAAGCCTGTCTGCTCGTGCCAAGCTACCAAGGGGGTGAGCAGGGGTTATCTAAAGTGTGTATCTCCCTTACCCTCACTAGAAGCAAGGGTCCCTATTTGGTCAAAGGTACCTACCTATGCCAACAAAAGACCTCCAGTTCTAACAGAGACCGAACAGTGTTTGGTCGCATCCTAATGAGGCACACTGGACCGCCGACTGGGTGTCAGTCGGTGCCAGCACCAAGTCAGTTTGGGGCGGAATAACTTCTGTCCAACATCAATTTGAGCCCCGTAATGTAGAATGTTGGATGTGTCTCCAATATACTTTGATTAAAGTGATAGTAGCAGCCATGTATGGTTGTGTCTATGTAAATTTTTAGGATGGCTTGAATCATGGTTTGTTTAAAGTCTATAATTATTTTATGTGGGTTGTAGTTGTTTATTTTATTTGTAATGTTTGGAATGGGTAATACTTTGTTTTATTAGGTAGTAGAGCATATGCAAGTGATAATAGTATTTTGGTACTCCATGGTGTATATCAGATTAAACGGTTTGGGGCATATTTTGAATGTGCCATCCATCATTCATGCTTGACATTGGGTTAGCTTAAGGTAATTATCTGTAGTAGAAAATATTATGATACATTTTTAGTTGTTTAGGTTATTGTATAAAAGGAAGGGTTCCTCATTATCTGTGATGATTAAGTGTTTGAGAATTTGGATAGCTTAATATTTTCTAGGTGCATGAGGGGTGTCAGTGGTGGCTTTTTTAGTTAGTGCTACTAAGCATTTTAATGTGGGTAAAGGTGGTAGCTGGCTCTGATTTGGTTCAGGAACTTCTTGCCCCTCTTATATCTTGGAGTACATCTTACTTTAATTTCTGTGACATTTGGGGGTTGGTTTTGTTCCTTTACATTAGTAAAAACATCATCTTTTGTTGTGGCCCTCCCACGGCATGCATTAGAGTGTTATTTATTAAATTTCCAGTTCACTGTTTCTGTTCTTGTACTTTCTTTGCTGTAAGTGTAGCTCATGTGAGAGAGTAATTGTCTCCCTTTTTGTGACGTGATGTACCTTGCTCTTCTGTCATTTTGTCTGAAATAGTGTAATAATATAAAGTATTACAGGTTTACAAATTATAAATATGTTAAACATTAACATGTACCGCTATTTCTTTCATATGTTTATTTATACCTAGATGTCTTTTTTCCAGGAAATTGTTTTTTTGTAATGTTATTCAGGTGTGTCCTTTCCTGTTGGGGTGGGAAACAAAATGTTTAGTTTTATTTTACATGTTTATCTATTGGTAGTTAGTGGGGGCACAAGGAGTTTAGTTAGTATTTAACAATCTTAGGGTAGATTTTCCTTTATAAAAGTTTTTAAATAACTTGCTTTTCGTGAACCTTTATTCAGGTGTATACGTTTTACTGTTTGTTTGAAGTTTGGAATTTTCTTGACATTGCAGTAATTGCTTTTTATTACCTATATTTAGGTCAATAAAAGTAGTAAAGTGTTTATTTAAATATGGTCATTTTAGTATCACAAAGACCGTAATAAGTCTAAGTTTTAGTAAATTTATATTTAACTTACTTTTAAAGGCACTTGTGTATATTCTTCCTCCTCTGTTTGTCGATTTTCTTTACGAAAATTCAGCAGCGTCTCATCTTCTTTCAGCTTTTGTAGGTTTTGGAGTAATGATTAGTTATATTTTGTGTGCCTGTTGTATTGTTAGTTACATTGATTGCATCATTTTATTGGCTAATTTGGTTTGTGTTGTTGTTTTATTGGCTAGTGTTCTTTTAGTTTGAATTGATTTTTCAGTTATTGCCTTTTATGGTGAACACTAATTAGGTGCCGATTCCAATCCTGTAAAACCCGGGTACGAATGGTCGTACGGAGCATATTCTCCATACGACTCGTACCCGGGAAATCCACCTTACAAACCAGCAAGTACGATTCGTACAGAAATACCATTTCCGTACGAATCGCACAAAACTATGTACGGCTAAAAAATACCAACAATTCTGATCCGGGACAGCGCGTACGTGACATCCGTACGGAGTCAGGCAGCGTTTTACGGACCAGCAAGTACGATTCGTGCCTACGTCACTCCGCACGGCTTATTTTTTACGGCAGCCAAACACTCCCGGGAAATTGAGTACGACGCGAATAAGGAGCCCTGGTACGTGACGGACAGCCATGGACCCCATCCTACGTGTCATCCCGTCCCTCCTAGCCTACGACCTGGTGCACCGAAACCGCCGCGCACGCCACAGAAGGTCAGAACAACACCCAGGGGCAAAGGGGGGGCGAGGGGCAGGAAACATAACCCCTACCCAATTGAAAAACTACTATATTCTGTACATACATTACCTCCAGGGTCTGGTCACTTCGGGGGGCGTGTCCAACAATCCCTGCGTCCCGCAACAATGTGGACGTGGACGCGTACCCCTACATCACCACTAGATTATTGATACGCACCGTACCCACACATCCATAGCGTGGGTACGGTCCGTATCACTATTGTAGTGGTGACGTAGGAGTACGCGTGGTACGGGCCGTACACACGCTCTCCGAGCGTGTGTACGGCCCATACCACGCGTAATCCTAGTCACCACTACAATAGTGATACGCACCGTACCCACACATCCATAGCGTGGTACAGGCCGTACACACGCTCTCAGAGTGGGTGTACGGCCCGTACCACTATTGGATTGGGGCCTCAGGGGTACGCGTGGAACGGTCTGTACACACCCTCTGAATGCGGGAGTATGGTCCGTATCACACGTACCCCTACGGCACCAGTACACTTGGGATACAAGGCGTACACACGCCACGAATGGTGTTGTATGGCCTGGTGCAGCATATCACCATTATATTGGTGTGTGTGGAGGTCAAGGAGAGCAGTGTACAGCACCAAGGATTGTGTGGCTGCATAGGATTCCCACCAGTGGACAGAGACATGGGGGTGGGTGCACATCACTACCAGCAGTGGACAGACATATATGGGTGGGTGTATATGACTCCCAGCAGTGGACAGACATATATGGGTGGGTGCAGAGGACTCCCAGCAGTGGACAGACATATATATGGGTGGGTGTATATGACTCCCAGCAGTGGCCTGCAATATGAGGGGTGGGTGTAGAGGACTCCCAGCAGTGGACAGACATATGTGGGTGGGTGCATATCACTACCAGCAGTGGACAGACATATATGGGTGGGTGTATATGACTCCCAGCAGTGGACAAATGTTAGACCTGGCACCTTGGCGTGAGTCTCCCTTCCACTTTTTGTCGCTGTGCCTCATGTGTTCGCTGCTCAGAGCACTGTGCCACTGCCAACCAGTGCCACAGTGCAAGTGCCCCCTATGTAAAATGTATATGTTGGTTGGATTCCATGATTGGCTTATTTGGTTTACTGTCAGACCCCAGTAAAGTGCACCAGGAGTGCCCAGGGATTGTAAATACAAATGCTGCTGGTGGGCTTGCAGCACTGGTTGTGCCACCCACAGAAGCGGCCTAGTAAAATGTGTCTAAGGTCCGCCATTGCAGAACCTGCGTGCAGTCTGGTACTGTCATGCTGACTGGGCAAGTGCACCCACTTCCCAGTCTCTAAACCTTCCCTTAACTTCATATTAGTCACCCCTATGGTAGGCCCAAGGGCAGGGTGCATTGTAAGCATAAGGTAGGACAAGCCCTGATCTGTGTGGCATGTCCTAATAGTGAATTACAGCCATTTTCATTTTTCACTGTTGCAAGGCTACCTGTTCCCATAGGCCAGAATGGACTGTTAGAATTGTTACATCCTATGATCCTAACAGACCCAGGGAACAAGGTAGACATTTGAGTTTAGTTTGCCTGAACTCAGAATAATAAAATACATCTTTTGGTAAAGTTTATTTTAATATTCTGTGTTTGCAAATACCACTTTTAGAAAGTTGGTATTTGCTTGCCTAACCATTTCAGCCCGCCTCTGTTATGATGTGTATCTGCCTGTCTGGTTTGTGTGAGTGACAGGGCTGGGAAAACCCAGAGGGGCAGGGCTAGGTAGCCTGGTGGTGAATAGAGAGATTGACATCCAGATAGGTGGGAGGAGTGCACCTGGACTCTGAATAGGGCTGTGCTCTGCCACCACAATGCTGGCTCCACCTCCTGTGGAGCGGCTGATGTCTCTGCCCTGCACCCTGAATAGAAAGTCAGAGTCATGTCAACAAAGTGTTCAGGAACTGGTTTGGACTGGGCAAAGGCCCCTCTACCCCAGAGGAACAAAGGAATTAGGGGTATAAGTATTGGGACCCTGCTCCCAAGAAATTAGATCCTGCTTGACAAGAAGAACCTCTGCCTGAGGAGAAGGAACCGGGAAAGCTGTAAGGAGGAGTACTGTCCCTGACCTGGGGGATTGGCCTGCAGTGGTTGCCTTGCTGCTGAAGGAGAGGAGAAAGACTACAAAGACTTTATTTCAACTTGTGCTTAAAAATATCTCCAAGGGCTTGGAATAGAGCTTGCCTCCTGCTGAAGTCTCAGGAACAACAGACTTCACCCCCCAGCTCCCCAAAGTTCTTTGGAAGTGCCTGCTGCTGTTGTTGGGCCTTCTGAGGGACTGCGTGTCGCAAGGAGCTGGAAGCGCGACTCAAGAAGGAGAAGCGTGCCGCCGTCGGAACTGCTGTCGTCGCATCAGTAAAGGGTGTCGCCGCTGCAGCATCGCATCGAGCGGAAGCGTCTCGCATCATCCAGGAAGTGTCTCGCAACGCCGAAGAAGCGTGTCGCCATCGCAGCCATCGTAGCTGACGCATCGCACCGCATCAAGAGAAGAGTCTCGCATCGGGGAAGAAGCGTGTCGCCATCGCAGCCATCGTAGCTGTCGCATAGCACCGCATCAAGAAAAGCACCTCGCATCCACGGAGAAGCGTGCCGCCGTCGGAGCTGCTGTCGTCACATCGCGTAAAGGGTGACGCCGCTGTAGCTGACGCATCGAGTCGAGTCTTCTCGCATCATCGGAGAAGCGTAACGCATCTGGAAGATCTTCACGTCTTTATTTCTTTGCACCAAAAACTTCATCGCATCAACATCGTTGCAACACTTTCGTTGCCCTGCGTGTCACATCTAAAAGGCACATTGACTTAAAGTGTCGCATTTAAGAGCTTAGGAGAAATAAGCAAAATTCTACCATCTAAAGTAACAGTATTGTGTATTTTTGTCGTTTAATGGTCTTGTGGTAACTCTATATAAAGAATCCTTATTTTTAATATAAAGCCTGTGTGGTGTCCATTTGTAGTGTTGTCACTGGGTTACTGTATGTGTTCACAAATGCTTAACCTATAACGCACTGAGATAAGCCTTGTCTGCTCGCGCCAAGCTACCTAGAGGGTGAGCAGGGGTTAATTTAGGAGTGTAACCCCTTACCCTGACTAGAGGAAAGGTTCCCTGCTTGTCACAAGTACCTACCTGTGCCAACCAGAGAACCCGGATTCTAACATTGGTGGGCAGCGGTGAGGATTCTGGACTTGCATTTGTGACTCATGTACAGTGATTGGTGAACACTACTTAGTGAGTGCAGACCTTAACGCAACCAATACTTGTTGGTAGATTTCTTTTTGGGACTTTCTATTTTTGAGTACTGCCAAGCTTAACCATGGTGGAGAAAGCAGCATCCATAGTCTCTGTTGATAATGAATGGGAATGGGAAGAAGAGAAACTGGAAAGCTACAAAATATCACAGCTGAAGTTCTTCAGCAGGAAATGTAATGTTTCTACTACTGGATGTAAAAACAAGGCAGAGTTCTACAAGGCGCTGAGGGCCTGGGTAGAAGCAAGGAATACCACTGATAATAATAATGCAGAGGAGCAGCTGGATGGGCCAGTGGGTCCAAGAGGAAAAAGAACCCCTTCCCCTGCCGGTAGCAGTGTTTCCAATAAAAGTCTATCTCTAGAGGAGCTGGCAGATAGAAAAGAGTGTAGGATGCATGAATTGGAGCTGACCAAGCTCAAGTTAAGTTTGCAGTTAGAATGTGAAATGCAAAGTAGAAAGTTAGCCCTAGAAGAAAAAAAGCTACAGTATGAACATGAAAAGGTTTTGAGGGAGTTGGAGCTGAAAGCCCAGAGTTTAGAAAATGCTCCCTCTGGTGGCAGCACACCGTCAGTGCAAGTAGAATCAAGGGTGTACATACCCAAAGATGTGGTAAAATATATTTTTTTAAATTATGACATAGGGCAGTGGTTCAAAGCCTATGAAGTAGCCATGTCTTCCCACCGGGTCCCTGAGAAGGATTGGGGAGCGGGGTTGTGGGGACGGTTCCTTAGTGAGGGGCGGGACACACTGCTAGACTTGCCTTCAGATGATTATAATTCTTATCCCCATATGAAGGCAGATTTGATGGCTAGGTATGGGCTGACCCCTGAGTTGTATAGGCAAAGGTTCAGGGGTTGCACCAAGATTCCAAACAGTACGTATGTTGAGTATGTGACTTTTTTTGCAGAGCACTGGATGGTTGGGTGAAGGGTAGTAAGGTTAATGATTTTCAAGGGCTTCTTGATTTAATGGCATGGGAGCACTTGTCCAGTAATTGTTTTCCTGAGCTACGCCAGCACCTGATTGATAGTAGGCTGACTAACCCTAGGAAGCTTGCTGAGGAGGCGGACCGCTGGGTCAGTACCAGGGTCCACAAGGGTCCAGTGGGAGACTCCGCTAAAGGTGGGCAGGGTCCCCAGCAGAAGAGTGGGGGGGACAAGGGTAAACAGAGGGAGTTCCCAAGAAGGCCCCAAAGTAATCCCCAAGGGAACCAAGGGAAAGGTTCTCAGCCTCACCCACCACAGAAACCGACCGGGGCCCCAACAGGTCCACCTGTTCAAAAGGGACCCATAAAATGTTACAAGTGTGGTAACATGGGGCATTTTGCCTCTGATTTAAAGTGTCCTTTGTATGGAAAACCAGCACCCACTGATGCTCCACCCCGGCAGGTGGCTAGTGTAGCCTTGGGGGAGGAGATGGCTGTCCAAGGTGGGTGGGGCCCGCAGAGATGTCCCTTGTCTCATTAGGAGACTGTGAGATGGTCCCCCAAACCCAGCTGCCTGATAACACTAAGAAATACAGGCAGTGGGTGACCATCAATGGCCGTAGGGTGGAAGCTCTCAGAGATACAGGAGCCAGTGTGACAGCTGTCAAGTGTCACCTGGTGTCTCAAGAGCAGGTTGTCCCAGGAGCATTCTATCCAGTTGTTGCCACTGACAACACAGAGAGTCACTGCAAGGTGGCTCAGGTTCCCTTTGAGTGGGGGGGGGGGTCTCTGGTACTCTTCAGGTAGTTGTAAGGCCCGCCATGCCTGTAGACTGTCTGTTAAGGAACGACTTGGAGAGTTCACCTTGGGCTAAGATGGAGCGGAGTGCTCACCTGGAGATGTTGGGTATGCCGGATTGGGCGTGTGTCACCACACGGTCCATGGCAGCAAGTAGAGGTGCTCAAGAGGTCCTGGAGCCTGAGAGGGAGGCCCAGGGACCGGCCTTAGAGAGAAGAGGCTGGGGGCGCGGGAAACCGGCCCCTGAAGTTCCCACGGCCCAGGAGGAAGCAGATCTTGAGGGGGATGCCCTGGAGCCTACCGGGGAACAGATAGCTGAACTGGGGGACCTGCCTGAGCTGACCCATTGGCAGCAGGAAGGAGGCCCCTCCAGGGAGGACTTTTGTAAGGCACAGAAAGAATGCGCTTCTCTCGTGGGTATGCGGCAGCAGGCTGCAGACCAGGCCGCAGGTGATCAGTCTGGGTCACATTTCATTTACTGGGAGAACGACCTCCTATATACAGAGCCTAACGTTGCTGAGCCTGGGTCAGCCCGTGCGCTGGTGGTACCCCAGGACTTCAGAGCCTTCCTTCTGGGGCTGGCTCACGATGTGCCATTGGCAGGACATTTGGGGCAGGACAAGACCTTTGAAAGGCTTGTCACCCACTTTTATTGGCCTCAAATGCGCAGGAGTTCAGACACTCACTGCAGGACCTGTCAGACTTGCCAGGCAAGTGGAAAGAGTGGAAGGAAGCAGAAGGCTCCACTCCAGCCATTCCCTGTGGTCGGTACCCCATTCCAGAGAGTGGGGATTGACATTGTGGGGCCACTGGACCCCAGGACAGCCATGGGCAACAGGTTTATCCTGGTCCTGGTGGACCATGCCACCCGGTACCCGGAAGCCATCCCTCTGAGGATAGTGACGGCCCCCCTGGTGGGACGAGCACTGATGGGAATTTTCTCCAGAGTGGGATTCCCTCTAGAGGTGGTGTCTGACCGGGGTACCAATTTCATATCCAAGTATATGAAATCCCTTTGGCAAGAGTGTGGTGTAACCTACAAGTTCACCACACCTTACCACCCCCAAGGAAACGGGTTGGTTGAGAGATTCAACCGTACCCTCAAGGGCATGATAATGGGTCTGGAAGAACCCATGAGGCGTAAGTGGGACATCCTCTTGCCATGCCTTCTCTTTGCGTACCGTGAGGTGCCACAGAAGTCTCTAGGGTTCAGCCCCTTTGAGCTCCTGTATGGCCACCCAGTGAGAGGACCTCTAAGTCTGGTCAAGGAAGGCTGGGAGCAATCTCCCAGGAAACCTCCCCAGAATGTATATAGATACATGCTGGCCTTCAGGAATCAGACTAGGCGATTCAGGCA
This sequence comes from Triturus cristatus, assembly GCF_964204655.1. Classification (NCBI taxonomy): domain Eukaryota; kingdom Metazoa; phylum Chordata; class Amphibia; order Caudata; family Salamandridae; genus Triturus; species Triturus cristatus. The sequence continues at coordinate 1,302,611,351 of NC_140579.1, forward strand.
ACTTGCTGAGGCAAATCTGGAATCCAGCCAGGAGGAGATGAAGCGGTGGCACGACCAGAATGCAACTCTGGTGGAGCTTCAGCCTGGACAAAAGGTGTGGGTCTTGGCCCCCGTGGAGCCTTGTGCGCTCCAGGATAAGTGGACCGGTCCCTTTGAGGTTGTGGAGCGCAAGAGTCCAGTTACCTATTTGGTGGAATTGCGGTCTCCAAGGAACCCCTTAAGGGTCCTTCATGTCAACCGCCTCAAGCCCCACTTGGAGAGGTCCCAAGTGGGCATGCTCTTGGCAACAGATGCTGGGATGGAGGAGGACACCGAGCCTCTTCCTGACCTCCTGTCAGCCCAGGAGCAAGATGGGTCAGTGGATGGTGTCATTCTCTCTTCCGTCCTGACCCCTGAGCAACAGAATGATTGTCGCCAGCTGCTGGGACAATTTTCTGATCTGTTTTCCCTGGTTCCCGGTGTCACTGATTGGTGCGTCCATGATGTGGACACTGGGGATAGTACACCTGTGAGGCACAAGGCCTACAAGGTGACTGACAGGGTGAGGGCCTGCATCAAGGTGGAGGTCTCCAAGATGTTTTCACTCGGGGTAATTGAGTCCTCCAGCAGTCCTTGGGCCAGCCCAGTGGTCTTGGTCCCAAAGGCTGCAGCGCCGGGAGCCACACCCGAACTCCGGTTCTGTGTGGACTACATAGGACTCAATTCAGTCACCAGGACTGACCCACACCCCATCCCCAGAGCTGATGAGCTCATAGATCGGCTAGGGGCTGCCAACTACCTCAGCAAGGGTACTGGCAGATCGCCTTGACCGAGGGGACCAAAGAGAGGTCAGCATTTTCCACCCTAGATGGGCACTACCAGTTCCGGGTTATGCCCTTTGGGATGAAGAATGCCCCTGCCACCTTCCAGAGGTTGGTCAACCAGGTGTTGGTTGGACTGGACTCGTTCAGTGCAGCCTACCTGGATGACATCGCAGTGTTCATCTCCACTTGGGAAGAACACCTGCGCCACCTCTGGGAAGTGTTGATGGCGCTGCGGAGGGCAGGCCTCACGATCAAGGCGAGTAAGTGCCAGATCGGGCAGGGTTCCGTGGTGTACTTGGGGCACCAGGTTGGGAGCGGCCAGGTGGCGCCCCTTCAACCCAAGATAGAAACCATCCTGAATTGGGAGTCGCCCAAAACCCAGACAGAGGTGAGAGCCTTCCTAGGTCTCACTGGGTACTACAGGAGGTTTGTCAAGGGGTATGGCAACATTGTTGCTCCCTTGACAGCGCTGACTTCTAGGAATCAGCCCAGGAAAGTGATTTGGACTGACACCTGTCAGAAAGCTTTTGAGGCCCTGAAAGCTGCTATGTGCACGGCGCCCGTGCTCTTGGCTCCCAACTTCTCCAAAGAGTTTATCGTTCAGACAGACGCTTCAGAGCATGGTGTGGGGGCTGTTCTTTCACAGATTAATGAAGAGGGCCTAGATCAACCTGTAGCCTTCCTTAGCAGGAGGTTACTTCCACGGGAACAGAGATGGTGTGCTATTGAGCGTGAGGCATTTGCTGTGGTCTGGGCGCTGAAGAAGCTAAGACCCTACCTGTTTGGGTCTCACTTCCGGGTTCAGACAGACCACAGGCCTCTCAGATGGTTGATGCATATGAGGGGTGAGAACCCGAAGCTGTTGAGGTGGTCCATTTCCCTACAGGGTATGGATTTCACGGTGGAACATCGCCCTGGTACAGATCACGCCAATGGTGACAGTCTGTCCAGATTTTTCCACCTCAGTGATGAGGAACTCCATGGGGTAGGGTAGTTCTCCTCACTTTTCAGCTGGAGGGGACACGTGTTAGACCTGGCACCTTGGCGTGAGTCTCCCTTCCACTTTTTGTCGCTGTGCCTCATGTGTTTTGCTGGTGTTAGCTGCTCAGAGCAGTGTGCCACTGCCAACCAGTGCCACAGTGCAAGTGCTCCCTATGTAAAATGTATATGTTGGTTGGATTCCATGATTGGATTATTTGGTTTACTGTCAGACCCCAGTAAAGGGCACCAGGGATTGTAAATACAAATGCTGCTGGTGGGCTTGCAGCACTGGTTGTGCCACCCACAGAAGCGGCCTAGTAAAATGTGTCTAAGGTATGCCATTGAAGAACCTGCGTGCAGTCTGGTACTGTCATGCTGACTGGGCAAGTGCACCCACTTCCCAGTCCCTAAACCTTCCCTTAACTTCATATTAGTCACCCCTATGGTAGGCCCAAGGGCAGGGTGCATAGTAAGCATAAGGTAGGACAAGCCCTGATGTGTGTGGCATGTCCTAATAGTGAATTACAGCCATTTTCGTTTTTCACTATTGCAAGGCTACCTGTTCCCATAGGCCAGAATGGGCTGTTAGAATTGTTACATCCTATGATCCTAACAGACCCAGGGAACATGGTAGAAATTCGAGTTTAGTATGCCTGAACTCAGAATAATAAAAGACATCTTTTGGTAAAGTTTATTTTAATATTCTGTGTTTGCAAATACCACTTTTATAAAGTTGGTATTTGCTTGCCTAACCATTTCAGCCCGCCTATGCTATGATGTGTGTCTGCCTGTCTGGTTTGTGTGAGTGACAAGGCTGGGGAAACCTAGAGGGGCAGGGCTAGGTAGCCTGGTGGTGAATAGAGAGATTGACATCCAGATGGGTGGGAGGAGTGCACCTGGACTCTGAATAGGGCTGTGCTCTGCCACCACAATGCTGGCTCCACCTCCTGTGGAGCGGCTGATGTCTCTGCCCTGCACCCTGAATAGAAAGTCAGAGTCATGTCAACAAAGTGCTCAGGAACTGGTTTGGACTGGGCAAAGGCCCCTCTACCCCAGAGGAACAAAGGAATTAGGGGTATAAGTATTGGGACCCTGCTCCCAAGAAATTAGATCCTGCTTGACAAGAAGAACCTCTGCCTGAGGAGAAGGAACCGGGAAAGCTGTAAGGAGGAGTACTGTCCCTGACCTGGGGGATTGGCCTGCAGTGGTTGCCTTGCTGCTGAAGGAGAGGAGAAAGACTACAAAGACTTTATTTCAACTTGTGCTTAAAAAGATCTCCAAGGGCTTGGAATAGAGCTTGCCTCCTGCTGAAGTCTTAGGAACGAACAAAGCGATACCAAAGGGGATGATGGATGGAGCGTTTGAGCAAATCAAACACTCACCCCCAGTCAACTGATCTGGGTTTAACCCATCATCATTCTTTAGCTCACTCCACCACCCCAGTTCAGACATGGCCATATGCAAATCAGTCTGACCCTGTGCCTCAAGGGAACAGTCCAGCCCGAACTGCCAAACCATGTCTTCCCTGGACCGGAAACAAGCATCCTGGGACCGGTTTCAGGTTCATAACCCTCGTCAGCCAGGCTATCTTGAATCCAGTGGCAAAGTGAGCAAGGGACCCACGTCTGGGCATACCCTGCCAACTTAGGGCGAACAAAGCGATACCAAAGGGGATGATGGACGGAGCGTTTGAGCAAATAAAGCACTCACCCCCAGTCAACTGATCTGGGTTTAATCCATCATCATTCTTTAGCTCACTCCACCACCCCAGTTCAGACATGGCCATATGCAAATCAGTCTGACCCTGTGCCTCAAGGGAGCAGTCCAGCCCGAACTGTCAAACCATGTGTTCCCTGGACCGGAAACAAGCATCCTGGGACCGGTTTCGGGTTCATAACCCTCGTCAGCCAGGCTATCTTGAATCCAGTGGCAAAGTGAGCAAGGGACCCACGTCTGGGCATACCCTGCCAACTTAGGGCGAACAAAGCGATACCAAAGGGGATGATGGACGGAGCGTTTGAGCAAATCAAACACTCACCCCCAGTCAACTGATCTGGGTTTAATCCATCATCATTCTTTAGCTCACTCCACCACCCCAGTTCAGACATGGCCATATGCAAATCAGTCTGACCCTGTGCCTCAAGGGAACAGTCCAGCCTGAACTGCCAAACCATGTCTTCCCTGGACCGGAAACAAGCATCCTGGGACCGGTTTCGGGTTCATAACCCTCGTCAGCCAGGCTATCTTGAATCCAGTGGCAAAGTGAGCAAGGGACCCACGTCTGGGCATACCCTGCCAACTTAGGGTGAACAAAGCGATACCAAAGGGGATGATGGACCCCCTTTTGTACCGCTTTGTTCGCCATAAGTTGGCAGGGTATGCTCAGACGTTGAGTCCCTTGCTCATTTTGCCACTGGATTCAAGCAAGCCTGGCTGAAGACGGCAGAAATGCCAGAAACCGGTCCTAGGAAGCTTGTTTCCGGTCCAGGGAAGGCATGGCTTGGCAGTTCGGGCTGGACTGTTCCCATGAGGCACAGGGTCAGACTGATTTGCATATGGCCATGTCTGAACTGGGGTGGCAGAGTGGGCTAAAGAACGGTGATGGATTAAACCCAGATCTCTTGACTGGGTGTGAGTGTTTGATTGGTTCTGATGCTCCGTCCATCACCACCCCCTTTTGTACCGCTTTGTTCACTATAAGTTGGCAGGGTATGCTCAGACGTTGAGTCCCTTGCTCATTTTACCACTGGATTCAAGCAAGCCTGGCTGAAGACGGCTGAAATGCCAGAAACCGGTCCTAGGAAGCTTGTTTCCGGTCCAGGGAAGGCATGGCTTGGCAGTTCGGGCTGGACTGTTCCCATGAGGCACAGGGTCAGACTGATTTGCATATGGCCATGTCTGAACTGGGGTGGCAGAGTGGGCTAAAGAACGGTGATGGATTAAACCCAGATCTCTTGACTGGATGTGAGTGTTTGATTGGTTCTGATGCTCCGTCCATCACCACCCCCTTTTGTACCGAAGTCTTAGGAACAACAGACTTCACCCCCCAGCTCCCCAAAGTTCTTTGGAAGTGCCTGCTGCTGTTGTTGGTCCTTCTGAGGGACTGCGTGTAGCAAGGAGCTGGAAGCGCGACTCAAGAAGGAGAAGCGTGCCGCCGTCGGAACTGCTGTCGTTGCATCACGTAAAGGGTGTCGCCGCTGCAGCATCTCATCAAGTGGAAGCTTCTCACATCATCCAGGAAGTGTCTCGCAATGCCGAAGAAGCGTGTCGCCATCGTAGCCATCGCAGCTGACGCATCGCACTGCATCAAGAGAAGAGTCTCGCAACTAGGAAGAAGCGTGTCACCATCGCAGCCATCGTAGCTGTCGCATCGCAATGCATCAAGAAAAGCACCTCGCATCCATGGAGAAGCGTGCCACCATCGGAGCTGCTGTCGTCGCATCGCGTAAAGAGGTGTCGCCACTGCAACATCGCATCGAGCGGAAGCGTCTCGCAAACGTCGGAGAAGAGTGCCGCTGCAAGGCCGCTGTCGTCGCATCGCATAAAGGGTGTCGCCGCTGTAGCTGACGCATCGAGTCGAGTCTTCTCGCAACATCGGAGAAGCGTAACGCATCTGGAAGATCTTCACGTCTTTATTTCTTTGCACCAAAAACTTCATCGCATCAACATCGTTGCAACACTTTCGTTGCCCTGCGTGTCGCATCTAAAAGGTACATTGACTTAAAGTGTCGCATTTAAGAACTTAAGAGAACTAAGCAAAATTCTACCATCTAAAGTAACAGTATTGTGTATTTTTGTCATTTAATGGTCTTGTGGTAACTCTATATAAAGAATCCTTATTTTTAATATAAAGCCTGTGTGGTGTCCATTTGTAGTGTTGTCACTTGGTTACTGTATGTGTTCACAAATGCTTAACCTATAACGCACTGAGATAAGCCTTGTCTGCTCGGGCCAAGCTACCTAGAGGGTGAGCAGGGGTTATTTTAGGAGTGTAACCCCTTACCCTGACTAGAGGAAAGGTTCCCTGCTTGTCACAAGTACCTACCTGTGCCAACCAGAGAACCCGGATTCTAACAACAGACATATATGGGTGGGTGCAGAGGACTCCCAGCAGTGGACAGACATATGTGGGTGGGTGTATATGACTCCCAGCAGTGGCCTGCAATATGAGGGATGGGTGAAGAGGACTCCCAGCAGTGGACAGACATGTGGGTGGGTGCACATCACTACCAGCAGTGGACAGAGACATGGGGGTGGGTGCATATCACTACCAGCAGTGGACAGACATATATGGGTGGGTGTATATGACTCCCAGCAGTGGCCTGCAATATGAGGGGTGGGTGCAGAGGACTCCCAGCAGTGGACCGACATATGTGGATGGGTGTATATGACTCCAGCAGTGGCCTGCAATATGAGGGGTGGGTGCAGAGGACTCCCAGCAGTGGACAGACATGTGGGTGGGTGCACATCACTACCAGCAGTGGACAGAGACATGGGGGTGGGTGCATATCACTACCAGCAGTGGACAGACATATATGGGTGGGTGCAGACGACTCCCAGCAGTGGACAGACATATATGGGTGGGTGTATATGACTCCCAGCAGTGGCCTGCAATATGAGGGGTGGGTGCAGAGGACTCCCAGCAGTGGACCGACATATGTGGATGGGTGTATATGACTTCAGCAGTGGCCTGCAATTTGAGGGGTGGGTGCAGAGGACTCCCAGCAGTGGACAGACATATGTGGGTGGGTGCACATCACTACCAGCAGTGGACAGAGACATGGGGGTGGGTGCATATCACTACCAGCAGTGGACAGACATATATGGGTGGGGGTATATGACTCCCAGCAGTGGACAAACATATATGGGTTGGTGCAGAGGACTCCCAGCAGTGGACAGACATATATGGGTGGGTGTATATGACTCCCAGCAGTGGCCTGCAATATGAGGGGTGGGTGCAGAGGATTCCCAGCAGTGGACAGACATATGTGGGTGGGTGCACATCACTACCAGCAGTGGACAGAGACATGGGGGTGGGTGCAGAGGACTCCCAGCAGTGGACATAGACATTACCACAACCCCAACTCCTGGAGCCTCAGCACCAACATCAATACCTGAAATGCAATAGTGTTCGAATTAAAAATAAAATGCTTTATTCAGCATTAAACAAAAGGAAGTAATAAGACCATATACAAAGGCCAATGGCCAGTCCATCATATAAGTCCTTGGGGGGACACTGGGGCACATGTCTCCCCTAGCTTGCCTGCACACTGGAACCCTCAGGTTCGTCGACCGGGGGGGGGGGCAGCATGTGGGGAAGGACCAGGCACCGCAGGGACAGGAGGGGGAAGGGTAGGTGGGGTGGGTGCAGGGGTGGACGTGTCCACCACAGGGGTGGGGCAGCACCAAAGGTGGTGTTTAGCTCGGCGCTGCACACTTCTGCAAGGGCGGACAGAGTAAGCCCTGCCCCGGAAGAAACCCCAGGGACAACGGAGGGGGGGGGGGCACAGGGATGGGTTTCAGCGCTCATGGGGGAGGGTGTGGACATGGGGGTGGACTCAACTCCCCTGCCCGGGGACTTCCTTGACCGCTTGTGGGGTGGTGACACAGTGGGGGCAGGGAAGCCAAGGAGAGTGCTGGTGGAGGGACCGGGTTGTGAGGCATGTGCACTCAGACTGTGGCTGCATGTATGGCTTTGTGCCCCAGACCCAGTGGGTGTGCCTATCTCCCCCTGAGTGTGCGTGTCAGGATGTGTGCGCTTGCCCTTTCTTGGTGGTGTGCTGGATGTGTCTGGTGTGGTGCGTGCGTGGAAAGGTCTGTGTGTGCATGGGACAGGTATGGGAGAGGGAATTGTGGATGGGGCTGGGGTAGGGGGGGGGCGAAGCGCTGCAGAAGAGACACTGCTACCGTCAGTGAAGAGTCCATGGACTGCAGAAACCGGCATTGCTCAGACATCGCTGATGACATGCCCTCCATGTACTACACCATCTGTGTCAGCAGTCTGGTGTGGCCATTGGAGGACATTCAGCATCGATGCCTGGCCAACCTGCAACTGCCGCTGTATGTCCACAGACTCAGCACTGAGGGCAGCAGGGGTGACAGGGGCAGGGGGTGCTGTGCCTGGACCAAAGGAGACATGGTGGTGGTCAGCACGGACAGAAGGGACCGGAGCAACTGGGAGGGCGGTGATGGGAATGGAGGAGGCGGGACCAGATGTTGGGCTGCTGCAAGGTGTAGTGGCAGCCTCCGCCCCCTCAATGAGGTCAGCCTCGGACCCGTCTGCGTCGTAGTTGGTGCCGCCACCAGACAGGTCCTCTGACTGACTTCCCTCGCCCTCCGTGCCACTGGCTCCCGATGAGTCGCCAGCACTGGTGCCACTGGTGCTGGGCCCCTCCTCAAGGTCCGTGCTGGTGTCTCCCTCGGTTACCGTTGATGATGCTGTGGGCAAGGTGAAGATACAGAAAAACATCAGTCACCTGTATACATCTGACACATGAGTACCAAAACAATAAGTCACAGTGCATATAAGGCAATGCTTAATGAGTAACAGCTAGATTACTCCGCACATATGTAAGCCCTGTACTCCCCAGTTGGTAGACCCACCATGACACTTGGACGCAAGGAAAAATAGGACACACCATCCCAAACCTAGACTGAGAAATATACTGAGAAGCTAGTGATTGGGAACAGATGAGCACAGCAATAAAATGAAGTCATGCCACCTCTTGTTTACCCTGAAAGAAACACAAGTGGTGCACCCAAGGCAAACTAACACACCTCAATACTAAAGGTGTCCCCACACTCAGAGCCTTGTAAGTAATTTCAAACAGCAACCCCAAAAACTTTAGTCCCTTGGGAATAACAATACTTCACACAATCGACATGTCAATAATGTTGGAATGTTCCATTTTGTGAACAGAACACACATGTGCCTGTATAAAAGATGTCTACAAAGGAGGTGCACACCAAACTACATTTACCCAGTCATTGAAGAAGCTGGCAGCCTTATCCATAGGACCCACTGTCCAAAAGAAATGGTGTTGCAGAATGTACATATACATGGGTCCACAGAGGTCCTGATGACTTGACACTCATAAGCTGGTATCACCAACAACCAAGCACTTACCCAAATTCCACAACACTCTGGGAACAAGTATATGTATAATCAGCTAAACAGTCTGATGAGAACAGTGGCTTATTTTAAAAAGTGCCAGCGGCTTCCATGAAAGTGTAAACGTGGTTTGTTGTGCACTTCCTTGGGAGACATCTGTCATGCATGCAGATTATTGTTCTTCACACAAAAACATCAAACTAAAGTATTTGAAAACTGGAAGACATGTTGACAAGTGTAGTGAGTGCCAAGGTACAAGACTCTTTTGACTAACAACTTTAATTATGCCAGTTGTCACATGGCCATCCGTTCCCTCATGACACAGTTGGCAACACATCTGACCCACTGCCTGTCATGTGGAGTGGCACACATGTTCAAACACAGGACAATGCAAAAGCTGCGGGGCCTGCAATTGGGTCGTAAAAAGGCACACCTGCACTGAGAATGGCAAGCCAGAATGTCCACACAGATGTCAGCACACAAAGACAAAACTACGTAGCATCTGGACCACACACTGGTGCCAAAAATGTATGACCAGGAATCATGTATTTAAACTATTGACACATTCTGCAATGCACAAACATTAAACACCGCACAACATGACTGGGTCACTGCACATTGAGTCTCTGTCAAGACAATTATTGCACAAAGGTCAGAGACATAAGGTTTGGCCATGTATGCCTCGCCCGCACAAACCCCCCATACCTGAGACAATGTGATTGAGACAGATCAAGAACTGACACCTCTTAATCAGTGTTTTCTAAACTTTGCTCAAATTTCTCCAAAATGTACTCAACATCACCTCGTGAGGCTGCCAACACATATATGTGACAAACAACCATTAACAGATAGTTGTGAATAGCCACACAGGCACTGCCCAGTGTGAGTATGCACAAGCCAAATGGGGTCTCCCTGTCCAGTGAACACATGTAGCACACTTCGGATAAATAATGATAAGGCCAGGGAACAATGCCACAGAGGCAGACCAATGCTGAACACACAGAGAATGGGCACAGTGTTGGATGACACACCTGATTACGAGGCAAGGGTGTCTCAGGGGACTGTAGTGTGCACACTGCTCCTTGTTCCTGGAATGAGCTGACTGTAACATGAGCAACCGTCCTGGCACCATGCATATCTCCCACTCATGCACATCATGTCTGAGGCCACTACATCGGTCATGCATGCTGCAAGTGGGTTCACTGGAAACCTCACACTCCTGTGGTGAGACTCATCATCAGTGCAAACCAATATGGACCCGTAACTGAGTGAAGAGGACATGGCACAGGCAAGATACCAACACATGTCACAGACCACCCTCACACATGATGCATAAAGCAATGTGCACTTGGATTAACTGGCAGCCCAGATGACCATGTGCAATAGTGATTACAGTTAGTCAGAAAAAGGAAGATCTCCCTTGGATCTATATATGCCAACAATCATTCAAACACACAAAACTTTAAACAAATGGCAGGGTAAGAATCGGCATCAATGAAACAAACAAGCTACAAAATAGTTCATTTATTAAAATAAGTCACAATGATATCCCACACAGCGAGCAGTTGTACACATCAGTTAAAAAACAGTTGGAAAACAATTTCTCAAACATGTAAACAAATTAAAATCAATGGGAATTTTACATATGAAAAAGTGGCACACATTGTAACAAAGCACCAACAGTAATAATCAATGTCAATACATAATTGAATAATTCATAGAAAACAAAGAAATTGGGAAAAAGAAGAACGAAGAGGGAAATGATTCCTGCTCAACGAAGAAAATCGCTTAATCAAAGATTCATCGGTTGTGATCCCAATAGAAATATGATTACATTACATATATGACACAACCCATATTGTCATAGATTTTATCCGATTTTCCTCTTTTGTTAAAGCATCGACGCGTTTCGGTAGGCCACAGGTTAAAGCCAACACCTTCCTCAGGATATTTTGCTGATCCCAATTTCATTCTGAAAAACATGTACAACAAACTAGCATAAGTGTCTCCCCTTATTGTGACATAATTCGACATGCTTCAATGACCCCGACTCTGCCCATGCTCTAGACGTTTTAGGAAAAACACACGTATACTCATTCATACAACAATCTACACATCTACTGTGTTTTCTTTAAATATAAAAACCTTAGGGTTTAAGAAAATTCTTTTATCCCCAAAAACAAATTATTTAAAAAAATATATATTCATTCAGCTACTCGTTCAGGATAGTGTAAGTTAGGTAGCTAGTAGGAGAATATACCCTTTCTTCTGAATACGTCTCTCATGTAAGACAGATTAGCTTTCAATGTTTAAATTTCCATTCCGTGATCACTGTAGCACACTTCTTTTCATCAATATATATATAGTACTACTCAGCACAAAAGTGCTTTATTTTACTATATACAGATAATAAATTCGAGTGTTCTTCATATATTGTTTCTAGGAATTTATCAATATTCCTGGGTATTACCTTAAAGGTTCCTTTCTTTTTAAGTTCTTTTAGGCTTGCATAAGTCGTAGTACCATGGGGCTAGTGTTCCATCGGTTGACTCATGGACAATATTCTCATAGAAGTCTGTTACCTATTAAAAATACCAATAACAGACAGATGTATGTTTTAAATTAACACCCACCCATAGGCTAGGCTCCATCTCTAGTTAGTCCGATCACAATTTTTGCAGTCATAAGGTTCTATATTTACCGATATATCCTTAGAGCAGCCAGGTTGTATATATACACTTCCTTGACCAAAGTATTCTAAGTTTGAAGGAATCGTAGGTCGTTGTCCTATCAAGTATCTAAAACAGACAAAGACACATAGGTCTGTTACTCATCATAGTATCACAAAACTTTCAGGTTTTTGTTGCTCAGCCACTGTCATGAAAGGCTAAAAAAATTTTTTTTTTTTTATTTTTTTTTTAGTAGTATAAGATCCGTTTGCTAGACAGAGCTATGTTTTCATAAATATCATAAATATCACTACCATAGGCAGCGACCATGAGGCTGCACGAAGACCTTGATTTACGTAAATGTTCATAAAGAGCGAATCCTACCTTAATAATCAACTATTAGAGACTATAATGAAGCATTACGGGCATATAGATTACTACTCTAGCCCTCAGAGACCCCTAAATTACAGACTGCCTTCCTCTCTGCATTAGTAAATAGCCTCCGTATTTATAGGTACCTTTGACACTACGAACACCCTTCCGACGTGGAGGGGATGGAACCTCAGATACAGAGCGTCCCTACAGAGGAAAGAACACAGAGTGCATCGATTACTCCTATAACTCCCAGAAATTTCATCTACACTAGTAGATACCCTCCATGTTAATAGGTACCTTTAATTATTCAAAAGCCCTTCCGGCGTGGTAGAGATAGAAACTCAGATCCAGTACGTCCCTACAGAGGAAAGATACAGAGCATGAATGACAATACCGACCCCGTATTCAACGTGAATACGAAATGTTTTCTAGTGCTCTCTATTCACATACCTTAGCAGGGCTCAATGCTGTCCGCAAGATGGATTCCTTCAAGTATATTGAACACGGAACCCGTCCTTTCTCCGGCTTAAATGTCACCTGGGAAATACCAACCACCGAACTGAAAAAATCTACTTCCGGGTCACAAAAAGTAGAAATAGAAAATGCCAGCTCATATGTCAAATGACCGAAGACGCCATCTTAGTACTGTCTCGATACTAGTAAAATCATGTATTGAAGCCCGTTCTTTCTTATATACTGAAGATGATGATGTCTCACTCAGTTCTATAACTTAGAAAGACATCAATCTTCTACACTGTGCTTGATAGAATGGATCAAAAATCACAGCAACTAGAGCGCGAATGATTATGCGTTAAGACCCGAAAGCAAAGAAGGGATGGCTTGGCCGAGAGGTCACCATAACTTCTGTAAGCGAATACACTAATTAGTTAATAAATATCTCAATGTCCCGATAGAATGTACAGATTGACAAAGTCACATAAGGGAAATAAGGTAAGACAGAAAGTCATCACAACACAAATTCTTATTATCCTCACCTACTTAATTTTTATGTGCCAATACTAGGATTTACACTAATTCAAAAGGGTCGGCTGTCAGTAAAGAGCGCTCATCTTAAATTATTAGCATCACTCAAGTCATTATGGCAATATATTTTATAACATGAAGATTTTAATAATTAGTAAGAAGACCTCAAGCACAGGAACAAAGAGAATGAGCAGTGCCAAGCACAGGAAGGCAACAGGGTATACCATTAATTGCCAGGCTGAGATATACGAAATCACCTTACTAACAGAGATTCCCACTCTTCTCGTGAATTCAGGCCTTTCCTTGTGGTATTAAAATGAGAAATATACCATTGTTCACGGGCCTTACGTTTGCAGGTAATATTGCCACCTCTCCTGTCAAGCTTAACTTTCTCTAGGATAAACCAAGAGAAATCATTCTCTCCATGTCCTGCTTCAAGGAAATGAGGTACAAGGGGTGCTGTCACTCTTTTCATTTTTATAGCTGACCTATGCTCTTGCATTCTCACTCGGATTTCCCTACCAGTTTCCCCTATGTATCCGAGATCACAAGGGCAGCGTAAGAAATAGATCACGTTTTTACTCCTACAATTATTAAGCGTTGTGGATCGAATAGTAAAACCATTGTAGGAGATTTCTTTTGCTTGTATGCACAATGGACACACATTACATGTGCCACATCTCACATTCCCAACTGCTGGAGTGTTGGTAATCGTCCTTTGTATCAAGTCATACTCCTCACGATATGTATGCACCAGCATATCTCTTAGATTGTTATTTCTTTTAAATGCAAATAGCGTTTTTTCCAATTTAGTTTCTTCATCGTGATTGATAATGAGCCAATGTTTATTGACTACATTTTTGATCTGATTACTGAGATGGGAAAATTTACTGACAAAGACAACTTTGTTAGGAGGTTCTTTTATGGCTGCAGGTTTATTAACCAATGCTTCGCGATCATAAAACCTAGCACGTTTGAGGGAGTGGGACAAGAGTTTATTCGGATAACCTCTATCTTTGAACTTACGCTTCAAGTCTCCTGCATGTCTATAGAAGTCCTGTAGATCAGAACAATTCCTTCGAAGACGAAGGAATTGGCTGAATGGAATACTTTCTCTTTGGGACTTTGGATGGAAGCTGGAAAAGTGGAGGAGAGTATTCTTAGCCATGGGTTTAGTGAACAAATCAACATCAAGACTCCCTTTTGATTCTTTTATGGTGATATCTAGAAAGTCTACCTTGCTATTGCTATGGTGTGATGTAAACCTCAAGTTGGGATCCCCCTGATTCAGCCAATCGAGAAATTCATTTCGTTTCTCGATATCACCCTCCCAAATAAAGAAGATGTCGTCAATGTAGCGGTACCAGCCCGCTACATTTTCGAAAAAGGGGGCCACCTCGTTATAGATGTGTTTGGCCTCGAAATGGCCAACATACAGACAAGCCAAGCTGGGAGCACAGGTAGCCCCCATGCTGGTCCCTTTAAGCTGTTTGTAGTAGTTATCCTTGAATAGAAAAACATTATTTTTCAAAATCATATTGACACAGCTAACAATAAAGTCAGCATTGGCTCCGCCTAAATCTTGATCTCTCAGGATATCACGAATGACTTCAACCGTGTCATTTTGTGGAATATTTGTGTAGAGAGACTCAATGTCCAGAGTAACCAGACACTGAGTCTCTCCACAGAAAGGAAGTCCCTCAACAAGCGAGATGATGTGGGCCGAATCTCTTACATATGATCTTAGGTTACAAACAATGGGGCGTAAAAAATGATCAACATACTTACTTATGGGTTCTAAAAGAGAGTTAATGCTACTCACAATAGGTCTCATTGGTGGGTCAGTGGCATTTTTATGTATTTTGGGTAGGCCATATATGGCAGGGGTTTTAGGTTCCATATTGTTTAAAAACTTAAATTCATCTTCACAAATCCAAGATTTCTCTCTAGCCTCTCTCAGAAGCTCCAGACATTCTCTCGCCACCACATCTAGGTTCTGTGCATTTGTGCGCTTGTAATGTTCCTCAACATTAAGCAACTTGAGCATACGATGTTCATAATCAATGGTATTAAAAGCAACAACCCCCCCACCCTTATCTGCAGGTTTGATGGTAAGGCATCCATCTGCTTTTAAGGAATTAAGGGCCTGTCTCTCATACCTATTCAAATTTTGTTCCGGACCCATTTTGTTCTGTCTGCCAAGGATGTTACTAATGCCACTCTCAACTGCTTTTTCAAATGCTTCAATATTTTTCCCTACCATGGCTAGAGTTGGAGTAAATGATGACTTAGGTTTAAGGCCCGATAAATTTACCCGTTCCTGACTTTCCCGATTTTCAAAAAATCTCCTCAGTCGTACTTTACGAAAGAAAGAACGCAGATCTTTTTCTAACTGAAATTTGTCAATGGTAGTGGATGGAACAAAACTAAAACCCTTACTGAGGATGTTGATTTCCATATTGCTAAGTAGTTTATCTGACAAGTTGATTACTGGTGCTCGGTCTGTCGCCAGTAACGTTGACTCCTTGTCCGCATATATTCCTGCTGTTGTGGAGGGCCCCTGTTCATCTGACCCCTCCCCGAGTTCCCATTGTAGCGCTGTCCTCTCCTCGGGCGCGAGTCTAAAAAAGGAATATAATCTCTAGTATTACCTCTATTTGTAGGATCATCTCTCATTTCACTACTAGATCCAGAGGTCTCAGAGAAGGTGACTTGTTTCCTTCCCCCTCTATTGTATATTTGTCTCTGTGGAGGTCTTTCCCAGTTACTCTCATTTCTTTGTTGAAAATAATTCTCCCTCAAAAAAGGGTAGATTTTTTCTTGGGAAAAACGATCCATATCTTTTCTTAATTTGTTGGTTTTTTTATTCAGCAAGTAGTCCCTGTAACCATCTACATCTCTGTTGATATCATCTAATTTCTTCTTTGCTTCCTCTAATGCAGGACAGTTTTTTAGTTCTATTTCTAGTTTGTCAATTGCCTCTTTTTCTATGATAATAAGCTCTTGGGCAGTCTCGATGATGAGGAGCATCCAATCACGGCTACATCTATTTGAAATCAAGGCCCATGTTTCAAGAAATTTCTTATTTTCTATAAATAGGCCTGGTTCATTCCGGACTTGAAGTCCGATAGGAATTGTACCCGATTTGACATATTCTATCAGAAATTCGGCATGAGCTTCTGTACGTATTAGCTTCTTTTTGACGTTGAGTAATTTACCCCAATTTTCACCTTTATTTGATAATACCGTAATCTTATTTCCATTTTTTTCGTTAATTATCCTATTTAGTTGGTCTTCACTGAAGCCAAAGGTTCTAAATTGATCCATGAACAGGCCAAAAGATCTTGTTCAGACTATATAGGATTATTAAGTAAACTCTCCAGCCACAAGGGCTGTACTCAAAGTTTCAAACAGAGAGAGAGGGACCCCTGTACCAAGGGAGAGGGGTGCCAAGCAAGACCGTTAATCAGAAAAAGGAAGATCTCCCTTGGATCTATATATGCCAACAATCATTCAAACACACAAAACTTTAAACAAATGGCAGCGTAAGAATCGGCATCAATGAAACAAACAAGCTACAAAATAGTTCATTTATTAAAATAAGTCACAATGATATCCCACACAGCGAGCAGTTGTACACATCAGTTAAAAAACAGTTGGAAAACAATTTCTCAAACATGTAAACAAATTAAAATCAATGGGAATTTTACATATGAAAAAGTGGCACACAATGTAACAAAGCACCAACAGTAATAATCAATGTCAATACATAATTGAATAATTCATAAAAACAAAGAAATTGGGAAAAAGAAGAACGAAGAGGGAAATTATTCCTGCTCAACGAAGAAAATCGGCACTCCTATAGTGATACGGACCATACACACGCTCTTAGAGCGTGTGTACGGTCCGTATCACTATAGGAGTGGTGCCGTAGGAGTACGCGTGTGTGTACAGAGCGTACACACACGCGTACTCCTACGGCACTTCTCCTATAGTGATACGGACCGTACACACGCTCTGAGAGCATGTGTATGGTCCGTATCACTATAGGAGTGGTGCCGTAGGAGTACGCGTGTGTGTACGGAGTGTACACACACGCGCACTCCTACGGCACTACTCCTATAGTGATACGGACCGTACCCACGACGTGAGTACGGTCCGTACCACGCATACTCCTATGGCACCACTCCTATAGTGATACGGACCGTACACACGCTCTCAGAGCGTGTGTACGGTCCGTATCACTATAGGAGTGGTGCCGTAGGAGTACGCGTGTGTGTACGGAGCGTACACACACGCGTACTCCTACGGCACTACTCCTATAGTGATACGGACCGTACACAAGCTCTCAGAGCATGTGTATGGTGCGTTTCACATGCTTACACTGGTGATAGGATGCGCACACGAAAGTAATGGAGGTATCAGAGTCGCACAAGGCTGTACATCAAGTCATTGTCATTGCAGACGTTCGTGTGCATGGCCTAGGTGTGTCAAGCAGTGAAATTGCACTTGTCTCCTCATGTAGTTGCACAATTGATGTGTGATGACCTGTGTACACATATCTCTTGTGTGATGGGGCACTATGTGGCACACTTCCCCTTCACACTTTGCACATGTGTGCCTGTACTCCACACCTGTCACGCACAGCATCACTGGCATGGCACAGTCACCACCACCCGCAACTGTCCCCTGATGCCATGGACAGGGACACTACCAACTGACATTTCACGATCAGCGTGCCCCGATGTGACTATGTCATGTGTGTGTCATGTGTTCCCATGAGCTTGCTGTTAGTGTCCGTCAACTACATCTGCTGTTGCTGCATCTAACATGTGTCTGTGTGGAGATGGGCATGGCACACATCTGCGCACACCATGCCACATGTGGATTCCCACGTAAGCATGGTCTGTATGCATTGGACATGACATTTTCACATGAGGACATATCTGCGTCGTATCAATGTCTGTGGTTTCTGTTTTCACGTGTACCCCTTCATTGCAATGTGTTGGATCTGTACATTTGACATTCCATGTGACCTGTGCGTTGAGCTTGCCGTCAGCTGTCTGTATGAGATGACATCCTTTAAATGCAGCTATGTGGATGTATGTCACTCCTGTGATGTCTCTGGCTGTTCACTCAGACTGACCCCCAGCTCGTTTCAGGGCATGTCATGTCGACTTGCCAATCAAGGGATGTATCTTGGTTTTTGTAGGAGTCTCACCAAGCTGGCATACATGTCCTGAATGTATTGCACAGACCAGACTCTGTTTTCATCTGATGTGTAGTAGCAGTTTAGCATGTGCTCTGTTCATTGACATTGATGATGTCATGCTCAAAATCTTTGGTATTCAATTCAATTTTCTGCAGGGCACCGCCTGTCCCCCGACCAATGCCAGACTTGGGTGCCATGAGGGAACGTGACTGCATCCGACGGTACAGATTCACACCACAGTTGAGGACTTGACCACCAAGCTGGAACCACACCTCCAACCGCGACACAGGTATCCCACTGCGCTGACCCCCAAGATGACGGTGATGGCAGCCCTACATTTTTTTGCCACCGGTACGTTTCAATTCACCATAGCTGATGTTGGTGGCATGTCCCAGACAATGTTCAGCCGTGTCCTGCGTGATGTTTTGGCAGCCATGTTGGTGCACCTTGATGAATTCATCCATTTCCCTACTCCTGAGGAGTTGACAGGTGTCAAGGGTGATTTCTATGCCCTGGGAGGGATACCCCATGTCATTGGGTCCATTGATGGGACACATGTAGCTTTGGTACCACCACAGGCACAGGAGGTAGCCTATCGCAACCGTAAACATTACCACTCTATTAATGCCCTTGTTGTGTGTCTTGCTAACATGCTGATTTCCCATGTCTGTGCACGGTTTCCAGGGTCAGCACACGATGCCTACATCATGAGGCGTAGCAGGGTGCCATAAATGATGCTGCGGCTGCACAACGAACGAGCATGTCTTGTTGGTGGGTATACTCTGTTTGGCCTGTGTGTTGCGGTATCTTTTGCGCTTACGGCATCTCCTGACCCACTTTTTTACATGATGTTTCCATGTAGGTGACTCAGGATATCCCAACATGCCATGGCTGATGACACCTCTCCGCAACCCAAGATCAGCTGCAGATCATCGCTACAACAATGCACACGGGCAGACAAGGCGAGTGATTGAGAGAACTTTTGGCCTCCTGAAGAGCCGATTCCGGTGCCTTCACAAGACTGGTGGGTCCCTCCCATATGCACCGGTGAAGGGCTGCAATATCTTCCTCGTGTGCTGCATGCTGCACAACATGGCAGTGGAGAAGGCAGTGCCACTCATCCTGGATCCTGATGAGCAGGAACATCCACCCGTGGAGGATGAAGGGCTTCGTCACAAGGCAAGTGACGAGGAGGAGGAGGAGGATATCCGGAGTCAGCTCATACGCAACTTCTTCTCATAATGGTGAGTCACTGGGTCTGAGGGTGCACGCTTGTATCCTTGGGTGGCATGTGTTGCAATGTGTGTGTCCAGCTGACTGTATGCTAAGTGACTTAGATGTGTGTTCTGATGTGTCACTCGAGTGAGGATGTCATTCCACACATTTTCCCAGAAACACTGTCTTTTAAATTAGCATGGGGACAACATTGTTCAGGTTTAGTAAATGACCATGTATGCGTAGAATACTCATTGTGCTGACTTCTTGTGTGCCTGTCATTTCCAGGTACTTGCGCATGTTGTCTGCTCGTGTCATCGTTGTCCTCCTGCTATTCCTCATGAGTATTGCAACGTGTGGTGAATTAGCGTTCCATGCACGGACACGGGGAAAGGTCCTTTTGGGTAATGATTGAAGCAAGGCAATGTTTGGGTTGGTACGTGTTTGGAATGTGTGTGTACTGCTCCTGTGCATGTTGTGTTCCCATGCATACATGTCGACTCACCATGGGGCACATAACATGTAGCATGACTCCCATGAATTGATAGTCACCCTTCCTGACAGTCATCTGTAATGGGTGTAGGATTCAGGTGAAGGCATCAATGTGTGTAAAAATTCCCTCTGAAACCTATGGGATGCTACGGGTGGACATAGTGTGGAACATCCCCATGACAGGCTCAATGGGGAATTGCAGCCTCTCCGTGTGCCGCAGGAGGTGTTTGGCTCATCCCCTTAACTTGTGTGCCAGTTCATTTGGATTTACAACATCCGTGTTGTGAAGGGGGTGTCCAGCATAGGTCCCACATGTTCAGTCAATTGACCTGTGAGTCTGTGCACATAGATGCATTACCCTTAGTGTGAGTGTGAGTAATAAAGGTGTTCCTCACACTCATAAGTGCCTCATCTCTGTCAATGCAGGTCTCTTGCCACTTTGCATGCATCATCTCTGGCATAGTTGTCAAAGATTGTGCCTAGGAGTGTATGTGCATTTCGTCAACATGCATGCATTTCTTCATGGATAATGATCTCTATTGTGCATGAGGTCCATGGGTGTGTATGTTTTTGTCCAGGTTGCTCACCCCAACGGGCCGGACACGCCTGCTGAGGGTGTGTCTCCTGTGCGCAGATCGGCATTCTGTTCCCTGATCCTGTGTCAGTCATCTTTGGTGATTGTTCAGCCATTTTCTCTGGGTGACCCATGACTAACCTGACACTCCTTCCTTTACGTACGCCTGTTGCAATTGTTGTCCTTGCTAACTTTCTTGTCTTTGTGTGCTACTTTCGGCCTAGTTTCCAGTACATGCCGCCTGCTGCTGCGGGCCCTGCGGCAAGGGCCCACCAAGTTCCCGGATTCTGCAACCCACACGCCTCCAAGATGCTCCTCCCTTCCTCCCTCCACCCATTCATTGGACTGTCATCAGCTTGTCTGTGCTACTGTTTGCGCCACGCGGTGCCAAAGACAGGACCGTCAGCGCATGCAACGTGCACATTGCATGACACTCATGTCCTTGCATGACCCACATCACACAACAGTCTCATTTTGCAGCCACCCCCCAAGCAATGTGCAACCAAAATTCAACCACATGCTCTCAGCCATGCCCTATGCGCGCACACGACCCCTTCGCATGCTGAGTGTGCAACTCCAACTGCCTACACAGCGCTGCCCCGCCTTCCAGGCCCGGGCACACCAACCAGGTCATGTCCCTCCTACTCCACACCGGCTCCGTCCAACAGCACGCCATTGGACTCTGTTACCTCCTCAACACAACAGGACCACACATCACCTTCACGACAGTGACATGGATAAAAGCATCCGCAGCACACAACTTCTTAATTGCCATCTCAGACGGCTACAAGAGCAGCCGCAGGGACAACATTAACAATCCCGGGGGATGAATTGATATCTATTCCCAAGTACGCACTTAGGGTCACTAATCGGGTTTGGCACAAACCCCCTTCAAACCCTCAGAGTAACACTCATCTACAGATCTCCAAGCCTACATCCACAATTCAACAAAGCCATCAACACGTCCATCTTCACGCACGCACTCACATCCACAGGATACATGTGGCTGTGGGCCCAGAACTTCTGGCTGGATGAGAACCACACCAGCAACCATCATTGGTCCATCCACATTGTCATCCACGTTTCTGACAAGCAACACACTGCCACACGCCCCGCTACCAAACCCCCACGGATGCTTGATGTAAGTCAACACAGACATGCTGTGTGGGACACTGGAACCAACACCACCGCCACACCCTGCAACCTCACACACTGGATCAGCAACTGATCCAACAATCTAGCCACGTTGACGGACTTTCCTGTGACGCACATAAAGAATTACGCCACCTGTGACCAGGCACAGCTAGTGGACTCATACACGTCTAGCAGGACTATTGTGCACAGCTTGCAACACAAATAACCATCAGTGGCCTTACAAGCAGGGCAAACGGCACACACAGCCATCCCCATGTCATCATCAAGGACAATTGGAGATCCTTCAGAAGGTGCAGAGGCAAACACAGCAAACAACATCAAGGAGCTCTTCTGCATTGTGAGTGCACTGACATCAGCTCTCCATCCACAAGACAGCCCACCCTTGCAAGGCTGAGCCAATCCCTTTCTACTTTCTACCACTGCAAGCAAATGGACATACACGCAAGCCTTGGCACACAGAGGCAGAACGCACTATTATACGCGGGACCAACCCCCCTCAGGTTTAGCACTTCCATCATCAGGAGATACAACACCCGGCTCATGTGCAACATCCACTGGGGATCTCCATCAGGCCCCTTCCCACACAACATCTCAACCATATCATTACCCATCCTTGTAGCCCCCGTCCAGCATGTCATGTATGTATCATTGTAGTTAGCCACATTCCATGGTAGATAGATGCATGTAGTGACCCATGCCCTTCTTAGACAACGGACGGCAGGAACGCAGACTCTCAAGGAACATCACCGTGCTTCCCTAGCCTGCAAATGTCATCAGGAAAACAGGCAACGAGCAACTGACAAACTTCCTCCACGCAAAGAGCTCCAGGCAACCTGCACAAGGCCATCTTCCACTGTAATCACCCCACTACAAACGTCATCATTACCAACAACAACAACAACTTTGCCCTGCTCCACAATGGTGAGGCCACCCCCCTTGACCACTCCACAGCATTAGACATGATGTGCTCACACACTGTCAGCTCACATATCTCCAACACTGGTATCCCGGGTATGGACCCTGATGAAATCACCTAGTAGCTCACCAGCAAGGCCATGGGAGTGGGACTCAAGCCTTAAGCATGTAGTACAGTGGCCTCATCTGGAACATGGCCAAGGGCTCATCTCTCAGCGTGTCAATCTTCAATGTGTCCATGACCCCCCTCTCCACCATCACATGCGCACACAACCTCATCATCATCTCGTATGCCATTGACAGCCAGCTGCTCCTCACCCTCACCAAAGACACAGCCATTGCAGGTTCCAACCTTCAAGTAGGCATGAGGTCCGTTGATGAATGTGTGAGCATCAGCCACATGAGGCTGGACTTGGCCAGGACTGAGGTTATAATCTGAGGATTGTCCCCTTACAGCTGGGTCAACTCCTTGTGTCCCACCCGCTAGGGCACTGCACCAGCACCCAGTGACCACACACACAAGATGGTGTGCATCCTGTACTCGACGCTCACAATTGCCATGCTATTCACCAGCATCTGTACCTCATGCTGCAACACCCTCCGCATGATGCACATGATCCACAGATAGATCCACTCCAAGGCAAGACAGACCATCCCCAAGGTCCACGACACCAGCTGTGTCAACTACAGCCCAGCACCCTACAGAGCAAGTACAGCCAAACTCCCGGCAAACTTGTCCACATCCAGGGTGCATATGCACACCTCAGCTTCAACATCCCGTGCACCAGCCACATCAACGTCCACCTAAGTTAGCTGCAAGGGATCACTGTGTGCTGCAGGATGACCTTCACACTCCTCACACACACTCAGGAGGCAGTGAACAACCCCAGACCCCAAAATCAACCTTGTACGTCTGTCATCCAAGACCCCGTTGGGCCAACTCTATGCATCCAAACTTGCCCTGGCCACCATTCTTCACATCCACAAAACTCCAGCATGAAGGAGATGGTTCTCCCACCTGGCCAAACATACCTGGGACTCCCTCCCCGGGAACCTCCACATGAGCCATGACCTCTAGGCCTTCATCATCCTCTTCCTGATTGGTCTGTCCTCACAGTATTGCAAGCCCCAACTCAGCAGCTTGAGGCCATCACGGGTGAGTATTGGGCTCCCAGTCTGTATCGGATGATACATTGTGACCCATGTGTGTCCTGTACCGGACTCAGATCCCAGGGTATGGATGGCTGGAGTTAGTTCAACACTCAGGCATAGTTTGACATTTACCCACACGTATGTTGTGGACTAATGCAAAATGACTGCAACATCTAATTATAACAAATTTGTTTTATTCTCGGTGGGGTGCATGTTGTGTTCACAGGGGGAGATGGGATCCTTGGCATTTGAAGTCATCAGAGTCCAGACCACCGTGTTGGTCATCATTGGTCAGACTGTGACCAGCAAGTCCATGTGGCAGAGAATGTCAGTGAATGAGGTGATGCAGTTGCGCATTAAGGCCAGGTGCCAGGCCAAGTGACCTGGGAGATGTGGATGGTCCGCTGCCTCTCACGGTCTTTTCCGTGGATGAACCACCTTCCTACGGGGACCCTCAGACGCAGTCCTTTACGATGCTTGGGATGCTCCGTCGGACGAATCCTCCTCCTCCTCCCTCCCTGTGGCTGGTGGTGGTCTTCGCCTGGTGGCACAGGGAGGGTTGCCCATGTTGTCAGCGATCCGACGGAGTGAACGGCTTATGTCCGTTTGCACCGCCAGGAGCTCAGCCAGTCTTGCCTCCATCCGTCCTTGGTGTTGTTGTTGACTGGCGTGTTGTTCGGCCTGCTGATTCTTAATGTCTGTGAGGGTCGCCACTACCTGACTGATGGCCCTGGTGTCACGCCGGTATGCCTCCATGATGTTGCGTACGTGTGACATACCGGTCCCTTCAGCTGGCTGGTCAGGTTCTCTCGTCCGCCTGCCTCCACTCCCACCACCCCTGCCCACACGAGCCTGGCCTGCCGTTGTGGGCACATCGGGCCTACGGGACCCCTGAGGGATGGTAGTTGCGGGGGTTGTCTGCCTCCTCCTGGGTGCCCGGCGCACCTTGTCCCTC
This sequence comes from Triturus cristatus, assembly GCF_964204655.1. Classification (NCBI taxonomy): domain Eukaryota; kingdom Metazoa; phylum Chordata; class Amphibia; order Caudata; family Salamandridae; genus Triturus; species Triturus cristatus. The sequence continues at coordinate 1,302,635,944 of NC_140579.1, forward strand.
CAGGTCAGACTGGCTCAGTTGTTCAGTGTGGGCAGGGCTCCTGGGTGTCTCCTGGGATGTGGCAGTAATGGGGGTGGTGGTTGGCACAGATGTACCTGAAGCAGGTGCTGCAGGGGCTTGGACACCAGAGGGGCCAGGTGGGTTGGGGTCATCCACGGAGTGTTGTGAGGTGTCGCTGCCGGTGGGATCAGGTTCCTCCCGAGCCTGGGACTGTGGTACTTCCCCCCCATTGTTGGGGGGAGATCCATGACATTGCCCTGTGTGTGAGAGAGAGTCAATGTTAATGCTGTTTAATGCGAAATCCATGTTTCATACATATTCTAGTTGCCACAGTTCCTCCAGGAAGTTGTATGTGCCTAGCATTCACATCAAAGTTCACTTGTGGATGGGTATGTTAGAGGGGACTGATTGAAATGTTCTCCAGAGTGTTTGACATGTCGAATTTGGGCTTGGATGCTTCTTTGGCTGTGGCTTGATCTTGTTGTGTCACATGTCCATTGTGAGAGTGGGTAACTCCATTGGCTGCCCCAGGTGTGTGTGCTTGTGTAAGGGGTGTGTGATCATCCCTCAGCCCAACGCTGTTCAACATCCGCATGGCCCCCCTCACACAATTGGCCCGCCACCACAACCTCAACATCATCTCCTACGCCGACGACACCCAGTTCATCCTCTCCCTCACCATGGACCCTCACACCACCAAAACAAAAATCCACGAGGGTATGAAGGTCATCGCCGACTGGATGAGGAGCAGCCGTCTGAAACTGAACTCGAACAAGACGGAGATCCTCATCCTCAGACCCACACCCTCAGCCTGGGATGACTCCTGGTGGCCGACCGCTCTCGGGACAGCACCGACGCCCACCGACCAGGCACGCAACCTAGGATTGATCCTCGCATCCTCCCTCTCCATGTCCAAGCAGGTCAACGCCATCTCCTCCTCCTGCTACAACACCCTACGCACGCTCTGCTGGATCTACAGGTGGATCCCGACCGAAACAAGTAGAACAGTGACACAGGCCCTCGTCAGCAGCAGACTGGACTACGGCAACGCACTCTACGCAGGACTCCCATCCAAACACCAAAGGCGGCTACAACGCTTCCAAAACGCTTCCGCACGACTGATCATCAATGCCCCCCGCCACAGCCACCTCACCCCCCATCTGAGAGACCTGCACTGGCTCCCCATCGACAAGAGGATCACCTTCAAGCTCCTCACCCACGCACACAAGGCACTCCACAACGCCGGACCAGCCTACCTGAACATCAGACTTAGCTTCTACACCCCCACCCGCCAGCTCCGCTCCGGCAGCCTCACCCTCGCAGCTGCCCCCCGCATCCAACGTACGACCGCCTGCGGCAGATCCTTTTCCTACCTCGCCGCCAAGACCTGGAACACCTTCCCAACCCACCTACGACTGACCCAAGACCTACTTGCCTTCAGAAGACTCCTCAATACCTGGCTCTTCGAGCAGTAGTGGAACCCCCCCCCCCCCCCTCAGCGCCTTGAGACCCTCACGGGTAAGTAGCGAGCCTTACAAGTACCCTGATCGATTGATTGATTGATTGACGGTGCCTGCTGGTGGGTGTAGTGTGATTTGGAAGTGGGTCTCCCAGGTGATGTATCTGTCCCCCAATGAAGCATGCTGCCATGTCAGTGAGTGTGAGTTCCTGTCATAGATATCTGAGCTTGTTGTGTTTGTGTTTGAGTTTGCAGTGGTCACAGGAGGGCCTTGTTCTGCCTACAGCAGGGCCAAGTGTCAGCTACCTTGTCAGTACTTTGCCAGTCCCTGTGCATTGAGCATGGTGCATGGTTATGTACCTGGGCCATATGGGCTGAGGGCAATGGTGTCTGTTTCTGAGTTGTACATTGTGTTTTGTGATCCCCACCCTCCCATCATCCCGGACATCCAGTCTTGGGTTTGTGGTTTGTGTAGCCTGGGACATGGCATGGCCTTGCTTTGTGAATGGGGCATACACATGTTAGTGGCATGAGCGTTGTTTTTGAGTGTGGTTGTGTCCGGTGAGGGCTTGGGGGTAGGTGAGTGCATTTGTTGTAGTTGGGGTGTGGATGCCATTACCCCCATGTTACGTAAGTTGTTTGTGTACTCACCAGGCTCGGCAACTCCTTCGACTCCGTGTACTCCCACCGGCGGAAGCAGGGCCATCACCTTCTCCTCCCAGGGATGGTAATGTACCAGTCTGCGGGGCAGCCCACCTCCAGTGATGTTGCTCTGGGCGTAGTCCTCGTTCATTTTGCGCTTGACTGCCCTCCGCAGATCGTACCACCTGGCTTGGCATTCATTCCTGGTCCTTCTGATGGGCGCAACAGCATTCACCCGATCGACGATCCTCTGCCACATGTGTGTTTTTTCGGGTATGCTGGTCTGTCTGACCAATGTTCCAAAGAGCTGTGGCTCGACTCTGATGACTTCGTTGACAAGGATGTCCAGCTCCTCCCTTGTGAACTTTGGATTCTTGTCTTTGGGCATGGTGTGGGGTGAGGGTGTGGATGGTTGTGGGTGTGTGGGTGTGAATGTGAAGGTGTGTGTGGGAATGTGGAGAGGGGGTATGTGTGAAGGAGTGTGTTTGAATGTGAATATGTAAAGGTGTATGGGTGCAGTTGTTGTGGTCTGTATCTGCAGTGAGTCTGTTGGTAAGGCTCATGGTTTGTGTGTGAGGGCCCTTTTTATTGGTCCATTTGTGGGTGTGCCTGAGTTTGAAATTTGGGTGGGTGTGTTATAAGAGGTGGTTGTGAGTTTGGGCCTCTGTTTGCCTGTTTGGATGGGCCAGGTCAGTCATTTTGATGTATTTTCTCCTGTAGATGTGTTTTGTGGTGTTGTGCGAGTCGAATTGACCCTCCTTGTGCTGTTTTACAATGTCCCGGTTCAGTACGAGTCGTTTTAGCGTATGTACGGTGCATACAGACGCGATGCTGGGGTACGGTGCATCCAAGTACGGGGCTGGAGTACGGCGCGTCCAAGTACGGGGCTGGGGTACGGGGCTGGGGTACGGCGCGTCCAAGTACAGGGCTGGGGTACGGGGCTGGGGTACGGCGCATCCAAGTACGGGGCTGGGGTACAGTGCGTCCAAGTACGGGGCTGGGCTACGGCGCGTCCAATTACGGGGCTGGTGTACGGGGCTGGGGTACGGTGCATCCAAGTATGGGGCTGGGGTACGGCTGGGGTACGGCGCTTCCAAGTACGGGGCTGGGGTACGGCGCGTCCAAGTACGGGGCTGGGGTACGGGGCTGGGGTACGGCGCGTCCAAGTACGGGGCTGGGGTACGGCGCGTCCAAGTACGGGTCTGGGGTACGGGGCTGGGGTACGGCGCGTCCAAGTACAGGGCTGGGGTACGGCGTGTACAAGTACGGGGCTGGGGTACAGGGCCTGGGGTACAGCGTCCAAGTATGGGGCTGGGGTACGGTGCGTCCAAGTACGGGGCTGGGGTACGGGGCTGAGGTACGGCGTGTACAAGTAGGGGGCTGGGGTACGGTGCGTCCAAGTACGGGGCTGGGGTATGGCGCGTACAAGTAGGGGGCTGGTGTACGGGGCTGGGGTACGGGGCTGGGGTATGGCACGTACAAGAACAGGGCTGGGGTACGGGGCTGGGGTATGGTGCGTCCAAGTACGGGGCTGGGGTACGGCGCGTACAAGTAGGGGGCTGGTGTACGGGGCTGGGGTACGGGGCTGGGGTACGGCACGTCCAAGTACGGGGCTGGGGTACGGGGCTGGGGTACGGCACGTCCAAGTACGGGGCTGGGGTACGGCGCGTACAAGTAGGGGGCTGGTGTACGGGGCTGGGGTACAGCGCGTCCATGTACGGGGCTGGGGTCCAGTGCGGTAATGGGGGGGTACGGTGCTGACATACGGGGGGTACGGTGCAGACATACGGGGTACGTGCGGCCATACACGGGGGGAGGGGGGGCTGTACGACTCGTATCCCGGGCACAGGTTTACCCAGGATACGAGTGGTACGGAGTTCGCTCCGCACGGGACTTTTTACATACGCTTGTGTATTGGGAAGGGCGGTACGGATCGTACTTGTGCGCTCGAACTTAATTTTTACGAGTTGTACGTAAAACATTACAACGACGTCTCGTAGACATTTTCCCGATATGAGTCATATGTATTTTACACATATGAATCGCACTTCACCGGTGGGACGGCACTTGTACGATTCGTACGTAAAAAAATACGGATACGAGTCGTACGGTAACATTTTTTAACGGATCGGAATCAGCACCTTAGTGTTTATTTTATAATGTTATTTATATATTTAGTACTATATTTGTTTTAATGTGGCTATATGATTTGTTTTTATATTAAAAAAGTAGCTTATTGTTTAAATGTTAATAATTGTTCTAACTCTATTGCTTATGAACTGATTTATTTTTAATGTGTAGGGTAATGTATGTTTAGTTGTATGCTGTATAATTGTTAGAATGTTGTTAGAATAATGCTGGAATTTTTTTGGCTATTCCTATTTTTTTAAGTATAATGTTGTTTGTATGTCTTTGCTTTAAAATTGTTGATTTTAATGATAATTATGTGGTCAATATTTGGAGTTCCAATATTTATGTTTTTTATATCTTTATTTAATGGTTACGATATGTGTGTGTAGATATTTGTGTCAGCTATATTTTTGTTTCCAATATTTAATTGTTTGTTAGTTAATTATAGGAATACTTTATTTAGGTAAACAAAATATATTTTCTGATATTTTGAGGAATCAATATTGATTGCATCGATAGTATGTCAGTGATCCCTCCTCCAGTTCCAGTTTGTGTCAACTCCACTTCCACGGGTGCAAAACAGAAAATAATGTATGATAGCTAGGATCAGCAGTCTGCTTGTTTTACCTGGCCTGGCAGTTGAGCTGGACCGTTCCCATTGGAGCAAGGTCAAGACTGATTTGCATATGGTTGGGTCCAACATTAGGTGGCATGGTGTGCAAAATAGCATTGGGCTGTGATGTGACCTGAGTAAATACCAGTGGCTACGTTTAATTCAAGCATTCCATCCATCAGTTTTTTTGTATACATTAATACACCAGAACAGCCCTCAATACCTGAGTTTGCTCTGGAGAATCAACACTACCAGTTCAAAGACCTAACATTACATCAATCTATATGCCATCAGGTATTCACCAAAGTATTGTCTCTGTTAGTAGCATTCTTGCATTTATAAGGAATTACAATCTTCCCTTGGATCATCTCTGATAGTTTTTTGGGTTTTTAAATGAATAATTGAGTCTCAACAAATGTTGCCTCTTTCTTGATTTCAATGAAGTTTATCGTTAATATGATGAAATCTAGTCAACTCCAGGAACAGCAAAATAATTTTAGCTAGGCAAACTTGACACCCAGAAGGGTCAGGTGTTTCTAACAGAGAAGACGACTCTTAAATTGCAACTTCATTTGGGGAAGTTGTTTGATTTTCACTAAGAGTGTAGGGGTTGATGGCATCCACAACAAAAGTGATTCCCTGGTCTTGTCATAATTTGAAGCCCTTCGTGGCATAGCTCCTTTGCTGCTGGTGTCCGGAATCGGAGATTTACAAACATCCAATTCCAATAGGGAAAAAATAAAAAAAGATTTACAATGGTGGTTGGAACCCCATAATTTACTAAAGGGAACTCCATTGAATTACCCAACCACACTATTCTAACTTCTGTTATAAGTGCCTTGGGTGTTAAGCAATTCTTGAAGAATTTCAGGTGAAACAGAGTTGGCCATAAATAGAGGAAATGCAAACATCCAATTGGACAAATTTATTGGCGATTTTTCAAGCAAATAAGTCCTTGTCCTTTCACTTGGTGGGCGAATCAGTGATGGTCAGGACCGACAATCAAGTTGCCAAGTGTTACATCAAAATGCAGTGAGGTAAGAAGGTAAAATCTTAGCACAGATTGCCCATCAGATCTGTTCCTGGGTGGAACAGAATGTTCTGAGTGTGAAAGTTGGGAACTCGGAAGTTCTGGCCAACAGGGGCAGTTAAAATCTTCCATCCTCCCTGGAGTACCACCCAAGGGAGAAAAATGTTTTGGGAGATAGTAGCAATTTTCAGGGGTCCCTGGTTGTACCTTGTTTCCTCTCCTTCTAGTTTCCTCCTTGCACAGTTTTCTTCTCAGATGTACTCTTTTCAAGCATGGGTGATCGATGCCAGCACTAACAATCTACTTAAATTGTACCACAGAATGACGGGATACAAGTGCTCTTTTTGTGTTTTATATTCATAGACAATAACGGTAAAAATGTGTAAACTCTCACTCAAATTTTTTCGGCAAGCAATTTCACAAGCTTATATTTCAGCTGATTGTCCAGTCCAAGAAAAGGCCCAAGGGTGTTTTACCTGAGCAGTATCCATCTCCTGGGCAGAGTAAGCAGTGGTGTGCAGGGCCCCAACCTGGTCCACGTCAAACACTTTTATTTCACATTAAAAATTCATTTTTTACAAGAAGAAGCTAATAATTTTGCTTCAGGAGTTTTGGAAACTGCAATGAACTAATTGTTTAGGTTTTTCTTTTTCTAATTTGTATTGGTTGTGTTCTGGTACATCTTGGGTATATTCTCAAGACTTAAGACCTGGGTTAAGGATCACGCATGGGATAATGATTCCATTACTTGCCAGTAATCTTCATTAACCTAGTGCTCCTCGTTCCAGATCTTCATCCCACTCTTTCCTCCAATATGCTAAAGCATAACTCCAATACAACTTAGCTTTGTAAAGGCAGGACGCTGGGAGGGCGAAGGGAGGGAGAGTATATACTAATGTAATGTATATAATAGAATGAGTGCTGGATGAATTTCTGTTCTGATTACTAAAGCTTAAAGGACTTGGCTGCCAACAGGCAGGGCACCTGAAGACATAAGGACTGGGATGAGCAACACTAGCACTCAAGGTAAAAGACATTGAAAAGTGGTAGTAATTTGATTTCCAAATGTGTATTCATCTTTAGTGAATCATGGGCCTGATTCAAATCTTATAAATAGTTGTGTTTGCACATCTCTATGAAACCAGGTCATAATGTAATGGAAGGCAGTCATTCCATTCTGGTGCAGCCCAACTCCTTTTGTGATGCAGCATGCCGAAGGGAAATTATAGGGGACGTTAGTATATTTTTCTATGAGGTGTCAAGATTCTGCATTATGCCACTGAGAATAAAGGTTTCTGAGTGCCACTGAGTATGACTGATTAACAGGAGATATTCTTTTTGCTCCATCAATAGAACAGTTGTACTACTCATAGGTACATAACAATATGATTTTGGAGGAGAGAGTGGAAGGGTGGAAAGCTGGCAAATAAAGGCGGAGGGAGGTACAATGTAGGAAACTGGAAGGGTGAACAAGAGAGTAAGACCAGTCTATGGGCGAAGGCAAGAAAGGATGGTAAGCATAAAAAAATAAGTGATTGTGGGAAACAAAATATTAGAGATGGTTTAGGAGACGGGGGGAATGGGAGAGGAGGCATGAGTGACAGAAAGAGAAAGAAATGGAGATTGCAGAGAGGAAATTTGAGAACAGCATGTAGGAAACTAGAAAGATATAGATATGAACAAAGGAGAGAAATACAGGTTGGAATGGAAAAGGTTTAAATGTTGATTGAAAATGAAGAGGATACACCAAAGTCTTAACCATAACGTACTGAATAACCATTGCAGCAAACAGAGCACAATCTCTGTTTTGTAAATCCAGACAGTAATGTCTAGACATGGAATGCACAGAGGACCAAGTGAGAGGAACAACCCTTAACTAACCTGGCACAGCTGCCACACTGCTCCCTGAGCGAGATTGGAGGAGATTTCCTTGCACATTTCTAACAATGCTTGACAGCCAAAGAGATCCATTTCAGGATAGTCTCTTTCCTAACAGTCCAAGCTATGATCATCAAGGCCTACAAATAGGTTGTAATAATTCCAAAAAGTCTTGAGTCCACATAATGTAATAAGTCTGAGCCTTTCTACAATTTAGCCTATGAAGACTCTCCTCACCTTTGAAGGATAATGGGACAGGAAGAAAGAAGATTAAAATATGTTTAATATGGAAGTCACAAATTATCTTTTAAAGTAAATCTGGCTTTGCCATGCACCGAACACCACCTTATCACTGAAGACTATGAAAATGCCTACAACTCAATAACGGCTCTACCTGAGTTTATAGAACAAAGGAAAATCACTTTCCAAGACAGATATCCAAGCTTACTAGAATGCAAAAGCTCAAAAGGCCAGCCCAACATGAACCAATTTATGTCCCACGAAGAAACAGGAAAGGCCCAAGGAGGAAAGCAAGTTATCAAATCATTCCAAAAACATTTAAATCACAGGACTCTCAAACAGCGAACTTTGACTCAAAACAAAAGATGAAAAATCAGCTTAATAGCCTTTTACCATCCCTTCAAACAGAGCCTTCGTGACTAAACTCAAAGCAAACTGAAGGGTCTGCCATATGGGGATCCACAGCAAATTCTTGACACCACTCTGCAAAAGTTAACCATCTTGTAACATACACATATCTTATAGATGCCCAACATTTCACAAGATATACATACATAACCAACTTTGACACACTGTAATCTGTCAAAACTAACCCTTCAATTTCCAAGCAAATAAGCATAGCATTTGATAAAATTAGATGCAGAATGTGTCTCCCTTTTGCAACAGCAGATAAGCCAAATACAGTAGAAGAAGAGAAGGGGAACAACTCTCATGAAGCAGCTTGGAGTACACTTCTTTCTGGCCCTATCCAGGTCAATTAGAATTAGATGAGCCACGTGAATTTTTTGTATGACCTTCTGAATTACTGGAAAAGGAAGAAAAGAAACAGAATAAAAAGTCCACAGAATGGACAGCCCTCCTCCTGCCCCCAAGTGACCGCCTCCTGGAAAACTTCATGGAGCAAAGAAGAACACACTTCCTGTTTTCAAGCTACAGTCTGTACTACATCGTGCAGAAATTCACATTTGTGATTGGATGATAATAGATGCGGAGCATGTCTGCCTTCACTTTCTCCTTCCAAATCAAGAGAACTGCTTACAGACCAATAAGATTGCCCATAGTCCACCCCCAAAAGCTGAATGATTTTTCAGATAACAGATGTGAACCTACACTGCTCTGTTTGTTTAATTATGTTAGAATATTGCTGAAATGTTGCACATTAAAATCTAATTCTCAGAATCCTTCAATTGATGAAAAATTGCTCTCAATGCTTACTTGATAGTCTTTAGCTCCAGCATTTTTATAAGCAAAAACAAATCTTGCAACATCGACAAGACATTGAACACTTTGTCCTCAAGAAAAGTCACCAACTTAGAAGCAATGCATCTGACACAACTGCTAACTGATTCAGAGGAATCCTTGACATGACAATAATATTCGTCCCACTGATCCCTCTAACACCACTAATAAAGGATCCATCTACAACCTTCTAAAAAGCACCATGTATATGTAAAAAAAAGTAATTGCTCACAACAGCATAATTTATCTCAGCCGCAGATGAGGAGAAGAGGCAGACATCTCTATCTTGCTCTGAATATTCACCAATCTCTCTCAAGGAGGAAAGACTTTCAATTGAAACAGGTTTAAGATCACACCAATGAATTGAAGGCAAGGTGTCTGAATTAAACATTACCTTTTCATATTCACTGAAATTCAGAAGTTGGGCAGAAGCATTGTATTTTTCTAAAACTACTCATTTGCTACTTGTCTGGATTAGAAATAGTTATGTGAGTATACACCTCCTAACGCTAATCAATTCTAGTCTTGCAGAGCCTGTAGAGTTTCTAAACTGTCAACATCTACATTTTCATGGTCTTGAGAAAAAGATTCAGAAACCTTAAATCCAAACTTGGATGTAGACAACCTCCTGTTCTTTCTTGGGGTCAGGAAATATCCTGCATCTCAACCCCTGTCCCTCTCTAATAGGAGACCCAATTATATCTCTCCTTTCTCGAAAGAGCAACCAGGATGTTTCTGTGGGGATTGAGGCAGGAGGGTTAAGAGATGGGTGGTAACTTCGTACAAAACAGACAAAGGGATCCATTCTTTTCTGGTCCACTATAATATTATCTCTCTCCATCTGGGGAGGAATTGCAAAACCCATCCCACAGAAACCATGGAGGCATCAGAGTAAATTTAGTGTGGTTGGGACAGTGGAAGCCTTTGAAGAGGACAGCTGTTTACCTCTTTACCTTCTTTAATTTGAAAGGGATGAAACGTGGGGTCCTGCTGCATCAAAGGCTGCCTCTGCCTTGCAAATTAATGGTTGGAGCCCTAAATCCTTCTATATTGTTGGTGGAACTTTCAAGTGGGAATACTAACTACAGACCTCTAGCTGTCATCTTTTTTTGCCAGAATCTCTTCTAAGAAAGTCCCCTTACCGAAGTCGAATACTACATTTAGTGGTTAACCTGTCTTTTTATAGCATTCGAAGGCTATTTTATGCTTATTTTAGTATTCAGTAGTATTTTTTTTGGGAAGGCTAGTGCATGAAGACTACTGATATGTAAGTGATATTTCTTGAACACTAACAGAATACTAAGCAAATACTTATTTGCTAATCATATAGTCTTCATTTACAATGCAGAACATTTAGTGAATACAAACAATTTGAATACTACTGGACCACTATTAACATTCTACTCAAGCTTCTGAATCGTAGCAGAATTGTGAACCATTAAATATTAAAAAGATGTCCAAAGCATTTTGTGTCCAAACTGTTAAAGCGAAACCGAGCGGTATGGCTAGGTTAATAATATATCACATTATTAACAAATAAACAGGTGCACTAGCAGATGCTTAGTTACACATGTATAGGTCGGAGGATCTTACAACTTCCTCCATTAATATATTAGTATGAATTAATGGTCAAAGTATCCCAGCACTTATGACCATTTGTTCATATGACTATGGTTTATTTTCAACAGTCCAAAGATTACAATAAAGTAAAAGTATATGGGTTTTTATCAGTAACACAATGAACAATCTCCACATATGACTGAGACGCATAGCCCACCTTAATTTGTCAATGAAAACTCTTTAAACTAAATGGTTAGCAGAAATTTAATTTTCTTATTGATAATAGTACACAACAGTGTGAATTTCCTATGGATAGATGTGGCAAAATCTAGCTTTTACACAACATTTAAAATGTATTTAAAATGTACTTAAAATGTACTTATAAAAACATTTTGTAAAAGTAAACACATAGCCTTACGGGTGCCCTGGTAATTACTTGTTTACAGTGGGGGAGAGGCCGGGTTGCAGTTAAAAGTGATGTGAATATAACATTTCCTAGTAATTACAGGGTGGAGTACCCCCAGATCAGTTTTCAAACCTGCCGAAATGTATGGTATAGACCTTTTAAACATCTAGGCAAGTAGATTTTGGTAGGGATACGTATCACAAGGTCAATCTTAGAATCAAGTACATAACTTTCCATTAAACAATAGAGAGAATCCAGGTGACCACATACTGTGTTACATAACAGACAATGTAGTTCTATCCACTACTTAGAGAAAGTGGCTCCTATATCATGTTGTGGTACTGCTAATACAACAGCATCCACTAATCTCTCTCATAGTGATTTGGAAATTCGCATACAAATGATAATTTTGTGGTACAAACAAAGCAGCAACTTCCTAGTATTTCCGAAATATACACTGCAATTATCTGGTTCCAACTTGGATTAACTTGATGGACATTGCAGTCACTGGAATATGTGTTTATACAAGGCATCGGATTTAATAGTGCCAAGTTGTGAGTTTTTCTATTTATTTCTGTGACCTGGATAAATTTCAACACTTTTCCAAACTGCATTTGTGAATTATCTAAATATTTTATTGTACTTTGGTCCCGTCTGACTAGTTTGTTGTAGTTTGCTGCATACACATAGCAATAACCCTTCCTTAAACTAATTTTATCATATGATGCTACTTTCCTTTCGAAGTATACAGATACTCTTTTTTGCGCTGCCAGGAACTCATCATTTGTTAAATCTTTTATAGTCACTTTCCCCATTTGAAAGCACCCATCAATTATCTCCATTCTCTCCACACGTATCGATGGATCCATAAGTCTATTGACTGCATTTTCTATCTCGCTATCAATATTATAGGTTGCTTTTAGTAATGGTATCATCTGAATTAATGTCACAGTATTTAGGATTTGCATTTCTACATTTTGTGTTCCAGAGATGTGGGACACTATGTAGCCATTTAGGTCTTCAAAATGAAAACAGTTATTTGAAAAGAGTGGGCCATTGTGACGTACACAGTCTGAAATATGCACTAACTGATGAATATTCATAGTCATGAACCTCTGATCATACAGGTCTCCAAAAAATTTGACAAAGGTGAGCAAGCAAGTCTCTGCTCGGTCGATTTCTGAAAATGTTAGACTTTCTTTATCTAGTAAATATATTCCTTTTGAGAAGAGGCAAAAATGTATAAATAACTGATTGGGTAATACATCAGCTAGTACTGGAATTCCCCAGAAGAGCAAGAAGTTTCTGTATTCAGAGGATTTCCATAAATGGACATCTTCAAGGCTACGAGGAGGTCTTGATATGATAAGTGGAGGCTTGATCGCCTGTAATCTCTTGCTAACAAGTTCTCTGTAAGAGTGTGCTGAAAAGCATGACTTCTCATATTGCTTCCCGAACCATAATGTGAGCATTAGTTTCATTACACCAGCGCAGACCCCATGCATATAATCTAAACGAAATCCCTTAATACATGGGAAAAGGGAAAGGAACAGAAACCGGAAAGGGCCTTTCACACCACGAACTGAATATTCATGTTCACCCTGTTGTATTTTAGCTAATGTTTCATTTATATCATTCTTCAGATTTTCTGTTGTTCGTGGTGGTCCTTTAGGATCATCATCATTGTAAGGAAAAACATGACAATGCCCCATTCCAGATCTTGAAGTCATGCCTGGCTGTAAACAGGACCAACAGCTAAATTTCCCATTGAACTCCTTACTGTTGGTAACCAAACAACGAGCTGGTAGATCACAAGTACATGAAAGTAGTGCAGCACGACATACAAAAACAGAGCCTGTATGATCTGTAAACATAACTCCATTTTCCAACTGACTCAATTCCTCAGTTAAAGGATGTAGGTATATATGGCTTTCTTTGCCCAATCCAAATTCCATAGACAAGCATGTTTTCTTTTGCTTTGCGTTTTGTTATGGAGAGCTCATTAATCATCAAATACACAGGCCACATACTTAGTTTACTACTTTTAAAAATGTTCACTCCATCTGTGTTCAGAACAAAAGAGATATTGTTTTCATTACTTAATATCCCCTCATCAAACAGGTTTTTATATCCAATTCCATCATAAACATCACCTATTACAGAGTTTCCATTCTGTTTGTAGTGTTCATATCTGTGGGTTCTCACTTCCTCCGTAAAATCTCTCCTCTTAAACATAGTATTTAGCTGTTCAATTATGGAATGTTGGACAAAAAATGCAACAGCACCAGGCTCTGTAAGATCCTTTAGACAATGGGTGTTAGTGCATATCTTTTCATTATCGCTGATGCTTTCATAGCAAGAGGAACAGTAGTTTCTTATCTTAGGAATAGTGATGTATTTTTTTATAAACATCTTAAGTTTGAATAACGAGTTAATCATTTTATTAGGCACTGGTAAAATGCAGCAGATTAAGTCCAGTAGTGCCCCTAATGCCTCATCAGAAATTCTAAATCTAACCGCAAAGCAAATGATAAGCAGTAGGACAGCTTGCACAGTGTGTCGTGAACCTTTAAATAAAAAATTGTCTTCTTGGATTTCATGACTTTTAGAATTATTAATTTCGCCCTCATTTACAATAGTTATATTGTTTACAACATTCTCTGTAAAGTCTTGTGCTTCAAAACCGATTTCATTGTCTTCTGGATCAAAATTATTTTCTCTTTCATCTGCATATTCATTCTGATGCCCAGATGTGTGTAATTCCTCATAAGCCTCTTCATCAAAATCATATGTTGGAGTACGTAAATTATATTCCATAGTAAAGGATGAGACTACTTCAGTTTATCACCAATTGCATTGGAACGTATGATATTTTTATTAAACAAGCTCACCAAAGACACAACCACTTTGGGGTTCAAAGCAATTGGGGGCCTCAGGCATCAGAAAAGACTTCACTCAGTGGGACCTAATCGGGATTTCCAGGTTGTGAGACCTCCACACGGGTAGAGAGATGATGTCATTTGAACGGCTAGAGAACAAATATGAAGTGGCCAAAACATGTTGCCCAAAACAGTGGGGGAAATTTTTGGGATAAATGGAATATATATCGGGGAGTCCCTGCCTCCGGTGGTTGACACAACCCTTGCCATGAATCAAGCAGAAATTATCTGACGGGAACAGCATACCAGGAGATAAGGAGGACAGCGGCCCTGCAAGGCCCTTTGGCAACACTCTGGGGGGGGGAGGGGTGGTACTGCTTAAGCGTGTTTGTAATATTGATGATGTAAAGACGTAATTCTGCGCTGTTACAATTCAAAGATTTATTTTAAAAAAATAGAACCAGAGAATTTATTGTGGAGCGCCCAACATTCCAATGTTCTAATTTTTATTGAATGTTTAGAGCTCCCATCCAGGTAGGGTGAAGGGTGAAGCATCTGAAGTTCCTGAGTGTGCCCCATCTGCAGGGGATCCCGACTGCTGCAGCCAAGTCCAAGTGAATCTGGTGCACACCAAGCAGCCACACTCAGCAGGCGCTGAGTCTCTCACAGGCCAAAGGGAGTGACTAGCGTTCATAACTGGGTGTCAGGCACTATGATATATGTGCTTCAAAAGGTTGGGCTAGAGAGCCCTGTTTTTTTATGATTCTCTTATCAGTCTCATCTCCTTCCTAAGATGTGCCCAGGTCCCGTTATGGTGACCTGGCACTAAATCAAAGAACACCCTTGGAAGTGTACAGGTGAAGCCTAACTCTTCCCTCTCCAGTTTGCGTCTCACCCAGCTTCTAGGAATGCAACAATACACAAATCTGTCTGTGGGATTACTCTATGTCCTCTGCATGTTTCACCAATGCTGGACTGAGTTTTACTATTAATTCATTCCTAAAAACTTTATTTCGGCAATCAAATGCCATAAAAACATCAATAAAACAAGCAATAAAATTCAATGACTTCATAAAATATACACAGTTAAAAAGGTAGTGTTAAAATTCGTTAGAGTGCTAAACAGTAATCCAAATAGTAGAATTGATGTAGCCCCTCCCAGAACCCGAAATGTAGCCAGAAAAATCCAATATTATGATCACTCATACAATTCCTGCAATGTCATTCTACTATTCAAAGGCACACCTACACCCACTCAAACATTCTAAAGCACTTACCAATATTAAATGTTTGTGCTATGGACCTCGTTTTTTAGAAAGTCTTTTTTTTGCTCCTGCTTCTGCCATTACTCCTACGATATAAAAAGAATCTTGAGCCATGAACAATTTTGTGCTAAAATAAAAACCTCTATGTATATGTGTACTTATTTACATACACCCTCTGCATACTCTGCAAGACAAATGGATCCACCCTGAATCCAGGAAGACCGTCACACATGCACTCATCACCAACAGGCTGGACTACAGGAACGCTCTCTATGCCGGAATCAACAAATCTCTACTTCACAAGACTGTCCAGAACGCTGCAGCCAGACTCGTCCTCAGCATCCCACAACACGACCACATTACCCAGCACCTCTACTGGCTCCCCGTCAAAAGGAGAGTGACCTTCAAGCTGCTCACACACGCCTACAAAGCGCCCTCCACAACACCGGACCCCAACACCTCAACGAAAGAATCTCCTTCTTTGCACCCAGGAGAAAACCACACACAGCAGCATGCTGCCATTTCAATTGAAGGACTCGGTGGTTCCATTTATGATAGGACTGTTTGCATGATATGGCGCAAGCGCACAGACAGTGCTTAGCCCTTGACCCTTGCTTGTACTGTCTACCAAAGTACAAAATGATGTGTCTATCTCCCATCACATAGGTCTCTGGATGCAGACCCTCGATATACACCACCCTTTGGGGTAAAAAGACAATTATGGCCATTTACTATCCTGCCACTAGACGAGAATAGAAACCTTTCTCTTCTCAATACTGAAAACCCTGACTTCGAGATTATTTGCTCCCCTGTGAAATGGATCCAAATAAGAGAAACATTTTTGCTGGAAATGTCGTATTTAAATTCCAAAGTGCAGCATCTGGATTAAAAGGTTAAAAATATGCCAAATAACTAAATAAAGTAACAGGGTGGCAGCAAACTGGCCAGATTGATTTTATTCACACACAAACACAATAGCACCACTTTTTCAGAGTTTGCCAGAGAAGCGCTTTTTTTGTTTGCTTTGTTTTCCCTGGGCTTGCAACAATAGTGCATCAATCCTGGAGGTACTGCAAAGTGTGGATTATTGAACAAAATGTGTACTGCGCTCTGTGTGCAGGGATGTGGTCTTTTTACCTGCTGCTTACGTTTTGTAAGGATATAAGCAATGGATATTGAAATGGGTCAGGGCCCTCATGTCCTTAACTTTTCAGGCATATCCTCCGCTTCTAGGAAAATTATTTAATCTTCCATGCCTAAAAAACAAAGGAGTTATGACCTTGTGTAATGTAACTGGTGTCCATGTTTAGCGCTCCAATATTTTCGGGTCGAATCCGTGCTACATAAAACTGCAAAAAAAAGTTCAGCAAATCACGTTGTGAATTATCCGTCCAGTTATATCGAGCTTAAAACCTACCATGTGCTCTGCCACCTCTTTCTGCTGCGGTACACTAATGTAAGCACTTGAGCTGCTGGTTAAACAATCCCCAGTGTGAGGCAGAGTCCTGCAGTTGGAAGTGCATGCCTCCATCTGTCCAAACAGAAACAGATGTATGCAGCAGCACAGCTGCCCAGAAGTCATTTTTAGGTCTCGCCTGAGCCAGCGCTTTAGCGCTGCTCTGGCAAGAGCTATAGAAAACGGGGATTTGGAAGTGCAAACGAGTGCTTTTCAGGCCCCCAACTACAGTGCATGTGCGCCGGGCGCGCGCACCAGTTGGCAGCCTGCGTGTACATTTCGCGGGCGCTTTGATGTTCTCAGTGAGCCGCGCGGCGACTGCGCACATCAAAGCGCCCGCGAAATGATTACTTTCACTTTAAAGTTCGCACCTACTTGGCAGACTGGTTCTCTCTTGCTCTTTCCTCCTCTGCTCTCTCTCCTCAGAGTCCGTCCCTCCCCCTGTTGCAGCAGCTGGCATTACACGGGGGAGGGTGGCTCTTCATGCCTACCAGGCCAGTGGCGCTCTTCGTAGTCGCATTAGTGGCACGAAGCGCTTTATAAATTCTATATTGCAGTAGTAATCGGAGTTACACGCCTCAAAGCGCTTCAGCGCCTCGTCAGAGGCAATAAGCGCTATATAAATCCAGTTACAGTACAATATTTCCGCAGAAGCCCCTTATAACGCAACCAAACCTTCTTCGGGGCCCAACTTGTGCAGAAGGCATGAATGGTGTGCTCAGGTGTGGGCCCCAGGGGCCCATACTGAGGCTTGAAGGCCTCACCGGCACCAGCACGCTCCAGGGGCAGGCCTTCCCGTGCAGCCGTCTCTGCACCTCCGTGTCCCTTTGCTTAAACCGAAGCCCCGCTCCCCCCCCACCCTCCCCCACTTGTCTGTTATCTCTGGCTTAGAGCTAGTACCATATAACTCTCTCCGCTCTGATAAGGCAGGTCTCTGGTTTGAGTTCTCGAAGAACAAACAATACATTTTTTTATTCTTTCCTTTCTGAAATATTTTACAGCCCTGTTTATGAGGGAATTACCAGACACTATTTATATTAGGGAACGTAAGATGCTTTTCTTAGTCTGTGGTAAAAGACTTCAAAAAGAAAACACCGTTTGCCTGCTATCGAAAAGTACATCTAAAGGAAAATGTGTCGGCTTTTCACTTGCAGATGGAATATTGTATTTTTTATTTTTGTAAAGTGCTGCACAGTGACACATGGTCTTTACTACACGTGATTAGCTTTCATAAGTGGATACATGCAATGTTTAGATTATACTAACATTTACCTAAATAAAGCATCTATCGCCTTAAATTAGACATATATAACAATAGAGTGATAACACAGCCATGTTATACGGTTCCGCGGCTTTTTGGCCCTGTAAAAAGCGGGTGTTACAATAACCTAGTTAAACAAGCATTTGCAATGCAATAGGTCTGGCAGTTATACGAGTTTGAGCTATTGGCATTATAAATGACAGTGCCTTTTATTTATGTTTTAAAAAAAACAAACTTAAATAAAAAGCATTGTCATTTACAATGCCAATAGCTCAAACTCCTATAAATGCGAGACCTATTGCATTGCAAATGCTTGTTCAAAAGGCAGATTAAAACATCTGCCAGAAACCACTTACGAGGCCAGAGCAGGAGCAGCCCCCTCAGCTGGGCCTGTCACTCCGGGCTAAAAGCAGCAGGGCGGGCGAAAAAGGCTGCATCGCGCACGTGCGTGTTCTGATTGGGCGCTATGACTTTAATATTTGGGCCTCCCTTCTCCCATTACTCAGCTGTTGCACGCGCCCCACTCCCACTTTAAACCTCATTTTCTTTGGTTTCTGCTCACAGCTGTCATCAGATTTCGAGAAGAAGCAGCCTAGGTCACTTTTTTGAGTAGATTGAGCAGGGGGATGTGATCTGTGAGAAATCTCCGCTGAGGCGTAATGGAGCACTTTATTAACACACAGTTGTGGGTTAACAACACACATAGGCTCACTGTACTATATCCTCGAAAACATCATGCTAGTAAACAGTATCTCTCCCTCAAGAGCTAAAGCAAAATGCTTGAAGTTAATACACATTTGCACAGCAGATTTTCGGATCAGCGTTAAGATGCACCAATGATTTCCCAACACACAGAGTATTTTCATTTAAATATCTGCAAGGATGTATTATTTATGCCTTACGTCCAAGGCAAGCAGAGCTTCCCCCAGTGTCTCTCAGACTGACTTACAATCAGCTACGCAACTGGAGAGGTGTATCGCTTTCTAACGATTTTATAATGTGATCGGCAAATTATTCCTGCGCCAATTTAAACAAACATGAACTGGACAGACGTGGTAGCGTTAAAAGGCAAAAGTCACTGTATCCTTCTTGAATGTATTGCATAACTAATTAAAATTGTTATCGATTGCAATCGAGGCCAATCAAGTAGCAGCGGAACACCATTAACGACCACTGAAAGAAATAGGCATATGTAGCTGAACAAAAAATAATATACTAAACAATTTCAAGAAATCTCATCTCAAGGCATGTAAATTAGATCATTCCCACACATTTCAAGAGTCGGGTGCTCTAAATCAACAGAAGCAGAGTCACAGGTGCAAGGCTGTGTCAACAAAATGAGAAGAGAAACCCAGAGAAAGAGCTTGTATATTCCATCCAACACAATGGAGTGTTCTGCTCTGCACGTCTTGTTTTCTTGAGTCACAAACTGCTGTAAAACCCCTACCTTCATGGTGGTCATTTAGGTACTACCAGGAGTAAAAGTCTCATTAGTATTCCTGCTACGACTCACGCTAACCGTGGTCTTAATGGTCACTAAAGGCAGTGCACGTGCGTTCAGGCTGCACGCCCAAGCAGGGATCACTGGTGGGAATGGAGATCACTGATCGGATTGCAGGTGACAGCACTCAATGATTTCTGAATGGTGAGTGTGAAGCGTTAAGGTAACCATGTTGTTCCTGCTTACATTTCACATGGTTTGCTAAATTTTGCATTCCCTATGAGCGTTTGCTTTTTCCATGATGATGTTACTTTTTTTTGGTAGGCTGCATATTGCTCTAGGCTATTGCGTCATTTACATTGAGCCTCATCCTATAGCCGGCAGCAATTGGGTTGTAGTTGAAGGCAGTGTGAGTTTTGATTCATGGAAAGGTAGCTCAAAGGGTTAATGACCCTACTGCAAAGAACATGTACAATGCAGATCACAAAGTGCACATAATGTAAATAGGTCAGTGGGCTAATGCTTTTGTCAGAGAAATCCTTTTGTTGCTTGCAGTTTATAAGTTAAAATCCTAACATAGAACAGTGCGCTATTAACTCTCATCTACGAGCTGCATACAAACAGCAAGGTATAAATTAGAGCGTTATGTTTTTCCTCCAGTCTTTGATTATCCTAATGTTGCAAAAAGTGTTCTTTTGGTCAGAAATCAATTCTGATTATTAAAGAGAACCCTAAACCTTGGTATTACGTTTTAAAATCTGTTTTTATGTTTCTCCAGACCAATCACTATTATACTATACGGCCTACTAGTATGGTTGTCATGTGACTCCTACACCTTGTAGTCCTTAGTCTTATGTAACATTTTCTATACGGTGATTTACACACATATTGATTGTCTCTTAGTAATGTGTGTGATGTTAAGTGCTCTGACACCCTACACTGGTATGAGTGGCGCTGTAAATCAAATTAAATGCGTCTGAGAGAGTGTGGTTATGCAGACTTGAGGGGCGCTGTTAAACGGTGGTAGTGAGGGAATCCATGGCAGAGGTGGTCATTGGGGGGCAATAACAAACATTAATGCACAGGGTACCGCCAGTGCTAAGGCTGGCCCTGCCCTTGAGGCCAGTCTGCCTCACCCATAGGTACCTCCATTGGCCTTGTTTCAGAAGTAGTAGCTGCAACTCACAAGGGATTGGCAATGCAGAATTTGCACGCACACCAAACTAAGTTCGCAAACTTCACAATCTCTCTGCTTCATTCACAAGCACCTTTAACATGTGCTGCTTGCTGTGGGGCCACTGAAATTATATATGCAGCAAAGGAGGACAAAATTATGCCGCTGTGTTGACTAAATTATGCATTAAAAAAAAGGCTGCAGCGTAATGCTGTATGTTTTCTGATATTTTATTATTTTGACATGTGTACACATGCTAACAGTCTTTGGAAAGATTTTGCCTCATTAGTATCAGTGTAACATACAAATGCAACAGTGAGAAAGGTGATCAGTCAACCTTTGCACTAAGCCATCCACTCCGCAGCAAAACAAGTCACATTTTTATTTAACTTTTGATGCGTTTGAGCTATAAACCATTTAGTAGTTGAAATGGTCAGATCATGCAGCAGATCTTCCATTAGGAGGCAAATATGGCAGAGGCATAATTATATAGAAAACATTTTGCAAACTAGGATATTTTGCCATTCATGTTTGAACTGCCGTTGTGGAAAACGGGAGAACTGCTGATGACAAACTCCATGGCTCGGTGACAAATGGCTTGTGCTTCCACATTTTATCGTATTTAGGACATTCTGTGATTAGAAGCATATCCCACTTTGTGAATGTGTTTTAATGTCAATAACTCATTATAACCTTAAATAATCATGTGTATCCATTGTTTGATGAAACTGGGCAGTGAAATGCCAAACTAATACTAAAAATTTGGATGTATGCACATTCTGCCCACACCTCTGGCTCTGCCCACTGATCCAATCCTTGGGTTATTCCCGCCCTCTGGTTTTGGGGGTAACACCCCTCATCAACCAGGCTAGCTCGAATCCAGTGGCAAGGGAACTTGTCTGGGCATACCCTGCCAACTTAGGGTGAACAAAGCAACCACGAGGAGATGATGGACTGAGTGCTGCAACTTTTCAGACACTCACCGCCAGTCACAGATCTGTGTTGAATCCGTCATCATTCTTTAGCTCACTTCGCCACCCTAGTCTATCAGTGTCCGCTTTGTGAGTGTGGTGTTTGAGCTATGTCTGCATGGATAATTTTCGAGGGTTAATAACAGGGTAGATGCATTCCTGATAAGTTGCTGCATGTTTTTAGATTTTCAGCGTGAGGGTGTGTATATTGCTGTCTAATATGGAGCATGAGTTTCTGAGATGACATAGGAGTATCAAACTGGGTGAGATATCATATCTTTCTGAAGGCAAGAGAAGCTGTTTTGATAAGGGGCTAGATAGTTTAGAGTATGTGAATGTGATTTGATGCCTGATGGCATGTGTTTGGGTGTTTTAGGTGTGTGATGGCATTTGGGAGTATCATAGTGTTTGTGGATGTATGATTATGTATGTCTGGTGATATGCTTGAGTGTCTGTCAGTGTGGGTGTCTGTTGTGCAATGGGGACTACATTGTTGAGTGTGGAATGGGCTTGTCAATGTGTGCAAGAATTTCCTGGTGTACACTGAAGCTCCATTCTGCTTAAGTGTCCGGTTCCATTTGTCAGTAGCTGAGGATTATTTTGATGGTACAGTGAGTTGAAAGCACCATGCACAAACTGTCCCATTCACTGCAGGTTACATCACAGTTAAATATTTACTCTTTCATTTACAGGGATATAAAAAGAATAAGGCAGCTTAGATTTTTTATTTTAATTCAGAACATTTGGAAGCCATGGTGCACATGACGAGGAAATCGAGTAAGGACTGCTATTGCTGTATATTTTACTATGTAGACCGATCAGTTGTGCTGCAAAGTCATGCGGAAGTCACATTTAATGCAACGGAGAAGACTTCAGAACTTTTATTAGGAGCCCGCTGTCACAGTGCCTTTGAAACATTTGACCTAGATGATGAAGGAACACCTACCAAGAAGAAAATGATTTATAAAGGGATCCTAGTCTTCTACAGTGATTGTAAGTGTCTTCAATATGTATGTTTCACGGTCCCCTTGTCAGTTAAGTTTGCTTTTGAATATTGCTGAAATGCATATCAATACTAATACCTAGGCTCAGTTACTGCTGAACCAGTTATGGCCATAGAATGCTATCTGGTTCGGCCTTTACACAATCTGTACATTGAAACACCAGTCTGCCCCTGATGATATCCAGTACCTTTCTTTTCGGTATCAAGTGAGAATAAATTTCACATATGCAATGCTCCCTTTTCCACTTTGGCTCTACGTTGTTTAAAACAGTCATCTCATCTTATGGTAAATCACCTTTTCCTTGGCATTGAAGATCTGCTATTAAAGGTACATCAAATGAAGTCTTTTCTCCTCATGTCCCATCATGCAGGCCTCCATGCTGCACTTTCGATCTCTATATTTCTATTCCCTTGGCTTATTCCACCGACTCCCAAAATACTAGTGGCATATATTCTACTCTGATCACAATCTCTCGTAAGCCCATTGGCGGCTACTACTGTAGCCAGTTCTCACAACCCTACACCTATGTCCAAAAACCTCTTTCTGAGGTGTTACATGCCTGCCCACAGCTCCATAGAAAATGACTACAAATTAAATACATAATGTAATGCAATACCTTACAAATGTGTGACCTGATTTACACATTGGTGGATGAGTACTCCATCCCAAACATTATGAATTACCCATCCACCTTATTACAAATGCATTGGGATGTGATGCACTTGCAATAAGGTAGAGAGGATCTGTCATGTACACTCCATTGAAGATCAGAATACCATGGAGCAGCAACAGACTAATTGAGGGTCCATAGTAATTGTTCATTTTACACTGGGTACTCTAATCTCACCAGTTTCAGTGACAAGTAAATTTACACAATAGGTCATACAAATAAGTACTGTATCGCAAGTCGTTTGCAAATAGGAACATTTTGAAAATGAATTCTTTTTTTATGTTACAGTCAAAAAACAATGTGCAGCTGTAAAAAAGACTATGGATGTGTTTATTAAAAAAAACAGTATGACTTTAGCACAGGATTTGGACAAGGAATTGGTACATATGGGTAACATTGAGACAAAAAAACTGTCTTCAAAGAAAAAAGATCGAGCTGCCAGTCCATTAAAAGAGATGGGTAACATTGAGACAAAAAAACTGTCTTCTAAGAAAAAAGATCGAGCTGCCAGTCCATTAAAAGAGATGGGTAACATTGAGACAAAAAAACTGTCTTCTAAGAAAAAAGATCGAGCTGCCAGTCCATTAAAAGAGCTTAAAGAAAATATGCCAGTTGTAGGAAGTCAGAAACGCAAAAATGATTTCAATGCTTTACAAATGAATAAATCAAAGATGGATAAATGCGAAATCGAAAATTCAAAACCTGCAACCAAAATGAAAAAGCAGCAATTCGCCAGAAGCATTAAGCAGCAACAGAAGGATGGCATTAAAAAGAAAAATGTTGTTGTGACATTATTAAAGAAAAATACAACCAAAAAAACGAATTCAAAATGTGTAGATCCAACAATGCAAAGAATGTGTGAGCAATTTTCTGGATATAACTTTCAATTACAACAGAGTGATGTTTTACATACTTCTGTGACAACGAACTACACTGATCCGCCACCAAAAACTCCAAACCAGACTAGAAATTCTATCTCAGAAAGCATTAACACTGGTCAAACTATTGCCCCATCAACCAGCACTGCACCTTCAGGAACACTACACTGTAGCCCTGTAACAACAAATCTGAATCATAGGCAACTAGCAGAGTGCAATAGCTTTACTTCTGTTCCACGAGCAGGCCATACGCTTTCATTCAACCATTTGACCGCTAATGGAAAACCCAAACAACATCAAGTTTTGAGCAACCCAGGCCTACAAAAGTCAACTATAGAAAGACCGGATTACAGTAGACAGGGAGTTGGGAAACACAAAGATACAACTACTTCTGCTCTAGCGTCTAACAGTCTTTCTTTCATTCAACAAACCGTCCATCAGTCAGGAAGTATACATGGTTCTGCGAGGGACTCACTCAATATTGATAATCAATGTGCAGAATTAAATCAGACAGAATTACATTGCACCATGTCGTCGCCTACAATACTGTCGCACAACAATTATTTATTGAATGCCTCGGAAGCTATGACATCTGTCTCCCCTTCAAGATATGTGCCAAGAGTCCATGACGAAACAACACAATATAGTGGATCAGAACCCACGATTCATAGCCAAAAAGATTGGCCCCAAGTTAATTCACATCCACTCCAACCATCACAAAGTAATACATCCTATCAATCATCTGTGCATCCAGAGAACCAACTTCAATCCTCTGTGCTGGCACAACAAATACATTCTGAATACAGGCCACAGCAAATGCAAGAATCGCTAATTGCAACCATCAATAAATCCATTAACATAGCCAATGGTGAAGAAGATCAGATATGGGAGAATCTCGGCAATTGTCAATCTAATGAAGATGATTTTGACAACGATAATGAACTGTCTGACCACAGTGAGGCAAGACCTAACGTGTACAATAAAAAAGATCACAGAGAAACCAATAGAACAAATGTGCAAACACATATAAATCGTGCTAATGTGATAGCTGGTAAGTTTAAAGTCTTCTTTTGTATATGCCAACTTAAACTATCAAATGATTCATGAAATAAAACCAATATACATTTAAATGTACATATATTTGCTTTTTTGCAGCACTTGGGATTGACCTAAAAGATCTCCCAGTGGTGACAAAGGCTATAAGAGGTCTCCTGAATATCCTTTCAGAAACTAATGTAAGTTTGTTCTTTGATAATTGTTCAGTTATTTGTATTGTATGCTTCCAGTTGCTGTTGTGAATTTAAAATTATATACGCCAAATTTTTAAAGTCACGTGCAGTGAATTCTCCACTTTGTTGTCCCTGCGCACTTATAACATTTTACCCCCATTTCATTCCACCACCCATTACCACATTTTTTATCCTCCTGGATAGCTTATGCAGATTTATATGCAGAAGCAAACTGTGTAGTATTTTTATTTTATATTGGCATGTTCACTCCATTGAAGATCAGAATACCATGGAGCAGCAACAGACTAAAAACACTATAGCTAGCCCATGGTGTATGATGTCACCTGAAACTCAGTGTAAATTGTTCCTATATTGCCATTCTATCACCCCTGATATATGTATAAGTTCATATTCACCCATACAAAAAACTTGATATCAGTTTCATAACATTAATATGTACATGGTGGTGTTGCATATCTCTCTATCTTTACCTCTCTAAGGGACAGATGTACGACCATAGCATTTAGCGACTCGCAAGTTGCGCACAATTGCGAGTCGCACTTTGCGAGTCACTAAATACTATATATAACAGTGTCGGAGACACTGTTTGTGATTCCCAATGGGTTTGCAAATTGCATGCCTCATCAATATTCAAGAGGCACTCGCAATTTGCGACACCATTGGGAATGGCTGGATCTCCCAGCTATGGTGGCCTGCTGGGCTCCGCAAACCTCCATTTCTGAGACTGCTTTTAAATGAAGTAGTTTAAAAAAAAAAAAAAATGCAGCCGCGGATGCATTATAAAAAAATGAAACTTTTTTTTAACATTTTTTTTAATGGGAGGTAGTGTTGAGATTCCTATGGGTGTGGCACCAGCGCTCGGATGATGCTCAAACTGTTATCAACGCATATTGTGGTTGCAAAACATTCTTACATAGGCCTTTGACTCGCTATTAGGAAGGGACACCCTTGGAACGTGTCTTTCTAATAGCAACTCGCAATTCCTATTTAGCGAGTCACAAAACAAATGCGACTCGCTAAATCGGGATTGTTACACTGTCCTATTACATTTTGCATGTGCAAACGGGTCACAAACCAGTTTGCGCATGCAAAATAGGGTCGTACTCTGGCCCTCTTTCGCGCTCGCTCTCTTTCGCGCTCTCTCTCTTTCGCGCTCTCTCTCTTTCGCGCTCTCTCTCGCGCTCTCTCTCGCGCTCTCCCTCTTTCGCGCTCTCCCTCTCGCGCTCTCTCTTTCGCGCTCTCTCTCTTTCGTGCTCTCTCTCTCTCGCGCTCTCTCTCTTTCGCGCTCTCTCTCTCTCTTTCGCGCTCTCTCTCTCTCTTTCGCTCTCTCTCTTTCGCGCTCACTCTCTTTCGCGCTCACTCTCTTTCGCGCTCACTCTCTTTCGCGCTCGCTCACTCTCTTTCGCACTCACTCTCTTTCGCGCGCTCACTCTCTTTCGCGCTCTCTCTCTCTTTCGCGCGCTCTCTCTCTCTTTCGCGCTCTCTTTCACGCTCTCTCTCTCTTTCGCGCGCGCGCTCTCTCTCTCGCGTTCTCTCTCTCTCTTTCGCGCGCTCTCTCTTTCGCTCTTACGAGAGTTTTTTGAAATGTTACTTGGGGCATTAAACAAGAGTTGTTGCACTCTACTGAGAAGACTCATGTTAATGTTAATTTCATATGAAGGCTAATTTCATGTGTTTGTATCTCTAATATCCATCTCCATTCTTTCAATGCAGGAAGAAACGACCTCCGCTTCAGAGATGGGGAGTGCATTTTTAGAATACAGGCAAGGGCGACTTATACAACTCATTAAGGACCCCAAAAATCCTCTTCGATACAACGATATCTTGGTAGATGCTGGCCAACTTTATAGTTTAATTGCAAGAGCACCAACTTCAAGTGATCCTGGAGCATTTGTGCTAAATCGCGTCATATCTATGGTATTCAACGATCAGGAATTGGCTAACAGCAAAGGAACTGGTCAAAGAAAGCATTCGAAGGATAGAGGCTTGAATGAAGAGAAAGTTTCTGCTTGCAGAGGTATGTTTGGATGTATTGTGTATATATATATTGAACTAGTTAACCTTAGTGTATTCCTTCTTTTTTATCCATTGAAAGTGTTTAAAGGATACTTGCCAATAGCAAAGTCCTGTGTGTACTCTACAAGAACCACCACCACTGAGGGGGATTGAGGGGAAATCAAAGGTAGTATTTTGAGTCAGTGGGTTGCAGGTGGTAAATGGAACTGTGAGGACACTGACTGAAGGATATGCTCATGACAGAAATCAATTGACCTGACTGTTCCCACCTATTAATGTATATTTTTAATGTATCCACTTTTATATTTATTCTACAGAATTTGTTTGGGCGCTTTGCAAGGAGCACCACTGGAAAGTCCCAAATAGTGACCAGCGTATCTTTAACAACAAGTGCACTAATGCAAGACGGAAATTTTCACCACATCAAACTTTATAAGCTTTGGTAATATTTGTCACGTTTCTCTAAATCTAGACTGATAATTTGATAGACAATAACTTTATTCAAATGTGATGGAGACACTTTTACCACTGATGTGCTTATAAACTTTAATTCATATAGCAATATATCTAAAAGTGAAAATGCCAAGAGACGGACCGGTTATATTTGTCACTTTTTAAAAACCTGTTCTGATAATTTGGTAGACTATAACTCCATTCAAACATCTGATGTAGACATTTTTACTAATAATGTGGTTTACAATCTGCAAGTTTCTTCTGTCAATAAAAAGTCATCTCACAGGTCACCTGCATCTCCTTCAGAGCATAAGTTAATGGCATAAAAGCCTTGTACAATGTGTTTAGCAAATTGTTTTTCTAAATTATACCATTAATAGAGTATGGGGGAAAATAAACACAGGCGTTAGAACAGTTAAGCTTTTATCTGGCGACTAATTCAATTTTGTACAATTGTTCTTTTGGATAATATGAAAACAAACAAATGTTCCATACACATCATAAAATGTTTGCTGATTGTATAACTGATGAGTTTTTAGTCCGCTTATAATCATTGACTCAAAACATGTAACAAATAAAATTTAGTTTGAAAGGCACATAAGGCATCGTTAAGAGCCCTGTGCAAGCTATCAAATCAATCACATTACTATAAATTAATCGGAGTGAATGTAACTAGTCTTCAATTAACATTCACTTTAAATTCTGCTAGTCTTACTTGAGTCTTCACAATCATTGCCGTTAGTATTCAGATACTGCTCACAAAGAATACCATTAGTCTTCAGATATTGCTCACAAAGAATACCACTAGTCTTCAAACAGTGGTCACTATCAATGCGACTAGTCTTCATTTTGCTCTTGGAATAGCAGAAGAGCTGCAAATAAACCCTAACGGAATACTACTAAGCTTCAAATACTATTCTTCTAGAATACTACTAGTCTTCTTTTAGCAATCAATTGAAGTGTTCATCATGTATTTGAAGGGTAGTTGAGTAGAACTAGTATTCCCTCATTTGCATATTTCGGCTTGTGGGCATACTACTTAGTCTTCATGCATACTAAAAGAATACTACATTTTAATAGTAAATGAATACCACTGTAAATACTGAAATCACACTAAATGAAGAGCTTCCATTTTGGTGAGGGTCTTCACATCAAGCCCCTAAGGTCCAACTTATTCGACTCCATTTTTAGTAGGCCCCGGCACCATCTTTGGACAATGGAGAGTGCCATGTTTAGACAATGGAGGTTGGCATCTTTTTCAATGTATGCAGAATCATTGTTATGTGTGCCATTTGATAGAGATGTCACCTGACCTTATCTTTCTAATAAATGTGAAAGTGACATGTCATTCAGCTAATGACACAGATATAACACCTAATGCAACATCTGTTTGGGCAAGTGTCTACTTATCACCACATCAAGGTCAAGTAAGAACAAGTGCAGACATACAGCCAAATTAGTGTAGTCTGTATTAACGTCCTCTCACCTCACTGCGAATAATGAAATAGGTTTGTTTATGTTCCCACAGTGCCCCTTATCCCTTTATAGGGATTGTTAGTAACCTAAAAGCAATAACTCTACTTCCACAATGTATTGGGTGGGGTTCTGCAGGGTTACTATAACCTGTCTTTCGCATTCAGTGCTTGTGCATTGAACCAGGTTCACTGTGCCACCCATGGGTGGGAAAACAAACCTTGTAGAACTACACCAAAGTTGTAGTTTACGCAACAGTCTGCCTGTTCCCTACCCAGCCTCTGTCCATCAAATTCTATGTCATTCCTCTGCCTCCTGACAGTTTGACCCATATGGTGCTCTAATAGTCCAAGATATGTGAGCATGTCTAAATTATGTAAAGGAGATTACAATGCTCATCACTAGAAGTCTGAGTGTGGGAGAAAGCCTGCTGTTGCATCCTTCCCTCTTGGTATATCCCCGCACCCCTCCTCCCTTTGACCCAATGGTTCATCCTTAGAATGTTGGAGTGAAGGCTCTCCTCGAATGTTGACAGCAGAGGCCTGACTGAGTCGAAGCACTTGTGGCAAGCTGGAGATGCAGCTATTGTAACCCATGAATAAAGAAGATTCCACTTACAGTTTGTTGCTGTGATTACTTCACCTGCCCTGTGTAACCTGAAGTTCCCTTTGTTATGAGGTATTTAAAGATAGGAAACTCCATCAATGAGGTAAGAGGGGGATCCACTGTACAGGACAGGCAGTGTGTGAGTTGTTGCTACTTCCGGGTGTCTGCATCTTAGATAGAAAATTCTGTTCACATGGCATGCAAGGATTTAAACGTAACATCACACAGCATGTGGTCAAGAAACCAAATCCTCACAGCAGCCCAGCCACCCAAGTGGATGGTGGAGTTTCAAATTAATATGTGAGCATTGTGGGAAATAGGAGCAGAGAACTGTAGGAAGTGGTCTACCTTAAGCATCTGATGCACACATTTCTAAATCTGGAGCATAGTGTAGAATACAGTTGTGGGAAGAGATATGTGGCCATAGACAGGGAGAAGCCTGATACACTAGCTAGTCATCTCCTTTCATACTTGACCCATGTCGGCGGTCAAGTGCAGTC
Source organism: Triturus cristatus (assembly GCF_964204655.1). Classification (NCBI taxonomy): domain Eukaryota; kingdom Metazoa; phylum Chordata; class Amphibia; order Caudata; family Salamandridae; genus Triturus; species Triturus cristatus. Next base: position 1,302,666,438 of record NC_140579.1, read on the forward strand.
AGGTAGGAAATAGATCAGTTGCTATAGCTGGTGAGCAAGGTAGAATGTATCCATATGCAGAATTGCAAACCACACGATTCAGAGTTCGCCTGCATCTTACTGCGTACAAATACAATCCAGTTTCCCTCCCCCAAAGGAACAATTTAATATCAGTGTTTATGTTTTAAAGGGTGGGGACCTACAAGGAAAGCATCCTAAAGACACTGTTAGTCCTCTGGGCTATAATCTTCTGGATAACTTGTAATCTACCTCGTACGTGCAAATTAAGACGCAACCACCTAGGAAAGTCGCATCACGATCACGCCTATGAGAACATTCTGGATGTCTAAGCAAATAACTTTTTCTTCTCTAAAAGGTCCTCTCAGCCCCTCAATATTACACGTATTGCAATATTGCAGTATTGCAAGGTCTGCCATAAGATCCTGTGTACAAGAAGAAAATTGGGTAAGGAGAGAGAGATACACTCCTACAGGTTGATTGTAGAGAAACCCGAACAATATTGTCTTAAGCAAACCGTCTGCGGTCAATCGCTCAGGCGACAGTCGTGCACTACCTGGTGGCAAAAGAGCACACAAAACAATACAAGGATCGATACTGAGCAGGAAACAAACAAGATGCAACAATATAATCTGGATTTACCTGCTACGGTGTGTGGGCAGGCTGTAAGTATTCCATAAGAGTACATGGCTTCCCCCTCGAGAACTGAAGAGAAGGTAACTCCACTGCAGTACCAAGAAGAAGGGAGCCTGAGTATACAGCTATAAAGCTAAGATACAGATGAATTTGGTAAATCACAGAAATTCCAGGGATATCAGAATAAGGGGAACAAGGGAACCAAAAAGGAATAAAATAACAAACATAAGGGACTGGAATAGCCGGATGTGAATTATAGTAAAAGTGAAGTCGTCGATGAATTATATTGCATGCTGTACTTTTTAATACTCCCTCTGCCTCCACTGACCCCGAGGTGTACCCCCTATGACTGGTCCTCCTGTGGATACTGACTCACTAGTATTTGCTTGGCTCTGAAAGCATCTCCCATAACTATGCAGTAGACAAAGTGGTCAAGAAATTGTGGCTTGGTTTCTCATAAGTATCTGGAAGAAATCGCTGTTATTTATTCCATGCTCTCCTAAGAGATTTTTTCACAATATTCCTGGTATAACCTTGTTCTCCTAATTTTGTACTCATACTTTCTATGTTATCATTAGAACCAAACAGATTAGAGAAATTTGAGGTATTCCTAAGAATTGACCCACAAAAAGGCAGTCAGTGCTCTGTGGTAACAGAAACAAACCTATTTTGTTATTCACAGTGAGGTGAGAGGTCGTCAATACAGGCTAAACTATTTTGTCTATATGTTTGTAATTGTTCTTATTTGACCTTGATATCAGACTGATGTCGCATTAGGTGTAAGATGCTCGTATGATGCCTTGGAAAACTGAGGAGGGAATTCTGACGTATTGCCTTGGTAAAGACCATAGTATGCAATTTACCCTCCTTAGCTATAATTGTGAGATCAAAAAAGGTAAGCTGACTCATATTCAAGGTTGGGATCTTTAGTATTCAACCAATTCAGGAAGAATTATACACTACTCTCACGTCCCCACCTAATAATAAGAATGTGATCAATTTATTATCGCCATTCTTTGATGTTGTTACTAAAAGGATTGGAGTAATAGTTTATTGTAGTTCATTCCCACCTATCAGTGGGAATAATTTATCTTCAAATTGGAAAAAAAGTATTTGCTGAGCCCCAGAAACAAACCCGTTGATGATTTTGTACACTTACAGGTTTGCGAACTCAACTGCATTTTGCGATGCCACTGATGTACTACTGAGCCACATCACCAAATGTGCATTTACAAGAGGTCACAAGCCTCCTGCTTCATTAATATGTATAAGACAGGAGGCATTTTGTTACTTCCTGTGAATACCTGCAAATTCAAAGATGGCGGCCTGCGAGGGGAACACCCTTTTCATGCCCTCTTAAGTTTCCGAGTCAGAAAAAAATTAAGTCATTTTGTAAGAGAGAAAGAGTTTGCGACCCACAAAAATGTTTTTTTTCAAATTGCGATCTGTAGTTTTGCAGTTGCGAAGCCTGTGAGTTTGTGAATTGCATGACCTGCAACTACAAAGGCACTTTACATTGGGGTCTAGAGTTCTTAATTCGAAATCATATGATATTTCCTGAAAAGTTTATGTTTATGATCCAAAACAAGAAACCCACTGAAATTTACCAGCAATGGTTGGCTATGGCACTGGTTCTCGGATCACGTTACACTTTTGACGCATCCAGATATGAGATTTGAATTTGGAATTGTGAACCTGTTCACAAGCCCAATTGTCATACAAATATACCTGCATCACCCAACTGTGCTGAATATATCATGCATTCATACAAAGCAGCCACTGTGCATTTATCGGCTATACATTTCACCAAAACGTTGTAGGCCAGGTACCACTGTGATTTGGCTGTTTGCATTACCCACTAACGAAGTCTGGTTCTCGAACTTCAAAAGAGTTTAAGAACTACTGTCATTTGAAAATAATATCAATCACTTTAAAATTGTGGTGATTCTTGTTTATGATTCACTGCTAGAGTGATCATCTTAAACTCAAACCCACCCATTATTGCCTTAGCATGGTGCTATTGTTGTAATTTTGTTTTATGAAACGCCTTTGGAGATCATGGACGCCACAGCATTTTTTGCTTTTAAAAATCTTGAAATACTTTCGTCTTATTTAAATTATTTTCTCATTTAGCACTGTGGGGCTGAGCGAGCCCAACAGAGCCACACCGTGGTTGAAATTTTCTTTTATTTTTGAGCCTTTATTTTGGTGGGGCTATGAAGATACCAAGACCCAATAAATCCTTTTTTTGCTTTTCAAAGAGTGCAAAGCCACCCCCATGCCATTAACATGGGCATCACTCAGTGCCTCCAGTCTTTCATGGAGGACAAATGCAGATGTTAGCTGCTCCTGTGTCCTGTTCACAATTAAGAATGGCACACCAGGCCATGTGTCAGCTACCCCAGTCTATTATCCCCTCTGATGTATATGGGTGAAAGAGAACAAGGGCATCTGATAACTGGCCCTGTGTTCTTTTTATACAGGACACATGCTGCTTATCTTTCTCCCATCTCAATATCAGTGAAGTGGAGTCCTGGGCAGGAATAATAGGAAGGCGAGGGCGGGAGTCCTACATTCCTATCTGCCCCCTTGTCGGTTCCGTGCAGGATTTTCACTCTGAATAATTGTGCCATAATAAAACGTATTTGTAATACGTGTTTCTTTTCAATGTACTTTTAAACATTTGTTAATATGGTTCAAAGGCCAAATTCCAGGTTTTTGATGTAATACAGACTGTCATTGCCCCCCCTCCCCCACACTAAGCAATAGTAATATACTTGCACAGCAATGAATACACAATGTGGCATTGCAACTACTGTTAACAGCATATTTGGCTTTCAAATATGCAGTATATACTATGGAAAAGGCTACTGTGCTGTTAACCATGCTTGGCACAGCACATTAGGAGAGGCGGTATGAGAGGCATCAATGGAAATAACCACTTTATAAAATGTATTTCTCATTTTCATATATAAAAAGACAAATGTAAGAAAGACATCTAAATGTATATTTCCTGGTAATGGGTTTTTCAAATATATGTGTCAAGAAACACCTCTTCCGATGTACTCACAAATAACTATGTCATTTCCTAGAATCTGAAAGGAACATGTATCTTCCAAAATAAAATGTGATTTCGTAAAGGCTATGGATATTTCTTGAATAAAAGAAATGTCATTTTCAACGTGTAACCCATAAGATTATGCATTTTAACCCCTTCTGTGCCCCGCCCTTTCCCCGCCCTGTGCCGGGCGTTGAATTAGCGGGCGGGGTTCATGACGAGATAGTCTCGTCATGGGCACAGCGCAACCGCGCTCCATGACGAGACTATCTCGTCATGGGCACTGAAGGGGTTAAGACATTATCAATGTGCATCTACTAATATTAGGCATTTTAACGAAAATCGTGCATTTCAAGACATTAACAACGTATATCCACTCAAATCAGGCATTTTAAGATACAGCAGCAGACTGGTTGAAATGCGCGTTCACATATTTTTGTAGAACAGGAAACAGCGTAGCCACAATTCTGGGTAGCCTTGAAAAAAAAAATTCTAACAGTAGTATATAGACACGCCTTTCCACCCAATTCATCTTTAAGCTGCAAACACTTACTTCATTAAAGTCAAATCCCATGGAATTTGAGCACCCATCAATGTTGTTTTCCAACCACTTTTGTTATTAATTTTAGCGCTGGATGTGGAAGAACCGGAGTGATCTGTGCAATAGGTTACACGTGGAAGCTACTCAAAGATAAGGTAAGATACAGGATATGTTTACGAATTCAATTATATGTATGTTTTTCCATGGTTCATGAACTTTGATTCACGGGTGTATTCCTCTCTCCTGTGCGCTCTCTCTCTCTCTCTCTCTCTCTCTCTCTCTCTCTATCTATATTACCTACTGGCAGTCGCCAGTAGGTAGTTATAGTTAGGACCTATTATCCATAGGAAAATCGTAACATTCTTTTCCCAATAACTTTGGCGTCAGTTGACGAATCTTCGCGACATTTTCAAAACTCGTTGGGCGCTCCGGTCAGCTCCTATCTTAAAAGTTTCAGGGTGATTCAGCAAGCGGGGGCCGAGAAAAAAGGGGGGTCCCAAAACGTGTTTTCTCCATGTTAATTCCCATAGGAAACTTTAGACACGGCTACAGCCCGAACTGCTGAACGGAATTACACCACATTTGGCGAAAAGGTAGACTTGGATCAGAAAGATCCCTTTTTTTAAATGGTGTAAATCCGTTCAGTAGTTCATGAGAAATTCGAAAAAGAAAATGTTTCAATATCTGGGCGGAGCCTAACAACACATCTCATCGTGAGATCTGATTGGCTGTCAGCACTTCATCCTGGAATTGCTGGCAGCCATCTTGGGACCAATATACATGATAGTACCCCATTGAAATGCATTGTAGTGAATCGAAGATTTTGAGGGTTACCAAAAGGAGAACTATAAAGGGTGATAACAGACTTTAGTTACATTAGAATTCATTTTTTGATGGTACCATACTAATTTCAGGAATTGTGGTGTGTTTTAAGGTGATTTTACCCTGATAAAAAACCTTCTGCTGAGATATCATGATATCATGAATCATGTTTGAGAGAAAACTGAAGCTAAAATGAGAGCATATTTTCTGTAAATTCACATTATCTTTCTCAGTCATGTGAGAATGAAGTCTGTCATTCTCAGTAAATCATGTACATCCAACAAGGGCAGAGACTGTCAGTTGATGCCTTTGTGTTCTATTGCAGCTTCCCAGAGTGTTCTAAAGAACAACTAGAGCGCTAACAGCCTTACTTATGACAAAAGTATGGCACACCTGAAGCCATCTTGATTGGAATAAACTGGTAACACTTAAAACACTTAATTTAAAAAGGAACAAAATGATGGGGTTCATTTTGTCATAGAAATTATGGTTAGTGCTGTAGAAAAAAAATTAGGACATGTTTTAAGTGAGATCTCAAATATCTTCCTGTTATATCTCAACAGGAGCAGCCTGTCAGTTGATGCCTTTGTGTTCTACTACAGCTTCACAGAGTGATCTAAAGAACAACTAGAGCGCTAACAGCCTTACTTATGACAAACGTATGGCACACCTGAAGCCATCTTGATTGGAATAAACTGGTAACACTTAAAACATTTAATTTAAAAAGGAACAAAAAGATGGGGTTCATTTTGTCGTACAAATTATGGTTAGTGCTGTAGAAAGAAAAATTAGGACATGTTTCAAGTGTGAGCTCAAATATCTTCCTGTTATATTTCAACAGGAGCAGCCTGTCAGTTGATGCCTTTGTGTTCTACTGCAGCTTCCCAGAATGTTCTAAAGACCCAGATCTCTGTACTGGGGTGAATGTATGACATTGTTCTGCATTCTGTCCATCAATTGTTGTTTTTGCATTTGTCACCCCGAGTGGGACGGGTATGCTCAGACGTGAGTCCCGTGCTCTCCATGCCACTGGAATCAAGCTATCCTGGCTGAAGAGGGGTGAAACCCCGAAAACGGTCCTAGGATGCTTGTTTCCAGTCCAGGGAGGACCTGGCTTGGCAGTTCGGGCTGGACTGTTCCCATGAGGCACAGGGTCAAGACTGATTTGCATATGGCTGGGTTCAAACTGGAAAGGCATGGTGATCAAAAAAACGATGGATTTAGGCCCAGATCTCTGTACTGGGGTGAATGTATGACATTGTTCTGCATTCTGTCCATCAATTGTTGTTTTTGCATTTGTCACCCCGAGTGGGACGGGTATGCTCAGACGTGAGTCCCGTGCTCTCCATGCCACTGGAATCAAGCTATCCTGGCTGAAGAGGGGTGAAACCCCGAAACCGGTCCTAGGATGCTTGTTTCCAGTCCAGGGAGGACCTGGCTTGGCAGTTCGGGCTGGACTGTTCCCATGAGGCACAGGGTCAAGACTGATTTGCATATGGCTGGGTTCAAACTGGAAAGGCATGGTGAGCAAAAAAACGATGAATTTAGGCCCATATCTCTGTACTGGGGTGAATGTATGACGTTGTTCTGCATTCTGTCCATCAATTGTTGTTTTTGCATTTGTGTTCTACTGCAGCATCCCAGAGTGTTGTAAAGAACAACTAGAGCGCTAACAGTTTCACTTATGACAACATCATGGCACACCTGAAGCCATCCCGATTGGAATAAACTGCTAACTCTTAAAACATTTAATTTAAAAAGGAACAGAATGAGGGGGTTCACTTTGTCATAGAAATTATGGTTAGTGCTGTAGAAAGAAAAATTAGAACATGTTTTAAGTGAGATCTCAAATATCTTCCTGTTATATTTCAACAGGAGCAGCCTGTCAGTTGATGCCTTTGTGTTCTACTGCAGCTTCCCAGAATGTTCTAAAGAACAACTAGAGAGCTAACAGTCTTATGTATGACAACATTTTGGCACACCTGAAGCCATCTTGATTGGAATAAACTGGTAACACTTAAAATATTTAATTTAAAAAGGAACAAAATGAGGGGGTTCATTTTGCCATATAAATTATGGTTAGTGCTGTAGAAAGAAAAATTAGGACAAGTTTTAAGTGAGATCTCAAATATCTTCCTGTTATATTTCGACAGGAGCAGCCTATCAGTTGATGCCTTTTTGTTCTACTGCAGCTTCCCAGAGTTTTCTAAAGAACAACTAGAGAGCTAACAGTCTTACTTATGACAAAATTATGGCACACCTGAAGCCATCTTGATTGGAATAGACTGGTAACACTTAAAACATTTAATTTAAAAAGGAACAAAATGAGGGGGTTCATTTTGCCATAGAAATCATGGTTAGTGCTGCAGAAAGAAAATTTAGGGCGTGTTTTAAGTGAGATCTCAAATCCTCTTCTATTTCATTAGAAAATTCTGACATGCAGACTGAAACAATCACTTTCAATACCAGCAGCAGACTTCCAGTTAACTCCCTGGTGAGCAGTAGCTTTACTACAGTGATCTAATGAACAACTAGAGTGCTAAAATTCAGAATTTATGGCAAATGTGTGACACATCTGAATGCCTTCTTGATGGAATCAAAGTAAAACACTGAAAGCATTTCCTACTGAGGAGACAGCAGTAAATGAGGAAATTAGGAAACTTCATTACAAATAAGTCTCCCAAGATGGCCACCAGAGAAAAAAGAGCCCAAATGTAGCACAAATATCACCCAGATGTAGCCCACATATAGCCCAATGACAGAAGTGTGCAAAACACCTTTTTTTTTAGTTTTTCTGCAGTTTTATATAGTGCAGACTGGTCAGGTATTGGAGCGTTACATCTTACTTGGACCCCTTATTGCGTATTTTGCACGAAGTACATGAGATTGATCTTGCGAAACATTGAACTTTACAATTCTGTTAACCTGAAGTTGCTCTGAACCAGGCTTTGTAACACCCGTTTTTACCTACTGGTTTTAATTAATTCTCACTGTATTGTATTAGGAAAGAGGATTTACTGTTTTTATGTACACTTTTATGATCTATGGTTCTAAATCAGATCGAATAAAGTTTAATGAATTCTATGGCAGGACGGAGGCGAGGACACAACCCATGAACTATTAGGGGGGTAGTCTCCAAGGCAACCATAGTCCAATCATATCACAGTCCATCGTATATAATATCGTGACGTGCCTTCCGCTTCCTCTTTTTTCACTGCTCGTCAGTTAAGTGCATTCCTTACATTCTTGGCTTAATCTGACGTTGTTGCTGTTTGTATAGCGGTTTCTTGTGCACGTTATTAGCATTATTGCCTTGGTATTGTTTCATATTCCCTGCGCAGCAGGCTCTTGCCCGAGAGCGTTCTCCCCCTCGCAGTTTCTCCCGCTGTGCGCTCTGTGCGCGATGAGATCCTGTTAGGCGCGTCTGGTCCGAGCGAGGCAGCTCCGTCGAGCGCTCGCGCTGGTCTTTACGCGCGTTTGGGAATCCGGTCACTCCTTTAGTGTCCGCTTGATTCCGCTTGCGACCAAATCTCGCATAATTTTGACACCGCTACGCAGTGATTTCCCCACATGACCATGTTAGTGACCAGCACCACCTGGTGGTGGTAATTGTTATTAAGTCTCAGTCTATTCTTAGAACAGCTTCGGGGGAAACCCAGCTGTTGGAGCACCTGCAAGGGGGCTACCTCGAGGATTTTAAGGTCATTTGTTCTGTGCTCACACCCTCTGCTATCATTTCTTCTCCAGAAGACCATTTTTACTCCTCCTACCAGGAAGTGGAGGAGGAATGGGCCCCCATATTCTCCCTCCAGCAGTGGACCAAGCCCTCTCTCTGGCTATTTCTAGGGCACTCTTAGGGATCAGGTTGATAAGCTGGCGAAACGCATCCCTGGGGTGTTCAGTGACTCAGATCTGATGGTGGCGGGTCCCAGTAGCTCCCAGATGGGGAATAAAAGGTCCGTTAAGCATAACGTGGGGCACTTGGAAGGATTTGATAAACTTACAGAGAACCTTCCTCAAGAAAGAGCGAACGCTAAAACATGCACCCTGCCAGGAGGAGGAGGCGTCCGGAGAAATTGCGAAGCTGTCACCACTATTGTAGACCCTGACGGCGGGTTTCCCTTAGAGGAAGAGGGTGTATTGGAGGACGATTTCTCAGGGCATCCCTGGCATCCAGAGTCCCACTCCTCTCTGTCCCGGGTTGGGGACGGGGTCCACTCGGACATGTTCGAGCCTACCCAAATTTACCATCCTAGGTGGGCGGAGTGGACGCCTGACACCAAAGTGGCAGAGTATGTGGTGGGGAAAATCCATCAACCCCTTGAAAGGGAGGTCAGGAATAGGATGAGGGGAGAATGCCCCAGGCCCTCACTGAAGGGGAAAGTGGCACACACGCCTGAAATTGATGAGAAACTATGTACCTTTTTCTCCAAGTATATGAGGGATCCCAAGAAAGGAATTGATAGGTCTTGGACGTGGTAGGGCCCTTGACCCAAATTATTCAATTGGCGGAGCGTTCAAAAGAGTCAGGATCCCCTTTGTCCACGGATATTTTGGCTGGTTGGGCGCACTACCCTAAACCCTAAAACACTACCCCCTCCACTACCCAAACACCACTGCACTACCCTAAACCCCAAAACACTACCCCAGAATGACACCCTACACTACCCAAAAATAACTGCACTACCCTAAACCCTAAAACACTACCACCAGCATGACTCCCTACACTACCCAAACACCACTGCACTACCCTAAACCCTAAATCTACCCCCAGCACAACCCCCTACACTACAAAAACACCACTGCACTACCCTAAACCCTAATACACTACCCCTAGCACGACCCCCTTCACTACACAAACACCACTGCACTGCCTTAAACCCTAAAGCACTACCCCAGCACGACCCCCTGTACTACACAAACACCACTGCACTAACCTAAACACTAAATCTACCCCCAGCACGACCCCCTACACTACACAAGCACCACTGCACTACCCTAAAGCCTAAAACACTACCCCCAGCACGACCCCCTTCACTACCTAAACACAACTGCACTACCCTATACCCTAAAACACTACCACCAGCACGACCCCCTTCACTACACAAACACCACTGCACAACCCTAAAATCCTAAAACACAATCCCCTACACTACACAAACACCACTGAACTGCCCTAAACCCTAAAACACTACCCCCAGCACTACCCCTACACTACACAAACACCACTGCACTACCCTAAACCCTAAAACACTACCCCAGCACAACACCCTACACTACCCAAACACCACTGCACTACCATAAACCCTAAAACACTACCCCCAGCGCAACCCCCTACACTACACAAACACCACTGCACTACCCTAAACCCTAAAACACTACCCCAAGCATGACTCCCTACACTACCCAAACACCACTGCACTACCCTAAACCCTAGGGAAAAAAAACACCCCATGCCCAATCCCCCTTACCTCTCACTCCTCGTGGTTCCTCTCTCCTCGTGGTTCCTGCTTCTCGTCGTCTCTGAGGGGCGGTGCACGTCATTGTGAGGAAACGGAACAGCCTCTGATTCCTTACAACAACATCGATCGTCTACATGTTTTTTAGAACGCATAGTCATTTACCATACATACCTTTACAACAAAATTTGTTGTAAAGGCATGCGTGGTAAATGACCATGCGTTCTAAAAAAATATGTAGTAATGACTTTGCGATGTACAACGCATGCGTGGTAATGCATGCGTTGTAATGGTATCGCAAAGTAAAAAAGTCATTGTAACGGCTGTTTATCGATCGAAGCTGGTCCCTGTTCTTCAGTGAGACGTTTATTTGATTAATTAGGAGGAAGGAATGTGTTTTTTTTACCGAAAAGTGCATTCCCAGCTGTTGTATTGTGAAAGTGTCCGCGTGGCCTGGTTTCACTTCCGGTGAGAAAGTGGAAGAGTCTGTTTGGATCTGAAGGAGTTCTGCCAGATACAAAGAGAAGATTCTGTGTTATTCAGTGCCCTTGTTACCTTTTTTTGTGGGTTGTGGTGCTTGTCACTTCGCTGCCCCGCCGGTGCACACGACTGGGCACCCCACCTCGTGTGCCATCTGCAGGGCCTCTGCCCTCGGATCACTGGTTTCGGTTTCTGGAGTGGCAACATAAACAGTTGCTCCCAAAGGACTAGCTTGAACATCTAGGTGAATATCCCCTGCACCAGCATTCCATGGAAATTCTTTCCTAGCTCTCCCACGTCGACGAGGACGTCATAATAGCACGGCTCCGCTCGCGACACCGTATGACGTCATCGGAGCAATAAGAGGACCTCGTCGGCGTGCTGACGTCAGTTCCACCCATTTTTCCTGTGCCACTGAGGCAAACAGGTGGACCAAGACATTTTCACATGTATACATAGTATAATAAATATATATATATTCACTGAAAAAAACATAGGTCTCAGGCACGTTATAGTTAGAAATTAGCATTTAAAAAACCTTAGAAATTCACTGAAAAAAACATAGGTTTCAGGGGCGTTATAGTTAGTTGGGCATGTCACTCGTACAAAACCATAGAAATTCCCCCGTTATAGTTAGTTCAGCTAACTATAACTCGCACGTCCGCAATGCACTACTGATGACGTCACATATTACATCACTCATGACATGGTCAGTGACATCACTCATGACGTCACTGATGACATCTCAAATGACTTCACTGATGACATCATCCAGTGAATGTGTGTTTTTCTGAAAATTAAATATGTTTTATATATATATATCTCAAGGTCGATGGAAGAATAAATGGGAATATAAGTGTCTAAATGGATGATTTTTTTTATTTTATTTATTGTATAACTGACTGATTAGGTGTATCTTAGTGAATACATGGGTTAGTGAGTAATGTTTAAATATGTAAATATCTGTATCAGTCTCTCACATTGTGTATAAGTGGCTGCATTGGTTGGTGAGTAGCTACATGAGTGTCTATATGGGTTATTAGTTGGTTTTTTGAGTATCAGTATGAGTGTCTGTATGGTTCGGTGGGGGTATTACTTAGTGCATAGATGCATGAATGAGTGACTCACTGTTTGTATGTGTTGAAGACAGCATGTGTGCAGGACTGTATCGGTGAATGAGTGTGTGTATGAGTGTGTTAGTGAGCGGATGACTGTCTCAATAGTGTCTTTATGAGTAACTACATATGTTTTAAACTAGTATATGTGAGTATTGGTGTATATAAGTGAGTATATGTGAGAGTGAGAGATTGGAAGAGTTCCTGTACAAATAAGTAGGTGTTTCTATAAGTGATTGTTTAAGAGAGTAAGTATGTGTAAGTTTCTGTAGAAGTAAGTGTTAGTGTGTGTATAACTGTATATGCAAGTAAATGAATGTTTGATACTTTGTTTGCATGTGTGACTATGTGTGTGAGTAACTCTATGAATGAGTGGCGGTGTGTAACAGGATGTATAGGTGCATGAGTACATATGATGAGTGAGTACATGTATGAGTGACTGTATAGGGACTGTTGGTGAATGAGTGGATGTGTGTATAGATCTTGGAATTACTGAATAGGTGTGTTGTAACTGGTATTGGTATGTCCATTGTTTTAAAAATGTTAGTTTGTATTTTTGATTGTGTGTATCAAAGGTTATATTAGGGTGAGAGGAGGTCTGCCACTCTATCACAAGGATGATGTCATCAGTGATGTCATCAGTGATGTCATTGGAGATGTCATCAGTGATGTCATGAGTGATGTCACTGACAATATCATGAGTGATGTATTATGTGACGTCATCAGTAGTGCATTGCGGGCGAGCGAGTTATAGTTAGCTGAACTAACTATAAAGGGGAATATATAGATATATATATGTGTGTGTGTGTGCGTGTGTGTTCTAAAACCAGAAAAAACTTCTAAAGCACTCCAGTAACGCAATAGATACCTTTCAAGACATAGTCAATAAAGAGTTGAGTCAATTAAGGTACAACAAGCTTAAACCGACTGGCAAGTGTACTCTAACTAAAGAGCAAGAAAAAGCTTTGAGTGATTTAAAGAAAGATACAAGTATTGTATAATAGAATATTATGAACATGAGACCTTGAATCAAATGTCAGATAGGAATGTTACGAACTTATCCAGAAATCTGATTATGTGGCAACTATTGGAAAATTTCAAATGATACTAACTGGTGAGACAAGGGGATTTTAGAGAATGAGGAATAATTGTTTTTGAATTGTCAGCGTCCTCAGGTACCTGCATTCTATCATATCCCTCACATCCACAAGCATTCCACCCGTCCCCAGGTCGTCAAATTGTCTCCTCCAAAGCAGGTTTATTGAAGAATGCATCTATTTGCATTGATTATTATTTGTTCCCTTTTGTGAAAGACTTGAGCTCGTACAAGAGTTACGAAGTACTTTTTGGAACAGATTGATGGAATTAAGTGGGAGGATGATTTCATGATGATAACTCTTGACATTACAAGTTTATATACTAGCATCACACGCACAGATTGGATGGAAGCTGCGAAAAAGTCCCTCTAAATTAAACCATTGAAATACTACCAATCTAATCGGATGATTCTAGAACTCTTTGAATTCTGCCTGTATGAGTGCATTTTCCTATTTGGTGGGGACAGTACTATAAGGAAAAACATGAAAACACAATGGGCACCTTCTGATCCCACAGCAATGCAAATTTGTTTGTAGGCTGGTGGGAGGAGCAGGTGGCCTAACTGGATCACCTCAGGGAATGGATGGAACATCTCATATTATGGGTATGTTATATCAATGACTTATTTGTTATCTGAAAGGGAGACTGAGACAAAGCTGAAAAGTATATTTCAATTTTGTATCAGAACAACTAGAATTTGTGTATACCTGAGGTCCACCTCATTCATTTGACTTTAACCATTTGTGATAACAGAATCAAAATTACCCTATATAGGAAACCCGCTGCGAGAAATAGTGTCTTACTTGGTACCAGCAACCATTCCAGGAGTCTGAAGTAGAGCATCCCCTAGGGGGAGTTGCTTGGCACCAAACACGAATGCAGTGACAGTAAGGATTTTGACAGGGTCCAGTAGGAGATGTGATTAATGAATGATTTAAAGTCAGAGGGTATCCTGTCTCAGTATTGGAGTAAGGCAAAGAGAGAGTCAAGCAATGTTCACATCAGGACCTATTCATGGATATGGCCAAACTACAGAAGAACCAGTGGTTAGGTTTTAAACTGACTTTTCTGCAGACTCACCTGTGATTTGAAGATATTTAGAAGAATCTGGCACATAATAAGATCAGACAATATAATCAGACATACACTTAATATACAGCCACAAATTATGTACCGGAGAAGTAGCTCTTTAAGGGCTTCTCTACTACAGAACCACTTTACAACTAGAAATGGTGTCCAATTGGATAAGTCCGAGGCAGGATTGTACCCATGCATGAACTGCAAAGCATGTGGAAACCGTGGGAACTGGCCTTGTATAAAGTATCAGGCAGAAATAAACCAGTCAAAATCACAAAATTACTCAGTTGCAACACTGATTGTACAGTGAATTGCCTTACATGTCAGTCTAATAAATAAATACATTCGTAGGATTGTACGCCACACCAAGAAGAGCATTTTAGAACCCATGTGGACAACAACAAAGGGAGATTCATCATACCCAGTGACAAGGCATTTTCAGGCGGCTCATGACAGTAACTGTCCTCCCCTGAAATTCTATTGCCTAGATAAGATAGTACCCAATGAGAGAAGAGGGAGCAGGACTTTAATGTTACGCAGATTGTAATCTAGAGTCATCATTCATTTACGGACCAAGACTCTAAATGCACTCAATAAAGATGAGGAACTGGCTGTTCATTTGGCTAATGGGTACCATTTACTGCTAGACTGTAATTAAGATTAGGGAACGAATTGATAACACATATTCACTTGTATATTATGGACCTGATTGATGAGTATGCTATTTTGGTTATTCAATACATATCTGAGCATTATTTTACTAAAGATAATGTAATTGATTGTCTTAAGATGTATATCCCATTGTATTAATGGATTAAATACAATGTAATGAATTTTGGATTTGTACCTCAGTTCCAAACGATTGGGAAGCTATAACACACAGCACCTTGTAATAGACTATAATGTTTGATATTCTCCTACCCTAATAAGCTGCTTCAGAGTTTATTGTTCTTTGGTATATTTTAATGTTTGTTATTAATCTGTGTCAGACAGAGGGAGGAATTGTATGAAGGTAGTTTTTATAATTTGCTCATTGAGGGCGTGATTGTCATGGAATATTAAGACATTGGTATGTGTATGTCATGCATATATATTCCAGCGAGGGTATTTTGCAGTTTAATTGATGTATATCAATTAAATACTTTTTACGAGACAACAAGCACGTATCACTTTAACTAGGTCAAGATGCCTGAAATATATTTTTTCTACTCCTTTCTTCATTTTGCTTCTCTGTATGAATGCAGTTGCAAGGATTAGCCCACTAGCCTTCTGTTTCTACATCACCAATGTTTTGCACATTAAGGGGCCTATTGGATGGCGGTCGGAAATTCTCCCGACCGCCATGGTTGCGGGAAAAGACCGCCTGCAAGGGCCGCGGCATAACCGCCGGTCCAATTAGGATGCTCCGCAGTCGAAATCCGACCGCGGTGGTTGGATTCCGTCGATTAACATTGCAGCGGTTGCTGCTGCCAGCAGCACCGCCGCGGTGTGAAAAGGAGCATGTCATGCATGTCACTGCAGTGCCTGCCACTTGGTACAAGGACATGTAGGGGGGTACTATGGGTACCCCCCGTGCACCCACACACCCCCCAACACATTGGGCCCCAGAGACATTCTCCGCATGCCTTTCCATGGCAGTTCCACTGCTGTGGAAAGGCTGGTGGTTGTAACCCCATGCTAATGGGACCGGTGGTTTTCAGGGTTGCGATCGCGGGCGGATGTTCGCCATCCGTCCGCCATCCTAATAGACCCCTAAGTAGGGTGGAAGAATGCATTTCATAAACACAGTGACCAAGATTTGTAGCCAAAATGCATCAGTTTGTTTGCACATTCCTGAAGGTGAATAAACCAGTCTTTGGAGAGAATCCCAGCAATGTGCTTTAGAAGTTTTTTCTGCTTTTGGAACATTAGACATGAGAATCCACTCTCACGTAAAGGAACCCGATAGGGTTTGCAGTAGCAAGTGGAATTTATGTTAACAAAATCTATCTATATCTGTATATATAAATCTTTACATATAAGATATATATATATGTAAGTATATATATCATGTGATCAAGGCCTCGTTGGAGGCTGAAACGCGTAATGGCGGAGGTGTGGGCGGTTCTGGAATAAACCTGCTTTGCACAGAATCTGGGTCTGCTTTCTCGTCCTTTGGATGGTTGGCGTGGCGTGAAGTATTGTAGATATATATATATATATATATATATTCACTGAAAAAAGACCAAAGGTTACAGGGAAGTTATAGTTAGGCTCAGATTTCACTCCAGTGAAATTCAGCAGTTATAGTTATCTGAACTAACTATAACTTACCCCTCACAATTCACTGCATTCTCAAATGTCTTCACCTATCTGATTGATCTAAGCATAGGATTAGCACACAGCATCCACGCCAAGCTAGAAAGGGACAAAGGGCCTTATTAAGAGTTTAATGGTCCTCCTGTGGTGCTGCCACTGTGCCATCCGTAGGCGGGTGGTGCTGCAGTGGTCTCACAGCTGTGAGATGTTAGGCGCATAGAACGGCCTAAAATGCAGCCCATTGCCATGACAGTGCCTGCAGCACATTCCTGCACGGCGTGGCACGCACGCAAGACTGTGCAGAGGAGCACACAATGTGACCGCCTGCATGCACCCCCAGGCCCAGGAGTGGCATGGGAGTTGCCTCTCTGCCATCCATTCCATGACAGGCTCACCACCAAGAAAAGAGCAGTGGACAACCAACTCAGAACATTCTCGGAGGTGCCGCAGCGGCACCGCCAGCATATTCCTGCTCCTGACCAGTGAGCGACCTCTGCGGGATCCTGGCTACCTGGTTAAGCAGCGGTCCTGTAGCAGTCCGACTGCCACACTAGTAATACTGCAGGAAGGCCTGCAGTTTGGTGGTGGTCGGACTGCCACCGTGAGTACGGTATACAGAAGCACAACCCAAAACTGACAATGTTATGGAAAGGCCAGTCAGGAAACAGAAAAAAATGATATATATATATTTGCTTGTAACACTAGATGTATGCTCTCTCTATACATGTATAAGACATCAAGATGGATTGAGAACAGCTGAGCACTTTCTTAACACAAGACCGATGATCTATGCGCAACACACTCGGATGCTATTAGACATGTTATCTTTTAGCTTGGAAAACAATCAATTCCTTTTTAACGGCCAGTTTTACCAACAGGTACAGGGTGTCGCGATGGGGGCCAGTTTCTCCCCCAGCTATGCCTGTTTGTTTATGGGCTGGTGGGAGGAACTGGTCCTCATGTGTCAGTATGAGCATGTTTATACCACTAAAATTGTCTCTTGGATGCGCTTTAGAGATGATCTTTTTATTGTGTGGCGAGGAAGTGAGTGGTAGAATTTATAAATGAAATCAATCAAAACGATCTTAATCTTAAGTTCACTTTTAACGTCAGTAAGTACTCAGTGACCTTTTTAGATGTTCAAGTCTTAATAAAAAATAATGTTTTAACAACTACCCTCTTTAGAAAACCAACGGCAGGTAATACACTTTTACATGCGTCAAGTGCACATCCTCCACATTTAATTAAAAGCATCCCCTATGGGGAGATGCTTTGCATCCGCCGAATCTGTAGTGATCCGGAGGATGCAAAAATCAAACAAATGGAGAGCGGCGCCAGGTTTTTAGCTAGAGGGTATAGCCCCGGAATAGTGCAGGCTGCCATGAAAAAATCCCAAGAAAAGTCCAGGGAAGATCTTCTTGTGTATAGTTCTAAAAAACCACAGCTGACTATACAAGATAAGAGGCAACCAGTTAGGCTCATTTTAACATATTCCAAACAGGAAAACGAATTGAGGAGCATTATCAGACATAATTGGCACTTTATTCAGGATGATCCAGTGATAGGTGACTTTGTGCCCTCTAATCCGTCAATCTCCTTCAGAAGATCTATGAGTATGGGAAATATGTTGGCCAAGAATAGCCAGGAAAATTTTCGGAAAGACATATGGTTAACCACTAGAAAGGGATTCTTTAAGTGTCTATCGTGTAGAGCATGTCAATTTGGGAGCAACACAAAAACGTATACTACAGCCTTCTCCAGAACTGTCAGGGAAATTAAACAACATCTAACCTGTAAGATGGAATACTGCGTCTATGTTTTGGAATGTGACTGCCATTTAAAGTATGTTGGTAGCACAAAGTTGGCAGTCCACAAGCTTATTCTGCAGCACTTAAGGGCAATATCTAACAAGGATCAGAGCTACCCAGTTGCGAGACATTTCCAGGCAGTACACGATAGCAACCCACAACATCTTCGTTATTTTGCCATTGAAGCTATACCTGTGGCAAAAAGAGGGGGCGACAGAGAGGCTAAATTGCGACGCCTGGAAACAAGCTACATTTTGGAATTTGATTCCAAGTCTCCGGGTGGGCTCAATGCAACAGAAGATCTCCACACATTTCTTTGAGGACTCACATATCTATCCACAATATTTATGAGGCTCGACCACCTATCTAGTCGATTTGAACTAAGATGTTATACATGATGGTTTTATTATGCAAAATATAGATGCTATGATGGGGATAAAATGTTTTTTAAAGTGTCTTACCCCAACCAAGACCATTTTTAGGAACTATATCTTTGCACTAAATCTATTTATGATCCAGGTCTTGATGATTGGTTTTTAGACAGGAGGGTAGTTTTCTTATCTTTATGTGTTTTTAACTAGTCATTTTTTAGTGGGGTCCCTGTGTACTCAATATTTATATTGTTCTTTTATAGGTCGTTAACATCATTTTTGTCCGCACGTCTGAATAAGAACTACAAACTAAAAGTTGTCCTATGGTTGGTATACTTGAAACACAAGGGATTTATATGTGTGTATACATGTATGTATATATATATACATATGTAATTCTATGTGTGTATATGTATATATATATATAATAGAATCCGAGTCCTCTGCATTGGCACTTTATTGGCACAAGTCACCTTATTTCCAAGTACTGTAGCATGATGTCACTTTAATAGTTTGATCAACTTAAGGTAGGGATTGTAATAAATGGCAACTACTTGAGTTTTCGGAAGTATAGAAATAGCATGGGCTATTAAGCAGAACTCCGTATAATAGTAGATGGATTACCTTAGGGTAATGGTCAAGACAGATTCCATACCCTTTAGGTCAACATCTCATCAACAAACTATTGACTTGTGAAAATGGACATATTTGGAAATGGGTAATTGGCCTATTTATTATGTTTTCAGGAACTATTGCCCTGTGTTTTTCCGATTTATTTGGACTATATGTGGGGATAAGTCCTTTAATTCACCTTCAGGGAGCACGTTAAGTTTTTGTCACTTTTTTTAATTATTAATTGTACCACCTGTGTACGGTAGAAATTTGGTCAGGAATGCATTTATGCCTCTATATATATAAAAAGCACATATTTGTCTAGGTAAAGTGTGATCTATTTAGACCTGTGATCATTATGTCATCAAAAGCATTTAAGCTTATATGAAATTGATAATATTTATATTTGGATGAAAAAACTTTTATTCAATGACCTACCACAAGTATTTTACAAATATTTTTCTATGTTCATGGTTGGTTGGATGCACTGTCACTTTAAAAACTGAGGATGAAGTCAAGCGCAGTCATGTGATCAAGGCCGCCTGTACGGCCAAAACGCGTCAAGACAAAATGCTGGAATAAACAATTGCACTATTGCTGGTCTGCACTCGTTCTTTCTGCGCGAAGCAGAGGGAGGTGTCATGAGTTCGAGGTGATATATATATATAATCACTGAAAAAAACATAGGTTTCACACATGTTATAGTTAGCTGGACATTTCACTCGTAAAAAACCAATGAAATTCCCCCGTTATAGTTAGTTCAGCTAACTATAACTCGCGCGCCCGCAATCCACTGCTGATGACGTCACATATTACATCACTCATGACATGGTCAGTGACATCACTCATGACATCACTCATGACATCTCAAATGACATCACTGATGACATCACTGATGACATCATCCATTGAGTATGTGTTTCTGAACAATTTTAATATGTTTAATATATATAGGGAAAGGCCTGTTGAAGAATGAGTGGGTGTACAAGTGTGTAAATGGATGATTTTCTGTGGTGCGTAACTAACTCTATAAGTGAGTCATTAAATGTATCTTACTGCAGACTAGTGACTAAACTGTGTAAATGTCTGTATGTTTCTGTATGTTGGTGTATAAGTGGCTGCATGGTTTTGTGAATACCTATATGAGTGTCTATATGAGTTATTGATTGCTTCTCTCAGCATCTGTATGGGTTTCTGAGTGTTTGTGTGGGTAGGGTGTGTGTGACTCTATGCATAGATGTATGAGGGGGTGATTCTATGGGTGCATGGTTTTATGAGTGCATCTGTGATGGACTGTATGGTTGAGTGAGTGTATGTATGGGTGTGTTAGGGATTGAATGTATATCTCAGTGGTACATTTGTGACTAACTACATATGTGAAAGGCAGTATATATGCATGTAAGAGTATATAAGTGGGTAGATGTGAGAGTGTGTGATTGTGAGAGTGACTGTAAGGATGAGTGTGTGCTTGTATCAATGATTCTATAAGAGCGTAAGAATGTGGTACTATTTTTATGATTAAGTGAACTTGAGTATGGATAACCGCATAGGTGAGTAAATGGGAGTGTAATTATTTGCATGACTGACTAGGTGTGAGAGTACCTCTATGGATGATTGGTGGTGTGTGAGTGTCTATATAGGTGTATAAATGCATATGATAGTCTTGTATGGAGTGACTGTAAGTATGAGTGACTGTACAGGTGAATGAGTGGAGGTGTATGTAGACCTAACAGTTAATAAGTGGGTATGTAGTTATTGGTATTGGAGTATGTATGGTTTTGAGAATGGAACTCTGAAATTTTGTGTCGGTGTATTAAAGGTTATATTAGGGTGTGAGAAGATGTGGTAATTTATCACATGGATGACGTCAAAAATAATTGCCAGTGCTCAAAATAATGTGTAATTAAGCGTTAATGGTTTTGTGGGGGTGTATAGCCAAAGTGTGCAGTGCTCTCTCAGTGAGTGGGCGCTTTGCACACCTGTGTGTCGGAGATCTGTGCCACCAGGGGTGTGGTGGTCACCCCTCTTTATCTGGGAAGGGGTGCTCTAAAGTTTGTACACAAATTGTCTCCAAAAAATATACACAAGTGTATTGTGAAGTCAGAGCGCTCCTGCAGTACGACCTGGGCCACGAGCACCAGTATAATGAGAGGGTTTTGTTTCTGGAGCACAAGGAATGTATTGGAAGCAACAAACAATATAAGAGAAGTCAAATCCAAATATTGTGTTTGGCTTATGCACGTATATACACACCTTGGTTTCAGTTTACAAGCAGCATCTTTTCAAACCTTGTAATTCATGGAAGTGATGTCATTCTGGCGAATTACGGACGTTTAATCCAGCGAGAAGCCTTAAAACATAGCATGCAATATAAAACTTGCTCTTGAGGTTGTAGTTGCGTTTATAAATCACCCGGCCTCAACTACTATGCCACCATCGGCCTTCAGTAATATTATAAATAAATTGTTATCTGTAACATATTCAGAGTACCTATCTATCTAGATATCTATCTATCTATGTGGGCCTGATTTAGATTCTGGCGGGACTGGTCCAGCTATCACTTTTTCTGCGGTCTTCTTGCCCACCAGCTTGGTGGTCCGCCTGGTCAATTTAGATGGTGGCTGGTCACTAGAGGGAAGCCTGCCATAGTCCCGTCGCCATGGGAATGGATGGGCACAGAATGCCAACCCTGACAGTGCTGGCTCCTAAGTGCCTGGTGTTGCTGTGTCTTATTTTAAAAGAGTTTATGAACGGGGCTGAAGAAGGAACCTTGGCAGCAGCATGTACAAGAGATGTGCACACAGTACAGCCTCTGCTCCAGTGCAAGACCCTTTCAGGCAGATGACGAACCATGGGCACCTACCATGGCCGAGAAACTAGGTTCAGGTGGCACATTCCTCATACCGAGGAACCTCCTGCAGGAAGGTAACTTTCTATGGTCGAGGGGCATATTGCACCAGCGTATTTAGTGCAGGAGAGTAGGCTCATTCAAGGCACCTTGGTACATCCAGAGGAGCCTCCTGCGGGTTTCTTTAGTGCAGGAGGAGACTAATTCAAGGCACCTCGGCCTCCTGAGGTTATCTTCTGTATAGAGAGGAGACTCCTGCACAGTGTCTTGATGCATGCAGAGAAGCCTCCTGTTGTTATCTTTAATGCAGGAGAGGAGATTATAGCAAGGTTCATCAAGTTTCCTGCAGTTTTCTTAAGTGCAGGAGAGGAAAATCCTGCAAGGTGCATGTCTAGGACCCTCCTGCGGTTATCATTAGTGCAGAGAGTTGACTTATTCAAGGCAGCTCGGTGCACACAGAGGAGCCTCCTGCAGTTATCTTTAGTGCAGGAGGGTAGTCTCATTCAAGGCACCTCTATGAATGCAGAGGAGTCTCCTGTGTTTTTTGTTTACAGCAGGAGAAGAGCCTCCTGCAAGGTACCTCGAGTCTCCTGCGGTTATATTTAGTGCAGGAGGGGAGACTCATTGAAGCTTGAAGTGTTGGCAGCCAATCAGAACTCTGCACAAGATTGGGAGGAATCGTGGAGGGGCCTCGTCCTTATATATGCAGATTTGGATTTTCTTTAATATCTCAAAACCTAATTAACAGATTTACACCAAATAACAAAAAGGGTGCTTTATGGACCAAGACCTACCTTTCTGCCAACTTTGGTGTAATTCAGTTCAGCGGTTCGGGCTGTGGTGATATTCCGAACCCCTATAGGAATTATTATGGGAAACACACTTTTTTTCAACCCTTTCCTTTTACTCAGCTCCCACGTGACGGATCACCCCGAATCTTTCCATCCACAACTAGAATCACTGAGGAACTTGTTTTGGAAAATTTCATGAAGATTTGTCAATCTGCACCAAAGATATAGGAAAGTAAAAAAGCGCTGTTCCTATGGAAACATGGTTCTAATTATAACTAACTACTTGCGACCACCATATATATATATATTACTTATGTGGGTGGGCTTTTAGGACTGGATAGGATAAAGTAAATGGCTTTTAAGTTTCAGGGGTGAGTGGTGGTAAGAAATAGTAAAGGTTTTTAAGGATTCAGGGAATAATTAATGGTAAAGGATGAAGGGGTGATATATTTTTTATGATTATGGGGTAGGTACAGGTAAGTGGTAGTCAGGGTTTTTTTTAGAGTTGAGGAATGGGTAAGGGTAAGGAGTAGTAAGACACATTTAAGGTTCAGGGATGGGTAGGGTAAGAAGTAGTAAGGGGTATTTAGGGTTCAGAGATGGGTATGTGTAAGGGGTGTAAGTTTTTTTAAGATTTCAGGATTGGGTAAGGGTGAAGGTTAGTAAGGGTTTTTTTAGATTTCAGGGATGTGTAAGGGTAAGGGGTAGTACGATATTTTTATGATTCAGCCATGGGTAATGGTAAGGAGTAGTGATGGATTTTTGGGGGTCAGGGTGGGTAGAAGTAAAGGGCAGTGAGGGTTATTAGGTTTCAGGACCGGTAGGGGTAAGGGATAAAGGTGGTTTAGGGAGCAAGGATGGGTAGGGGTAAAAGTTAGCAAAGGGTTTTTAGGGTCCAGGAGGGGTAGTAGTAGATGGAAGTAATGGGTTTTAAAAAGAGGGTTTGGGTGGGTTACCCAAAAAAGAGGTGGGTTGGAATAGCTCCCCTCCCAAAAAAGTACATAATATTAAAATAAGACATACATTTACCACTTGCAATCACAGGTTTAATTGCTGGAAATTCATTATCTTAAATAACCCTCCCCCACTTTCATAACTAACATTTTCACTTCAACAGTGAAAAGTAAAGCACTAGTCAAAGGATTTGCAACATTTCCTGGATACAAATTTACTTTTTTCTAAGTGTTCTTCCCTCTCTTGTCTGTCCTCTCCTGATTCTTCGTGTACACTTCTATAAAAGTGCTGCAGGAAAGAAAGAGAGATGAGGTGTAGAGAGAATAGAGGTGAAGTGTTCAGGGGAAGGTGAAGTAGAGAAAGAGGTGAGGTTGATGCAGACATAGAGGTAGAGAAGGTAAAGTAGAGCGGGGAAGGTGAGGTAGAGAAAGAGGTGGGGTTGTTGCAGACAGAGTGAGAGAAGATGAAGTATTGAGAGAGTGGTGAGGTAGAGACAGGTGAAGTACAGATAAAGGTGAGAAAGTAAGGTTGAGTTGGAACAGAGGAGGACAGGGAGTATGAAGATAGATTTGAAATGATAGAGAAAAGCAGGTAGATGTTGAAAAAGGGAGGTAGAAGAAAAGAATAAGGCAGTGAGAGGTATGGTGAGGTAGTGATTGAATAATGAGACAAACTGAAAAGTTTGTAAGAAAGAGGGAAGTGGGATATACAGAGATGAGATGTGAGTGAGATCTGAGATAGGTATAAATGAGTCTGAGAGATTTTTAGTAGAGAATGATAAGGGACAGAGAGGTAGAGAGAGATGTGCTTAGAAAATGGCGAGAGACGTGAGGTGACGATAGAGGTTAGGGTAGATTTGAAGTAGATGGAGGAGAGATAAAGAGGTGAGATAGAAACAGAGCAGTGAGATGCAGTGAGGGGGTGGTAGAGAAGAGGGGAGCCCTTAGAATGTGGCCCTTTTTGTAACATTATAGGGTAGCTTACTGTGGGAAAACTATTTGGATACAAAGACTGGTGTACCCAGCCTGAACATAACCAAGCAGTGTCAAACCCAACAGTTTAGGTGTTCCTATAGTCCATGCATAGACCGGCAGAGGTGTTCAGAGAGAATATACGATCCCAGGCAGCACATATAGTCACAAATGAACAAATAACAAAAAGTGGTCCACAGGCTGATAGCCTGCATCTAAACATGGGCAAATCAACTTCTGCAGTTTCAGCATGACAGATGTTATGTATATCGTTAAGCCTAGTCACAGGAAAGGCGATTGAAATGTATTTTATCACCCAGCAAACACAGTTATCAAAGAGGAGTTTATCTTACAATATTGAAAACTATGACATTGAAAGTAGAAACCCCAAAAAAGTAGTATTGATTGTTTGACTGAATTTCAAGTATAGAGCAAAGCCTGCTTGAGTTTGGCAGAGATCCAACTAGAGGTTGGACAGTGAATTGTGCTGAAGAAATAAAAAATAAAAAAGGGTAATTTATGGAAATAGATTCAAAGAATGTTTCTCAGAGCAAACAAACACACGCATTTGCAAAGCTAACCGACCTCACTTTGCCAATGCTTGTAGATATGTGACACAAGAATTGGCACTGCCATTGGAAAAACCAATAGCAGCGTGCAGTCTTCTTCGGTTAGTATTTTGTATACCTCGAAGATGGCTGACCTTTAAGTGTAAATCAAGCATGAATGCTATCTTGGAGGTATAGAAAATAATGTTCCAAGCTGGCAGCCCACCGTTTAGGGTGCCAATGTTTCTGATACAATTTTACAAACATCGGCAAAGCCGATGTTTGTAAAATTGGAGCATTGTTATCTATAGTTCCAAGATGGTGGATAGCCTTTCTTTAGATGCTCTGTGCCTGTCATCTTGGAAGTATCTAAATTAAATGTTCAGCAATCTTGTAAATTTATTTCATACACTTTCAAGATGACATCTATTTTACAAGTTGGCCATATATGCAATTGTACAAGCATTAGCAAAGATAGCAGCAATGGAGGGTATGAAGAGGAAGATGGTGGAAGAGACAAAGATAGAAAGAGAGAGAGAGAGAGAGCGAGCGAGAGAGGTGCAACAGTACTAGGTGTAGACGGTGGAGGGAGAGGGAAGAGCAGGACATGCACTGCTATCGAGTCCTAAAGCTCAAACAGCATAGTAAAATGCAATTACAAAAATATTTCCCCGGTACAAACAATGACAGGATAACAATGAAAACTGAGGAGGAAACATTAGTGCTATAGAGGCTGGGAAAACACAAGAATGGAGCCGAAAGTCAGGGAATTAGGTACAGCAGAGAATTGATATAAACAAGAAATGTATCTAATCATAAGGAAGGGGCAGACACAAAACCCACTCTAAGCATATGTTAAATTATTGGCAAGAATGGGATCTTAAAGTGCGGATGCAATAATGGCTATTTGAAAAAGTCATGAGGAAAATTAAATACATATTTTAACATAAGCCCATCTAACAGGGACAGACTTTCATCTCTTGCTTTTTGTAAATAAATAAATGAGGATGTATTTGCTGTTTCGTCTTTAGATCGTCCCGGAAAACTTCAGTGTTTATAACTTAATACTCGAAATGAGGACCCAGAAGCCATCATTGGTGCAAACAAAGGTATGGTAATGTGTAGTGAAAATCAGTAATTGTATTAATCGCATTTCAGTGGATATATTTTCAGTTTAGAATTGGAAAATATCAAATATCTTTAATGTCTTAAAGCCTTTCTGATCTGTGTGGCTTTTCTGGTTACTGATACTTGCTCAGTAGGAAACTAAACAACTGGATTCATTCTGCACAGAGAGATTATGGTGATGTATGTGAGATGGTGAATATCCCACACTAATTCCCCAATTTTGCGCTCTCTAATTGTTTTGAATGCTCTGCATGGTTTATGCTGTACGGCTGCAGTGCTCCAGATCTGCTCTGCTTCTTCTCGTGCTGTGACACTGAGAGGTATGAGGCTCCTCAAGGAGGGGAAGATGATTAGTCATAGGTCGAGCATTCGAGGCCTCTTGTATATACTTTAGTATATACTTGTATGTGTATGTACTTTGTGGGCTCTGGAGATCATCCTTAGGACTTGTCTGCTTCCGCTTAGGGACTTTTTTCTGTTCAACTGCCTCTGTTTAACTGTCTTGATGAAAAACGACCTGCAGAGGTCAGTAGAATACCAGAATTGCTTTCTGCTGAGGGACTTTCCTTTTTTTAAATATTATACAGCTGCATTCTTGCAGTCCTGCTTTGGCATCATGAGGCGTTGGAGCATGAAGGACAGGTATCGCAGATGGAGGATGTGAACAGCGTGATTAAGGGCTGCCCGTGCCATTGCAACCCACTTGGGAATTACACATTTTTTATTTTATTGACTGTATGGCGACTCACAGAAGGAAAACTGAGGCACTTCAAAAACCAACAGGCCACGCCCACCTGGGCGGGGTGAAAACCTTTGAAATGCCGTGAGCAGAAACTGCCAAATCTTCACTTTGCACGTTGTCCTGAGACCCTGAAGAAGTACGGCAAAGCATGAAACGCGTTGGAAAAGGACTGCAGCATTCTGGCAAGGCACGTCTGCCTTTGGTCATTGCTTTCCTTCATTAAAGATTTAGCACAAGATACGTACCTGTGTGAGGCCCTCTTTCAGCAGGCAACTTTTGGTTCTGATATATATATATATATATATATATATATATATATATATATATATATATATATATATATATATATATATAGCTACATCACTGCGAGCCACGAGCCAGAGAAGCTATAGCGGACGCCTTATTTTCAAATCTTCCAGTAACCGATATAACCCATAATGACAACAAAGATGTTTCAGGTGTCGATCATGACGTGAAAACAATGTTGAAAAACTTGGAGAAACTATTGAAAACAGAACTTACCAAATGGTGGGAGAAAAAAAGCCTGGAGAAATATAAAGAAGTGGGCCGCGTCCCACGTGGTCTTAGAATACTTACTGCATCATCTTTGAAAACCCTAATCCCTTAATGTTAAAAGAATGGGCAAATAATAATCTGGAAGCATCCATGAATATGGTATCAATTTTGACAAAGTATGCAGAGATCGACAGAATTGAGATCCTCAAAAAAATTGAATCACTTAATGAGATATTGGATGCACATGATCAGAAAGACTTTATCAAAAAAAGTCGTGAAGAAATAAAGTCAAGATTAACCAAACACGAAGAAATAATCAAAGCGAGAAAAGTTTGGAAATTCACAAGGGATAAAACCGATTATGAAACAGGAAGGGTATTCACATTTTCAAGAAAATTTGATAATGCTAAAAGACAAGCTTTGACCACCAAAACTACCAGTGGCAACAACTCAATTGAAGGGAGAAACAACACACCAAGTACTGATACAAGCTCTATAAGCAGTAATTGTGATTCTGATGACAGTGCGTCAAATAACCACTTAACAAGGCTCCCAACTGATTACACCCCCTCGGAAGAATTGGGGTTTCTTATAGACGATCGTCGCCACACTCTTCACTCACACGATCCCGAGAAGACAAACGCCGGGAAAACAACATCAGGAGAAAACAAAGGAGAAAAGCCCAGAGGCAGAGGAAGAGGCAGAGGGAGCAGGGGGAGAAAATGGTAACGGCAGAACCAAATCAAACAGCCCCAGACAACACTGTCATCAACCTATCTAACATTGAGTTAACTATAGCAGAACTACAACTACTTTCACTTGGTTTATCATTTTGTCCAGGCAACCAATTCAAATACCCACAAACTAGAGTTGATGTCTTCAAATTCATAAGGAAATTGAAGCTGAAAAAACATTTTAAGTTGAATAAACTGGCGGAAAAATCGGCCACTACCGAAGCTACTAATATTACTGATGAACTGTTCCAAGTTTGCGATATTCCTCTACTCCGTTCTATGCATGCCCTAGCACAAGACGAACCTAATACCATCCAACCAACACAAGAAGATTTGTCAGCAATGGGCATGCAGGGTAATGCAATTGTTCCAACACCATTTCGACCACCGTCATCATTTATCCCCATGATGCCCAGGGATGCTATTGATATCTTCAATGACTGCGTCACAGAAGATCTGAAAAAATTAAATCATAAAACTTTACGCACATACAAACATAGAAAATTCAAAGAATTACAATATTCTCAACTAATGCGTAAACTACAATCACGTGGAGATCTGATTATCAATAGCTCCGACAAAGGTGGTAACATTGTCTTATGGCCACGGCATATGTATATGGAGGAAGCACACAAACATTTGGGAAACAGTGACTGCTATGCCAAAGCAACATTTAATGACTTGAAGAAGACTAAAAAACGAGTATTTAAAGAACTATCTAAATGGAAAAGAATGGGTACTGTTGACAAAACACGAATTTGAATTTCTAAAGAACGACCACCCTATTACTCCAGTACTTTATTTTATCCCAAAAGACAAATCCAGTCCCAGGGAGACCTATAATATCAGCTCAAAAGGGACTCCTGGAGAATATGTCTAAATATGTGGATTTTTTTCTACACGAACATGTGGAAAAATTAGACTCATATATTCGTGATACTAACCATTTTTTATCCAAACTTCAAACCTTTGAATGGCAGCAAGAATATGTTTTTTTGGTCATGGACATCAGTTCCTTATATACCAGCATCGGACACTCTGATGGTATAGGGGCCAATGAATACTTTCTGTCCAAGCGCTCCAGTATGTTTTACCAACACAATATTATGCTACTTGACATGATCAACATATGCCTAACTAACAACTTCTTTATCTTCAACAAAGAGGTGTTCCAACAACTACGCGGGGTGGCAATGGGGGCATGTTTTTCCCCCAGCTACGCGTGTCTCCACGTTGGCTGGTGGGAGGAACATGTCCTCAGAACCACCCACAAGGAGATGTTTGACACTCATGTCATTAGATGGTGGCGTTTTATAGACGATGTGTTGTTATCTGGAGGGGCAGTAAAGAAACAGCTCTAGAATTTGTCAACAAAATAAACGTCAACAATCTAAACTTGAATTTCACGGCAGATATAAATGAGAAATCAACACAATTTTTAGATGTAGAAATTTACATCAGGAACAACTCCATTCACACTAAACTACACAGAAAAAGCACAGCGGGCAATGCCATACTGCATGCTACGAGCTCTCACCCCTATCATCTAATTAAAAGCATCCCATATGGGGAATTCTTGAGGATCAATCGAATATGTAACACAGATGAGGACCTCAAGATTTGTCAATCAGGGGCATTTGAGAGGTTTATCACTCGAGGATACAAAGAAAAGGAACTCCTTAAAGCCATGGATAAAGCCAACACTCGTAGCGACAGTGTAGAAAAAAATGAAGTAATGTGTCTCACAACTAATAAAACTGATTCTGAAAACACCATTAGATTAATTACATCATATAGCCAACAAAACAAACAAATTAAAAAGATTATTTACAAAAATTGGCCCATTGTAAAAACAGATCTCACCATGTCCCTATTGGTGCCCGAACTGCCTAATATTACCTTCAGACGGGCACCCTCAATGAGAGACGCATTAGTAAGATCCAGTCCAGAACTTACTACAAACAGTAGTAACTGGCTAACCATCTCCAAAAGGGGTTTTTACAAATGTAGCTCATGCAGGGCTTGTAAATTTGGGGTCAATACCAACGAGGTTATAGGAATGGTGGAATCTAAACCTATAAAAATCTCCAAAATGCTTACATGCCGCACTGAGTTTGCAGTTTATGTCCTTCAATGTACTTGCAAACTCAGATATGTAGGAAGCACCAAAGTCCAAGTTTTTAATCGGATCCTACAACACCTAAGAGCAATAGTTAACTCGGATCCCAGTTACCCGGTAGCACGACATTTCAAACATGTCCATAACAACAACCTAAACGACTTTAGCTACTTTGTCATAGACATGATACCCAAATCCATCAGAGGGGGAAACAGGGAGAGAAAATTGCGGCAGTTAGAATCCTACTACATCTTGTCCCTAGATTCCAAAATGCCCAATGGTCTGAACAATGGGGAAGAGATGCACCATTTTTTGTAATGCATGTGGCTGTACTTTATCTATATGGAACACACATCATGTTTTATTATTCCTTTGTTTTATATCTGCCTTTTTGTCTTTATTACTATCGTGTATACCATTACTATTTGTTATTTATCGTGTTTTTATTGAATTTTAGATGTGTTTTTATCGAGAGTTTTTACTGGTTTTACCGGTTTTACTCAAGATTTTAACAATCTATTAATGAAATGATCGCCGATGGAAACATGGAGTACTTGTTTAATACATATTATGATTCGTCCACATTTATGTGCATTGACTGTTTTGCAATCTAATCCAAACCTTGGCAACTCAAATTATAATCCTCGAATATGCCACTTGAACTCTAGCACTTAGTTCGTGGCAAATCCATCATTGTGAAGTACACTCCACATCCTCACTAGAGGTTGACTCTTCATGGGCATTATCAGTCCCTTTGTTTATTTCACTTCCCATGTTGCCATCAGGAGAATTATTTAGCAAAACCAACATGCACAATTTTTGAGCTTAGCTTCTCTACATTGATTGATTTTCATATGATTTTAATATGGATATTTTATCAATAGGTTTTTTAACTCATTATCGGTGATGGAATTTAATCCATAATATGTTCTAGCACTTGCACTTTCACTTTGTTTACATATTTATATAATTATTGTAAATTGCGATCTTTGCACAGTTGCCGAGTACTATTATCTTTTTGTACATCATATACAATATGTCAATCAATATTGTGTTATAATGTTTACATTTCGAGATTCAAGCGAATAGCGGCAAATTGTGTCTGTCTTCACTGTTTTCTCACCGATATATAAGCTCTGATTGGCCGCATGCATGTCATGTGATCAAGACAGTTGTATACTGTCGAAACGCGTAATGCTGCTATGCCAGAAACTGCTGACATCCTGAGCAAATAAACTGCACTGAAACTTCGAACACGCTGTGGTCCGTACCTGTTTTGTTCCTGGGACTCCAAGATCAGACGGGATAGTGATACCTTATATATATATATATATATATATATATATATATATATATATATATTTTCACCAAAGGTGTCCAGATCTTCGGAAATGCACTCGACAGCTTGGCTTCCATTCGGATCTTTAATTTCAGCTTTCCCCAGCATGCCAGCATATTTAGTGCCTGACGCGTTTCGAGGTTTTGAATCCTCTTTCTCAAAGGCTGTTTGCAAATGTACATGGCGCATGAAGTGCTCCTTTTCTTTTAATCAGGTGAGCAGCACGTTTTTCATTGGCTAAGTGCAATTTAATTTGATTGGCTAAGTACCTTTACGTTACTGCTGAAATTAAAGATCCGAATGGAAGCCAAGCTGTCGAGTGCATTTCCGAAGATCTGGACACCTTTGGTGAAAATATGTGACGCGGTAGTCCTGCCGTGTGGAAATAGCACCATCTCGAGATTGAAGAGAGGCCGTGGCATGTAACAGGATACACGCTGCTAAGCACAGTGAGGCATGACGAAGAATTCTTTCCCCATCATTGCCGGATTCTACGAAGAATATTAACTTTGTTTTAAAAATACAGGGACGCATGTAACCCACTTAGGAGAATGCAATATCAGTGCCCTTGGGACTACATATCCCGCAGTGCAGCAGTAACGTAAAGGTACTTAGCCAATCAAATTAAATTGCACTTAGCCAATGAAAAACGTGCTGCTCACCTGATTAAAAGAAAAGGAGCACTTCATGCGCCATGTACATTTGCAAACAGCCTTTGAGAAAGAGGATTCAAAACCTCGAAACGCGTCAGGCACTAAATATGCTGGCATGCTGGGGAAAGCTGAAATTAAAGATCCGAATGGAAGCCAAGCTGTCGAGTGCATTTCCGAAGATCTGGACACCTTTGGTGAAAATATGTGACGCGGTAGTCCTGCCGTGTGGAAATAGCACCATCTCGAGATTGAAGAGAGGCCGTGGCATGTAACAGGATACACGCTGCTAAGCACAGTGAGGCATGACGAAGAATTCTTTCCCCATCATTGCCGGATTCTACGAAGAATATTAACTTTGTTTTAAAAATACAGGGACGCATGTAATCCACTTAGGAGAATGCAATATCAGTGCCCTTGGGACTACATATCCCGCAGTGCAGCAGTAACGTAAAGGTACTTAGCCAATCAAATTAAATTGCACTTAGCCAATGAAAAACGTGCTGCTCACCTGATTAAAAGAAAAGGAGCACTTCATGCGCCATGTACATTTGCAAACAGCCTTTGAGAAAGAGGATTCAAAACCTCGAAACGCGTCAGGCACTAAATATGCTGGCATGCTGGGGAAAGCTGAAATTAAAGATCCGAATGGAAGCCAAGCTGTCGAGTGCATTTCCGAAGATCTGGACACCTTTGGTGAAAATATATATATATATATATAAGTATATACATATTTAAGCTGGTTAAAGAAGCACCCAAACAAAACCTGATGAAATGGAAAAGAGATGGTCTCATCCCTAAAGGCGAATACTTATTGTTGTACAATGAATTTCCTGTTACACCTGTCATATACTTTATTCCAAAGATCCACAAAAAGTCTCCCCCATTCCGGGTAGACCTATCATTTCAGCCAATAATGGTCTCCTGGAAAAAATATCTCAGTATGCCCATTTTTACCTCCAAGATTTTGTTGTGGCGTTGCCATCTTACATCAGATATACTGATGACTTCCTCAACAAACTAAACAAAGTACCCTGTCTAAGGATTATATCTTGACACTTTAGACATCATGTCTCTATACACTAGCATTAACCACACTGATGGTTTGAAAGTAGTAGAATATTGTTTGCGAAAAAGACCTATTAACAAGTATAATAACAATGCTATGTTATTGGAGATGATTAGTTGGTGCCTATATAAAAACTATTTTTTTTTTTACAAGGAAGTGTTTCAACAACTAAGGGGTGTGGCTATGGGAGCCTGCTTCTCCCCCAGCTACGCTTGCTTGCACGTGGGGTGGTGGGAGGAGTAGCTTCTCCAGGTGACCCACAAAATCGAATGGGAGGCTCATGTTATTAGTTGGATGCGATACATCGATGGTGTATTTGTAGTTTGGAAAGGTTCTAGTGACAGCGCAGCTACATTTGTTAACTGCATTAATGTCAATGGTGAATTTGGAATTTAATGCACAGATGGCTCAGTATGCTGTTGATTTTTTAGATGTGCACATTCATGTTGTTGATAAGAAATTGAAATCAACCCTGGATCGTAAGAGCACTGCAGCAAACTCGACACTGTATGCCTCTAGTTTCCACCCTAAACATCTCATAAATAGCATTCCTTATGGAGAATTCTTAAGATTGTGGAAGATTTGCAGTACAGATCATGAATTATTGCGATGCCTAAAAGAAACCAAAAAGAGATTTTATGAAAGGGGCTATGTTATTCAAACCATTGAACAAGCTTTAGTCAAAGCCAATAATATCACTAGAGATAGCATGCTGTCAAATAAATTCTACACTAATGACGATACAGGAGATTTGATTACGGCACATGATGATGAGGAGATAGAGACCAGACTTATAACTACGTGTAGTCGACAAGAGAGGCAAATAAGATCTATCATTTACAAACAATGGCCAATTGTTATGACTGATGCAATTTTGGGCTAGTGCCTACCATCTAAACCCACATTATCCAAACCCACATTAATTTTCAGACAGGCTCCTTCGATGAAAAGTGAATTAGTCAAGAGTAGTCCAGAGGTAGTACCCAGGAA
This sequence comes from Triturus cristatus, assembly GCF_964204655.1. Taxonomy (NCBI): domain Eukaryota; kingdom Metazoa; phylum Chordata; class Amphibia; order Caudata; family Salamandridae; genus Triturus; species Triturus cristatus. The sequence goes on from NC_140579.1 coordinate 1,302,701,209, forward strand.
CTCTAAAACTAATTGGCTCTCCCTTAACCCCTTCGATGCTGCGCAGATTCCGCCGCTGTGCTGACGGAATCTTGCGCGGGTGTGCTCATGACGGAATGGTTCCGTCATGAGCACAGCTCAACCGTGGGTCATGACGGAACCATTCCGTCATGAGCACCGAAGGGGTTAAGAATGGCTCCTATAAATGCAGCTCTTGCAGAGCTTGTCGGTTTGGGGTCAATACATTTGAATATGTTTCTGCTTTCAGTCCCAGATCCATACAATGAATGGCGTGTTGCACTGCAGAATGGAGTTTGAGATATACGTCCTGGTATGCACTTGTGGACTCCGTTACATTGGCAGCACCAAGTTATAGGAGCATTTAAGAATTTTGCAGCACCTGAGGGCAATAGTCAACTCAGATCCTACCTACCCAGTGGTTAGGCTCTTCAAATTAGAACACAACAATGATCTTAGTTGTCTGAAATATTTTGTCATAGGAGTTGTGTCACCCATGAGAAGAGGCGGTGATAGGGAAAAGATGCTTCGCCGTTTGGAGTCCAAGTTAATTTTGGATTTGGATTCCAAATCGCCGAATGGTCTTAACAATGGTGAGGATTCACATAATTTGACACGGTGTCCCATCCCATGTTATTAGATCGCCTTAATTGTATAGGCATCCAGGGGACGGCGCTGAATGGGATTACATCTTACCGGCATGACCAAGAACAACAGGTCTCGACCCACCCTTTCACCTCTCCCGCTAAACCATTAAAATGGGGGTACCCCAGGGTTCGGCCCTGAGCCTGCTCCTTTTTAATGTCTACCTGACACCCCTGGCAGAGCTCATCGCCAAAATGGGGATCAAGGTGACATCCTACGCGGATGACACTCAGCTGCTGTTCACCTTCGGCGGAGTTTCAGCTCCCACCTTTGACCCACTAAAAGAGTGCCTTAAAAACATCTCAGCTTGGATGAACCGCAACTTCTTAAAGCTAAATGCTGACAAGACGGAGGTCTTATTTTTTAACCAAGCTATACCTCCGACAAACTTGTGGTTGCCAGCTGAATTGGGAGATGCTCCCACTCCGAAGGTTCTGCAAGAACTTGGGAGTCAGATGGGACAAAGACCTGTCCCTCGCCACCCACATTCAACTGGTATCTGCGGACTGCTTTGGCAAAATTAAAACCATCAGAAAATGCATTGATTTCTTGCCAGAGTCAGCTCGCAAAACCGTGGTCCATGCTTTAGTCACCTACCACCTCGACTACGCTAATGGTCTGTACATGTGCATGCCAATTGGATTGATCCATAGACTCCAGATTATTCAGAATGCGGCAGCTAGACTGGTCTGTAAGGTCCCGCTCCGCCAACACATCTCGCCCCACCTCAGGCAACTTCATTGGCTGCCGATAGCCAAACGTATCGAATTTAATGCCCTTACGTTTGCCTTCCGAGCGTATCAAGGAAAGGGCCTAACTACCTGAGAAAGAGACTTCGCCCATATCAACAGGACAGATCCCTAAGGTCTAACCACAAACGTTACCTCTCCACCCCCCGTTTTGCGAAGGCATGATTGGGGGGTAGGACATTCGAGGTGGGGACCACCAAGTGCTGGAATAACCTTTCCTCCCACCTGCGCATGATGCAGTCTGAACAGGAATTCAGAAAGGCCTTGAAGACCTGGATCTTTAGTCGTAATGACTAGATATGCGCACTCCTCTACCTTGGGTACTGTCTGTATAAGCACCGGGACACCCCATTTGGGGTAGCTGTGCGCTTTATAAATGTCTTTATTATTATTATTATTGTTTGTGAATTTTCACTATTGTCATCTTACATCAGTCACCATTAATCTATTTTAGAATCGTTATCAAAGCTATTATGTCTATTAGACATCTAGATGTAATTCTGCTACATGACATAGGTTTCTATTAGTCAATATAGAAACCTGTATATCTCCTGTATTGACAACAATCAAGAAGAACGTTTCCCTTGTATGCTTTTATATGAATTTACACTACTATGCACTCAGCACTTTGTGTCAATTCCTGGCACTTTATTCCAATCAGCACTTTAATCACTGTTCTCTAATATTTGATATTTGATGTTTGAAGATTTTATTTATGTATTTATACTGCTATTTATACAACTGCTCTTAATCATCTGTTATATGCAACGTTTAGAAAATGATCTATCCAGCTTTGTGCTTTTTACTGGTCACCAATGTCAAATGGAATATATAGTAATATTTATATCAATAGCATCATCCTGTAATTATCTTGATGCTACTTTACTCCAAATCAAATTATATGTCCACAGTAGTACACAGTTGACTTAATGCATTTATGCTTTTATTATGGTGCTACATGGTTACATAGCCTCTGTAGGTAATTGGAGCAAATTCCATATTTTTTATATATTTTTTATTTGACTAGTTTATTTATATCAGGTGTCTCCAACTAGTCGATCGTGAGCTACCAGTAACTCACAGAAACCTTCAGAGAGGCTCCCAGCCTTGAGTTCATTTAAGTGTTGCATTTTCCTTTTTAACTTAAGGAAAGGCTATGTTTATTTTACATTATCGGGCCGAAGATAGCAGAGGATGATAATGAGCAGTGCTCACTCCTATTTATAGCCCATGTGGGTACAAAGGTTCAGAACTGAAGCACTGAGATAGTTAACTCTTAAATAAAAGGAGAACATAATTATACTTCTGAATGCTTGTAAATGAGAGAAAGTTAAAATGACCATTCATTTTAATTTTCTTCCTCTTCAAAGTTACACATTTGCAAACAGCAGGCATCTTGCTCACAGTTGCTGGTAGACACAGTGCAATATTTGTAACTAAAAAATGCAGTCATTTTCTTTTAAATGGGAGAAATGTAAAGTTTAGAAAATGTTTCTATGAAACATTGTCCTAATGTTTTTCTCTATTTTAAACTAAGCCAAATTAAATCCAAATGTTTTATGAAGCATGTTTCTTCACTTGTCATTCTTCACATTTAAACACATGACTGTACTTCATGTTCTAAATATGGCATCATGTTAAGAGGTCACTGGGAGTAATATGCCTGCTGTTTGTAAAGACACTATGACATGGGAGAAAATTAAAATGAGTTTTATGTAATGCATATAAATATAAAGTTAACCCTTCAGTTGAATTTTCTCCCATATCAAAGTGTTGTGTTTACACACAGCACCCATCATGCGCCCAGTGGCTGGTAGACACGCAGCCATATTTATAACTAAATTCCACTGTTTTTTTTAAATGGCTGTATTTTTCAAAGTGCAGATAAATGTTCCATCAAGTGCAGAAAAATGTTCCTTATTATGAACATTTCTGCTGAATTTTTTCTGCACTTTTTCTCCCATATAAAAAAAAGGGTAGTATGTTTGTGTTGTACATTTAACAGTGTCACATATAGCGAAAGGTATGTCCTGTGCCACAAATACATACGACACAGGCTCTCAGTCATCCATACACATTCATCCCATTCATTCATACACTTGTTCATACAGCCCCACATCTCATGCACTCACTGACGCACAAGGCAGCCCTATCATAGTACCCCTAGTCACTGTATTTTATTCAAACCCCAGTAACGGGTGCCATGGACATTAGGTTTAAAGTAAATGAAGCTGGGCGAGGGGGTGTCTGGTAACAATGTGTGAGTTACATGGCCCTCAGTAGCTCATAGTGATTTTCACTGATCAGAAGTAGCTCTTGTTACAGAAAAGTTGGAGACCACTGATTTATATTATCAACCGATAATTATATGCATCAGATGAGCACAGTGGGGCAGTCTGTCTTTAATGGCCATGCTTAACGTCTATTACATGGTGTTTTTGTTAGTTTAAGTATTAGAATGCAAATCACTATATGTGATCATGGCCACATGTGGTGGCCGAAATGTGTCGTATCGACATGCTTGTTTGAATCAATCTTTTCAGCACATAAACTTGGAGCACATGCCCTTTTCGATGTAAGGAGTTCATCTGGGATCGTCTAACATATATCTACATTTATATATATATATATATATATATTCTCCAAACTCTTCTTGTGTGTATACCGCTACCACCTAATCGGCAGCCGCGTCGCCTCTGGGGACCCCAACAAGAGCGGGTCCGTGCAATTTTCGACTGTTCCTCTCCAAGCAAGGATCATGACGCCGTGTGCAGTTGGAAAATGTATTTATTCAGCCACTATCGAACGCGTTTTGGCTGCAAAGCAGCCTTGCTAATATATATTTCTGTTTTAAGAGAGCATTATCCTGTCTAAAACTGAAACTAGAGTGAGGGGAAACCAAATGGAAACACTGTTTCCTTCTGTACAAAGCTCTAACAGCCGTCACTGCAAAGAAAATTCAGAAAATGAAGCAACAGGTGTGTTATGGGAGCAAGATACAAAGTATCTAGCCACGCCCCGCAAGCCATCAACAGAAGGCAAGTGACCACTGAGGAAAAAGCATCCTGCAAGATAGGTACAAAGTAATGCATTGCGCCAGAAATGGCTGTGCAGTTTACGAGTGCCTGTGGCAGCGAAAAGACATACACGGGCCCTAGGAGCCCAAAAACAAAGCACGCTTTTGTTGTTTATTAAACCAGGTAATGTGACTAGAATTTGGAATTCGCTACCTCCAAACCTTCAAAATTAACCTTAAAACACTTCTCTTCCAAAGACTTTTTTCTCAATAACCCTCCTCGCCAAGCTCCCTACCAGACATACGCCCTCACATTTAATGGCCTGACCCTGACTGTTACATGACACCCTCGAGAGCTATAATTTTTCCACTTCAGCTCTGTAAATATGTCATATGCATTTATGTAACTCTAAGAGCCTTAACTTTCCAAAATATGTCATTTGTATTTCATATGTAATATGCAAATGTATAACATGCACCATGAGTAACCGTAGTAGGTAAACACCTTGTCACCTACTACCTTGTTAATCTAAATTTCCCATGCAACATTATTTCGCTCTATTGTAAAGTGCTCTGACACCTCTGGGTAATGCCCGCGCTGTATAGAAATGAATAAATAAATAAAAATGAATAAATAAACCTAGATTTTCCAACTCACATGGCGCTACAATATAGGCTCCTGTCACATGGTCACCTGATGAGGAGCCAATATTACAAGGTGTCCGTCAATGTGAGTTGAAAATCCCTGTAGAGAGCGTTTCCAACTCACATTATGGGGCCGATTCCAATCCTGGAAAAAGGCCGTACGAATCGTCGAACGGAGCGTTTCCTCCGTACGACTCTTACAGAAAGCCTATTTCCGTACGAATCGTGCAAAAGACCGTACGGGTAAAAAAAAACTACGATTCTGATCCGGAACAGCCTGTACGCGACGTCCGGACGTATTCAGGCAGCGGTTTCCGGCCCAGCAAGTACGATTCGTCCCTACGTCACTCCGTACGGCTCTTTTTTTACGGGAGTCAAACACAGCCGGAAAAGCAGAGTACGACGCGAACCGCTACGCAACAGAGCCCCGGTACGCGACGTACACGCCATGAACCCCGTCGTACGTGTCATCCCGGTCCTCTTGGCCTACGACCTGGTGCACCGCACCCGACGCACATGCCGCAGAAGGTGAGAACAACACCCAGGGGCCAGGGGGGGTGAGGGGCAGGAAACAAACCCCATACTCAAAGTCAAATCTATAATATGGAGGCCATACATTACCGCCAGGGTCTGGTCACTTGGGGGGGCGTAGCCAGCATACCCTGCGTACCGCAGCAACGGAAGTGAACGTGTACTGTGGGTTGCACACGTACCCCTACGGCATCAGTAGAACAGTCATACGGACAGTACACACGCAATGAATGCGTGGGTACGGTGCATACCACACGTACCCCTACGGCAAAGTAGAACAGTGATACGGACCGTACTCACGCAATGAATGCGTGGGTACGGTGCGTACCACACGTACCCCTATGTCACAGTAGAATTGTGATACGGACCGTACACACGCAATGAATGCGTGGGTACGGTGCGTACCACACGTACCTGTACGGCACAAGTACAATGGTGAAACGAAGCGTACACACGCGATGATAGCGGGTGTACGGTGCGTTTCACATGTATCCCTACGGCACAAGTACAAAGGTGAAACAAAGCGTACACACGCAATGATAGCGGGTGTACGGTGCGTTTCACACGTACCCCTATGGCACAAGTACAATGGTGAAACGAAGCTTACACACGCGATGATAGAGGGTGTACGGTGCGTTTCACACGTATCCCTACAGCACAAGTACAACGGTGAAACGAAGCGTACACACGCGATGATAGCGGGTGTACGGTGCGTTTCACACGTACCCCTACGGCACAAGTACAACGGTGAAACGAAGCGTACACACGCGATGATAGCGGGTGTACGGTGCGTTTCACACGTACCCCTACGGCACAAGTACAATGGTGAAACGAAGCGTACACACGCGATGATAGCGGGTGTACGGTGCGTTTCACACGTACCCCTACGGCACAAGTACAATGGTGAAACGAAGCGTACACACGCGATGATAGCGGGTGTACGGTGCGTTGGACACGTACGGGTACGCACTAGTTCACACGTACGGGTACGCACTAGTAGTAAAGTGAGTTTGACACGTCCGGGTACGCACTAGTAGTACAGTGCGTTTGACACGTTCGGGTATGCACTAGTTCACACGTACGGGTACGCACTAGTAGTAAAGTGCGTTTGACACGTACATGTATGCACTAGTAGTACAGTGCGTTTGTCACGTACGGGTACGCACTAGTGGTAAAGTGCGTTTGACACGTACGGGTATGCACTAGTAGTACATTGTGTTTGACACATACGGGTACGCACTAGTTCACACGTACGGGTACGCACTAGTAGTAAAGTGCGTTTGACACGTACGGGTATGCACTAGTTCACACGTATGGGTACGCACTAGTAGTAAAGTGCTTTTGACACATACGGGTACACACTAGTAGTACAGTGCATTTGACACGTACGGGTACGCACTAGTTCACACATACAGGTACGCACTAGTAGTACAGTGCATTTGACACGTACGGGTACGCACTAGTTCACACGTACGGGTATGCATTTCACACGCTTACAATGGTAATACAGGCGCACACATGCCAGGAATGGAGGGCTACGAGTCGCAAAAGGATGTCCATCAAGTAGTTGTCATTGCATACGGTCATGTGCAGCCCCAAGGTGTGGCAGCCAGTGATATTGCACAAGTCATCTCATCTAGTTGCACAATTGATATGTGATGACCTGTGGACACATGTCATGTGTGATGGAGCACTAAGTGGCACACATCACCTTGACACTTGCCACATGTATGTCTGTAGTCCAACTGTGTCATGCACAGCAGCATTGGGATGGCACAGTCATCAACACCTGCACCTGTCTAATGATGCCAGGGACAGGGACACTCTATCAACTGACATGTCATGATCAGCGTGCCCCTTTCTGACTTTGTCAGGTGTGTGTCATGTGTTCCCATGAGCTTGATGTCAGTGTTCCGTCAACTGCATCTGCTGTTGGTGCATCCAACATGGGTCTGTGTGGAGATGGGCATGGAACACATCTACGCACACCATGCCACATGTGGATTCCCACCGCTGTAGGGTCTGTGTGCATCGGACATCATATTTTCCCAGTCATACATGTCTGCGTTGTCTCAATGGCTGTGTATTTCTCTTGTCACGTGTACCCCTTCATCGCAATGTGTTTGATATGTACATTTGACATTCCATGTGACCTGTGTGTGTGCCTTGCAGTCAGCTGTGTGGATGAGATGACATCCTTCCAATGCAGTTATGTGGTTGTGTGTCACTCCGGTGATATCTGTGGCGCTTCACTCAGACTGGCCACCAACTCATTTCAGGGCATGTCATGTAGACTTGACAATCAACAGGTGCATCTGGCTTTTTGTAGGAGTGCCAGCAAGCTGGCATATGTGTCCTGTATGTATTGCACACACCTGACTCCATAGTTACCTGATGTGCATTAGCAGTGTAGCATGTGCTATGTTCATTGACATTGATATTGGCAGACTCTCAATCTTCATTCTTACAAACAATGTCTTGCAGGGCACAGCCTGTCCCAAGAACAATGCCAGACTTGGGTGCCATGAGGGAACATGCCTGCATCCGCCGTTACAGATTCACTCGCAAGTTGATTGAGGACTTGACAGACAAGCTGGCACCACACCTGCAACACAGGTATCCTACTGCACTGACCCCCAAGATGAAGGTGATGGCAGCCCTAAATTTTGTTTGCCACAGGTACGTTTCAATTCACCATAGCTGATGTTGGTGGCATGTCACAGACAATGTTCAGCCGTGTCCTACGTGATGTTTTAGCAGCCATGTTGGAGCACCTTGATGAATTCATCACATTTCCTACTCCTGAGGAGTTGACAGATGTCAAGGGTGATTTCTATGCCCTGGGATGGATGCCCCCTGTAATTGGGTACATTGAAGGTACACATGTGGCTTATGTACCACCACAGGCACAGGAACAAGCCTATCGCAATAGAAAACATTACCACTTGATAAATGCCCTTCTGGTGTGTCTTGCTAACATGCTGATTTGCCATGTCTGTGCACGTTTTCCAGGATCAGCACACGATGCCTACATCATGAGGCGTAGCATGGTGCCACAAATGATGCTGCAGCTGAAACAACGAACGAACATGTCTTGTTGGTGGGTATACTCTGTTTGTCCCGTGTGTTGCGGTATCTTTGGCTCTTACGGCATCTCCTGACCCACTTTTTTACATGATGTTTCCATGTAGGGGACTCTGGCTATCCCAACATGCCATGGCTGCTGACACCTCTCCGCAACCCAAGAACAGCTGCAGATCACCGGTACAACAATGCACACGGGCAGACCAGGCGATTGATTGAGAGGACGTTTGGACTCCTGAAGAGCCTATTACGGTGCCTGGACAAAACAGGCGGGTCCCTCCCTTATGCCCCGGAGAAGGTCTGCCGAATCATCCTTGTGTGCTGCATGCTGCACAACATGGCAGTTGAGAAGGCAGTGCCACTCATCCTGGATCCAGATGAGCAGAAACATCCACCCGTGGAGGATCAAGGGCTTGCTCACGAGGCTAGTGATGAGGAAGAGGAGGAGGATGATATCCGGAGTCAGCTCATACGCAACTTCTTCTCATAATGGTGAGTCACTGGGTATGAGTGTGCAAGCTTGTAGCATTGAGTGGCATGTGTTGCAATGTGTGTGTCCAGCTGACTGAATGCAAAGTGACTTTGATGTGTGTTCTGATGTGTCACTCGAGTGATGATGTCATGCCACACAGTTTTGCGGAGAGACTTTCTTTGAAATTTACATGTGTCCAACATTGTTCATGTTTTGTAAATGTCCATGTGTGCGGCAACAATTGTCTTAGGTGACTTCTTGTGTGTCTGTCATTCCCAGGTTTTTGCGCATGTTGTCTGCTCGTGTCATCGTTGTCCTCCTGCCATTCCTCATGAGGAGTGCAACGTGTGCTGAATCAGCGTTACATGCATGGACATGTGGAAATTTCAGCTTGGGTAAGGATTGCAGCAAGGCTTTTTGGTGGTGGTACGGGTTGGGAATGTGTGGGACTGCTTCTGTGCATGTTGTGGTACCATGCATACATGTCTTCTCACCATGGAGCATATAACATGTAGCATCACTCCCATGACATGATAGTCACCCTTCTTGACAGTCATCTGTAGTGGATGTGGCGTCTGATGAAGGCATCAATGTGTGTAAACCTTGCCTCTGAAACATTGCGGATGCTACGGGTGGACATAGTGTGGGACATCACAACAACAGGCTCTATGGGGAATTGCAGCCTCTTTGTGTGCAGCAGGATGTGTTTGGCTCATCCCCTTAACTTGTGTGCCAGTTCATTGGGATTGACATCATCCGTGTCGTAATTTACAAAAAGGGGGGTGTTATTTGTTCTGTCAGGTTGTTTCAGGGCGCTCTCTTTATTTACGTTGATACGTATAGTGTTAACTAGAAATATATCTGAAACGGTGCCACAGGAGAGGGATAAAACCCCTAAACCCTCTGGTGGTGGGCCACGGCCCACTGTACAAACAAATCACAATCTGTGCACACGTTAAATTCTGTGTAAGATGCGTAATAGCATTTGTTTCAAGACAGATCCATACAAATAAGCATCTGAAGAAAAGGAGGGACCACAAGGTAAAGATGTATATTCAGTCCTTCTGTTTAGGACGAGTTCAGATATTCCAGCCAGCCAACACGTGTTTCGTCATGGGGCACAAAAACCCCTGACTTCTTCAGGGCTTCTCCTTCTACGTTGAATACATCAGACCTCAAGCCTGGTTGTAATTCCGACCCAGTGGGTCCTAACAATCGATCGGTCCGGAAGTAATCAATGAAGAGAGTGTAGGAGGAAGTTTTATCCAGAAAAGTACGTAGATCCAAGTTAAGCCGATGTGAATCTCATGACGAGTACATCTATGAGTCACAGCCTGATTCTCCCCGCGTGTGGTTACATCTGTACACGTGTACCGTGTCGTGAAGGGGGGGTCCAGAGTATGTCCCACATGTTCTGTCAACTGACCTGTGAGTCTGTTCACATGGATGCATTTCCCTTTGTGTGTGTATGTGGAATAAAGGTGTTCAGCACAATCCTAAGTGCCTCATCTCTGTCACTGCAGCTCTCTTGCCAGTTTGCATGTGTCATCTATGGCATACTTGTCAAATATTGAGCATATGTGTATGTGTACTTCGGCAACATGCATGCAGTTCTTCATGGCTAATAATATCTATTGTGCATGAAGTCCCTGGTTGTGTATGTATTTTTGCAGGTTGCTCCCCACAACGGGACGTGAACACATGCTGATGGTGTGTCTCCTGTGCGCAGCTCCGCATTTTGTTGCATGACCCTGTGACCGTCATTTTTGGTGATTGGTCATACATTTTCTCGTAGTGACCCATGAGTTACCTGACACTCCTTCCTTTACATACACCTGTAGCACTGTGCCTTTCTGACCTCCTTGTCTTTGTGTGCTACTTTTTGCCTAGCTTCTCACCCCTTCCGCCTGCTGCTGCCTCACCTGCGGCACCGCCCCGCCGAGTGCCCTGATTCTGCAACCCACACACCACCAAAAGGCTCCTCCCTTCCCCCCTCCACCCATTCTTAATGCAGCCAGCAGCTTGTCTGTGCCACTGTTGCGCCAACGCCGTGCCAAAGGCAGGACCGTCTGCGGCTGCAACGTGCACAGTGCACGATCCTCTGGTCTTTGCATGACCCACGTCACACAACAGGCTCATGCTGCAGCCAACCTCCAAGCAATGTCCTCCAGACAATCATCCGCCTGCTATCAGGCAACCCCTAAGCGCACACACGACACCTTCGCATGCTGAGTGTGCAACTCCAACTGCCTACACAGTGCAGCCCAGCCTACCAGACCCTGTCAGAACAACCAGGTCATGTGCCTCCTACTCCACACCCGCTCCGTCCACCAGCACGCCATTGGATTCTGTTACCTCCTCAACACAACAGCCCCACACATCACCTTCATGACAGTAACCTGGACATAAGCATCCTCAGCACACGACTTCTTCATTGCCATCTCAGACGGATACAAGATCACCCGCAGGAACGGCACCAACAATCCCGGAGGATGAATTGCAATTTATTCACAAGTACACCCTCAGAGTCACAAATCCGGGTTTGCAGCAACTCCCTGGCAACCCTCAGAGTAACACTCATCTACAGATCTCGAGGCCTACATCCACAATTGCGCTAAGCCATCAACACGTACATCTGCACGTACGCCCTCACCTCCACAGGCTACATGTGGCTGGGGGCCAGTAACTTCTGGCTGGAGGAGAACCCCACCACCATCCATCATTGGTCCATCAACATTGTAATCGACGTCTCCGACAAGCAACACACTGCCCCACACCCTGCTAACGATCCCCTAAAGATGCTTGATGTAAGTCACCACAGACAAGCTGTGTGGGACACTCAAAACAACACCAACGCAACACCCTGAAACCTCACGCACTGGGTCAGCAACTGATCCAACAATCTTGCCACATTGACGGACTTTCCTGTGAAGCACAACAACAATTAAGGCACCTGGGACAAGGCAGACCTACTGGACTCCTACAGACCTAGCTGGACTCTTGTGCAAACCTTGCAACACAAAGAGCCATCATTTACCTTACAGGCCTGGAAAAGACCACACACAGACATCACCATATCATCAGCAAGGACAAGTGGAGATCCTTCAGATAGTGCTGAGACACCAAAACACACGACATCAAGGAGCTCATCAGCATTGTGAGTGAAGTAACAGCAGATCTCCATCCAAGACACCCCACCCTTGCAAGGCAGATCACATCCCTTGCAACTTTGTACCACTGCTAGCTCATGGCCATACACAACAGCCTTGGCACACAGAGGCAGACAGCACTATTATCCGCAGGACAAACCCCCCTCAGGTTCTGGACTCCCGTCAGCAGCAAGTACACCACCTGGGTCATGTGCACCATCCACTCTGGCTCTCCATCAGGCCCCTTCCCACACAACATCTCAAACACATCATTCCCCATCCTTGAAGCCCACGTCCAGCGCGTCATGAATGTCTCCTTTGAGTTAGCCACATTCCATGGGTGCTGGAGGCATGCAGAGACCCAGACCCTTCTTAAACAACGGACGGCAGTACCGCAGGATCTCCTGGTACATCACCCTGTTTCCCTACCCAGCAAATGTCATCCGGAAGACACTCAACGAGCAACTGACAAATTTCCTCCACGCAACCTGCTCCAGGCAACCAGCACCAGACCATATTCCACAGTAATCACAGCACTGCAACCGTCATCATTGCCACCGCCAACGACAACTTTGCCCTGCTCAACAATGGTGAGCCCACCCCCCTTGACCTCTCAACGGCATTGTACACCATGTGCTACCACACTGTCAGCTCACACATCTCCAACACTGGTATCCAGAGGAGGGCCCAGGATTAAATCAGAAAGTAGCTCACCAGCAAGGGCCAGGGTGTCGGCCTCCACCCTGCAGCATGTAGTACACTGGGGTCATGTGGCACATGCCCCAGGGCTCTTCTCTCAGCATGACGATCTTCAATGTCTCCATGACCCCCCTCTCCACCATCACATGCGCACACAACCTCATCATCATCTCCTATGCCATTGACACCCAGCTGCTTCTCAAACTCACCAAAGAGCCAGCCACTGCCAGATCCAAACTTCAAGAAGGCATGAGATCCGTTGACGAATGGCTGAACATCAGCCACCTGAGGCTGGACTTGGACAGGACTGAGGTCATCATCTGAGGATTGTCCCCTTACGGCTGGGTCAACTCCTTGTGTCCCACTGGTCTGGGCACCAGCACCCAGTGGCCACGCAAGCAAGCTGGTGTTCCTCATGGACCCATCGCTCATAATTACCATGCAACTCACCACCATCTGTACATCATGCTGCAACACCCTCCGCATGCTGCAAATGATCCACAGATAGATCCACTACAAGGCAAGACAGACCGTCCCCCAGGTCCACGGCACATGCCTCTTCGTAGAACAACAGCAAAACTGCAGGAGAACTTGTCCACATCCAGGGTGCATCCGCACACCTCATCTTCAACATCCCCAGCCCCAGCCACATCACCGTCCACCTGAAATAGCTAGAATGGCTCACTCTCTGCTGCAGGATCACCTTCAGACTCCTCAACCACACTCAGGAGGCAGTCCACAACCCCAGACCCAAAATAAACCTTGGACGTTTGTCATCCAACACCCCGTTAGCCCAACTCCGTGCAGCCCACCTTGCCCTGGCCACCATTGATCACATCCACATAAACACTGCATGCATGCAGAAGATAGTTCTCCCACCTCGCCACACAGACCTGGGACTCCCTCCCCGGGCACATCAACATGACCCATGACCTCTACACCTTCATGATACTCTTCCAAATTGGTCTGTCTGAGCAGTATTGCAAGCCCCCCCCTCAGCAGCTTGAGGCCATCACGGGTGAGTATTGGGCTCCATGTCTGTATTTGGTGATACATTGAGACACATGTGTGTCCTCGACCGGACTCAGATCCAAGTGTATGGATGGCTGGAGTTAGTTCCACACTCAGGCATACTTTGACATATCCCCACACGTATGTTGTGGACTCATGCTAAATGACTGCAACATAACATTTCACGTATTAATTATTTAATTATAGCTCTGTGGCGTGATTTGTGCACTGAAAAAGGTGCAATGCAGGGACCATAGAATCCAAAGTTTACAGAGGGAGATGGGATCCTTGCCATTTGAAGTCATCAAAGTCCAGACCACAGTGTTTGGCATCATTAGTCAGACTGTGACCAGCAGGTCCATGTGGCAGATGATGTTAGTCAATGAGGTGATGCTGTCGCACATGAAGGCCAGGTGCCAGGCCAGGTGACCTGGGAGATGTGGATGTGCCGCTGCCTCTCACGGTCTTTTCCGTGGATGACCCAACTTCCTCGGGGGACCCTCAGATGCAGGCCTTGATGATGCTTGGGACACTCCGTCGGACAAATCCTCCTCCTCCTCCCTCCCTGTGGCTGGTGGTGGTCTTCGCCTGGTGGCAAAAGGAGGGTTGCCCATGTTGTCAGCGATCCGACGGAGTGAATTGCTTATGTCCCTTTGCCTCACCAGGAGCTCAGCCAGTCTTACCTCCATCCGTCCTTGGTGTTCTTGTTGACTGGCGCATTGCTCGGCCTGCTGGTTCTTGATCTCTGTGAGGGTCACCACTTCCCAGGCTGAACTCCCTGGTGTCACGCCGGTATGCCTCCATGATGTTGTGTATGTGTGACATACCGGTCCCTTCAGCTGGCTGGTCAGGTTCTCGCCTCCGCCTGCCTCCACTCCCACCACCCCTACCCACATGAGCCTGGCCTGCCGTAGTGGGCACATTGGGTCTACGGAACCCCTGAGGGATGGCAGTGCGGTTTTGTCTGCCTCCTCCTGGGTGCCCGGCGCTCCGTGTCCCTCCTGGTCAGACTGGCTCAGTTGTTCACTGCGGGCAGGGCTCCTCGGTGTCTCCTGGGATGTGACAGGAATGGGGGTGGTGGTTGGCACAGATGGTCCTGAACCAGGTTCTGCAGGGGCTTAGACACCAGAGGGTACAGGTCGGTCGCGTCATCCGTGGAGTGTTGAGAGGCTTCGCTGCCGGTGGGGTCAGGTTCCTCCCGGGCCAGGTACTGTGAATCTTCACCCCCATTGTTGGGGGTAGATTCATCACGTTGCCCTGTGTGTGAGAGACAGACATTGTTAATGCTGTTTCATGCAACATGCATGTATCATACACATTCATGTTGGCACTGTTCCTCCAGGTAGTTGTATGTACCTAGCATTCTCCTCAATGTTCACTTGTGGATGGGTATGTTGCAGGGGACAGATTGATATGTTCTCCTGAGTCTTTGACATGTAGATTTTTGGCTTGGATGCTTCTTCGGCTATGTATTGGTCTTGTTGTGTTACATGTCCATTGTGACACTGGGTAAATCCATTGCCTGTCCCGGGGGTGTCTGCTTGTGTAAGGGGTGTGTGTGACAGGGCCTGCTGGTGGGTGTAGTGTGATTTGGCAGATGGGCTCCCAGGTGCTGTAGCTGTCCCCCCATGGATCATGCTGCCATGACTGTGAGTGTGAGTTCCTGTCCTATATATCTGACCTTGTTGTCTTGGTGTTTGTGCTTGCACTGGTCACAGGAGGGCCTTGTGATGCCTACACCCGGGCCGAGTGTGAGCTATCTTGTCAGTACTTTCCCAATCCCTGTGCATTGCGCATGGTGCATGGGTATGTACCTGGGCCATATGGATGAGGGCAATTGTGTCTGATTTGGAGTTCAACTATGTGTTTTGTGCCACCCACCTTCCCAGCATACCGGACATCCATTCTTGGGTTGCTGCTTCGTGTAGCATGGGACATAGCATGGCCTTGCTTTCTCAATGGAGCATACACTTGTTAGTGGCATTAGGGTTATTTTTGACTGTGGTTCTGGCCGGTGAGGGCTTGGGGGTAGTTGTGTGCATTTGGTGTAGTTGGGGTGTGGATGTCATTACCCCCATGTTACCTAAGTTGTTTGTGTACTCACCAGGCTCTGGAATTCCTTGCAGTCCATGTACTCCCACCGGCGGAAGCAGGGCCATCACCTTCTGCTCCCAGGGATGGAAATGTACTGGTCTGCGGGGCGCACCACCTCCAGTGATGTTGCTCTGGGCGTAGTCATCATTCATTTTGCGCTTGACCGCCCTCCACAGATCGTACCACCTGGCTTGGCATTCATTCCTGGTCCTTCTGATGGGTGCAACAGCATTCACCCTATCGACGATCCTCTGCCACAGGCGTGATTTTTCGGCTATGCTGGTCTGTCTGACCAATGTTCCAAACAGCTGTGGCTCGACTCTGATGACTTCATTGACAAGGATCTCCAGCTCCTCCCTTGTGAACTTTGGATACTTGTCTGTGGGCATGGTGTGAGGTGAGGGTGTGGATGGTTGTGGGTGTGTGGGTCTGAATGTGACGGTGTGGGTGTGAATGTGAAGAGGGGGTATGTGTGAAGGAGGTTGTGTGAAGGTGTATATGTTAAGGTGGATGGGTGCAGTTGTTGGTGTGTGCTCTCTAGCTGCAGTGAGTCTGTTGCAAAGGCTCATGGTTTCTGTGTGTGGGCCCTTTTTATTGGTCCATTTGTGGGTGGGCCTCAGTTTGAATTTTTGGTGGGTTTGTTATAAGGGGTGGTTGTGAGTTTGCCCCTCTGTTTGCCTGTTTGGATGTGTCCAGGTCAGTCATTTCCATTTCTTGTGCACTGTAGACGTGTTTTGTGGTGTTGTGCAAGTCGAATAGACCCTTCTTGTGCTGTTTTACAGTGTCCGTGGTTCAGTACGGTACAGGGGTACGAGTCGTACAGGCACACACCCCCATGCATTGTGTATGTACGGTGGGTACACGGACATTGCTATGTATGGTGTGTACACCGCCATTGCATATGTACGGTGCGTACACCACCATTACTATGTACGGTGAGTACACCGCCATTGCGTATGTACGGTGCGTACACCGCCATTGCAATTTATGGTGCGTACACCGCCATTGCTATGTACAGTGCGTACACTGCCATTGCGTATGTACGGTGCATACACTGACATTGCTATGTACGGTGCGTACACCAACATTGCGTATGTACGGTGCGTACGCCGCCATTGCGTATGTACGGTGCGTAATACAACATTGGTGCGTACAACAACATTGCGTATGTACGGTGCGAACACCGGCATTGTATATGTACAAGTCATTCCCCGTGTACGGGATGTTTTCCGTACAAATCGTAAATCGGAAAGCCGGTCCGGATCGTACTAGTACGGTCGGACTGTATTTTTACGATTTGTACGGAAAAGTGTCCGGGTCCGTCTCGTACAACTTTTCCTGCTATGATTCGTACGGATCAGGACGATCCGTATGTACTTTTTCCCGTACGAATCGTACTTCACGGGTCGGACGTGACTTGTACGATTCGTACGCAAAAAAATACAGATACTAGTCGTACGGGAAAAAAATATAAAGGATCGGAATCGACCCCTATGTGTAAGGCTAAGCTCAGCTAAATCCATTGGGGCTTTAATACCTCTCCAGGACATCAGCTGCACCCTTGGAAAGCTCAGTTTGTTTTTTTATGTGGGGTTCACTGGCTCGCGGGCAGTGACCTGCCCAAAGCCCCCCTCCTACCTAATTGCCACACTCCCACATAAGCGCTTCCATAGCTAGGGAGGCAGTGGGTTCAAGGCTCGTCCCCTCCCCAGGCCCAGCCTGGTTGCCTGTTTGCCTGGTTGACTCCTCTCACACAGTGAGTTTTATTTGAAGGTTGATAGGTCTGTAAGCCATATTATGGGGTCGATTCCGATCCTGTAAAAAGGACCTACGAATCGTCGTATGGAGCGTTTTCTCCAAACGACTCGCACCCGGTAAACTGTCCCTACAATCTAGGAAATACGATTCGTGCAGAAAGCCGATTTCCGTACGAATCATACAAAAGACCGTACGTGGAAAAAATACCTACGATTCTGATCCGGAACAGCTTGTACGCGACGTCCGGACGTATTCAGGCAGCGGTTTCCGGCCCAGCAAGTACGAATCGTCCCTACGTCACTCCGTACGGCCCTTTTTTTTCGGTAGTCAAACACAGCTGGAAAAGCAGAGTACGACGTGAACCGCTACGCAACGGAGCCCCGGTACGCGACATACACGCCATGAACCCCATCGTACGTGTCATCCCGGTCCTCTTGGCCTACGACCTGGTGCACCGCACCCGACGCACACGCCGCAGAAGGTGAGAACAACACCCAGGGGCCAGGGGGGGTGAGGGGCAGGAAACATACCCCATACACAAACCAAAACTTATAATATGTCGGCCATACATTACCACCAGGCTCTAGTCATTTGGGGGGGCTTGTCCAGCAACCCCTGCATACCGCAACAATGGAAGTGGACATGTACGGTGCATACCACACGTACCCCTACGGCACCATTACAACAGTGGTACGGACCGTACCCACGCATGAAAGCGTGGGTACGGTGCGTACCACACGTACCCCTACGGCACCATTACAACAGTGGTACGGACCGTACCCACGCATGAATGCGTGGGTACGGTACGTACCACACATACCCCTACGGCACCATTACAACTCAGGTACGGACCGTACCCATGCATGAATGCGTGGGTACGGTGCGTACCACATGTACCCCTACGGCACCATTACAACAGTGGTACGGACGGTACCCACGCATTCATGCGTGGGTACGGTGTATACCACATGTACCCCTACGGCACCCTCACAACAGTGGTACGGACCGTACCCATGCATGAATGCGTGGGTACGGTGCATACCACACGTACCCCTACGGCACCATTACAACTCAGGTACGGACCGTACCCACGCATTCATGCGTGGGTACGGTGCGTACCACACGTACCCCTACGGCACCATCACAACAGTGGTATGGACCGTACCCACGCATTCATGCGTGGGTACGGTGCATATCACATGTACCCCTACGGCACCATTACAACAGTGGTACGGACTGTACCCACGCATGAATGCGTGGGTATGGTGAATACCACACGTACCCCTACGGCACCATTACAACAGTGGTACGGACCGTACCCACGCATTCATGCGTGGGTACGGTACGTACCACACGTACTCCTACGGCATCAGTACTTTTTGGATACGAGGCATACACATGCCATGAATGTGGGCTTAGAGGACTGGCCCAGCATGTCAACATTATATTGGTGTGTGTATAGGTCCAGGCCAGCAGTGTACAGCTCCAAGGGGGTGCGTGGGTGGGTGCATATGACTCCCAGCAGTGTCCAGACATATGGGGGTGGGTGCATATCACTACCAGCAGTGTCCAGACATATGGGGGTGGGTGCATATCACTGCCAGCAGTGTCCAGACTGAAGAACCAGGCTGAATTAGGCATGGCGGTGCAGGGTATGCCTTAATCTCCTGAGTTCACCTGCTTTGTTGAACAGAGACACAGGACACTCTGTTGAGCGTAGAAGATCAGGTTTATTAGCTGCAGCTAAGTACAGTTGTCCCAGAAGTACACCTGGTATGTTCTTAGGAGACTGCCACTTTACTCCATGGCGCACAATCTTTTATAGCACATAGATTCACCAAGAACACACCCAATGCATACATGTTTAGCCAATGGGAAGAGTTTGAAAACAAGATATAACCAATGAGAAAAGTTTGAAAACAAGATATCAAGTAACCTAAATAAACCTCTCTTACAACAAAGTTAATCAGGGGTTGGGCCTACAACTCAACTTGCAGGTGGCAGGACATTTGTATGCTTTGGAGGACAGTTGTGAAATGAGAGAATACAAGTAGAGAATAGCGAAGGCCAGAAGATAAGATACGGCATGAGAAAAATACTAAAGGCTAACAGATAGTTGATATAGAGATTAGCTAGTCCAGGCAAGGATTAGTTTAGGCCGGCCGGTGTCTGAGATGGGTTTCAAGACAAGGACGGAGGGGTTTTTTGACACGTTGCAGTCCAAGGGGCAGAGACACTTTGTGAATCGAGCAGCCTGTGTAAAGGCAACACAAAATGGCGGTGAATGTAAAATCGAGTCGAAATTAAAGAACCTCAGACCCTCCTTTTGCCATTACACAGGCAAATCCTAATTCATTGCTAGGTGAGCATTTTCCATTCTACAAATTTCATTTAAGCAGGTATATGTAAGCTATCAACAGGGATACAAAGAGAACAAAGCATCGGGTCATAATTAACATTCAGATAGCAGTAGAAAGTAATGACCATTATTACAAACAGGATTATCATTTTTTCACAACCCTAGGTAAAAGCAAATCCTAAATTTATTTAGCGAACCTTTTCAGGGCTCTTATGCATTTCAGTGACTATTGTATACTCAGGTGAAACAGTGGCGATCCTTATCAATGCTCTCAGGTGAAATGGGGATACTCTTCAACAGAGGATAGACTTCATTCTGCTTTTACTAAACAGAATACTACTCTAAAACAATGCCAGCAAAACAATAAGAATCAGTCTCCTAACAATTGCATGGGAACCGCTTGTGCAACCATAACTATGCCCAAAGTCCGTTCTAAGCCTCTCTGGTAGGCTTCTATCGTCCATCAAATCTGCTTCTGTTGTTTTCTTTCGCATTGGGCCTCTTCATTCAGGCCTTCCATGAAAATAGTGCTTCTCAGTATCCGTTGGAGTGCCCTCCTGGCAAACACTCACAGCTCACTCGAAAGTCTCACTGTCTCAAGGCAGTGCACCAATATATTTCCTCTGTGGCAGGCACTACAGATATTGTGCTCTTCATTGGTCATGGGCACAGATCATCTCGTGCAGACCCAAGTACTATTAATTGGAAAGAGCAACAGACTTTCACGCTCAGCAACACTTTCAGGCTCCAACACTTGCTATTCAGTGTCAGAGGATGCTCGGGCTGCTCTTTCATTTAATTTTTCCTTTCATCATGGGTACCACAATGTAGTGCCTTTTGCCAATCTTGGATCCTCCGGTGTACTGCCCTTCCGTTGGAGCAAAGAAAAGAGGGTGTGTGGCCAAAACTCAGGCCAAGGGGCTCAAGGGACTGCACACAGTCAGAGGTTAACAGCACATGACAGGTAGAAAACTGAAGCCTCAAACCATCCCTGCCATCAACAACAGGGATCCTTCTCTTTCGCTCTTTTACACTGAAACTCTGGTTTTGTGATGTCCAACGCCGTCTGATGGAGCAAGTACGATGCTTTGGAGATACCATTGATGTCCAGCCTTGCTACTTTCTGGGTGCTGGGACTGTAGGGCCAAGACTTCCGCCTTTCATTTCAATTGGGTACCCTTCATTATCCTCTGCCATCTAAGGGTAGATATTTACATGGGAATTCTATCATGTTCAAAAAAATTAATGTAAGGTATCTCCTATTGAGGTGGAAAACTTGTCTTACTATAGTATTGAATCAGTTAACCAGTCCATCACTACCCTGACAGTCAGACTGGAAAACATTGAAGTAGGCCTAAAGAAAATTCTTGAAAACCAGTCTGGTCATACAAAAAGGGAATTATACATAATATGGGGGTCCCTGGTACATTACTGCAGTCTGGAAGTGTAAACCTGACCAATACTCCAACAATAATAAAAGGGCTGACTGGTGAAAGGAACACGGAAAAGGGAAATGGGACTAGGACACAGCTAAAATCCCCAATAACTAGGCACATGCAACATCAATCAGGGGAGAAGTGGCAAAAGAAAAATCTATAGGAAGAACAAGAAATTACTCGGGTGATAGTAAAGTTTGTGACACAATACCAAGAGTATGGGTGATACACAAAAGTCAAAATAGTACACAAATTTTAACTCTACCGCTGGCCGCTACACCATATACGGTAATCTCAGCTAATGTTCCAGTTCCTTCTTCAGGGAAAAATGAAACCTGGTTTCCTTTAAGGAACAAAGCCATACACTACTTAGGAAGCAGAACAAAACTGACTAATGTAATATAGAAATTAGGTCACCATGTTCAAGAGTCACAGATCTATAATTTATCCTTACGTCCAATCAGGATACATAAATCTAGGGCTGCCTGTTCCTTAAGGGAAGGGGGCAGTAACGTGACTAACTGCAGGTGACACACTTTGATCCTGTATATCTCTTTTTATTTTCCTTCAATACCATTATAGCCAAATAGACATGCACTGGTGAAGTGTTGTTGGTCATATTCACAGCATGAAATATCATATCTGTGAAATTTAGTAACCAGAACAAGTCAAACCAACTGTTGCGTAGCGATGGGCATCGTCATGACCATCCCCTCACAACACAGGGGAGCTTGTAACAGTATTAAAAGCAAAAGCGTAAACACAACGCAAAAACAAACAAAAACTTGCATAAAATAAAAACACACATGCCAAGCCATCAGGTATACTTGCTGTATACCAAGCACAGAAAGCATAGACAAATTTCAATATAATATGTAAATGAACGGTGACGCACAACACTATGTCATGCACTTTATGCACAATGAACCTGCAACCCAGCAACTAATATTCTGGCCTGCTTAATTTGTCAGGCTCGAAAATAATAATCAATTTCCTTACTTCCCTCTTTTGACAGCTGGTGACCAGCTGTCAAAACAACTGACTGTGTCGCTTCTGACACACAGGACCAGCAGGAACAATCCATAGAAAGACAAAATGCACAAAAATAAACACAAACATTTCTTTCCAAAGAAGTTATGCAAAAACACATCTGTTTCAATACACAGCTGGCAGCACCCTCCTTTTTGCAATTTGCTCATTGATTAGGTCCCACAGGGACATATGGAACACTCGTTCCACCACCTCATGATATGGACCATCGCTGTTTCGTTGGCTGTTAACCCCTGCTTTTTCACTACTCCTCTTCACCTACTGTAACATTCTCAGTCCTTTCAAGTCTTCTATCACCCTGATTTCCTGCCTATAGCCATTCAGGGCGCTCAT
Organism: Triturus cristatus; assembly: GCF_964204655.1. Classification (NCBI taxonomy): domain Eukaryota; kingdom Metazoa; phylum Chordata; class Amphibia; order Caudata; family Salamandridae; genus Triturus; species Triturus cristatus. The sequence continues at coordinate 1,302,724,237 of NC_140579.1, forward strand.
TGACATCTTCGTCAAACCAACTCACATGTCCAACTGTAGTCTTGTCAGCCCTCGAACCACCCAGAACAATTCATGAATGATCTGTGGACAGAAGCAAAAAAATACACAACACACAAAAGAAAAACACTTCACATACCACACAAAAATATCAACTATAACTTTTAATCAGGAGACAAAACATAACACACATTAACAAAACACAAAAAAATAAAAAAATACAAACCTAGTGGTACTTAACTGTAACCATCTTGTCAACTTTGCAAAGACTAAAACATGTAAGCATGTTAAGCCACCTTAATTTTAACTGTCTAAAAGGAAAACATTTTCACAGACACTCTGGTGCCGATTACGATCCAATAAAAACCGGGTACGAACCGTCGGTCGGAGCGTTTTCTCCGTCCGACTCGTACCCGGTTGTAAAACTTTACAAACATGGAATTACGATTCGCACGGAAACACCATTTCCGTACGAATCGTAAAAAACACCGACCGACGAAAATATACGTACGAATGTGATCCGGGAATGCTGCGACGTGATGTCGGGACGCTGTCAGGCAGCGTTTCACGACCCAGGAAGTACGATTCGAACCGACAGCAGTCCGGACGGCAATATTTTCACGGCACCCAAAAAGTGCCGGAAAAGCGAAGTACGGCGCGAAACGACCAGAGTAGGTGGCCCGGTACGCGCCGACCCCCCCCAGCCCCCGTACGTTCGAGTCAAACCCCCCCTAGCCCCCGTACATTCGAGTCGAACCCCCCCAGCCCCCGTACGTTCGAGTCGAACCCCCCACCCAGCCCCCGTACGTTCGAGTCGAACCCCCCACCCAGCCCCCGTATGTTCGAGTCGAACCCCCCCAGCCCCCATACATTCAAGTCGAACCCCCCACCCAGCTCCCGTACGTACGTGTCGAACCCCCCGTGTATGTACACCCGTGTACGTGTCGAACCCCCCCGTGTATGTACACCCGTGTACGTGTCGAACCCCCGTATATGTACACCTGTGTACGTGTCGAACCCCCCGTGTATGTACACCTGTGTACGTTCGAGTCGTACCCCCACCCGTGTATGTACGGTGCGTACCCCCTATGCGCTGGGGGTACGCACCGTACATACACGGGTGGGGTACGACTCGAACGTACACGGGTGTACATACACGGGGGTTCAACACGTACACGGGTGTACGTACACGGGGGGTTCGACACGTACATGGGTGTACATACATGGGGGGTTCGACACATACACAGGTGTACATACACGGGGGGTTCGACACGTACACGGGTGTACATACACGGGGGTTCGACACGTACACGGGTGTACATACACGGGGGGTTCGACACATACGTACGGGGGCTGGGTGGGGGTTCGACTCGAACGTACGGGGGCTGGGGGGGTTCGACTCGAACGTACGGGGGCTGGGGGGGTTCGACTCGAACGTACGGGGGCTGGGTGGGGGGTTCGACTCGAACATACGGGGGCTGGGGGAGTTCGACTCGAACATACGGGGGCTGGGGGGGGTTCGACTCGAACATACGGGGGCTGGGGGGGGGTCGGCGCATACATACGAGGGCTGGGGGGGGTGTTCGGCGCGTATGCGGGCACATGTCTCTATGGTTGCTATGGGAGTTCGGTGCGGACGGTGGTTTTTCCATACGGTTGCCACATCGGACGCACGGGATGGATCGTAATTCCGCGGTCGGACTTCACTTTTCACATTTGTACGGTAAATCGTCCGTGGACGTGTCGGACACATTTTCCGACCCGAGGACGTGTGGGGAATAATTCCCAATGCGATTCGTATGGACTTTTTCCCATGCGAATCGTAATTGGCAGTTTGTACGGCACTTGTACGATTCGTACGGTAAAAAGACCGGATACGAGTCGTACGGGGAATTTTTTTGCCGGATCGTGATCGGCACCTCTGTGTTCCCTTGCGCCACAATTCCTCCTGTGAAAAATGAATCTTAATTGGCTGATCGTTTTTACCTAGGCATGTAGCCCACAAAATTCTAAGAAAGAGCTTCATCTTCTTTTTTGTCTGAGGCTAATGCCACATTTGTTAAATGAAGGCAACTACGTGGACCTTATTTTTCAAAAGCAGAAATACCAATGTATCATTTTCTTCTCAGCACCCTTTTTTTTTTTGTGAACAATATGGGAACAGACAAGGCTCTGTAACGATTCTCGGCTGCCCTATCTTATCAGAAAAGCTAAAAATAGCACCTCAGCGCGAACCAGCCACTGCGAGCACTTCTGGCCCCCACCACTTTTCAAGGTTCCTATAGTGTGCAAGCATTAATGTCTTCTTGTCAGAGAAGCTTTTCCAAGCAATGGTTTCTCCATCTGTTTACACTCACTTCTAACTCCCACCTTACTGACCTCGAGGTCAAAATCTGCCTCGCGCTCTGCGCTCCTCAGCCCTGAAGCTTGTCACAGACAAAAAAACCTTCCTAACTCTTCCTAACCTGCAATAATTGAACCCTTTTTAAAAACAAATGTTATATATATTACTTCTTTTAGGGGCTACAATTTATTTCTATTCTTAAATTATTAAAACATTTACTGTGAATAACTCACAGAACATAATAACATAACATACTAGTTTTAGAACAAATGTTTGTTACTACCCTATGCAACGGTACTCAGTTCATCAACCTTAAATGAATGAACGTCTCAGTAGGTCCAGCTAGAGTTAGAACCTTCAATCTTGATATTAAACACAAACCTCTGCACTGGGCACATTGGCTCACTGAGACATTAAAAGCAACCCCAAATGGGAACAACCTGCAAATTTGTATTATACCTAAATATATGCATTTACTGAAGCCTAAGGCACTTTAAAGCTATTGTAAAGGGCAAGAATGCTGTTAAAATAGTTTATTTTACCCAATTTCGACTTTGATATTTGGGGCACTTAAAAATAAATATCCTATAATTGTGCTACATATTAATCATCCTCAGAATGTTCTTTACAGATTGCAGATATTGGATATTAGACATATCTCTTGCAAATCCTTTAGAAATATGAGTTTTTTAAGCCTGCGCCAAGTGAAATTCCATATACAAATGTCCTCACTATGCAGTACAACACAACTTAAATTAAATTATAATGCTAGGAGGTCACAGTATGAGCATTAAGCTTTATAAATAGTAAAAAACGAATTTAGAAGCACTTATTTTTAATCATTATTTTTCATAATTAATAATTATTTTTGATAAACCCAATCATTTTTGATAATTTCACATATAAAAGCAAGCTGCATCCTTTGCCTTTCATTTTAGATGCATTCATTAAGCACAGAAACCTAATTTAAAACATGACACATTTTTGCGCCACTTCTTTTTTTTTTTTTTAACAGAACAATTATTTTAACATTAGAACCAAGAATATTTGTATAAAAATGCTTAAAGAGATGAAACCCTTCATTGAAATGTCTTCCTGTAATACAAAATAATGAACCTTAGTTTTGGAACCTTTTTAAAACAACATTTTGAAATGCAAAGTTTCACCCGTGTTTAACTGAGGGCGAAGTCCTGGCTGAGTAAACATTCCTGTCTATTAGAGCTGCTTGCTTAGCGACAAAAGCTTGTCTCTCAGTGTTGTAACATGAGCACGCAATGCGTGTTGCGTTTGAGTTCAGCAAAAATGTACTTCAGCTGAAGTGTTTGCCTGTTAATATCTAATACAATGTATGTAAGTAAAAAATACTATAAGTTCATTTTTCTACAAAACACACAATTTCGTTTTTGAGGCCATTGTATTCCTAGTGAATGTGAATTTTAATTTTATTTTTTAGGCATTTAACAGTTTGTACATGTGCATAATTGCTTACTCTATAAATTATATAGCAACATATAGCTATTTAGCATTTCACATGGTTCATTTCCGGATTTTTATTTAATTTCTACTTTATATTAGTTAACTGACATTTTGCTTAACAGACTGAAAACATCAAGAAAAACCACAAACACACATTGAGCTCATTTCAGACATAAACAGAAAGGGGTCAAACACTCAGGACACATACATTTAACCCACAGAAACACACATTTTAACCCACAGATCAACACTTAAGACAGAAACAAAGGACAGCCCACAGACTGTACTTAAACCAAACCATTTGTAAATACTAGTTGCAAGTCATATTTACAAGAAACGCTTCTTAATAGTGTTCCAAAAGACTGCAAAAAAAACCAGCCCAATGGACTGCTATATGTCCTGCCATACGATGTTGTCTATTTAAAACCTCAATTGTATAATCATTCTCATTATCTTTAAACTGCTGGGCAGCCTGTATAACAGTCATGCCCTTTTCCTTCCTATCTCTTTTTGCTTGTCTTATTTCTTTCTGTTTGGCTTCCTTGCGCCAAAGGCGGAAAGAGTCAAACATTGCCGGCCGGGCTTTTCTTAAACAAAATTGCTTCCAAATTATCTAATATGTCAGGCTCAAAGCTTCGTGTATTGGATCCATGCCTCATTAAAGGCAATGGGGCCAACACCATGTTTAGAATAAAGCTCATAAGTGGGAATTCGAACCGGAGGAATTGGACAAGAGTCCTCCAGCCGGGAATCCCTTTCACAACCAAAACAACAAAACTTTCTAAACTTAGTCAGACCAGGCATCGTTATTTCACTGGACTGTTCACAAACATCAAGGCGTTAAATCAAATAATATAGCACAAACTGTACTCACCCCTCGGCTTCGGCAATAGCCGAATCAAAGACCCAAATCAAACAAAATAGTGGGAGCTACCCACCAATACTTAACTAAGAGTCTTCTTACGCCAACAGAGGCCCGTCTAACGTCTCGCATTACCATACATCACCAAAAAGGGCCAAAGCAAGGCGGCAGTCAGGGCAGCAGCCAGCAGCCGTCAGGAAGGAGAAACCACGCTGAAAAAGACCTTCGGACCACTTTGACATGCAGGGGTCGCTTGACGTGGTTTGCGATTCCTCCAGAATTTTCTTGCGGGGTTCCTCACGACCTTCAGGCAAAACCGCTACCTCTGAAGCCGCCTCACAGAGGGCACCATTTGAAGAACCAGGCTGAATTAGGCCTGGCAGCGCAGGGTACGCCTTAATCTCCTGAGTTCACCTGCTTTGTTGAACAGAGACACAGGACACTCTGTTGAGCGTAGAAGATCAGGTTTATTAGCTGCAGCTAAGTACAGTTGTCCCAGAAGTACACCTGGTATGTTCTTAGGAGACTTACTCCATGGCGCACAATCTTTTATAGCACATAGATTCACCAAAAACACACCCAATGCATACATGTTTAGCCAATGGGAAGAGTTTGAAAACAAGATATAACCAATGAGAAAAGTTTGAAAACAAGATATCAAGTAACCCAAATAAACCTCTCTTGCAACTGTTTTTGTCACCCCTCCCCACAAAGTTAATCAGGGGTTGGGCCTACAACTCAACTTGCAGGTGGCAGGACATTTGTATGCTTTGGAGGACAGTTGTGAAATGAGAGAATACAAGTAGAGAATAGCGAAGGCCAGAAGATAAGATACGGCATGAGAAAAATACTAAAGGCTAACAGATAGTTGATATAGAGATTAGGTAGTCCAGACAAGGATTAGTTTAGGCCGGCTGGTGTCTGAGATGGGTTTCAAGACAAGGACGGAGGGGGTTTTTGACACGTTGCAGTCCAAGGGGCAGAGACACTTTGTGAATCGAGCAGCCTGTGTAAAGGCAACACAAAATGGCGGTGAATGTAAAATGGAGTCGAAATTAAAAGAACCTCAAGACATATGGGGGTGGGTGCATATCACTACCAGCAGTGTCCAGACATATGGGGGTGGGTGCACATGACTCCCAGCAGTGGACAGAGATATGAGGGGTGGGTGCATATCACTACCAGCAGTGTCCAGACATATGGGGGTGGGTGCATATCACTACCAGCAGTGTCCAGACATATGGGGGTGGGTGCATATCACTACCAGCAGTGTCCAGACATATGGGGGTGGGTGCATATGACTCCCAGCAGTGTCCAGACATATGGGGGTGGGTGCATATCACTACCAGCAGTGGATAGAGATATGAGGGGTGGGTGCATATGACTCCCAGAAGTGGACAGAGATATGAGGGGTGGGTGCATATGACTCCCAGCAGTGGACAGAGATATGAGGGGTGGGTGCATATCACTACCAGCAGTATCCAGACATATGGGGGTGGGTGCATATGACTCCCAGCAGTGGACAGAGATATGATGGGTGGGTGCATATCACTACCAGCAGTTTCCAGACATATGGGGGTGGGTGCATATAACTACCAGCAGTGTCCAGACATATGGGGGTGGGTGCATATCACTACCAGCAGTGGACAAAGATATGAGGGGTGGGTGCATATGACTCCCAGCAGTGGACAGAGATATGAGGAGTGGGTGCATATGACTCCCAGCAGTGGACAGAGATATGAGGGGTGGGTGCATATCACTACCAGCAGTGTCTAGACATATGGGGGTGGGTGCATATCACTACCAGCAGTGTCCAGACATATGGGGGTGGGTGCATATCACTACCAGCAGTGTCCCGACATATGGGGGTGGGTGCATATGAGTCCCAGCAGTGGACAGAGATATGAGGGGTAGGTGCATCTCACTACCAGCAGTGTCCAGACATATGGGGGTGGGTGCATATCACTACCAGCAGTGTCTAGACATATGGGGGTGGGTGCATATCACTACCAGCAGTGGACAGAGATATGAGGGGTGGGTGCATATGACTCCCAGCAGTGGACAGAGATATGAGGGGTGGGTGCATATGACTCCCAGCAGTGGACAGAGATATATGGGGTGGGTGCATATCACTACCAGCAGTGTCCAGACATATGGGGGTGGGTGCATATGACTCCCAGCAGTGAACAGAGATATGAGGGGTGGGTGCATATCACTACCAGCAGTGTCCAGACATATGGGGGTGGGTGCATATCACTACCAGCAGTGGACAGAAATATGAGGGGTGGGTGCATATCACTACCAGCAGTGTCCAGACATATGGGGGTGGGTGCATATCACTACCAGCAGTGTCCAGACATATGGGGTGGGTGCATATGACTCCCAGCAGTGTCCAGACATATGGGGGTGGGTGCATATGACTACCAACAGTGGACAGAGATATGAGGGGTGGGTGCATATCACTATCAGCAGTGTCCAGACATATGGGGGTGGGTGCATATGACTCCCAGCAGTGGACAGAGATATGAGGGGTGGGTGCATATCACTACCAGCAGTGTCCAGACATATGGTTGTGGGTGCATATCACTACCAGCAGTGTCCAGACATATGGGGGTGGGTGCATATGACTCCCAGCAGTGGACAGAGATATGAGGGGTGGGTGCATATCACTACCAGCAGTGTCCAGACATATGGGGGTGGGTGCATATGACTCCCAGCAGTGGACAGAGATATGAGGGGTGGGTGCATATCACTCCCAGCAGTGTCCAGACATATGGGGGTGGGTGCATATGACTCCCAGCAGTGGACAGAGATATGAGGGGTGGGTGCATATCACTACCAGCAGTGTCCAGACATATGGGGGTGGGTGCATATCACTACCAGCAGTGGACAGACATATGAGGGGTGGGTGCAGAGGACTCCCAGCAATGTCCAGACATGTGGGGGTGGATGCATATCACTACCAGCAGTGTCCAGACATATGGGGTTGGGTGCATATGACTCCCAGCAGTGGACAGAGATATGAGGGGTGGGTGCATATCACTACCAGCAGTGTCCAGACATATGGGGGTGGGTGCATTTGACTCCCAGCAGTGGACAGAGATATGAGGGGTGGGTGCATATGACTCCCAGCAGTGTCCAGACATATGGGGGTGGGTGCATATCACTACCAGCAGTGTCCAGACATATGGGGGTGGGTGCATTTGACTCCCAGCAGTGGACAGAGATATGAGGGGTGGGTGCATATCACTACCAGCAGTGGACAGACATATGAGGGGTGGGTGCAGAGGACTCCCAGCAATGTCACACTCCCAGGAGGATGGATGTCTTTCACACACTGCATGACACACCACATGTGGGTGTGAGGACATATACCACATGCATACCCACCCATGGCGGATGCAGCACAATACACACCCTGATTTCATGCCAACAGACTGTATAGTCATGTAACTGTATACAAAACTAAGATAGCCAAAAGGAACACACACTGTCACCCACATCCCAGGACTGATAGGAATGTCCAGGTGCTGGTCCAGACACCAAGATGTTGTCTCTCATGGAAGGAATAGGGTTCAAAGCCAGTAGATACAATGCCCACAATTGTGAGTCAGGTGCCCAAATACCCTGCATAACACGTACCATTTGTGTGTTAGGCCGTGATTACACACATGCATAGTGCTGAAAAGGGACAATTTGTCCCTGATGCCATTCCTACATACCCAAAACACAAGTACAGTGACTAGCAAGGATGGCCATTGTTGAAGGGATCCGTCACCAACAAAGGAAATGTGGACACATGTCAGCAAAACAATTGTGCAACTGTTTGCAGGGGCGATGTCAGGTGCCACAGAGGAAGGAACACTCCTTGGGACAATGTCTCCAAAGGAAGTGAACACACACTACCAATGATTATTTGCACAGACATTGTGATGGCACACAGATACCATGGTCCACCTCATGACCATCATACAAAAACATAGCTCAGAACCTTAACACATTACCAGAACACCAACTTCATGAGCCTCATCACCAACATCAAGTACCTGAAATGCAATAGTGTTGAAAGTAAAAGAAAAGGCTTTATTCAGCACAGAAAAATAATAAATTAATAAGACTATGTTCAAAGGCCAATAGCCAGTCCATTTCTCAAGTCCAAGGGTGGACGTAGGGGACCGCGTCCACCCCTACCTTGCCTGCACAAACGAACCTCAAGGTTTGTCGACCGGGGGGGGGGGGGCATCATCTGTGGCAGGACCAGGAACCGCAGGGACAGGAGGGGGTTGGGTAGGTGTGGTGGGTGCAGGGGTGGACGTCTCCACCACAGGGGGTGGGGCAGCACCAAAGGTGGAGGTGAACACAGCGCTGCACACTTCTGCTAGGGCCTCCATCCTAACCCCTGCACCTGAAGATACCCCCGGGCCAACGGAGGTTGTGGTGGCCGAGGGATGGGGTGCAGCGCTCTTTGGGGAGGGGGTGGACATGGGGGAGGGACTCAACTCCCCTGCCCGGGGACTACCTCGCACGCTTGTGGGGTGGTGTCACAGTGGGGCTGAGGGCCAGACCAGCCATGTAGCTGTCCTTGGGTGACAGTTTGGCAGGGGAGCTAAGGGGAATGGTTTTGGAGGAACTGGGTTGTGAGGACTGCGGACTATGACTGTGGCTGCACGTCTGTCGTCTTCCCCCAGGCCCTGTGGGTGTGCCTACATCCCCCTGAGTGTGCGTGCCAGGATGTGTGCGCTGTGCCTTACTTGTGGGTGTGCTGGATGTGTCTGTTGGGGTGCGTGCCCGTGACTGTCTGGGTGTGCGTTGGGCAGGCATGGGAGAGGGCAGTGTGGGTGAGTCCGGGGTAGGGGGGGAAGGAGCGCTGCAGGGCAGTAACTGCTGCCGTCAGTGAAGAGTCCATGGACCGCAGAATCCTGCGTTGGTCAGACATCATTGCTGACATGCCCTCCATGAACGACACCACCTGTGTGAGCAATCTAGTGTGGTCATGGAGGACATTCAGCATCGATGCCTGCCCACCTGCAACTCCCGCAGTATGTCCACAGACTCTTCACTGAGGGCAGCAGGGGTGACAGGGGCAGGGGGTGCGGTGCCTGGCACGAAGGAGACATGGTGGGACGCTGCACGGACAGGAGGGACGGGAGCAACTGGGAGGGCGGAGATGGGAATGGAGGAGGCGGGGACAGATGTGGGTATGCTGCCAGTTGGTGTTGCAGCCTCCGCCTCCGCCTCCTCAGGGAGTTCAGCCTCAGACCCGTCGGCGTCGTAGCTGCTCTCGCCTCCAGACAGGTCATCCAACTGACTCCCCTCGCCCTCCGTGCCACTGGCTCCTGCTGACTCCACAGCACTCGCGGCACTGTCACTGGGTCCCTCTTCCAGGTCCATGCAGGTGTCTCCCTCGTTTTCGGTTGATGATGCTGTGGGCAAGGATAAGAAACCAAAATGCATCAGTCACCTGTATACATCTGACACATGAGCACAAAACAATTGGTCACAGTGCATATCCGGCAATGCATCATGAGTAACAGCTACATTACTCTGCACATATGTATGCCCTGTACTGCCCAGTTGGTAGACCCACTATGCCACTTGGACACCATGAAAAAAAGAACACACCAGGCCACAACTTGAATGAGAAATACACTGAGAAGCTAGTGTCTGTGAACCGGTGAGCACAGCAATACAATGAAGTCATGCCACCTCTTGTTTACCCTGAAAGAAAAAGTAGTGGTGCACCCAAGGTAAACTAACACACCTCAATACTCAAGGTGTCACCACACTCAGAGACCTGTAAGTACTTTGGAACACAAAACAAAAAAATGTGGTTACCTTGGGACTCACAATACTTTACACAATCGACATGTTTTGAATGTGGAAATTCGCCATCTCGTGAAAAGAACACTCACGTGCCTGGATGAAATATGTCGCACAAGGCAGTGCACACAAAATTACATTTACCCTGTCATTGAAAAAGCTGACACCTTTTCTAAGAAGCCACAGTTAGAAATAAATGGTGTTGCAGAAAGTACATATACATGTGCCCACGGAGGTCTTGATGTCTTGACACTCGTTAGTTCGTATCACCAACAACAAAGGAGTCTCACAAAATCCAGACCTCAGTGGGAACATGTATATGGAGAATCTGCAAAACCAATTAATTCTAACAGTGGCTTCTTTGAAAAGGTGCCAGTGTGTTCAATGAAAGTGGAAATGCCGCTTGGTGTGCACTTCCTCAGGAGATATCTTTCATGCAGGCACATCATTGTTCTGAACACAAATCATCAAATTACCACATTTAAAACATGAAGAACTGTTGACAAGTGCTGTGACTGCCAAGGTACAATTTATTTACAGTAACGACTTGAATTATGTAATTTGTCACATGGCTATCCGTCACCTGATTACACAGTTGGCTACACATATGACCTACTGCTTGTCATCTGGAGTGGCACACATGTCCACACCCAGGACAATGCATAAGCTAATGGGCCTACAATTGGTTTGAAAAAAAGCCTAGCTGTACTGTGGGGACACCCTCATGGCAAGCCAGAATGTACACACAGATGTCAGCACACAAAGTCAAAACTGCGTTGCATCTGAAACACACACAGGTGCCAAAAAGGTATGAGCACGATATATGTTTGTAAAAAACTGTCACAGGCTGCAAAGCACGAACATTAAGTACTGGCCACCGTCACAGGGGCACTCCACGTTGATTTTCTGTACAGCCAATTCTCACACACAAGTCAGACCTGGCAATGAAAAATCAGGGTTGCACATGTATGCCCCTCCCGCACCCCCCCCTCATACCTGAGTCAATGTGACTGATACAGATCAAGAAGTGACACCTCTTATTCAGGGTTACAATAACTGTGCTTGAAAACTTGCTTCATTGACACAACATCACCTCATGGGGCTGGCAACACATATTTGTGACAAACAACCATCAACAGATTGTTGTGAATAGCCACACAGGCACTGCCCAGTGTGAGTATGAACAAGCAAAATGGTGTATCCCTGTCCAGTGGACACATGTAGCACACATTTGAAAAATACAAACTAGGCCAGGTAACAATGCCACAGAGGCAGACCTATGCTGAACCCACAGTGAATGTGCACAGTGTTGGATGACACACATGATTAGGAGGCCAGGGTGTCTCAGGGGACTGTAGTGGGCACACTGCTCCGTGGTCCTGGAATGAGCTGACTGAACCATGTTCAACCGTCATGGCACTATGCATATCTCCCACTCATGCACATCATGCCTGAGGCCACAACATTGGTCATGCATGCTGCAAGGGGGTTCAGTTGAAAGCTCACACTCCTATGTTGAAAATCATCATCAGTGACAACAAATATGGACCCCCAACATAGTGAACAGGTCATGGCACAGGCAAGGTACCAACACAAGTCACAGACCACCCTCCAACATGATGCAGAAAGCTATGTGCACTTAGATTCACGGGCACCCTAGATGACCATGTGCAAATGTGATTACACACAGACCAGGGGACACATGTCAAGGAGGGGAAGGGATGAAAAAGAGCCCCAGGTGACAATGGGGAACAGAAAATGCACTGCACATATCAACTCTGGGAGTGTATTCATGCGAATGAGCACTTTCAAAAGCAGGCAACACATAACACGACCAAAAGCCATTTACCTACCCCCTCCTTGCTGCAGTCTCTCCTGTAACTGCCTATCGTGGTCAGGGAAGACCACCGCCAGGACACGTCTCATGTGGGGGGTCAGGCGTCGGCAGCCGCCATGGGGGCGAGGAGGGTCGAGCCCCAGCTGGACCCGGGCGGTCCGCCGGGTCCAGCACCGGATGTCCTGCCACCTCTTGCGGACCTGTGGCAGCTGCCGACTACGCTCCCCCGCAGTTCTCACGGCCCTGGCGACGTTGTTCCAGATCACCCCCTTCTCGTAGGCAGTTACCTTTCAGGATGACAAAGTGACACATTATCAATACACCTGCTCCATGTCCCAGAGACACACATTAGAACATCTTTGAAATGTTGAACATGGCATAGCATGCTGACATCAATTGCCTCATTCACAACAAGAAATAGCCCTGTGTGCAAGCGCCAATGCAATACATGGCATTGAAAGTCAACAGGTTGCATGAGGGGTGCAACACACTCACTGATCATGCCACACACTGTGCAGCACATGCAACAGCAGGCTGATAGCCACCACGTGCCAAGCAGTCACATGTCCCACTCCACTGAGGCACCCTCAGCAGACTAGACAGACACACCCAGGCACAGATCACTCGCCTGTCATTGACAACAGCGGATACAACCCTCACTCTGCACATGTGCCATTTGCCAGTGGGGAGTCACAGGTGTCGTGCTAGCTCTGCAAGTCAGACACAGAGCACGGCTTACTTGTCACATCAGATGGGTAGATCTGTTGCCTCCACCATGCAGCTGTGGTGCAACACTTCACAAAGACACTCACAATGACACATGACAAGGAACATTCACACACATCAATGTCCACAAGGCCGTATACATCATTTGGATATTCTCACCACAGGTCCACTCAACTCATACACATCTGTGGGTACAGTCACCTGTTACACCGGGGGGACCACTGAATCACCTCAGGACAACAGGAAGAAAAGCCACCAAGGATTTGCCAGGCTGAATGTATCATGCACTATGCAGTGAAAGTCACTGTAAGCACTATGCAAGTGAGGAATGCACACAGGAACTACATCATGCTCTGCATGAGAGCCATAAGCATGACCCCCCCCCGGGACACACTCTAAACAACATTGCATGTGTGTCCCACCTGGACACTATATTGACTGTCACACAACAGGTGCATAGGTAAAGGTAGTGGAGTCAGCACTCACCTGCTCCCCTGGTCTCCCATACAGGCTGGTGTACTGTGGGAGGAAGACGTCCAGCAAGGCCTCATTCTCCTCCAAGGTGAATGGCTGGGCCCTCTCCACAGCAAGTGACATGGCCAGAGGAAGCAGAGACAGCAGCAGTGTTGTCGACTCTTGAGTTGTGCAGGCAAGTGCCCTCTCATGGGTTCTGGCTGCCTTATATCTGTCTTGATGAGGGGCATTCATTTTGAGGAGTACATAGTGATTGGTCTGAATCATTTGCATCGTACGTTTACTCCAATCTCTTTAAACATACACCAGTGACAGCATTTGCATCGTTCAAAATTTGAGCATCATGTCAAGTCAACAACCACTTTGCAACATTGTATTTTGTGGCCAACTGACTTTTCCAGGACACCTGATGGACAAATTCCAACTGAAAACTCGGTATCCATGACAACCAGCATGCATTTATGGCCTAACACTTGTCCCTTATGTGTCCCCTATGTAATTTTGAAATCCACACACAGGTACTGTGCGTTTCACACGTACCCCTACGGCACCTGTTGTACAGTGCGTTTGACCCGTACGTGTACGCACTACTAGTACACGTACGTGTACTACTAGTGCGATCCCCTTACGGGTACGCACTAGTAGTACACGTACGTGTACTACTAGTGCGATCCCCTTAAGGGGATCGCACTAGTAGTACATGTATGTGTACTACTAGTGTGTACCTGTAAGGGGATCGCATTAGTAGTACACGTACCTGTACACACTAGTAGTACACGTACGTGTACTACTAGTGCGTACCTGTAAGGGGATCGCAATAGTAGTACACATATGTGTACTACTATTGCGATCCCCTTACGGGTACGCACTAGTAGTACACGTACGTGTACTACAAGTGCGTACCCGTAAGGGGATCGCAATAGTGGTACACGTACGTGTACTACTAGTACACGTACCTGTACGCACTAGTAGTACACGTACGTGTTCTACTAGTGCGTACCCGTAAGGGGATCGCACTAGTAGTGTACTACTAGTGCGATCCCCTTACGGGAACGCACTAGTAGTACACGTACGTGTACTACTAGTGCGTACAGGTACGTGTACTACTAGTGCGATCCCCTTACGGGTACGCACTAGTAGTACACGTACGTGTACCACTATTGCGATCCCCTTACGGGTACGCACTTGTAGTACACGTACGTGTACTACTAGTGCGTACCCGTACGGGTATGCATTTCACACGCTTACAATGGTAATACAGGCGTACACATGCCAGGAATGGAGGGCTACCAGTCGCACAAGGATGTCCATCAAGTACTTGTCATTGCATACTTTCATGTGCAGGCCCTAGGTGTGTTAGCCAGTGATATTGCCCAGGTCATCTCATCTAGTTGCACAATTGATGTGTGATGACCTGTGGACACATGTCATGTGTGATGGGGCACTATGTGGCACACATCACCTTGACACTTGCCACATGTGTGTCTGTAGTCCAACTGTGTCATGCACAGCAGCAGTGGGATGACACAGTCATCAACACCCGCACCTGTCTCCTGATGCCAGGGACAGAGACACTCTATCAACTGACCTGTCACGATCAGCGTGCCCCTTTGGGACTATGTCAGGTATGTGTCATGTGTTCCCATGAGCTTGATGTCAGTGTCCCGTCAACTGCATCTGCTGTTGGTGCATCCAACAGGGGTCTGTGTGGAGATGGGCATGGAACACATCAACGCACACCATGCCACATGTGGATTCACACGGCTGTAGGGTCTGTGTGCATCGGACATCATATTTTCCCAGTCATACATGTCTGCGTTGTCTCAATGGCTGTGTCTTTGTGTTGTCACGTGTACCCCTTCATCGCACTGTGTTTGATATGTACATTTGACATTCCATGTGACCTGTGCGTGGGCCTTTCAGTCAGCTGTCTGGATGAGATGACATCCTTCCAATGCAGCTATGTGGTTGTGTGTCACTCCGGTGATATCTGTGGCTCTTCACTCAGACTGGCCCCCAAATAATTTCAGGGCATGTCATGTTGACTTGACAATCAACAGGTGTATCTGGCTTTTTGTAGGAGTGCCAGCAAGCTGGCATATGTGTCCTGTATGTATTGCACACACCGACTCCATAGTTACCTGTGATATTAGCAGTGTAGCATGTGCTATGTTCATATGTTCATTGACATTGATATTGGCAGACTCTCAATCTTCATTCTTACAAACAATGTCTTGCAGGGAACCGCCTGTCCCAAGACCAAGACCAATGCCAGACTTGGGTGCCAAGAGGGAACGTGCCTGCATCTGAAGTTACAGATTCACTCAAAAACTGATTGAGGACTTGACCGACAGGCTGGCACCACACCTCCAACCGCGACACAGGTATCCTACTGCGCTGACACCAAAGATGAAGGTGATGGCAGCCCTACATTTTTTTGCCACAGGTACGTTTCAATTCACCATAGCTGATGTTGGTGGCATGTCACAGACAATGTTCAGCCGTGTCCTGCGTGATGTTTTAGCAGCCATGTTGGAGCACCTTGATGAATTCATCACATTTCCTACTCCTGAGGAGTTGACAGATGTCAAGGGTGATTTCTATGCCCTGGGAGGGATGCCCCATGTCATTGGGTCCATTGATGGTACACATGTGGCTTTGGAACCACCACAGGCACAGGAACAAGCCTATCGCAATAGAAAACATTACCACTCGATAAATGCCCTTGTGGTGTGTCTTGCTAACATACTGATTTGCCATGTCTGTGCACGTTTTCCAGGATCAGCACACGATGCCTATATCATGAGGCGTAGCAGGGTGCCACAATCGATGCTGCGGCTGCACAACAAACGAGCATGTCTTGTTGGTGGGTATACTCTGTTTGTCCTGTGTGTTGCGGTATCTTTGGCTCTTACGGCATCTCCTGACCCACTTTTTTACATGATGTTTCCATGTAGGGGACTCTGGCTATCTCAACATGCCATGGCTAAAGACACCTCTCCGCAACCCAAGAACAGCTGCAGATCACAGGTACAACAATGCACACGGACAGACCAGGCGAGTGATTGAGAGGACGTTTGGCCTCCTGAAGAGCCGATTCCGGTGCCTGGACAAGACAGGCGGGTCCCTCCCTTATGCCCCGGAGAAGGTCTGCCGAACCTTCCTTGTGTGCTGCATGCTGCACAACATGGCAGTTGAGAAGGTAGGGCCACTCATCCTGGATCCGGATGAGCAGGAACATCCACCTGTGGAGGATCAAGGGCTGGCTCACGAGGCTAGTGATGAGGAGGAGGAGGAGGATGATATCCGGAGTCAGCTCATACGCAACTTCTTCTCATAATGGTGAGTCACTGGATATGAGTGTGCAAGCTTGTAGCATTGAGTGGCATGTGTTGCAATGTGTGTGTCCAGCTGACTGAATGCAAAGTGACTTGGATGTGTGTTCTGATGTGTCACTCGAGTGAGGATGTCATGCCACACAGTTTTGCGGAGAGACTTTCTTTGCAATTTACATGTGTCAAACATAGTTCATGTTTGGTAAGTGTCCATGTGTGCGGTGATAATTGTTTTAGGTGACTTCTTGTGTGTCTGTCATCCCCAGGTATTTTGCGCCTGTTGTCTGCTCGTGTCATTGTTGTCCTCCTGCTATTCCTCATGAGGATTGCAACGTGTGCTGAATCAGCGTTCCATGCACGGACGTGTGGAAAGGTCAGTCTTGGTAAGGTTTGCAGCAAGGATTTTTTGTAGTGGTACGGGTTTGGAATGTGTGGGGACTGATTCTGTGCATGTTGTGGTACCATGCATACATGTCTTCTCACCATGGAGCATATAACATGTAGCATCACTCCCATGACATGATAGTCACCCTTCTTGACAGTCATCTGTAGTGGAGTGTGGCGTCTGATGAAGGCATCAATGTGTGTAAACCTTGCCTCTGAAACATTGCAGATGCTATGGGTGGACATAGTGGGGGACATCACAACAACAGGCTCCATGGGGAATTGCAGCCTCTCTGTGTGCAGCAGGATGTGTTTGGCTCATCCCCTTAACTTGTGTGCCAGTTCATTGGGATTTACATCATCCTTGTTGTGAAGGGGGTGTCCAGCGTATGTCCCACATGTTCTGTCAACTGACCTGTGAGTCTGTTAATATGGATGCATATCCCTTTGTGTGTGTATGTGGAATAAAGGTGTTCAGCACAATCCAAAGTGCCTCATCTCTGTCACTGCAGCTCTCTTGACAGTTTGCATGCGTCATCTATGGCATAATAGTCAAAGATTGAGCATCTGTGTGTATGTGTACTTTGTCAACATGCATGCAGTGCTTTATGGCTAATGATCTCTGTTGTGCATGAAATACCTGGTTGGGTATGTATTTGGGCAGGTTGCTCCCCACAACGGGACGTGAACGCCTGCTGATGGTGTGTCTCCTTTGCGCATCTCCGCATTTTGTTGCCTGATCCAGTGGCTGTAATTTATGGTGATTGTTCATACATTTTCTCGTAGTGACCCATGAGTAACCTGACGCTCCTTCCTTTACATACACCTGTTGCACTGTGCCTTTCAGACCTTGTCTTTGTGTGCTACTTTTTGCCTAATTTCTAACCCCTTCCGCCTGCTGCTGCCTCACCTGCGGCACCGCCCCACCGAGTGCCCTGATTCTGCAACCCCCATGCCTCAAAAATGCTCTGCCCTTCCCCCTCCTCCCATTTGAAATGCAGGCGGCAGCTTTTCTGTGCCACTGTAGCCCCAGCGCTGTGCCAAAGGCAGGAACGTCTGAGCCTGCAACATGCACAGTGCACGACCCTCTAGTCTTTGCATGACCCACGTCACACAACAGGCTCATGCTGCAGCCACTCTCCAAGCAATGTCACCATGACAATCATCCTCCTGCTATCAGGCAACCCCTAAGCACACACATGACACCTTCACATGCTGAGTGTGCTACTCCAACTGCCTACACAGTGCTGCCCAGCCTACAAGACCCTGTCTGAACAACCAGGTAATGTGCCTCCTGCCCCACACCCGCTCCGTCCACCAGCATGCCATTGGACTCTGTTACCTCCTCAACACAACAGCCCCACACATCACCTTCATGACAGTAACCTGGACAAAAGCATCCTCAGCACATGACGTCTTCATTGCCATCTCAGACAAATACAATCACCCGCAGGGACGGCAACACCAATCCCGGGGGATGAATTGCTATTTATTCACAAGTACACCCTCAGAGTCACAAATCCAGGTTTGCTGCAACTCCATGGCAACCCTCAGTGTTACACTCTACATATCTGCAGGCCTACATCCACTATTCCGCTAAGCCATCAACACGTACATCTGTACGCACGCCCTCACCTCCACGGGCTACATGTGGCTGGGGGCCAGTAACTTCTTGCTGGAGGGGAGCCACACCACCATCCATCATTGGTCCATCAACATTTGAATCCACGTCTCCGACAAGAAACACACTGCCCCACACCCCGCTACCGATCCCCCAAAGATGCTTGATGTAAGTCACCACAGACAAGCTGTATTGGACACTCAAAACAACAACCCCGCCACACCCTGCAACCTCACGCACTGGATCAGCAACTGATCCAACAATCTTGCCACATTGACGGACTTTCCTGTGAAGCAGAACAACAGTTAAGGCACCTGGGACAAGGCAGACCTACTGGACTCCTACAGACTTAGCCGGACTCTTGTGCAAACCTTGCAACACAAAGAGTCATCATTTGCCTTACAGCCCTGGTAAACACCACACACAGCCATCACCATATCATCAGCAAGGACAAGTGGAGATCCTTCAGATAGTGCCGAGACACCCAAACACACGACATCAAGGAGCTCATCAGCATTGTGAGTGAACTGACAGCAGATCTCCATCCAAGACACCCCACCCTTGCAAGGCAGATCACATCCCTTGCAACTTTGTACCACTGCAAGCTCATGGGCATAAATGACACCCTTGGCACCCAGAGGCAGACAGCACTATTATCTGCAGGACAAACCCCCATCAGGTTATGGACTCCCATCAGCAGCAATGACACAACCTGGCTCATGTGCAACATACACTCTGGCTCTCCATCAGGTACCTTCCCACACAACATCGAAACCACATCATTCCACATCCTTGAAGCCCACGTCCAGCGCGTCCTGAATGTCTCCTTTGAGTTTGCCACATTCCATGGGTGCAGGAGGCATGCAGAGACCCAGGCCCTTCTTAAACAACGGACGGCAGTACCGCAGGATCTCCTGGTACATCACCCTGCTTCCCTACCCAGCAAATGTCATCAGGAAGACACTCAACAAGCCAAAGACAATTTACCTCCATGCAACCATCTCCAGGCAACCGGCACCAGACCATCTTCCACAGTAATCACACCACTGCAACCTTCAGCATTGCCACCACCAATGACAACTTTGCCATGCTCGACAATGGTGAGGCCACCACCCTTGACCTCTCAAAGGCATTCTACACCATGTGCTACCACACTGTCAGCTCACACATCTCCAACACTGGTATCCAGAGGAGGGCCCAGGGTTAAATCAGAAAGTCGCTCACCAGCAAGGCCCAGGGAGTCTGCCTCCACCCTGCAAAATGTAGTACACTGGGGTCATCTGGCCCATGCCACAGGGCTCTTATCTCAGCGTGACGATCTTCAATGTCTACATGACCCCCCTCTCCACCATCACATGCGCACACGACCTCATCATCATCTCGTATGCCATTGACACCCAGCTGCTCCTCAAACTCACCAAAGACCCAGCCATTGCCAGATCCAAACTTCAAGAAGGCATGAGATCTGTTGAGGAATGACTGAACATCAGCCACCTGAGGCTGGACTTGGACAGGACAGAGGTCATCATCTGAGGATTGTCCGCTTACAGCTGGGTCAACTCCTTGTGTCCCACTGGTCTGTGCACCGCACCAGCACCCAGTGGCCACGCACGCAAGCTGGTGTTCATCATGGACCCATCGATCACAATTACCATGCAACTCACCACCATCTGTACCTCATACTGCAACACCCTCCACATGCTGCAAATGACCCACAGATGGATCCACTCCAAGGCAAGACAGACCGTCCCCCTGGTCCATGACACCAGCCGGCTCAACTACAGCACCGGCCTCTACAGAGCACAACAGCAAAACTGCAGGAGAAGTTGTCTACATCCAGGGTGCATCCGCACACCTCATCTGCAACATCCCCCGCCCCAGCCACATCACCGTCCACCTGAGATAGGTACAATGGCTCACTGTGTGCTGCAGTATCACCTTCAGACTCCTCAACCACACTCAGGAGGCAGTCCACAACCCCAGACCCAACACCAACCTTGGATGTCTGTCATCCAACACCCTGTTGACCCAACTCCATGCAGCCCACCTTGCCCTGGCCACCATTCATCACATCCACATAAAAACTGAATGCAGGAGATAGTTCTCCCACCTCGCCAAACAGACCTGGGACACCCTCCCCGGGCACATCAAGATGACCCATGACCTCTACACCTTCATGATACTCTTCCAAATTGGTCTGTCTGAGCAGTATTGCAAGCACCCCCTCAGCAGCTTGAGGCCATCACGGGTGAGTATTGGGCTCCATGTCTGTATTTTGTGAAACATTGGGACCCATGTGTGTCCTCGACCGGACTCAGATCCAAGTGTATGGATGGCTGGTGTTTGTTCCACACTCAGGCATACTTCGACACATCCCCACACGTATGTTGTGGACTCATGCTAAATGACTGCAACATAAAATTTCATGTCTTAATTTTTTATTTATATCTCTAGGGCGTGATTTGTGCACAGAAAAAGGTGCTATGCAGGGACCATAGAATCCAAAGTTCACAGGGGGAGATGGGATCCTTGGCATTTGAAGTCATCAGAGTCCAGACCACAGTGTTTGGCATCATTGGTCAGACTGTGACCAGCAAGTCCATGTGGCAGATTATGTCAGTCAATGAGGTGATGCTGTCGCACATGAAGGCCAGGTGCCAGGCCAGGTGACCTGGGAGATGTGGATGGGCCTCTGCCTCTCATGGTCTTTTCCGTGGACGACCCACTTTCCTCGGGGACCCTCAGAGGCAGGCTTTGACGATGCTTGGGACGCTCTGTCGGACGAATCCTCCTCCTCCTCCCTCCCTGTGGCTGGTGGTGGTCTGCGCCTGGTGGCACAGGGAGGGTTGGCCATGTTGTCGGCGATCCTACGGAGTGAATGGCTTATGTCCCTTTGCACCACCAGGAACTCAGCCAGTCTTGCCTCCATCCGTCCTCGGTGTTCTTGTTGACTGGCGTGTTGCTCGGCCTGCTGGTTCTTGATCTCTGTGAGGGTCACCACTACCTGGCTGAACTCCCTGGTGTCACGCCGGTATGCCTCCATGATGTTGTGGATGTGTGACATACCGGTCCCT
This sequence comes from Triturus cristatus, assembly GCF_964204655.1. Taxonomy (NCBI): domain Eukaryota; kingdom Metazoa; phylum Chordata; class Amphibia; order Caudata; family Salamandridae; genus Triturus; species Triturus cristatus. The sequence goes on from NC_140579.1 coordinate 1,302,746,187, forward strand.
TCAGCTGGCTGGTCAGGTTCTCGCCTCTGCCGTCCTCCACTCCCACCACCCCTGCCCACACAAGCCTGGCCTGCCGTTGTGGGCACATCAGGTCTACGGGATCCCTGAGGGATGGCAGTGTCAGTGTTGTCTGCCTCCTCCTGGGTGCCCGCGGCACCTTGTCCTTCCTGGCCAGACTGGCTCAGTTGTTCACTGTGGGCAGGGCTCCTCTGTGTCTCCTGTGATGTAGCAGGAATGGGGGTGGTGGTTGGCACAGATGTTCCTGAACCAGGTTCTGCAGGGGCTTGGACACCAGAGGGTCCATGTCGGTAGGGGTCATCCGCGGAGTGTTGAGAGGCGTCGCTGCCGGTGGGATCAGGTTCCTCCAGTGCCTGTGACTGTGATTCTTCCCCCCCATTATTGGGGGGATATTCATCACGTTGCCCTGTGTGTGAGAGACAGACAATGTTAATGCTGTTTCATGCAACATGCATCTTTCATACACATTCAAGTTGGCACTGTTCCTCCAGGTAGTTGTATGTGCCCAGCATTCTCCTCAATGTTCACTTGTGGATGGGTATGTTGCGGGGGACAGTTTGATATGTTCTCCTGAGTCTTTGACATGTCGATTTGTGGCTTGGATGCTTCTTCGGCTATGTATTGGTGTTGTTGTGTTGCATGTCCATTGTGACAGTGGATAAATCCATTGCCTGTCCTGGTGGTGTCTGCTTGTGTAAGGTGTGTGTGTGACAGGGCCTGCTGGTGGGTGTAGTGTGATTTGGCCCTGGGCTCCCAGGTGATGTAGCTGTCCCCCCATGGAGCATGCTGCCATGACAGTGAGTGTGAGTTCCTGTCCTAGATATCTGACCTTGTTGTCTTGGTGTTTGTGTTTGCACTGGTCACAGGATGGCCTTCTGCTGCCTACACCAGGGCCAAGTGTGAGCTATCTTGTCAGTACTTTCCCAATCCCTGGGCATTGTGCATGGTGCATGGGTATGTAGCTAGGTCATGTGGGATGAGGGCAATTGTGTCTGATTTATGATTCAAACATGCGTTTTGTGCCACCCACCCTCCCAGCATACCGGACATCCATTCTTGGGTTGGTGCTTCCTGTAGCATGGGACATAGCATGGCCTTGCTTTCTCAATGGGGCATACACATGTTATTGGCATTAGCGTAGTTTTTGACTGTGGTTCTGGCCAGTGATGGCTTGGGGGTAGTTGCGTGCATTTGGTGTAGTTGGGGTGTGGATGCCATTACCCCCATGTTACGTAAGTTGTTTGTGTACTCACCAGGCTCTGCAACTCCTTGGAGTCCATGTACTCCCACCGGCGGAAGCATGGCCATCACCTTCTCCTCCCAGGGATGGTAATGTACTGGTCTCCGGGGCGCACCACCTCCAGTGATGTTGCTCTGGGTGTAGTCCTCATTCATTTTGCGCTTGACCGCCCTCCGCAGATCATACCACCTGGCTTGGCATTCATTCCTGGTCCTTCTGATGGGTGCAACAGCATTCACCCTATCGACAATCCTCTGCCACAGGCGTGATTTTTCAGCTATGCTGGTCTGTCTGACCAATGTTCCAAACAGCTGTGGCTCGACTCTGATGACTTCATTGACAAGGATCTCCAGCTCCTCCCTTGTGAACTTTGGATTCTTGTCTGTGGGCATGGTGTAGGGTGAGGGTGTGGATGGTTGTGGGTGTGTGGGTCTGAATGTGACGGTGTGGGTGTGAATGTGTAGAGGGGTATGTGTGAAGGAGTTTGTGTGAAGGTGTATGTTAAGGTGGATAAGTGCTGTTGTTGTTGTGCTCTGTAGCTGCAGTGAGTCTGTTGCAAAGGCTCATGGTTTGTGTGTGGGCCCTTTTTATTGGTCCATTTGTGAGTGTGGCTCAGTTTGAATTTTTGGTGGGTGTGTTATAAGGGGTGGTTGTGAGTTTACCCCTCTGTTTGCCTGTTTGGATGTGTCCAGGTCAGTCCTTTACATTTTTTGTGCAGTGTAGACGTGTTTTGTGGTGTTGTGCGAGTCGAATAGACCCTCCTTGTGCTGTTTTACAGTGTCCGTGGTTCAGTACGGTACAGGGGTACGAGTCGTACAGACACGCACCCCCATGCGTTGTGTATGTACAGTGCGTACACCGCCATTGCTATGTACGCTGCGTACACCGCCATTGCTATGTACGGTGCGAACACCCCCATTGCTATGTACGGTGCGTGCATCCCCATTGCTATGTACGGTGCGTACACCGCCATCGCTTATGTACGGTGCGTACACCGCCATTGCTATGTACGGTGCGTACACCGCCATCGCTTATGTACGGTGCGTACACCACCATTACTATGTACAGTGCATACCCCGCCATTGCTTATGTACGGTGCGAACACCCCCATCGCTATGTACGGTGCGTACACCCCCATTGCTATGTACGGTGCGTACACCGCCATCGCTTATGTACGGTGCGTACACCGCCATTGCTATGTACGGTGCGTACCCCGCCATCCCTTATGTACGGTGCGAACACCCCCATCGCTATGTACGGTGCGTACACCGCCATCGCTTATGTACGGTGCGTACACCGCCATTGCTATGTACGGTGCGTACCCCGCCCTCGCTTATGTATGGTGCGAACACCCCTATCGCTATGTATGGTGCGTACACCCCCATTGCTATGTACGGTGTGTACACCGCCATCGCTTATGTACGGTGCGTACACCCCCATTGCTATGTACGGTGCGTACACCCCCATTGCTATGTACTGTGCGTACAACCCCATTGCTATGTACGGTGCGTACACCCCCATTGCTATGTACGGTGCATACAACCCCATTGCTATGTACGGTGCGTACACCGCCATCACTTATGTACGGTGCGAACACCCCCATCGCTATGTACGGTGCGTACACGCCCATTGCTATGTACGGTGCGTACAACCCCATTGCTATATACAGTGCGTACACTGCCATCGCTTATGTACGGTGCGTACACCGACATTGCTACTGTACGGTGCGTACACCGCCATCGCTTCTGTACAGTGCGTACACCGCCATTGCTATGTACGGTACGTACACCGCCATCGCTTATGTACGGTGCGTACACCGCCATTGCTATGTACGGTGCGTACCCCGCCATCGCTTATGTACGGTGCGAACACCCCTATCGCTATGTACGGTGCGTACACCTCCATTGCTATGTATGGTGCGTACACCGCCATCGCTTATGTACGGTGCGTACATCGCCATTGCTATGTACGGTGCGTAACCCGCCATCGCTTATGTACGGTGCAAACACCCCCATCGCTATGTACGGTGCATACACCGCCATCGCTTATGTACGGTGCGTACACCGCCATTGCTATGTACGGTGCATACCCTGCCATCGCTTATGTACGGTGCGAACACCCCCATCACTATGTACGGTGTGTACACCCCCATTGCTATGTACTGTGCGTACGCCGCCATCGCTTATGTACGGTGCGTACACCCCCATTGCTATGTACGGTGCGTACACCCCCATTGCTATGTACGGTGCGTACAACCCCATTGCTATGTACGGTGCGTACACCCCCATTGCTATGTACGGTGCGTACAACCCCATTGCTATGTACAGTGCGTACTCCGCCATCGCTTATGTACGGTGCGAACACCCCCATCGCTATGTACGGTGCGTACAACCCCATTGCTATGTACGGTGCGTACACCGCCATCGCTTATGTACGGTGCGCACACAGACATTGCATATGTACAAGTCATTCCCCGTGTACGGGACGGACGTTTTCCGTACAAATCGTAAATCGGAAAGCCGGTCCGGATCGTACTAGTACGGTCGGACTGCATTTTTACGATTCGTACGGAAAAGTGTCCGGGTACGTGTCGTACAACTTTTCCCAATCTGATTCGTACGGATAGGGCTGATCCATATGTACTTTTTGCCGTACGAATCGTACTTCACGGGTCGGACGTGACTTGTACGATTCGTACGGAAAAAAATACGGATACGAGTCGTACGGGATAAAAAAAATACAGGATCGGAATCGGCCCCTATATGTACATAAGCATATCCATAACAAACTGCTTAAGTGGGAGTGAAAAATAAAAGGCTGTGGGACGAAGACAGGGTACCCAAGACTGTACATCCTCCATAACATGATGGATATTCTGCTGTCTGATGTCAAACCTTGTACGGCCATTGTAACCTTAGAAATAGCTCTGCTATCTGAAGCTGAACCAGTGTAAGATCTGCACCACTCTGAGGGTAGTCCCTTACTGTATCAGATGCACTATATTGTATATACAAATATTGCACACACTACAACGCTTTGAATCACTGACAAAATATCGACTACCACAATATCAAGGTACAAAAATATCGTGACAAAAATATCGAAGTCAAGAATATTGACATCCTATCTACATCATGGTAAGTACAAAAATATCGAGAGAAAAAAATATCGATGTCTAAAATATCGTTACAAATATTTAAAAAATTTAAAAAATCATAACTAATAGATATAGGGGCCGATTCCAATCCTGGAAAAAGGCTGTACGAATCCTTGTACGGAGCGTTTTCTCTGTACGACTCGTACCCGGTAAACTTTCCTTACAACCTAGGAAGTACGATTCGTACAGAAAGCCTCTTTCCGTACGAATCGTACAAAAGACCGTACGGGTAAAAAAAAACAACGATTCGGATCCGGAACAGCCTGTACGTGACGTCCGGACGTATTTAAGCAGCGGTTTCCAGCCCAGCAAGTACGATTCGTCCCTACAGCACTCTGTATGGCTCTTTTCTTACGGGAGCCAAAAACAGCCGTAAAAGGTCATACGTGATGTTCTCCGCGGTACGAGTCGTACTTCGACACGTTCCCAGGGGTACGAGTCGTACAGGGGTACGAGCCGTACATATGAATCGTACAGGGGTACGAGTCGTACAGGGGTACGTGTCTCACAGGGGTACAAGCCGTACAGGGGTATGAGTCGTACATACGATTCATACAGGGGTACGAGTCATACAGGGGTACGAGCCGTACAGGGGTACACGTACATATGAGTCGTACAGGGGTACGAGTCGTACAGGGGTACGAGTCGTACAGGGGTACAAGCCGTACAGGGGTACGAGTCATACAGGGGTACGTGTCGTACATACGAGTCGTACAGGGGTACGAGTGTACAGGGGTACGAGCCGTACAGGGGTAGGAGTCATACAGGGGTAGGAGTCGTACATACGAGTCGTACAGGGGTACAAGCATACAGGGGTATGAGCCGTACAGGGGTACAATACAGGGGTACGAGTCATTCAGGCATACACCCCATGCGTTGTGTATGTACAGACGGTGCGTACATACATGTTGTTGTAAGGTGCGTACATATGCATGGGGGGACCTGTACGACTCGTACCCCTGTACGACTAGTATGTACGACTCATACCCCTGTACGACTTGTATGTACGACTCGTACCCCTGTACGACTCGTACCCCGGGAACAACTTTTCCCGGGATACGAGTCGTACAAAGTTTGCTTCGTAGCGGGTAAAGTCATTCCTCGTGTACGGGACATTTTCTGTATGATTCGTAAATCGGAAAGCCGGTCCGGATTGTACTTGTACGGTCGGACTGTATTTTTACGATTCGTACCGCAAAGTGTCCGGGTCCGTCTTGTACAACTTTTCCCGATCCGATTCGTACGGATCGGGCCGATCCGTATGTATTTTTCCCGTACGAATCGTACTTCACGGGTCGGACGGGACTTGTACGATTCGTACGGAAAAAATTACGGATACGAGTCGTACGGAAAAAAAAAATACAGGATTGGAATCGACCCCATAATGTTAAAATAAATTAAACATATACATATAAAATATAATATGTATACTTAATAATAATCATATAATAATAATTTTTTATAACTTAGAAATTGTTAAAAACATTTTATAAATTATAAATACATATATACACATACAAAAATAATATAAATAAAAATATAAAAAATATATATAACAAATTAAAAAACTACAATATTTTTAATCTTTTTAAAATAAATTATACACAACATTAACTAAAACAATACAGCAAAATATTGGATAGCAGAAGGAATAAAATTAATATTCCAACGCCAGAGAGTGCAACAGTAGGGAAAGTGTTGGATAGCGCAGGGGTAAAAATAACTATTCCAACTCCAGAGAGTGCAATAGTAGGGAAAGTGTTGGATAGCAAAAGGGTTAAAATTAAAATTCCCACTCCAGTGAGTGCAACAGTAGGGAAAGTGTTGGATAGCGTAGGGGTAAAAAGTACTATTCCCACTCCAGTGAGTGCAACAGTAGGGAAAGTGTTGGCTAGCGTAGGGGTAAAAATAACTATTCCCCCTCCAGAGAGTGCAACAGTAGAGAAAGTGTTGGATAGCGTAGGGGTTTAAAATGACTATTCCCACTCCAGTGAGTACAACAGTAGGGAAAGTGTTGGATAGCGAAGAGGTTAGCATTACTATTCCCACTCCAATCATTGCAACAGTAGGGAAAGTGTTGGATAGAGTAGGGGTAAAAATTACTGTTCTCACTCCAGTGAGTGCAACAGTAGGGAAAGTGTTGGATAGCGTAGGGGTAAAAATTAATATTCCAACTCCAGTGAGTGCAACAGTAGAGAAAGTGTTGGATAGCGTAGGGGTTATAATAGCTATTCCAACTCCAGAGAGTGCAACAGTCGGGAAAGTGTTGGATAGCGGAGGTGTAAAAATGACTATTCCCACTCCAGAGAGTGCAACAATAGGGAAAGTGTTGGCTAGCGTAGGGGTTAAAAATAACATACTTATCAATTAAATATTTTTTTTTTATTAAATAATGAATTAATAATACATTAACAATCAATGAATTATAATTGCCAATAAAATAAAATTAATAATTATTTTAATAATGTTAAATTACTTCCCACCCTATTCCTCAATAAACCCTCAACCCGCTCCGCATAAAAATTAACACAACTAATATAATTATCAATTAATCAATTAATAAAAATTAATTACCAATTAATGATTAATTAACAATACATTATTTATCAATACCAATAAATAATAGTTAATACAAAATAATTAGCAATTAATAATTAATTAACAATAAATTAATTATAATACCAATAAATATTAATTAATAATTACTTAATTATAAAAAATTACTTCCCACCCTATTCCCCTGTAAACACACAACCCTCTCCTAAACTAAATTAACACAATTAATATATTTATCAATTAATAAAAATTAATTGCCAATTAATAATTAATAAACAATAAATTAATTATCAATACCAAAAATAAAAATGATTAATTAATTTATTATAATTAATTTACTTCCCACCCTATTCCACTATAAACCCACAACCCGCTCCAATAAAAAATTAACACAATTAATATAATTATCAATTAATCAATTAATTAAAATTAATTACCAATTAATAATTACTTAACAATGAATTAATTATCGATCCCCATAAATAAAAATTAATCATTACTTAATTACAATTAAATTACTTCCCACCCTACGCCCCTATAAACCCACAACCCGCTACGGAGCTAAAATGCAAAATGTAATTAAAAATAATTCATAATTTCTAAAAATTATGATTTCATTTACTATAATTAAATTATTTCCCACCCTATTCCTCTATAAACTCACAACCCGTTACAGCACTAAAACGCAAAATTTACTTTAAAAAAAATTACAAACTTCTAAACATTTAATACATATATTTAAAAAAAATACAAAACATAACAAAACTTGTGGAAGACATACATATAAAATGCATACTAAAATACATAACACTAACATAAACATCGATATTATTAATATCGATATTTTTGCTATCGATATTACTTACTTCGATATTAACAAAAACGATATTTCTTACCTTCAGGTCGATATTCTTGTCACCGATATTCTTGATGCCGATATTCTGTCCCTTCGATATTTAAAACTCGATATTTATGTAGGTTGAAGTAAAAAACTCGATATTATGTCTGTGCACCCAACGCTTTAACCTCTATATTGAGAGGTGAGTAGAATGCAAAGATTTGGAATCCAGAATAGTAAATATATGCTTACCTTGACAATGTATTATTAGGCACTGAAGTGGATGAGATATTTTTCTAGGTCGATATTAATACTCTTGATGTAGTGCTACACAAGCTCTCTGAGGATAGCACCCTGAGAGGAGCGAGCCTGGAAAATCTACTCGACCTGGGGTTGACTACTCTGCCTGAGGCCTGAGCCTGTGAGAGTCGGGTAGAATGGCTGAACATTTACCTGGAAGGGGCATATGGGAAAATGAAAGGACGATAAGGATTAATGTGGACGAGAATGCTAGATATATTTTGAAAATAAAGAGCTATGCTAAATTACAAATTACTTGAATTGCTGGTAAACATATGCCTTTTTGATCATATTTTAGGGGAATTATGCTTTAACACACAAATGTATCTATTAGAGCACTGAGATGACTGTGATAGAATTCATGTTGAAACGGGGAAAACTAAAATAGGATTTGGGCAATAAAGTTAAGGCTCTGCAAACATTTTTGATTATGGAAAAATATTGTTTAAATAGTTTCAACATTATTATTAAAGTAATTATTATCAGATTATTAGGCGGACAACAGATTGAAATGTAGATTGGTGAATTTTTAGGAAATGTTTGTGGCAGGAGTGGGCCTTCTTATCAAAGACGTAGGCACTCCTGCGCATGGTATTAGAGACAGACGCATCGCTGCTTTAAGAAGGATAAGGTGGGCGAACCATGGTAGAGATGATATAGGAGGCAGTAAATATCTGTCCCTACCTTTGGCTGGGAGGGTGCAAGTATCCGCGGGATCTTTTCAAAGTATATTAAATCAGAGCGCACGCATGCACGAGTGCAGTCCAGTCGAGCAGTCTGTCATTGTAGACAGAAATTGCCATTTGTGTGACATCAGCGCCCTCACATTGACAATAAGGGGTTCGTGATTGCTGCGTGGACACGCCCATAGTGCCGCTCATCGATGATTTTACTATTTTCATGACCTGTCATTCTAATGTTGCAGGAACAATACGACCTAGTCCACAATGCAGTAATCCAGCTTTTCAAAACTCATCTCGACAAGATTGCTTCATCATCAGGACCTGCAGGTGAAGAGGTGAGCGTGTGAGTTTATCCTCAGTATCAGTACATTGTTCATGTTCCAATGTTCAGGAGCCGGGGTGGGGGTGTGGGGGGGGAATCATTGCACAATATTGTAATAACCAATGACTTGTGAAGGCTTTGAACGTATGGATGCAGAATAATTGTTTAAAATTGAATACCGGGAAGACGGCAGTAGTTACGTTTGGAGGGGATACGTCACTTTGGAACTTAAATTGGTGGCCCGCGACAGCAAGACCATGCCCCCAGCCTGTAAAGAAGGTAAACAATCTTGGAGTCCTGATTGACGACCATCTTTCCTTACCTGACCAGGTAAATAGTATTACCACTTCCTGTTTTTATACTCTTAAAATTCTTAGGAAAATTCTTCCTTTAATTCCCATGTCCTTGAGGAAAATGGTTGTTACGGCATTGATTCTGTCAAAAACTGATTATTGTAATTCACTCTATATTGGAGCAAAAAAAAGTGTGATCCAAAAACTCCAGACCCTGCAGAATGTGGCGGCCCGGCTACTACTGGATCTACCTAAATTTAGTTCCATTAGCCAAATTACTCGAGAACAACTACATTGGTTACCCATATCCGCTAGGATCCAATTTAAATCAATGTGTGTGCTACATAAGAGTCTGCATGGGATGGGACCTTTGCAGATAGGCCAATACTGCAAGCCTAACACTCCACTGAGAAGTTTACGCTCTGCGTCGGCTCACCTGCTTGTGGTTCCAAGAGTAAGGATGCTGAAGTGGGGTGGCAGAAGTTTCCGGTATCTGGCCCCTAAGTTTTGGAATACTATGCCTTTGCATCTTAGAATGCATAATGATTTGCTACAGTTTAGAAAGGGATTAAAGACTTGGTTATTCACATGTATCCCCTCGATGTCTTAAGTTTCTCTCCGTTTTAATTTAATTTAATGGCAGCAAGCGCTAAGACGCCACGGCAAACATGTGCCCTACAAAAACCTATTTTCATTTCATGAAGCTAAAACACGTTGAAACAAACATGGTCTGGTAGGATTTTCTGATAGTCATATTTATACATGTTTTTTCTCTCCCTGAGTTACTTACATACAGAATTATGGAGACGTTGCATGTGACATTGTTCTACTGCTATTTTGTCTGTAATGCTCCAGTACTAGAACTATGTACATTAAAAAATGCTTTTCGACACCTCTCTACCAGTGGAGTAAGGCAGAATGATGGGCCTCCCCTGCAGAATGTGATGAGGGGCACTGAATCTCCCACATCTCACAGATATCCATTGGTCTTGGGATTAATGGGGCACTCTAAAGGTTAAGGTGCCCCCTGAGGGGTTGGGGCCCCCATGTCGAAGGGACTGCAGGGGGCCTGCTTCGTGCTCCCTACAGGCAGCTCCAACAATGTATACAATACTACACGGAGTTGGGTTTTTATCAGCCTTTGCTCATAATTAAATGGCTTTTTAAGTCAATCTCGGTTGCTTGCTGTTTACTGAATGGCTTTTCTTCCCATACTGTGTTTGTTCCACCCATGGGCATAGCTTCTTTATCCTTGCTTTTGATAAATTGCATCCTGCCACTGCAGTTGTTGTTTACCACTCAGTGGGAATGCGTGTCCTTTTTCTTTAGAGTGTACTTGCATGCTTGACCTTGCCCCACCCCTCAACCAGACATACACTCCTCTCCCACAATCCCTGCTGCTGTTGCTTTGCGTTTCTCTAGATGCCACCCTTGTTGAGTCGCTGCACTTTCCTGTACCTCTCTGTTTCCCCTTTTCAGCTGTCAACTACAGGCTGCTTTTAGCAGTCTGCTGTCAAAGACCTATTGTGGACAATGGCAATACAGATAGTAGGCTTTGGGCTATGTCATTGCTTATTATTGGTTGCCTTTCTTATCAATCTCATTTGATTGCTTTTTATTTCTATTTTTCCTTCTTCCTCTTCTGTTTGTCCCTTCCTTGGAGCATAATGTCTTTACCAACCTTTTGACTGCATGACCTGTGTCAATTTGATGCTCACATTCAGAGAAACACTTTCCTTTTTCTTTCAACACTCCCTGCCATGCTCTCTCCCTTGTGTTTCGCCACTCAAATCTCCTGCACACTCTGGGGCCGATTCCGATTCCGGCTGCAAAACGAACCAACCAACACGGACCCGGGCCGAATACCGACCGACACAGACCAGCGCCGTACGATGCAACGTGAGTGAATTACAACCGACACGTACGGAATACAAGCCGTACGACCGAGCCGTAGGGAAAATAGTGATCCGGCCGGAAAACCGACGCGATTTTCACCGACAGACACGAACCCGGAATGAACCCGACCGACCCGTACCCGTGATGTACGATTAGCGCAGTACGATGCAATGCGTGTAAAACCAGACCGACTCGCACGGAGACCAAGCCGCATGACCGACACGCACAGGCAACCCGGCACACAAGCAATAGAGACCGCCACAACCGATGCGTACCAAACACAGAAGATAGGCAGCGTGAATGAGGCGGAGAAGCCCGCACGAGACAACAGCAGCGTCCGTTTCCGTCACATGAACGTCTCCTTCATGCCTACAAAACCCAAAGGAAAAAAGACAAAAAAGGACCAAACAAGCAATGACAAAGCCAATAAATACCAAAGGAAAAAACGTGGGACAAAGACACACCCACAACTCCAACTATATAAAGGACTACAATCACTACCATCATCCCTTGCAAACAGGTGACACAGCCAGCAGCAAACACCAGTACACAGCAACCACAGACACACTCATAACTCACCCATCACACAACTTACACACCATCAGCACCTCATACAAAAGCACACACACATACACCCAGCAAAACCAACACAAAACCACCCTCACTTGCACCCTCATACACACATCCCTCACCACCACCACCCATCACCATGCCCCCAAAGAAGAATCCAAAGTTCACAGATAGTGAGTTAGAAGTGCTGGTAGACGAGATCATCAAAGTAGAGCCACATTTCTTTGGTACATTGGTCCAAAGGACCCCCATCTCACAGAAAACCAAGATGTGGGCGAGGATTGTCGACAAGGTGAACGCTCAAGCACCAGCAAGGCACACAAAGGACGATATCCAGAACAGGTGGTATGATGTGCGCAGGAGGGTCAAGAAACTCATCGCCCTGAATCAGTGCACCGGCGGTGGCCCTCCTGCCAAACCAGTCTACTTCAGGACCTGGGAGGAGAAGGTGCGGGACATCCTACCACCAGAGAGCGTCCATGGCCTAACAGACATCCGAGAGCCTGGTGAGTACACAAACAACATACCCAAGATTGTGTGGCAATGGGACAGTAAAACCATGCACCACAAGCAAAGCTACACTAACCAATAGATAATCATACCACGATGTGTATGCCAGTCAGACAAACACAATACCTGCCATCTCATAGTGACTGGGAACTGTGTCATGACATGCACCAACCCACAACCAAATAGAGCAAGCCAGTGGCACAAAGCCAAATAGACCCTGCCAGACAGTTTGCCACCACAAACACACCACCTCACAGTGCAGCTGACTGTCAGGAAGGAATAGTGGGGATGCAGGTGAAGTGAGTGTAACCAAAAGCATGATGGGGCCTGTAGTCACAGATAATGCTCCCCGTCCTGATTGGCCCATCAAGACCTCCCTGAAACATGCCCACATCACAGGGAGTGGAAAATGACTGACAAGATGGCTGACACTGGGTCCTGCTGTGGGGAGCACAAGGCCCTGCTAGGGCTTGTGTGCCAATCAGAAGCAGGACACCACTGACTGACATCCTGAAAGACAACTTGCACGCCCTACAATGGAAGCACGTTTCATGATGGGAAGGAGGACTGACAGCCCTGACCATACTTACCAGCATGTGGAGACACACACCCCTCAACACAAACTCCACACAACTCACCGGGTACAATGCATTGGCACACACCTCATTGCAATATCAGCAAAAGATACCCTGTACTGGGTGCTGCTGTGTGAAGCACAAGGCCATGCTGGGACTGGTAGCCAAACAAACACCAGGATTTCACAGTCAGCCATCTTGCCATTGATGTCGCACCCCCTCACAGGGAAGCAGAGTCAAGAGGGAGGAAGTATGGGCATGCTGGGAAGGGGTGTAGCCAAGAGTTTGATGGGAGTCGCAGTCACAGACAATCTACACCCACCCACATAGCCCAGCAAGCTCACACTGAACCATACTCGCGTCACAGGGAGTGCGAAGGGACTGACAAGATGTCTGACACTGGGCTCTGTTATGGGGAGCACAAGGCCATGCTGGCAAATGGCCAACAACAAACACCAGGACTACACAGTCAGCCATCTTGCCATTGCTGTCACACCCCCTCACAGGGAAGCAGAGTCAAGAGGGAGGAAGTATGGGCATGCTGGGAAGGGGTGTAGCCAAGAGTTTGATGGGAGTCGCAGTCACAGACAATCTACACCCACCCACAGAGCCCAGCAAGCTCACACTAAACCATACTCGCCTCACAGGGAGTGGGAAGGGACTGACAAGATGTCTGACACTGGGCTCTGTCGTGGGGAGCACAAGGCCATGCTGGCAATTGGCCAAAAACATATCAAACTCTGTCTGTGACAAGAAGGGAAAAAGCAGTGTACATTCAGGCATCTGTTCAAAAAGTAGAAAATGTCATGTTTGTGAACCATCGATGCATGTAGAAACATAACTCACATTGTGTGTCTCTTCCAAACACAGGTGGTGCTGGGCACCCAGCACCAAATGATGAGGATACCCAGTCCCAGACTCTGGCGGACACTGAGCTCTCTGGTCTGACTCTCTCTCTGTCCTCTTCGGATGACGACGACCAACCTGGCCCCTTCGGTGTGAGCCATCATACAGCACCAGCAGCATCAACATCTGCACCCCCTGTACCCACGCCTCCAGCATCTGGACACCGACAGGGCACCCCCGCCAACACAGACAGACCATGGCCAATCAACACCCACAGCACAGGGACAGAGGACCCCCCGGAAGCTACAGCAAACACTACCAGCAACACCACCCAAGGGGTCCCAGTCTCACCTGTGCGTTCCGCTGCTGGTCCTGCCCGTGTGGAGAGGGGTGCTGGGAGGGGTGGGAGGCACAGGGCGCGCCTTGCAGAGGGGTCTGGACTACATGATGACCCCCACCTGGCACGCATCTTAGATGTGTACCAGGATAGCACCGGAGGATTTGGCCAGGTAGTGGGGATCCTCAAGGACATGCAACACAAGCAGGTCGCCCACCATGCCCGCATGGAGGCCAAGTGGGATGACATTACTGCGGTGCATCGGGACATACTCCAATGCCTCTGCCAGATCAACACCAACCTGTCCACACCCCCCTGTGTGGCCACAACAGCTGTCGCAACACCATCTGCCAGCGCCACAGGGAGGGAGGAGGACTCTGGCGGAGAGTCCCCTGCACCGCAGAGGCCTGCACATGAGGATCTCTCCCCGGAAGAAGAGGGGTCGTCTGAGGAAGGACATGTGAGAGGCAGATGAACCAGCACATACCCCAGGGCCTCTAAACCTGTTCTGGACAATGTCCTTTGTGCGCAACCCGTTCACCTTGTCCAATCGCACACAACTCGCCCACATGACATGGAGGGTTCATGTTGGGCCAATGTAGCAGATGATTGTGGACTTTACTCTGGACATTTCATCTACCAGCACTTCCAACTCCAATGTGAACTTTGGATTCCCAAACCAATGTACAGCACCCACCATCGTGTGCAATTCCCTCACACATGTTTGTAAATAAACTCACCAGTACACCATACTTGTCTCTGTTGTGATTCCAACTTGTCATGCTCAGGGAGATGTCGATCTGCTACACAACACAGTGCATGCCAAATACTGCAACAATGTAACCAACGTAAGGTGAGTCATGGTGATGTGACACATGTGAGGGAGACACACCACTATGGCAACACAAAACATACTCACCATGGCCATGTTACTCATCATACACAATGATGTTGACCTGAAACGCATTGGCATGCACAGACACAACACCAACCCCAGTCAGTGGTAACAAGTCCACAGGTGAGGTAAGCAAATGTCACTCAGATGTGGGAAGACAGACAACGCACATGAGAAAACGTAGGACAGGTTCATTACACATCAGCAACACGTTTATTCCACAATAGTTGCACAGTAATTCTACGTAACAGTGGACACACGCTCCCAATGTGTTGGAGAATGGAAGTCCAGGAATGTGTGGTACAACAGTTGATAGGAATTGTCAACTTCCACACTGGTGTTGGCTTCTGTGTGTTGGGGGCCAGTATTGACCAAACAACAGGCAAAGTGCCCTGGGAAGGACAGACACAAGACACAGTCAAAAGCACAGAAGAACAGGAGAGAAATGCAATACGGATCACTGACGAAATATCGAGAAAGGAGAATATCGAATTGCCAAAATATCAAAGTAAAAATATAGAATGCCAAAATATCGAAGCCCTATCTCCAAACAGGTGAGTACAAAAATATAGAATCCAAAATATCGTTGTAAAAAATATAGTTAGTCAAAATATCGAATTTTTTAAATGTCTTAAAATGAATGTAAAATTAATGAAATAATACATATAATTAACTGAAACATACTTAAAAATACTTAAATTACTTTAAAAGTAATAAATAATTATTGTAAGTAAAAAAAAAAATATATACATATATATTAATGTAATATTAATTAAAAATATGCAATATTTTTTGCGTAGGATAGCGGGCGGGTAAAATTTACTATTACCACTCCAGTAAGTGCAATAGTAGGGAAAGCGTTGGATAGCGGGAGGGTAAAAATTAGTATTCCCACTCCAGACAGTGCAATAATAGGGAAAGCATTGGATAGCGTAGGGGTAAAAATTAATATTCACACTCCAGAGAGTGCAACAGTAGGGAAAGCGTTGGATAGCGAGAGGGTAAAATGTACTATTCCCACTCCAGTGAGTGCAACAGTAGGGAAAGCGTTGGATAGCCTAGGGGTAAAAATTACTATTCCCACTCCAAAGAGTGCAACAGTAAGGAAAGCATTGGATAGAGTAGGGCTAAAAATTACTATTCCCACTCCAGAGAGTGCAACAGTAGGGAAAGCGTTGGATAGCGTAGGGGTAAAAATTACTATTCCCACTCCGGAGAGTGCAACAGTAGGGAAAGCGTTGGATAGCGTAGTGGTAAAAACTACTATTCCCACTCCAGAGAGTGCAACAGTAGGGAAAGCGTTGGATAGTGGGAGGGCAAAATTTACTATTCCCACTCGAGTGAGTGCAACAGTAGGGAAAACGTCAGATAGCGTAGGGGTAAAAATTACTATTCCCACTCCAAAGAGTGCAACAGTAGGGAAAGCGTTGGATAGCGTAGGGGTAAAAATTACTATTCCCACTCCAGAGATTGCAACAGTGGGGAAAGCGTTGGATAGCGGGACGGTAAAATTTACTATTCCCACTCCATTGAGTGCAACTGTAGGGTAAGCGTTGGATACCGTAGGGGTAAAAATGATTATTCCCACTCCAGTGAGTGCAATAGTAGGGAAAGCGTTGGATAGTGTAGGGGTAAAAATTACTATTCCCACTCCAGTGAGTGCAATAGTAGGGAAAATAATTTAATATTTTATTTAATAAAAATATATATTAATACCAAAAAAAATATTAAAATTAATTACCAATCACACAATATTTAATAAATAATTAATTATAAATACCAATATTTTTTTATTAATTACCTATTAATAATTAATTCACAACCAATTAATTTTCAATACCAAAAATGGATAAATAAAATTTAATTAAATGGTGATGGAGGGGTAGGCGCCGTACCCACGCCCTCAGAGTGTGGGTACGCCCCGTACCACCATTGGAGTGGTGATGGAGGGGTACGCGCCGTACCCATGCCCTCAGAGCGTGGGTACGGCGCGTACACCTCCATCACCACTCCAATGGTGGTACGGGCCGTACCCACGCCCCCACAGTGTGGGTACGGCACGTACACCTCCATCACCACAACAATGGTGGTACGGGCAGTACCCACGCTCTGACGGCGTGGGTACGGCGCGTACCCCTCCATCACCACTCCAATGGTGGTACGGGCTGTACCCACGCTCTGAGGGCGTGGGTACGGCGCGTACCCCTCCATCACCACTCCAATGGTGTTACAGGCCGTACCCACGCTCTGAGGGCGTGGGTACGGCACGTACACCTCCATCACCACTCCAATGGTGGTATGCGCCGTACCCACGCCCTCAGAGCGTGGGTACGGCCCGTACACCCTATGAATGCGGGGTTAGGGTCCGTCCCACCCGTACCCCTACGGCACCAGTACAGAATGGATACACGGCGTACACACGCCACGAATGTTGGCATAGGGCCTGGTGCAGCATATAAGCAGTATATTGGTGTGTGTGTATGCACAGGACAGCAGTGTACTGCACCAAGGGGGCGGGTGGGATGGTGGGTGAGTGGCTGCAGAGGACTCCCAGCAGTGGACAGAGACATGGGGGTGGGTGCCAATCACTCCCAGCAGTGCCCAGACATATGAGGGGTGGGTGCAGAGGCCTCCCAGCAGTGCCCAGACATATGAGGGGTGGGTGCAGAGGCCTCCCAGTAGTGCCCAGACATATGAGGAGGGGTGGGTGCATATCACTCCCAGCAGTGCCCAGACATATGAGGAGTGGGTGCAGAGGCCTCCCAGCAGTGCCCAGACATATGAGGGGTGGGTGCAGAGGCCTCCCAGCAGTGCCCAGACATATGAGGGGTGGGTGCATATCACTCCCAGCAGTGCCCAGACATATGAGGGGTGGGTGCCAATCACTCCCAGCAGTGCCCAGACATATGAGGGGTGGGTGCCAATTACTCCCAGCAGTGCCCAGACATATGCGGGTTGGGTGCAGAGGCCTCCCAGTAGTGCCCAGACATATGAGGGTGGGTGCAGAGGCCTCCCAGTAGTGCCCAGACATATGAGGGGTGGGTGAGGGGTGGGTGCAGAGGCCTCCCAGCAGTGCCCAGACATATGAGGGGTGGGTGCAGAGGCCTCCCAGCAGTGCCCAGACATATGAGGGGTGGGTGAATATCACTCCCAGCAGTGCCCAGACATATGAGGGGTGGGTGCCAATCACTCCCAGCAGTGCCCAGACATTTGAGGGGTGGGTGCAGAGGCCTCCCAGTAGTGCCCAGACATATGAGGGGTGGGTGCAGAGGCCTCCCAGCAGTGCCCAGACATATGAGGGGTGGGTGCATATCACTCCCAGCAGTGCCCAGACATATGAGGGGTGGGTGCAGAGGCCTCCCAGTAGTGCTCAGACATATGAGGAGGGGTGGGTGCATTTCACTCCCAGCAGTGCCCAGACATATGAGGAGTGGGTGCAGAGGCCTCCCAGCAGTGCCCAGACATATGAGGGGTGGGTGCAGAGGCCTCCCAGCAGTGCCCAGACATATGAGGGGTGGGTGCATATCACTCCCAGCAGTGCCTAGACATATGAGGGGTGGGTGCCAATCACTCCCAGCAGTGCCCAGACATATGAGGGGTGGGTGCAGAGGCCTCCCAGCAGTGCCCAGACATATGAGGGGTGGGTGCAGAGGACTCCCAGCAGTGGCCAGACATATGAGGGGTGGGTGCATCATCCTCAGATGACCACAACTCCATGGGTCCATGAACGCATCCCCAATGTGCGACTATGTTGAGAGTGCCATATCAACACATCACAGACAGCAGTGTCCCACTCCCATGAGGATGGATGTCATTCCCCCACTGCATGACACACCACATGTGGGTGCGATGACAAATTACACATGCATACCCACCCCTGGCGGTTGCAGCACAATACACACACTGAGATCATGTCACAAGACTGTATAGTTATGTGAAACCCACTAAACTAAGAGAGCCAAAGGGAACACACACTGTCACACACATTCCAGGACTGATAGGAATGTACAGGTGCTGGCACAGCCACCAAGTTGTTGTCTCCCATGGAAGGAATAGGGTGGACTTCCCACAGATACAATGCCCACAATTGTCAGTCAGGTGACCAAATACCCTGCAGAACAAGTACCATATGTGTGCTAGGCTCGGAGTACACACATGCATAGTGTGGAAAAGGGACCATTTCCCCATGGAGGCATGGCAACATACTCTATACACAAGTACAGTGACTACCGAGGATGGCACAGACGATGCAGCCGGACACATTGCTGAGCAGGCATGGACATAGTTGAAGGGATCCATCAGCCACCAAGGGAATGTAGACACAGGTCAGCACAACAATGGTGCAACTCCCTGCAGGGAAGATGTCAGGTGCTACAGAGGAAGGAACATTCCTTGGGACAATGTCTCAAAACACAAAGAGCATACACGACCAAAGAATCATTGCAGAGACCTTGCATTGCAGGGTCCACCCCATGAGCAGCAGACTACTACATTTCCCAGATAACCAACACATGATCACCACCCCAACTCATGGAGCATCAGCACCAACATCAATACCTGAAAAGCAATCGTGTGCTAAGTAAAAACAAAATGCTTTATTCAGCATGAAAACAAAAAGTAGAAAAGGACACTATTTACAAAGGCCATAGGCCAGTCCAGACACGAAGTCCTGGGGGGGGGGGACACATGGCCACGCGTCTCCCCTAGCTTGCCTGCACATTAGATACCTCTGGTTGATCGACTGGGGTGGGGCATCATGTGGAGAAGGACCAGGCACCGCAGGGACAGGAGGGGGTAGGGCAGGTGTTGGGGGTGCAGGGACGGACGACTCCACCACAGGGGGTGGTGCAGCGCCAAAGGTGGAGGTCAGTATTGCGCTGCACTCGTCCGCAAGCTCGTCCAGTGTCTCCCCTGCACCCGAAGGAACCACAGGCCCCAAGGAGGGGGGGGGTCGGAGGGATGGGTTGCAGTGCTACTGGGGGATGTGGTGGACAGGGGGGGACTCAACTCCCCTACCCGTGGAGTGCCTTGCCCATTTGCGCACAGGTGAAACAGTGGGGCTGAGGCCCAGCACAGCCAAGTAGGTCTCCTTCTCAGACTGTGGGGCAGGGGAGCCGAGGGGAGTGACATTGGAGGGACTGGGGAGTGAGGCATGCGGACTCCCACTGTGGCTGCGTGTCTGCCTGTGTGCCCTAGACCCAGTGGGTGTGCCTTCTTCACCCCGAGTGTGCGTGACAGGAGGTGTGCGCTTGCCCTTCCCTGTTGGTGTGCTGCCTGTGTCTGGTGTGGTGCCTGCCTGGGAAGGTGTGTGTGTGCTTGGGACAGGAATGGGAGTGGGTAGTGTGGATGGCGCAGGGGTAGGTGGGGGGACGAAGCGCTGCAGGAGACTCACTGCTGCCGTCAGTGACGAGTCCATGGACCTCAGCAAACATCCGTTGGTCAGACATCGCTGATGACATGTCCTCCATGTACGACACCATCTGTGTCAGCAGTCTGGTGTGGCCATGGAGGACAGTCAGGATCGATGTCTGCCCAACCTGCAACTGCCGCTGAATGTCCACGGACTCGGCAGTGAGGGCAGCAGGGGAGACAGGGGCAGGGGGTGCGGTGCCTGGCACGAAGGAGACACGTTGTTGCCCTACACGGACAGAAGGGACCCGAGCAACTGGGAGGGCGGTGATGGTAATGGAGGGGGCGGTGACAGTTGTAGTGCTGCTGCCAGCTGTTGGAGCAACCTCCGCCCCCTCAGGGAGTTCAGCCTCGGACCCGTCTGCGTCGTAGTTGGTGGTGGTACTACCCAGGTCCTCTGCCGCACTCCCCTCGCCCTCCGTGCCACTTGATGCTGCCAACTCGCCAGGAGTGGTGGCACTGGTGCTGGATCCCTCCTCCACATCCATGCAGGTGTCTCCCTCGATGTCCCCCGATGATGCTGTGGGCAAGGTGAAGAGACAGGAAATAATCAGTCACCTGTGTACATCTGACACATGAGTCCAAACTAAATAGGTCACAGTGCATATCATGAAAAGCATCATGAGGAACATCTAGAATACCTAGCACATATGTAAGCCCTGCACTCCCCAGTTGGTTCACCCAACATGCCCCCTGAAATAATGAAAATCAGGACACCACAGCAAATAACTGGATATACAATTATACAGAGAAGCTAGTGTCTGTGAACAGTGGAGCACAGGCAGACCATGACGGCATGCCACCTCCTGGTCACTGTGAACGAAATAGTATTGGTGCACCCAATTGCAAATAACAGACGCCAATGCTGAAGGGGTCCCCACACTCATAGACCTGTGAGTATTGGAGAAAAGCACAAGTAATACTATCTGATCCATTGGGAAGCACAAAACTTTACACAATTGACATATTTGGAATGTGTGAATGTCCCACCTGTGGAACAGAACACACATGTGCATGAATATCAGAAGTCACACAAGGAGGTGCACACAAAACTACATTTACACAGTCATTGTATGAGCTGGCCGCCTAATGCCAAGAAGCCAATGTTAAGAAGAAATGTGGTATCAGGAAGTACATATACATGGCACCCCGGTGGTCGTGATGACTTGACACCGGTAAGTTGGCATCAGCAACAACCAAGGACTAACCCAAATGCTAACACACTGTGAGAACATGGATATGTATAATTCCAAAAAACATTTTGGACAGAAATGTACCCATGTTCTAATTGTGCCAGCGTCTTCCACAAAAGTGCAAAAGTGGTACTTGTGCACTCCCTTGGGAGACATCTGCCATGCAGGCACATCATTGTCCTTCACAAAAATCAAAGTGAAGCATATAAACTATTGGGACATGTTGACAAGTGTAGTGAGTGCCAGGGCACATGACTTCTTGAATAACAACTTAAAACATGCCACCTGTCACATGGCCATCCGTACCATGATGACACAGTTGGCAACACATCTGACACACTACCTGTCATGTGGAGTGGCACACATGTCCAGACACAGGACAATGCATTAGCAAATGGCCCTGAAATTGTGTTGGAATAAGGAGCACCTGCACTGAGGAGACACCCTGATGTGAACGAAGAATGTCCACACAGATGTCAGCACACACAGACCAAACCACATAGCATCTGGAGCACACACCCGTGCCAATAATGGATGAGCAGGAAACATGTTTTTTAACTTGTGACACATGCTGAAAAGCACAAACATGACACTCTGCACAACATGCCTGGGTCACTGCACGTTGAGTGCCTGTCCAGACAATCATCACACACTGGTCAGACCTGGCAAGGAGACATAAGGTTTGGACATGCAGTCCTTGCCCGCAAAAACACCCCATACCTGAGACAATGTGATTGAGACAGTTCAAGAAGTGACACCTCTCAATCTGGGTTTAATAAAAAGTGCATCGGGAAATCCTAAATGTACTCCACATCACCTCGTGAGGCTGCCAACACATATTTGTGACAAAAAACCTCAACAGGTTGTTGTACATAGACACACAGGCACTGGCCAGTGTGAGGATGCAGAAGCAAAATGGGGTCAGCCTGTACAATGGGCAGATGTAGCACACTTTAGATAAATACAAATGAGGCCAGGGAACAATGCCACAGAGGCAAAACTATGCTGAACACATTGAGAATGGGCACAGTGTTGGTATGACACACATTATACCGAGGCAAGGGTGTCTTAGGGTACTGTAGTGGGCACACTGCTCCATGGTCCTGGAATTATCTGACTGTAACATGAGCTGCCGTCCCGGCACTATGCATATCTCCCACTCATGCACATCATGTCTGAGGCCACAACATCGGTCATGCATGCTGCAAGTCTGTTCATTTGAACACTCACACTCCTATGTTGAGACTCAGCATCAGTGCCAACTGATATGGACCCCCAAATGACTGAACAGGACAGGGCACAGGCAAGGTAACAACACATGTCTCCGACCCCACCCCCACATGATGCAGACAGCAATGTGCACTTGGATTAACTGCCAGCCTAGATGACCATGTGCAATAGTGATTACACACAGACCAGGGAACACATGTCAAGGAGGGGAAAGGAGGAAGAACAGCAGCGGATGACTTTGGGGAACAGAAAATGCAATGCACATATTAACCCTGGCAGTGTATTCATGCGACTGAGCACTTCCCAAAGCTGGTGACACACAACAAACACACATGTACCTACCCCCTTGCTGCTGCTGCTTCGCCTGTAACCGCCTATCCATGTCAGGGAAGACCACCGCCAGGACACGCTTTATTTGGTGGGTCAGGTGCCGGCGCCCGCGGTTCTTGCCTTCTGGTGAGTCCCCCAGCAGGACCCGGGCGATCCTCCTGGTCCAGCACCGGATGTCCTGCCAGCGTTTCCTCACCTGTGCCAGGCGCCGACTGCGACCCTCCACGGAGATCACGGCCCTGACGGACGCTTCCATATCTTCCCCTTCTCGTAGGCGGTTACCTGTGAGGATGCCAAAGTGAGAATAGATCACTACACCTGCTCCATGTCACAGAGACACACATTAGAACATATTTGATTTGTTGAACAGGGCATAGTATGCTGCAAAATAATAGCACCTTTGCCTCCTCCATGCAGCTGTGGTGCAACACTCCACATAGACACTCACCCACATGACAAGGAACATTCACACACATCAATGTCCAGATCATTTGGACACTCTCACCACAGCTCAACTCAACTCACACACATCTGTGGGTACAGTCACCTGTCACACGGGGGGAACACTGAATCACCTCAGGACTATAGAACAAGAAGGGCCAAGAGGATTAGCTATGCTGAATGTGCCATGCAGCATGCAGTGAATGTCACAGTAAGCACAATGCAAGTGAGGAGTGCACACATGAACCACATCATGCTCTGCATGACAGACATGAGCCATTCCCCCCCCTGGGACCCACTCTAAACCACATATCATGTCTGTCACACCTGGACACAATGCCAGAAGTGCCAGTCACAAAAAGAAGGGGCACAGTCAAAGGTAGCGGAGTCAGCACTCACCTGCTCCCCTGGTCTCCCATACAGGCTGGGGAACTGTGGGAGGATGACGTCCAGCAACGCCTCATTCTCTTCCTGTGTGAATGGCTGGGCCCTCTCCACAGTCCGTGACATGGTGCCAGAGGAATCACAAGCAGCAGCAGTGGTGTTGAATCAAAGGTTGTGCAGGCAAGTGCCCTCTCATGGGTTCTGGCTGACTTATATCTGCCTTGCTGGCCTATTCCAGTAACAGGAGTACAGAGTGATTGGTCAGACTCATTTGCATCCTACGTTTCCTCCAATCCCTTTAAACATACACCAGTGACAGCATTAGCATTTTTTCAAATTTGCAGCATCATGTCAAGTCAACAACCACTTTGCAACAATGTATAATGTGGCCAACTGCTTTTTCCAGGCCACATGATGGAAAAATGTGATCTTTAAACTGGGTATCCATGACAACCAGCATGCATGTAGGCCCTAATACTTGTCCCTTATGTGTCCCCATTGTAATTTTCAAATCCCCACACAGGTACGGTGAGTTTCACACGTACCCCTAGGGCACCACTACTCCAGTGATATGGCCCGTACCCGCGTGTGTACGGCCCGTAGCACTATGGTAGTGTTTGTGTAGGCGTACGCCATAGTGCTACGGGCCGTACACACACGGGTACGGCCCGTAGCACTATGGCGTACACCTACGCCAACACTACCATAGTGCTACGGGCCATACCCGCGTGTATACGGCCCGTAGCACTATGGTAGTGTTGGCGTAGGCGTACGCCATAGTGCTACGGGCCATACCCGCGTGTATACGGCCCGTAGCACTATGGTAGTGTTGGCGTAGGCGTACGCCATAGTGCTATGGGCCATACCCGCGTGTGTACGGCCCGTAGCACTATGGCGTACGCCTACGCCAACACTACCATAGTGCTACGGGCCGTACACACGCGGGTACGGCCCGTAGCACTATGGCGTATGCCTACGCCAACACTACCATAGTGCTACAGGCCCTACACACGCGTGTACGGGCCATATCTCCATGGCGTACGCCTACGGCGACACTCCCATAGGGATAGGACCAGTGTGTACACGTACGTGTGTACGGTCCGTACACACACGCGTACTCCTACCCAAACCCCATATAGTGATACGCCCTCAGAGCGTGTGTACAGTGTGTTTCACATCTTACACTGGTGATAGGAGGCGCACAGGAAAGGAATGGAGGTGTCTGACTCGCACAAGGAGTGCTGATGTCATTCCACACATTTTAGCTGACACACTCAATTGACAACTAGCATGGTGTCAGCCTTATTCATGTAGAGTACATGACCATGCATGCGGATGACTATGTTTTTCCTGACTTTTTTGTGTGTCTCTCATCGCCAGGTAGTTGCGCATGCTGTCTGCTCGTGGCATCGTTGTGCTCCTGCTATTCCTCATGAGTAATGCAACGTGTGCTGAATCAGCGTTACATGCACGGACATGGTGAAAATTCTCCTTTGGGTAAGGATTGCAGCAAGGCATTTTGGGTGTGGTAGTTGTTTGTAATGTGTGGGCACTGCTCCTGTGCAGGTTTTGTTACTATGCATACATGTTGACTCACCATGGGGCACATGACATGTAGCATGACTCACATGAATTGATAGTCACACTTCGTGACAGTCATCTGTTATGGGATTGTGGTTTTTGATGAAGGCATCAATGTGTGTACAACTTCCCTCGGAAACATACGGGAGGCTACGGGTGGACATATTGCGGGACATCCCCATAAGAGGCTCAATGGGGAATTGCAGCCTCTCCATGTGCAGCAGGGGATGTTTGGCTCACCCCCTTCACTTGTGTGCCACTCCCATTGATTTACAGCATCTGTGGTGCGAAGGGGGTGTCCAGTGTAGGTCCCACATGTTAATCCAAAAGACCTGTGAGTCTGTTAATATTGATGCATTTCCATAGGTGTGAGCCTGAGTAATAAAGGTGTTCCTCAGCCTCCAAGGTGCTTCATCTCTGTCAATGCAGGTCTCTTGCCACTGTGCATGCGCCATCTCTGGCATGGTTGTCAAGGATTGTGCATATGAGTCTATGTGTAGATTAGCAACCTGCATGCTGTTCTACATGTATTTGATTCTCTATTGTGCATGAAGTCCATGGCTGTGTATGTGTTTTGGTATGTTGGTCCCCACAACGGGCCTTCAACACCTTCTGGGGTGTGTTTCCTGTGCGCAGCTTGGCCTTCAGTTTCATGATCCGGTGTCAGTCATCTTTGGGGATTGTGCATCCTTTGTCTCTGGGTGTGCCATTGAAAACCGGTCACTCCTTCCTTGACATACACCTGTTGCAGTAGTCCTTTCTGACATCCTAGTCTCTGTGTGGAAATTGTGGCATAGTTCCCAGGACATGCCGCCTGCTGTTGTGTTGCAGCCACTGCAGCAAGGGCACATGAAGTTTCCTGATTTGGCAACACACACACATCAAAGATGCTCCTCCCTTCCTCCATCAACCCATTCATTTGGCTGTCATCAGCTTGTCTGTGCCACAGTTGCGGCCACGCGGTGCCAAAGGCTGGACCGTCTGCACATACAACGTGCACATTGCACGAGCCTCATGTCCTTGCATGACCCACATCACACTACAGTCTGATGTTGCAGCCACCCTCCAAGCAATGTCCATCCACACATCTGCCGCCAGCTCTCAGGCATACACTCAGCGCACACACAACACCTTTGCATGATGAGTGTGCAACTCCGACTGCCTACACAGCGCTGCCATGCCTTCCAGGCCCTGTCACACCCACCAGGTCATGTCCCTCCTACTCCCCACCGGCTCTGTACCCCGGCAAGGCCATGGGAGTGGGACTCTAGGCTTCTGCATGTAGTATGCTGTCGTTGTGAGGCACATGGCACAGGTATCATCTCTCAGCGTGTCAATCTACAATGTGTCCAGGACCCCCCTCTCTACAATCACATGCGCACACAACCTCATCATCAACTCGTATGCCATTGACAGCCAGGTGCTCCTCACCCTCACCAAGGACGCAGACATTGCCAGTTCCAATATTCTAGATTGCGTGAGATCCATTGATGAATGGCAGAACAGCAGCCACCTGAGGCTGGACTTGTACAGGACTGAGGTCAACATCTGAGGATTGTCCCCTTACAGCTGGGTCAACTGCTTGTGTCCCGCCCGCAGAAGCCCCGCACAAGCACCCAGTGTCCATGCACACAAGATGGTGTGCATCATGGATTGCTTGCTCACATTTGCCATGGTAATCACCAGCATCTGTGCCTCAGACTGCAACACCCTCTGCATTATGCACATGATCTCCAGATAGATCCACTCCAAGGAAAGACGGACCATCCCCCAGGTCCACGACAACATCCGTGTCAAATACTGCCCTGCCCTCTACGGGGCAGCCACATCCAAACTCCCAGGACACTTGTCCACATCCAGGCTGCATCTGCACACCTCAGCTGCAACATCCCGCGCCCCAGCCACATCACCGTCCAGCAGAGATAGCTGCAATGGATCACTGTGTGCTGCAGGATGACCTTCAGACTCCCCACCCACACTCAGGAGGCAGGCCACAACCCCAACCCAACACCAACCTTGTACCACTGTCCTCCGTGACCCCGTAGTGCCATCTCCGTGCATCCAACCTTGACCTGGCCACCATTCTTCAGATCCACCGTACTCCAGCATGCAGGACATAGTTCTCCCACCTGGGAACACATACCTGGGACTCCCTCCCTGGGAACCTCCAAATGAGGTATGACCTCTACGCCTTAATGATACTCTTCCAAATAGATCTGTCCGCACAGTATTGCAAGCAACCCCTCAGCAGCTTGAGGCCATCACAGGTGAGTATTGTGCTTCATGTCTGCATTGACTGATAAATTGTGACCCATGTGTGTCCTGTACCAGACTCAGATCCCAGGGTATGGATGGCTGGAGTTAGTTCAACACTCAGGCATAGTTTGACATTTACACACACATATGTTGTGGACTAATGCCAAATAACAGCAACATCTCATGAAAAAAAATTTTTTTTATTTTTGGTGGGGTAAGTCTTTTGGTAGATGTACTAAGGTGCTCTACCGGGTGCATAGAATCCAGAGTTCACAGGTGGAGATGGCATCCTTGTCAGTTGGAGTCATCAGAGTCCAGACCACAGTGTTGGTCATCATTGGTCAGACTGTGACCAGCAAGTCCATGTGGCAGAGAATGTCATTGGATGAGGTGCTGCTGTTGCGCCAGAGGGCCAGGTGCCAGGCCAGGTGACCTGGGAGATGTGGATGGTCCGCTGACTCTCACGGTCTCTTCCGTGGACGACCCACCTTCCTGGGGGGACCCTCAGATGCAGGCCTTGACGATGCTTGTGATGCTCCGTCAGACGAATCCTCCTCCTCCTCCCTCCCTGTGGCTGGTGGTGGTCTTCACCTGGTGGCACAGGGAGGGTTGCCCATGTTGTCGGCGATCCGACGGAGTGAACGGCTCATGTCCGTTTGCACCGCCAGGAGCTCAGCCAGTCTTGCCTCCATCCGTCCTTGGTGTTGTTGTTGACTGGCATGTTGCTCGGCCTGCAGGTTCTTCCTCTCGTCGAGGGTCCCCTTCATTTCTGTGAGGCTCAACACTACCTGGCTGATACCCCTGCCCACACGAGCCAAGCCTGCCGTTGTGGGCACATCGAGTCTACGGGACCCCTGAGGGATGGCATTTGCAGGGTTGTCTGCCTCCTCCTGGGTGACCGGAGAACCTTGTCCCTCCTGGTCAGACTGGCTCTGTTGTTCAGTGCGAGCAGGGCTCCTGGGTGTCTCCTGGGATGTGGCAGGAATGGGAGTGGGGGTTGGCACAGATGTACCTGACGCAGGTGCTGCAGGGGCTTGGGCACCAGAGGGGCCAGGTTGGTCGGGGTCATCCACGGAGTGTTGAGAGTCGTTGCTGCCGGTGGGATCATCTTCACGCTGAGCCTGGGGCTGTGATTGTTCCCCCCCATTGTTGGGGGGAGGTCGATGACGTTGCCCTGTGTGTGAGAGAGAGACAATGTTAATGCTGTTTCATGCCACATCCATGTTTCATACATATTCAAGTTGTCACAGGTAGTTGGATGTGCCTAGCATTCCTCTCAATGTACACTTGGGGATGGGTATGTTGCGGGGGACAGATTGGTATGTTCTCCTGAGTGTTTGACGAGTCGATTTTTGGCTCGGATGCTTATCTGGCGATGGATTGGTCTTGTTGTGTCACATGTCCATTGTGAGAGTGGGTTAATCCGTTGCCTGCCCCGGGGGTGTGTGCTTGTGTGAGGGGGGTGTGTGACCGGGCCTGCTGTTGGGTGTAGTGTGATTTGTCATTGGGTCTCCCAGGTGATGTGTCTGTCCCCTCATGGTGCATGCTGGCATGACAGTGAGTTTGAGTGCCTGTGCTAGATATCTGAGCTTGTGTAGTTGGTGTTTGAGTGTACAGTGGTCACAGGAGGGCCTTGTGCTGCATACAGCAGGGCCAAGTGTCAGCTACCTTGTCAGTACTTTGCCAGTCCCTGTGCATTGGGCATGGTGCATGGGTATGTACCTAGGCCATATGGGCTGAGGGCATTGGTGTCTGCTTCTGAGTCGCACAGTGTGTTGTGTGAGCCCCAACCTCCCAGCATCCCGGACATCCAGTCTTGGGTTTGTGGTTGGTGTGGCCTGGGACATGGCATTGCCTTTATTTGTGAATGGGGCATGGAGACGTTAGTGGCATGAGCATGGTTTTTGAGTGTGGTTGTGTGCGGTGAGGGCTTGTGGGAAGTTGCGTGCATTTTGTGTATTTGTGGTGTGGATGGCATTTCCCCCATGTTACGTGAGTTGTTTGTGTACTCACCAGGCTCTGCGACTCCTTCGACTCCGTGTACTCCCACCGGTGGAAGCATGGCCATCACCTTCTCCTCCCAGGGATGGCAATGTACGGGTCTGCGGGGCAGCCCGCCTCCAGTGATGTTACTCTGGGCATATTCCTCGTTCATTTTCCTCTTGACTGCCCTGCACAGATCGTACCACCTGGCTTGGCATTCATGCCTGGTCCTTGGGATGGGCGCAACAGCATTCACCTTATCGACAATCCTCTGCCACAGGCTTTTTATTTAGGCTATGCTGGTCTGTCTGACCAATGTTCCAAACAGCTGTGGCTCAACTCTGATGACTTCGTTGACGAGGGGGTCCAGCTCCGCCCTTGTGAACTTTGGATTCTTGTCTGTGGGCATGGTGTGGGGTGTGGATGGTTGTGGGTGTGTGGGTGTGAATGTGACGGTGTGTGTGTGAATGTGAAGAGGGGGTGTTTGTGAATGAGGTTGTGTGAAGGTGTGTAAGTGAAGGTGTAGTTAAGGTGTAAGTAAGGTGCAGTTGTTTGTCTGTGCAGTCTGTCAGCAGTGGGTCTGTTGCAAAGGCTCATGGGTTGTGTGTGTGGGCCCTTTTTATTGGTCCATTTGTGGGTGTGGCTGGGTTTGAATTTGTGGTGGGTGTGTTATAAGAGGTGGTTGTGATTTAGGGCCTCTGTTTGCCTGTTTGGATGTGCCAGGTCCATCATGGAGATGTATTTTGTCATGTAGACGTGTTTTGTGGTGTTGTGCGAGTCAAATTGACCCTCCTTGTGCTGTTTTACAGTGTCCTGGTTCTGTACGAGTATTTTTCGCGTAGGTAAGGTCCGTACATACGCGATACTGGGTGAGGGTGCTGGGGTACGGTGTTGGGGTACGGTGCGTACATGTGCGTGGCTGTGCTACGGTGTTGGGGTACGGTGCGTACCGGTGCGGGGATGTGCTAGGGTGTTGGGGTATGGTGCGTACTGGTGCGGGGATGTGCTACGGTGTTGGAGTACGGTGCGTACAGGTGCGGGGATCATCTAGGGTGTTGGGGTACGGTGCGTACAGGTGTGGGGCTGTGCTACGGTGTTGGGGTACGGTGAGTACAGGTGCGGGGCTGTGCTACGGTGTTGGGGTATGGTGCGTACTGGTGCGGGGATGTGCTATGGTGTTGGGGTCAAGTGCGTACAGGTACGGGGCTGGGCTATGGTGTTTAGGTACGGTGCGTACAGGTACGGGGCTGGGCTATGGTGTTGGGGTACGGTGCGTACAGGTACGGACGGGGCTGGGAGACGGGCCTGGGGTGCGGCATGTACAGGTGGGGGGCTGGGGTACGGGGCGTACAGGTGCGGGGCTGAGAGACGGGCCTGGGGTGCGGCGCATACAGGTGCGGGGCTGTGCTATGGTGTTGGGGTATGGTGCGGAGGGGGGTACGGTGCTGACATACGGGGGTACGGTGCTGACATGTGCGGGGTGAGGGGGGCTGTACGACTCGTATCCGGGCACAAGTTTAGCCGTGTACATGTGTGCTACAGCGTTCGCTCCGTACGGTGCCTTTTACATGCGGTTGTGTATTCGGACGGGCGGTACGGATCGTACTTGCGCGCTCGGACTTCTGTTTTACGATTTGCACGTAAAAATGTCCGGCTCCCTATCGGACACTTTTCCCGACGCTATTCGGACGTAAAAATTTCCGGCTCCCACTCCGACCATTTTCCCGACACAATTCGTATGTATTTTTCACGTACAAATCGTACTTCGCAGTTTGTACGGTACTTGTACGAATCGTACGTGAAATTTTTTTACCCGGATCGGAATGGGCACCATAATGTACTATAATTAAATTACTTCCCACCCTAATCCCCTATAAACCCACAACCCGCTACGGAATTAAATTACACAAAAATTAAATAATATAAAATTCATTACTTTAAAAATATTCAAACATACATTCCAAAATTAATACATACTTTTAACACATATACTAACACTTAAAACACTATAAAAAAATTCGATATTTATAACAACTATATTATGACTGTCGATATTACTTACTTCTATATTATTTAAATCGATATTTCTTACCTGATTTTCGATATTCTTCACCACTATATTTTGGCAATTCGATATTCTGTCCATTCTATATTAAAAACTCGATATTCTGTCCTGGCGATATTTTTTATTCGATATTATGTCTGTTTACCATGCAATACACATGCACAAAACATGTTGCAAGACACCTACACAAACACTAGTTAGCAGTGCCACCCTATTGTGGAGTACACACAACCTGAATGAACACATCACAGCACGCATCCAATCAAGCGGCACACAGACACTCTCAGACAGCAACAGAGCTGGCACAACACATTCCAGGCTACCTCCATACATTCACATAACAACCCTGGAAACTCAGATTCAGGTGAAGAAGTTGTTGATGAGCTGTGAGCGGACGTCACCCTCATCCTCATCATCCCTGGCATCTTGGCCCAGGCCGGGATCCTCCACAGGTGCCGGAGCTTGGCCATCATCATCGTCATCCTGGATGAGTGGCACCTCCTTCCGCACTGCCATGTTGTGTAGCATGCAGCAGACAAGGATTATTTTGCACACCTTTGCAGGCTCATATGGGAGGGCCCCTCCGGTCTTGTCCAGGCAGCGAAAGCGGCTTTTCAGGAGGCCGAATGTCCGCTCAATCACCCTCCTGCTCCGACCATGTGCTCGGCTGGTGTCACAGAGTTCCTGAGGGGTGTCAGCAACCACTGAATGTTGGGGTATCCAGAGTCACCTACACACACAAAAGTAGTTGAGTTTTGTAGGAGTGCGGAATACAACATTGACAAACACACACAATTATAAACAGTCAGTACACACCGACAATCCAGGCACGCTGAGCTGGCATCTGTGGCATCTGTGACATCAGCGTTGCAATGCGACTACTCCTCATAATGTAGGCATCGTGTGCAGAGCCAGGAAGCCGTGCACACACATGTGTGATCGACATGTCAGCAAGACAGACCACCAGAGCATTGATAGAATGGTAGTGCTTCCTGTTACGGTATGCCTGCTCATGTGCCTGTGGTGCTATCAGGGCAACATGTGTCCCAACAATAGATCCAATGACGTTCGGCATCCTCCCCAGTGTATAAAAGGCATCCTTTATTTCAGGGAGTTCAGCTGGGCTCGGGAACTTGATATACAGGTCTAGGAAATGCAACATCCCCTCCAAGACATCGCGTAGCACCCGACTAAACATCGTTTGCGACATCCCACCAGCAGTAGCCACAGTGTACTGGAAGGTACCAGTAGCAAAGAAGTGCAGGGCTGCCATCACCTTCACCTCTGGGGTCAGTGCTGTAGGGTATGTCAGGCCAGGTAGCAGATGTGGCGCCAACTGCTCAGCCAACTCCGCAATCAGTGGCCTGGTGAAGCGGTACCGTCTGATGCAGTCGCGTTCCTGCATGGTTGCAAGGTCTGGGAACGGCCGATGGACAGCTGGTGTCCTGCAGTACAGAGATGCACAAAGGAAGATTGTCAGTTCATCCACCCATGTGGCCATGACCATGATTAATATCACATGCTAGATCATGACATTACACAATGTACTGAGGTGTGTGCTGTTGGGCATGGACACATATGTCACCTACATGACCACCATCTCACATCTCAATTCCACATGTCCACATGAGTCCCATGTAGTGCAATGGCCAATCATCTGGCTAAGTCACCCAACCTATGTGCTGCTGCAACGTTCCAAACACACACCACAGTGACAAGTGAGGCCTCATGTCTCCCAGGCATCACAGATCTTTGCCATGCAGAAACCCAGGGTCCCTGTATTGCCACATCGACACAGCAATGGACATGGCATATCACGTACACACCACAAGGCAAGCGTAAGTCCCACAGGTAGTGGCCACTGTTGTTCCTGCCAGCCCTACATGTACGTCTCTTAGACACACACCCCATCAAGGGTGATGCATATACCACATGGATGTGGAGACTGTCACCCATTGGGCACATTTGATCAGACACATCTGAGACACAACATGCACACAGACTGTGGGTGCACATCAGTACTGTGGCTACAGTCTCACTGTGACATACATGCCATCACCCCCAGGACTCAGGGTGTAAGTGACTTGTCCTATACATATCCAACCTGACACTGTGTCCGTGACTCATGCCCATTACTGTACAATTGCACATCACAGTGGTAATGTGCACAACACACAAAGGATTCTGCCCCCATGTACACGTGCACAGCCTGGGAGTGGCTGCACAAAGTGCCAGCCAAAAACTAGATGTGGCCCCCCACAAACACCCAGGGAATGCAGCCTTACATGCCATGGGACACTGTGTGGCCAATGCTGTAGTGTGGTAAGTGTGCACAGGTGTCCCTGGCCAGTAAATGTGTGCTGCATCTGTATAATAGTCACACCAATGATGTCCGACGCGGGTGACAATGCGTACGCATTGCACGGGTCATGTCCGAGCCGTGCGTACGCTTTGTCATTGAATGCAATGAGGTCTGACGTGGGTGACAATGCGTACGCATTGCACGGGTCATGACCGAGCCGTGCGTACACTTTGTCATTGAATGCAATGAGGTCCGACGCGGGTGCCAATGCGTACGCATTGCACGGGTCATGTCCGAGCCGTGCGTACGCTTTGTCTTTGAATGCAATGAGGTCCGACGTGGGTGACAATGCGTACTCATTGCACGGGTCATGTCCGAGCCGTGCGTACGCTTTGTCATTGAATGGAATGAGGTCCGACGCGGGTGACAATGCATACGCATTGCACGGGTCATGTCCGAGCCGTGCGTACGCTTTGTCATTGAATGCAATGAGTTCCGACACGGGTGACAATGCGTACGCATTGCACGGGTCATGTCCGAGCTGTGCGTACGCTTTGTCATTGAATACAATGAGGTCCGACGCGGGTGACTATCATGCATACGCGTCGGACAGGCATGGTCCGAGACAGGCGTACGCCTTGGCCATTGAAAGGTATGGAGACAGGTGCATGTGTATATTCAAAATACGCGTTGTACAGTAAGTTGAACGAACCGGGCGCACCCATTGGCTCTGGACTGTCATGGAGACAGATGCGGATTCCAAACTTGTACGAGTTGTGCACTGGAAATTCAGTTGGATGCCTACAACAATGTTGCAATTTCAAGTGTTCCATGAAGGTGAAGATTTGAACGGTGCGGAAGGCGTGTACGAGTGGTACATTTAAATGGACTGGCCAGATTCATAGAATGCAACCGTGTTGGATCTATCACTTGGGACACATGGCACAGAGTCTGCCTCTGCAGCACAGATATAAGGCTGGCTGGCCCCCAGGGAGCTCACTTGCCTGCACTACAGGCTACTGGACCACATCCCTTCTACCACTGCTGCTGTCTCTGCATCCTCTGGCTCTTGCTATGGCACGTACTCTGGAGAGGGCCCCAGCCTTCACTGAGGAGGAGAACCAGGCCCTGCTGGACGGGCTCCTTCCACAGTACAGCACGCTCTATGGGAAACCAAGGGAGCAGGTGAGTGTGCAGTTTACTGCCTTCCTAATTATGCATGTTGTCTGACTAGCAGGACTAGCAGTGTGTACACCAGTGGCAAGCAGTCTCACTGACTACTTTCATCCCCCAAAGTGTGTAGGTGCATGTACTGAATAGATTTCCTGCTGCTAAAGTGCATTAGTGCAAGCTTACACTATCCAGGCATTGTTAACATGTCAGACATGCAGGTGATTTGTCCTTCCCCATGGTTGCACTACCTGTGTAATTCATTTCCCTTTGTGATGATGACATGTATATCCAAATGTGTGCTGCACAAATCTAGGGCATGTGTGTTAATGTACTTTTTACTTTGTCATCCTCACAGGTTGATGCCCACCAGAAGCAGATCTGGCTGACCATCGCCCGGGCTGTTCGTTCGGTGGGGGTCTACAAGCGCCGGATCCGCAACTGCCAGAAGAGGTGGCAGGACCTTCGTGGCTGGACCCGGAGGATAGCTAGAGACCAGCTGAAGCTGTCACCTCCACGCAGGAGGGGCGGACACCGGACCCTGACTCCCCACATGCTCCAGATACTGGCGGTGGTCTTCCCGGACCTGGATAGGCAGCTGAAGGCCAGACAGCAGCAGGAAGGAGGTAAGTCCATGCCTGATCTGTGTACTATGTCTGACATGCTAATAGCAGTCTTTTGGCCGGGTCACACTTCCACATTACGTAGGTCTTGTTGTCCAATACTCATGTCCCCCAATTGTGTGATGCACCCTCCTCATCTGTTCCACAGGTGTGGCCCCTACAATTTGTTGCTTGTGTCACTAGGGCACTGTGTCCCTGAAGTAAGCTATGCTTCATCTACCGGTCAGCATCTGTTCCCGTGACTCTGTTGTGTGTTTCATGGGTGGGTCAATTGTTTACACAATGCCTGAGATCTGACATGTGATATGTGTGTGCCCTTGAGATGTGTTCCAATTGCTGGTCTGACTCGCAACATGTGGCTGGGGTATTCCAAACAAACCCATGCAGCAGGGGACTCCAATTTTTGGGCTTCAGGAGCATGTATATCGAGTATATCACGCTTGCTTAGCCACCTGACTACTGTCTAGGGCCAAGCACTGTTTCACATAGACCTTGCCAGTCATGCCTCCTCAAGGGCATTTAGAAACACTCTGTAATCTCACTCCTGTGTATGAAATTGCAGGTTGTGCTTAGTGACATGTGCCCTCAGGTGTGTGCCTCTGTGTCATTAGGGTGTGGCTTGTTGTTACGTACAACTGGGGTGTCCATGATTCAGAGGGTCAGCATGACATCTGAGATGTGACTTTGAGAGACAAGACCAGTGTGACATATAGGTGTGTGATCATCAGACAGCGCACAATGGTGTATGCAACTGTGTCCTTCAGGCAGCTGGGTTACATGCATGGCAGACTGTGACGTGTTAATGTACAGGGATATGTGTTTGTAGAGACTCAGTTGTCTGATTGGCATGATGTGGGGTCTTCTGGCTCCTGGACATGTTGTTTGCATGGGATGGGCAAGTGCGCCGGTCATCTGCAGAGTTAGCTTTACCCCTGAGCTAGGATTGTGAGTCAGTGCATATTGTTGTTGTGACAGGAGACAGTGTTGACTGACTTTCAGGGCATCCCAGTGCCATGGCATTTAACTTGCTATGGGTGATCCTGCATTGTGTTCAAGTGTGCACCATGAACACCATTGTGGCATTGCCCATCAGGACATGAGGACATCATAGTGTGTGTTGCTGGCATGCATAACAAACATGTGAAATGAGTCTCTGCCCAACCCTTCATCCGGACACCTGTACTGATTCAGTAGCCAGAGATGTGCTGTGTGTATAGTGACATACTCCTCCATGTTCACTTGCATGTACAACCAATGTGTGGGTGGTGCATGTTGGCACATTGGGGTGTTATCTCCAACATGCAACCGACATATGTGTGCAAGTCAAGGAGGGATATGTGTGCCATGGCTGATGTTGAGAATGACAATTGTCTTATCCTAAACAGTGTTGGCAGTTTGAGCTGTGTTCAGCTGATGATGCCAGGGCTTGCCCTGTGATGTGATGTACTCACTGTGGTGTGTGCAGTCGGTGCAGGTGACTGATGTTGTTCTCTTACTTCCTATTCCTATCCAGATACATCCACGGCCACAGGAGGGGACAGCTCCATGGACCAGGAGGAGCCACAAAGCCTTACAGGAACAGAAGGAGAGGAGTCGGGTGGACCCAGTGGCATGGATGGCGAGTGGAGCCACACAGAGGAGTCGTCAACACCATCCCCCCCAGCTGAGGGCCACAGCAGCTCTGAGGATGACTCCCTTGTGGAGGCGGGTGTCAGCAGCCACCATACCCCAGCTAGTGAGGCTGTCCCCGCCACCGCCACCCCACCACCACCCTCCCATCCGCTCCCATCCCAGAGGTCCCTGTGGGCTCCCGTGTTCGTGAGTATGTCTCCTTCGTACCCGGCACCGCACCCCCTGCCCCTGTGTCCCCTGCTGCCCTGAGTGAGGAGTCTGTGGACTTACTTCGACAGATCCATGTAGGGCAGGCGTCGATGCTGAAGGTCTTCCATGGTCTGTTGACACAACTGGTGTCATTCATGGAGGGCATTTCCTCGGGCATATCTGCCCTACAGAGGACCAACCAGTCCGTGGCCTCCTACCTGATGGCAGCAGTGTCCCTCCTCCAACAGTCCCACACCCCTCCTACCCCTACACCACCCACAATTCCTAGCAGCCTACCTGTCCCAAGCACACAAACACCCAAACCAAGGTCTAGACGTGCACACAAGCAAGCGCAGGGGACTGAAGACACACTCACAGTCATCCACAACCACTCTGCAGTCCTCCGAGATCTCTCCCTCCCAGCCCCCTTCCCTTGCATCACCTGCAACCCCATCTCCCCAGAAGCTCTTTCTCTGTGACCTTGGCCTCTTCCCCACCGACCCAGCAGATCCTGATTACAAGGGGAAGAAGAAGTCCCCACACACCGAGGGGAGTGCCCCTCACACCTGGACACCCTCCCCCAGGCGCACTCAGACAGAGACCCACACCCGCAAGTTCCCCTGGCGCAAGACGAGCAAGACCCCCCGTCAACATGCAGCCCCAAGGCAAAGTCTCCGTCCTCCATCTCCCAGGCCACCACTCCCGAGGTTCCCCCGCCACTCCCTGCCCCGGGTTCCCCCACACACAGATACACCATTCCCAAAATGCTAAGGCCCTCCCCCCCTGGCACTTGCTCCTCCACACCTGGTCAGACTGTTAGTGCCACTGATGTGGGGACCGTGTCCCCCCTGCCCTGCCGACCTCACCTGCCCCTCATTCCGCTCCCATGGATGTAGGCACTGCATTGGAGTCCACGACCACCCCGTCTGACTTGGGCACTGCACTGGTGACCCAATCCACTCCATCTGACCTGCCCACTGCAGTTGTGCCAGCACCCACCCCATCTGACTTGTGCACCACAGTTGTGACAGCACCCACCACTTCAGTCAGCTCCACTGCAGTTGCAAGTGTCTCGCCCACATCCACCACCCCTTCACTGCCTCCTTCTGTTGCGCCCTGATCCTGTCCCTGCGGTGCCTGGCCTGCCCCCATGTATGCCTCTCCGAGGGGATGACCCCGGTCCTTAGCAGTGCAGGCAAGCAAGGTGTGACAGTTGTCACTCTACTTCACTCCTTGGCATTTGGACATGGACTGGCCATTGGCCTTTTGTTTGAACAGACGTTTAACTTTTAATATGCTGAATAAAGCTTTTTTCTTTATCCCTGTGAATTTGATTTAGCTGTACATTATGTTGATTATGTTTAACATGCCCTTGCACCTGTGATGCTTGGTTTCCAATGTTGAATACTGATGTGTTGCTGTGAGGTTTTCCCTGTGGTCCATGAGATATGTATCCTATTCTGGTGGGTATCCATGTCATCCTTTGCAGCTACATGGGTGTGTCAGGATCAACTATTTGTGGAAATCTCTGTGAGCATTTCATTTGCATGGTCACATCTCTGGCTTGCACCCCTGCACATATGATGTGCTTCCCATTGTCCAGTTTGTCACTTCAACAGACTTTGTGCTCCTCAACACTGGACCTACAGGTGTGGGCATCATTGGTATGGGAGCAACTGAGTCCTCTGTGCAACTTGCTAGACATATGTTTTGGGTATGTGCAGGCTGTTGTGACCAGAGCCTTCATTGTGTGGTAACTGATGGCTGACTGACCAAGTGTTCTGCAGACATGAGTGAGACGTGCGGGGAATATATTTGGCACAGCTGGGGTTCCACAGGAGATGGGTCCCCTCAAGAAAGTGTGTTGTCCAGTGACATGGCCTGGGCCCATGGTGTGTGTTGTATGAGCATGTGTGTGTGTCCACATCCCTGTTCATACACAGACAGTGTTCCCTTGATATGTTCCTGTTGTTGATGCTTGCTGAGTGGTACTGGGTTCATCCCACTACTTTTCCAATGTGCTACCAGATGTGTGGGTGCATGACACACTACTGTTAATTGGTGTATCATCAGTGGGATTTGTCAGTTCTGAGTGGTGATGATGTTGTCAGACACAGCCAGGGTTCCCCAAGGCACCTGTTTATTTGCTAAATCATGTAGTTGTCCCTAGGTGGTACCTTGCAGTGATTGAGACATTTGTATGTGTGTGTGACTGCTCCCACTTGTCGGGTTCATGGCTGCGATGCTGGCAGGTGTCAGCATGTGTGCCTTGTGGTTCTCCTTGGCTTCTGCATTGTCCTGGGACTGTGGCAGGGATTCTGAAGGTTACGTGAGCTTTGAGGTCATGGCCATGTACCGCATACTGTGCAGTATGTCTGTCATTCCCCAGGGTTGTAAACGGTCCTTGTGTGATGTGTTCCTCCTCCCAACATTCCTGTGTTTGTCATGGGTGCATGTGCAATGTCACCTGTCCATGTGGGCTTCACAGATACACATTGTTGCAGTTCAGGGTGTGTGGTGTTGAGGGTGGACTGATGTAAATGTTTGCATGGATGGTCCCCTAGCTCCCGTTTGTCCATGGATGAGGGGTCATGCTGAGCGATTTGTGTTTGTGTATGTGTGATGTACGTTTGTGGCACAGGACACATGTCTGGGTTTCCCAGTTTGTACGCCATCTGCCTTTGTCATCACAGTGGAGTTGTCCTGCATGCTTGTGTCACCCCAATGTCTGGTCCCTGGGGGTAGTGGTGTTGTGTGTCAGTCTCTTGCTGTGTAAGTTTGTGTTAATTTCAGCTTGTGTCACATGTGTCTTTTGTGCTCCCTCTCATCTCCCAATGCCTGATTGACCACTGAGGGTGTCCCAATGATTTACTTTTGTGTGGCACTGTGTCCACATCTGTGTCACTGTGGTTCAGCCCCCCTCATGTGTTGTGCAGTTGCCTGGGGATACTGTGACACACACACACATGCTGTGTCAGATGTGCAGTGTGAGGTTGCCTGTTTGTGTTTGTGCATCTGCACCAGTGCATTGGTATTGCTGTTGTGGGCCTTTGTCTGGATGCTGTTTCTGTGATTTTGCCTGCTGTCCCTGTGAGTCATATCACATCATTGTGCACATTCATCCGGGTTGTTAGGTGCCATTGCTGGCATGGAATGTGTGTGTGTGAGCTGACACCTACAGTCTATACATGTTGTTTTGATTAGTGTGTCTATTTTCAAGATGTGTGCATGCTTGGTGATGGTCACTTCTGCTCTTGTGTCATTGTACACTGTATGCATTGTCAGCCCCCATGTGTGGTGCTTGTCTGCACATGACCAAGAGTGTGTTATGTTTTCACAGCACTGTTAGCCTCACCACATCTCTGTGCGAATGGGACACAACCACTAGTTTGCCCCAGAAGTGTTTAATGTGTTGGGAGCAGGGATCATACATGCTGTTTGTTATTTGCAGCTTTGACCATGATGACGCTTACCTTTTGGTCACTGTGATGAGGGGGGGTTTAGTCCCCATCACCACAATGCTCAACATCTGCTACATTTTGGAAGCCCACACTTAACTTCTGTTCTACACAGAAAGAGGGTGTTCTTTTTACATTGCCCCAGTGTTATAGTGATGCTTACCTTGTGTATGTCACACTCATGTGTTGATCACACATGTGTTGTTAGTTACATTGTATGTTGGAAGTCATAATCACTGTTGTGGGCATTTGTCACAGACTACACACTGTTGTCATAATGTTAGGGGGGATGTATTTTGCTGACATACCTGATGTTGGTGTATGCTGCATGTGTTGCGCATCACCCATCCTATGGCTGGGGGTGGCAGTAGTGATGGGCAACAGGTCCCATATGGGTGTGGGTGGCAGTAGAGATGGGCAACATAAGCCCTATGGCTGGGGGTGGCAGTAGTGATGGGCAACATAAGCCCTATGGGTGGGGGTGGCAGGGGTGATGGGCAACATAAGCCCTATGGCTGGGGGTGGCAGTAGTGATGGGCAACAGGTCCCCTATGGGTAGGGGTGGCAGTAGTGATGGGCAACAGGTCCCCTATGGGTGTGGGTGGCAGGGGTGATGGGCAACATAAGCCCTATGGCTGGGGGTGGCAGTAGTGATGGGCAACAGGTCCCCTATGGGTGGGAGTGGCAGCGGTGATGGGCAACATAAGCTCTATGGCTGGGGGTGGCAGTAGTGATGGGCAACATGTCCCCTATGGGTAGGGGTGGCAGTAGTGATGGGCAACAGGTCCCCTATGGCTGTGGGTGGCAGTAGTGATGGGCAACATAAGCCCTATGGCTGGGGGTGGCAGGGGTGATGGGCAACATAGTCCCTATGGGTGGGGGTGGCAGTAGTGATGGGCAACAAGTCCCCTATGGGTTTGTGTGGCAGTAGTGATGGGAAACAGGTCCCCTATGGGTGTGGGTGGCAGTAGTGATGGGCAACATAAGCCCTATGGCTGGGGGTGGCAGTAGTGATGGGCAACAGGTCCCCTATGGGTGGGGGTGGCAGGAGTGATGGGCAACATAGTCCCTATGGGTGGGGGTGGCAGTAGTGATGGGCAACATAGTCCCTATGGCTGGGGGTGGCAGTAGTGATGGGCAACATAAGCCCTGCGGCTGGGGGTGGCAGTAGTGATGGGCAACAGGTCCCCTATGGGTAGGGGTGGCAGTAGTGATGGGCAACAGGTCCCCTATGGGTGTGGGCGGCAGGGGTGATGGGCAACATAAGCCCTATGGCTGGGGGTGGCAGTAGTGATGGGCAACAGGTCCCCTATGGGTGTGGGTGGCAGGGGTGATGGGCAACATAGTCCCTAAGGGTGGGGGTGGCAGTAGTGATGGGCAACAGGTCCCCTATGGGTGTGTGTGGCAGTAGTGATGGGCAACAGGTCCCCTATGGGTGTGGGTGGCAGTAGTGATGGGCAACATAAGCCCTATGGCTGGGTGTGGCAGTAGTGATGGGCAACATAGTCCCTATGGGTGGGGGTGGCAGTAGTGATGGGCAACATAGTTCCTATGGTTGGGGGTGGCAGTAGTGATGGGCAACATAAGCCCTATGGTTGGTGGTGGCAGTAGTGATGTGCAACATAAGCCCTATGGCTGGGGATGGCAGTAGTGATGGGCAACATAAGTCCTATGGCTGGGGGTGGCAGTAGTGATGGGCAACAGGTCCCCTATGGGTAGGGGTGGCAGTAGTGATGGGCAACAGGTCCCCTATGGGTGTGGGTGGCAGGGGTGATGGGCAACATAAGCCCTATGGCTGGGGGTGTTGGTGGTGCTGGCCATGCAACCCCTATGGTGGGCTGTTGTTAGTGGCCAGGATGTGGATCCCCTGTGTGTGTGCCATTTTGCGGGTACGTGTCGTTTGTTTATGTGGTAGGTGTCTGACTTACCGCCTGCGCCGTCGGCGTCGGTTCCTGAGCCGGTCATAGATGTAGAGTACTGGTATGACCTGCGCGATGGGATTCATGATGTGTTTGTGTCGTACACGCTGCTTGTTGCTCCGTCTCGTACCCGCTGCAAGCTGGTCCGTCTCGTAGCCGTGGATTGAGTTGAGGCGCGAATTGTAGCTGATATGCTTGTTGTCCGGATGCTGTGACGTCCCGTACGTGGCGACCCATCCGGCGCGTAGGAAGTACGCATCGTACTTGTCATGCCAGAAACTGCTATGGATACTGCTTCCGGCCGACTCGGTTCAGCGTTAGGAGTTACAGCTCAGACGGAGAATGGAGCTTGAATCACAGCCTACGTGTCGGTCGTGTTTTTGGCAGTTATGCACATCGTACTTACTCTACAGGACAGACCGGCTCCGGGGACGTGTCGGTCGCACGGTAAGGCTATGGACAACTGTCCGACCGGGTATCGGAATCGGCCCCTCTGTGTTCCTCCTTCCTTCCCCTCTCCATCAAGTCTGGTGCCTCTCCTGCTCCTAAATGCCAGTCTTTTACTTTGCTTTTGAATTTTCAATTTCAGCTCCTCCTTCCCACAGCTTTGATCTCCTCTGTTGCTCCTGATATTCTACACTTCCTGTTGCTCTCCCCTCACGATTCCACTCCCCTTAGCTGTTTTTTTGTTTGAAAACATACTTTTGAAAACTTTTTTAATGTCCCTGGAGCTGCTATTTTTTTTGCAGGGCCATTTGCTCAAAATGCGCTTTCACACAAATGAAACTTATTTTTTGTATTTTCCACTTCAAGATTGGCATCCACCATGCCAAATCAGCAAATGAAAAAAACTTGATGGCACGGCGTCTGCCAAATGCGTGCACAAATGTGGTGACACATGCGCACCCGCACGCCATCGCTTAGTTTGCAAATTGATGGTGCCGGGGCCTAAGGCCTTGCTCAGTAGTCCACTAAAGATCATGGTCCCGAATGAATACCAACGCTGCGTAGTTATGATTCCACCTCATGCCTCTTCAATCCACCGCCAGACACTCCCTGCCTCGTTACCTCATGCTTGCATGTTCTTTTTGATACCTGCTTTCTCCATTTTTCAATTATTTTCCATCGCTCTCTTCCTCCTCCTTTCTCCTTATTGTGTTTTTCTCTTTCTTGCTCTGATTCAAAGGAATAATAATGCCTGTCCCCGTAAATGAGTGCTAGTGGGCCCCACTTGCAACCACTGGCTGAAATTAAGCACTGATCATTACATTATGCAATCGCAGCATCTTGATTTATACACGGTCTTGCGTGAAAACGCGTGCTGTTCATCTCTCTTTTTTCTTCGAGCGTTTTTTTCGTCTTTTCGCCAATGTCGAAAACTACCTGCAAAAACATTAGCAAAGAAAATAGGTCTGCTTTGGCATCCAAAAGGTGAGACCTATTGTGTTTGCCTTTGCAAGTAACTCCTCTTTACTTCTCCCTCCACCCCTATCTTGGGATCTGACTGCTCTCATATTATCGCGTCTTGACTATTGCAATGGCCTTTATGTCAATCTGCAACTTCAACATCAAAATAGGTTACAGGTCATTCAAAATGCCGCGGTCGGGCTCCTGACCCAGACGCCCAGGAATGTGTCCGTCAAAGGAGATTTGAAGAAACTACACTGGCTTCCCATCCATCTGAGAGTTCGTTTTAAAGCAGCGTGCATAGTGTTCAGAGCCTTGAACGGGAATGGACCCAAGTTTTTCACAGATAAGTTTTCCTGGTACACCCCCGGCCGAATGCTTAGATCTG
Source organism: Triturus cristatus (assembly GCF_964204655.1). Taxonomy (NCBI): domain Eukaryota; kingdom Metazoa; phylum Chordata; class Amphibia; order Caudata; family Salamandridae; genus Triturus; species Triturus cristatus. The sequence goes on from NC_140579.1 coordinate 1,302,791,183, forward strand.
CCGGGGCTAAGCTAGTGAAAACTTCCTGCATTAAAAAGGTTAACTGGGGAGGAAGGAGTTTTGTTTATGGAGCTTCAAAAATCTGGAACGAACTTCCCTTTAAGCTGAGAAATGCCTCTGATCTCGGTTTTTTCAGGAAAAATCTTAAAACATGGTTTTTCTCTCAGTTTTAGTTCTCTCAGTGTAAGGTTATCAGTGCTCAGCGCCAGGACACCGTAAGGTAATCGTGCGCTTTATAAACTTTAATAACATAACATAACATATTGTTGTATATACTTTTAAGATGGCTGCTTCATTACAGGATTTTATCCCCTGGCATCACGCAACACAAGGGCTATTTTAATAGTAAATGATGTTTACCATACTTTTAAGACGACTAATGCATTGCATCATCACACTGCAATACCTAACGCAGCAGCATACATGCCAACATTTTACAAGTGGTGTATTTGGACAAAAAATCAGGGGAATGCATTTTCCTGATGTAAGTACATCGAATCAGAGGCCTTTTCATGCAGGAGACAGGTGAAATAAAGTCATTTTTTGCTTAACAAATCGGGAGCCTCTCTGAATCAGGTATGTTGGCATATATGTGGCAGCCATCATAAAAGTACAGAAAGTATTGATTTCTATAATTTCGAAATGGCTGCTGAATTGTGTGATACAATGACATAATACAAATTCCTAACACAATCCTGTGGCCTTCTTCCAAGTATAGAAAACTTTGGGTCAGATTTGCCCTGAATTTGTGTCACAAATGTATATTTTGAATTTACTTTCCTGGCCAAAAGTTACTTGAAAGTTATGCGAAGCAGTGGTATGTGCTGCTTTCATTTATTTGGCATCAAGGGGGCGGTCCCATGCAACCACCCATGGTTTTTTAAGCTGAGCCCTATCTACCAACAATAGTAGACAGGCCTTTGCGCCAAAAAGTGGCACCTCTTTGAGACAGGTGTTAAAAAACAGAAATGTTTTTATTGGTCCAAACATTTCTGACTTTGAATGTGTGCTGCATTGCACAGCTCATATCCAAAGTGTGATACGTTTTAAAGGCTGTCTAAGCATGGTATTTTGACCTGGAACGACACTAATACAAATCCGGTGCTAGACATCATGCAGAATCCATTGCACTATGGCGCAAAGGTATGTGCGTGGTGCTAGACAGACTGATTATGCGGTAGCACCAGGGAATAAAGCAGAAGCACCATATCTTAATAGATGTGGTGCTGTCCTACTTTCTCCCTCTCATGTACATGTAATGCAGCACAGCAACCTCGTTTGCTGCACTGCATTCCATGATATATTAATAAATCTACTCCTCTGTTTTCAATAATTTCAAAATGGTCACCACGTTGAGTAATGCAGCATGACAATATGATGTATGTGGAGTTACACCATGCAGCGGCCATTTTGAAAGTATAGAAAACAATGTTTTTGAAACTTTTAGAGTGTCCAGTTATCTCCATTGGTTTTGCCAATGGTGTCACATTTTAAAAGCCTACGGCACTGGCAAGACCAATACCGTTGCTCACACAATGCTGCCATTGAGACTGATGAGATTTGGCAATGGTTGTTAAGTGTAAGGCATTATGCTATATACCAATGATTCTTTCTTTTTGATGGGTATGCTACAATTGGGTAGTTTTTAACAAGCATTGGCAAAGCCAATAGGTCTTGCCTATGGGCGAGCTATTGGCTTTCCAATCAGGTAGAGGTGGACAACGAGAAGGTGGGTGGTAGTCATCAGGAGGGTAAAAAAACATTATGACGTGGCCATGTCATAGCACTTTTCTTTCCTCATGGTGTTTGGGGGAAGGGCAAAAAGCAACAGGAACAATGAGGAGGTGAGAAGGGAATAAGCAACACGGATGGCAGGAGAGCAATAAGCAACACAAGGTGAGTTGGGAAGGGGAATTTGTAACACGGGGTGGGAAGAGAATAAACAACACGGAGGCGGGTGGGAAGTGGGCTGCTGATCTCATCTGATAGTGGTCGCTAAAGGCCTAAGTCACTGCTCAGCAGGAAACCAGATGCTCTATGTTGTATTCTAGGATTAAGACTTATTTGAAGGCGTTATCCAGACACGTAACGTCCCCCAGTTGCACAGCGTACCTCCAGATGAGGTAATTGATCCAATAAATCAAAGTAAGATCGCTTAGGTCTGAGTAATTTTAATTTTCAATGTGGTTGCCTTACCTTGTCAATCAATCCGTTTTCCGTATTGTTACAGCAACAACATTGTTGAACAACCCGTTTTTTAGTCTTGTTACACTCATTGCTTACACCACCGCAAAAAGCCTCACCTGACACCATGTTGATTTCACCGTCCCTTTTGCCGAACCTCATGTTTTTTTTAGTTTACAACCAGACACAGTTCAGATAACTGCATGAAGCCCTCCTTGACACACTGCTAAATTCATCATTGTTTTTTAACACGGTTACCCGAGAGTATGGGCATATTTCACTTCTTTTTGAATCATTACACATGGGTTCAGCTGATCTTAAATCTTCACACTTTTTACCTGATACAGTGTTGTTCAAATTTTTTATTCTCCTCTTTTCTTTATGAGCTTGTTACCCCACTTAGAACACGGCTTTTACCTCTAGTGTGCACATTTAGCATGTTTCACAACAAGCTCATCTTGTTATAGACTCATCTTCATCTGATGGTACTCACTGTTTACGGTTTCATTTTTTAGATTAAATCCTCCTGATGAAGGGCTTTGCCCGAAATGCATTGTGTCTGTTCCCACTGATGTGCATATATGGAATTTACTCATCTACTATGTTGTGAATCACGTTTCCTTTGTTATTAATCGGAAACCTTGATTATGAAGTCACATTGAAAATTAAAATTACTCAGACCTAAGCGATCTTACTTTGATTTATTGGATCAATTACCTCATCTGGAGGTACGCTGTGCAACTGGGGGACGTTACCTGTCTGGATAACGCCTTCAAATACGTCTTTGTCCTACTTTGGGGATCAGCCAACGATACCCCGGCTGCACGCAGAACTTTGTTACTAGTTGGTGTATGCACTATATGTTCTACTACAAGGTGTGCATCTACCACATACTTTATTCGTAGGATTAGCCACAAGCGGTCTCAATCCTGTTTATTTATAACCCGTGGGAGCGCCCAGCAGTGGGGTTGTGTAGGTGGTCATGAGGCTCGGGGTTAACGATGTGGGCCGGTTGGCTCACATCATCTCCTTTAACATTAGCCCGTCCTTAAGGCGTCTTATGATTTGTTTAAGTGAGGCACACAAACTCCAAGCTTCCGGCTAGGTTTGAGAAGGACCGAGGGCGTATCGGTGGCTTCGGGTAGCCCTCGATGCCTCCTGAGTCTCCTGGGGGATCGGCCCATTAGTGGGAACTTCATCCTGGTTGCTGGTACAGAAGTCAGTATTGTTTGGCATCATTACAGGGCTGCATGGGGTGGCCACTCTATATTCGCAAAGATTTGTGTCTGCATAATTTTCTGCTGCCTAGTGTTCTCCTACTGGTGGTGTCATGACCCTTTCTGAACTATATAATCAATCAATTGTGAGGGAGATAGAAGGAGGCGTGATCCATTCACCTTCCAGTCTTATAGTTTATAATCAAAAAAGAATGGATCACTTGTACCTGTTATCCAGGGTGGTTTTTCAACTGTTCCTTAAAAAACCCTCATTCACATTTTAGGTGGTTCGAGTGGCGGTATATCTTGATTCTCCGCCTAAATAACGTGACAGCATCATCATTGGGTTTAGTTTATGCTTCCTCCACCCGGAGGGAACCACTGGATATTTGCAGTAGTGATCAGAGATAGAAATTGGATTAAGTGCTCGTGTGCAGTGAATCAGTGTGGTTTAAAAAAGGATATTCCTCATGCTACCTGGACTAGAAATTGTTATTGTTGTCTGGTGCGTGGGAAAAGAATAAAAATGGGAGGAAGTTGTGCAGAACGGGCATTTAATGTGTCCGTTGTACAATCAATCCAAAGAGTGGGTCGACATGTTTCAGCTCCTCATATGCCCCGCAGGGTCGGGTGAGCTTTCATCAGGACCTAAGGGTGTATAGTGATGATCAGAGAGGGGTATTACCCACTATCTGAGTGAGGAGTTCAGATGTGAATTCGTTGAGCTCCTGAATGAAGGTTATTACCTGTAGGGTGGAAAAAAGGGACAAAAGTAGAGTATACCAAAGTCCTTACTAAGTAAGTTAGAGTTAAAAACCAATGATGAGATGTGCTAGATTGAAGCATCAAATGGCAAATCTTTATATACAGTAAAAAATGCAAGTGGTGTTCGAACACACAGCTAATCAACACATAGGGACAAAAAAGCAAGTATAAATGGCAGATCTTTTCTTTGATATCTGTATACATATTTGCAGAAGTATGTAACTGGTCTTACTTCGAACGTCTTCAGGAAGGTATATATGTTCCCTTATGGTATCATTACACAATTGGTTAGTAATGAAGTGGCTTATTGTAAGGTTGTTCTAAAGGGAAGATACAAGGGAAGCCTCTAGGGTGGGCTGACTATGTTGTCGATGCGCACTGTTTTCAGGCCAAAACCTAATTCACATTGATCAATGTCAAGCGTATTTCAAGAATATTCAATCTAGTTGTAAGCGCAGTTTAAACAATGTGGCATGGAAACCTCTGCACGCAAGGAAGTGAAATTAAATATAAAAAGTACATATATACTGGGTTGTACATGGTGATATTCCAACATGGGTTAACTGTGCTATTAGTAGTACTCGCTTTTATCATGCCGGTCGTCACTACTGCTTGGTTAGGCAATGCGGTACACTCTGGAGGAAGCGAGTCATAATTAAGTTTGAGAGAAGCTCTTTCTTAGTGCCGTTTGTGTATACTAAAAGCATCATGTTGTATGTTAGTGATTATAAATACAAACCAACAAGGTATAATACGTTATATTATTCGTATAGCTTAAAGCGCTCCACTTTGGGGCTTCAAAGGGAGAGTTTGGGCGCAGTTGAGCTAGGTTAGGAAAAGAAGGGGGGGAGGTGGGTGGAACAAGGAGGGAACAATAGAGACAAAGTTAAAAATTGAGGCATTCAATGTTAGAGTAACGTTACGTGTCTTCTGTATGCGGTTTCTTCATACCAAATTTTCGCTAAACACGACTTGTGCTGACGCTGTCTTCCTGTTTGGAGATGGTTCAGCTAGTCTTTAAAAAAATTCATGTGGAGTGAAGAAAGACTGCCGATTTTAGAAATGCCTCCAAAGGTGTATTTTGCACGAGATCACAATTATGAGTTTTTTTTAAAAATGTTGTAATTTTTTAAAAGGTTATTTTTATTCGTAAGTTTGACTGGGTACAAATAGTAGTCTCTTTGCGCTAAAGATTTAGTATATATGCTACAGAGGTTGGTAATGTCTCTAAATTATCCTTTTAAGGAGTATTTGTTAGGACATGTCCAAAGGCAGCTAGGGTTATATATCTTCATGAACTGCATTGGTTATAAATTAGTTATGCCCTAAGCCAGCTATGGATGTTGAATCCTTTCAGAGGGCAGCAAGTGTTGTTTGTCTTCATAAGCTCCACTGGTTGAAAGTTCAAAGTACGCTTAGCCAAGTGATATCATCATTCAGGCCTGTTAGGTTCGTTTTCAGACGATGCACCCATCTTTGTTCCTTCTCAAATAGTCGTTTCTCTTGAGGGCATAACTAATTTATAACCAATGCAGTTCATGAAGATATATAACCCTAGCTGCCTTTGGACATGTCCTTACGAATACTCCTTAAAAGGATAATTTAGAGACATTACCAACCTCTGTAGCATATATACTAAATCTTTAGAGCAAAGAGACTACTATTTGTACCCAGTCAAACTTATGAATAAAAATAACCTTTTAAAAAATTACAACATTTTTAAAAAAACTCATAATTGTGATCTCGTGCAAAATAAACCTTTGGAGGCATTTCTAAAATCGGCAGTCTTTCTTCACTCCACATGAATTTTTTTAAAGACTAGCTGAACCGGGCTGTCTCCAAACAGGAAGACAGCGTCAGCACAAGTCGTGTTTAGCGAAAATTCGGTATGAAGAAGCCGCAAACAGAAGACACGTAACGTTACTCTAACATTGAATGCCTCAATTTTGAACTTTGTCTCTATTGTTCCCTCCTTGTTCCACCCACCTCCCCCCTTCTTTTCCTAACCTAGCTCAACTGCGCTCAAACTCTACCGTTGAAGCCCCAAAGTGGAGCGCTTTAAGGTATACGAATAATATAACATATTATACTCTGTTGGTTTGTATTTATAATCACTAGCATACAACATGATGCTTTTAGTATACACAAACGGCACTAACAAAGAGCTTCTCTCAAACTTAATTATGACTCGCTTCCTCCAGAGTGTACCGCATTGCCTAACCGAGCAGTAGTGACGACCGGCATGATAAAAGCGAGTACTACTAATAGCACAGTTAACCCATGTTATAATATCACCATGTACAACCCAGTATATATATACTTTTTATATTTATTTTCGCTTCCTTGCGAGCAGAGGTTTCCATGCCACATTGTTTAAACTGCGCTTACAACTAGATTGAATATTGTTGAAATACGCTTGACATTGATCAATGTGAATTAGGTTTTGGCCTGAAAACAGCGCGCATCGACAACATAGTCAGCCCACCCTAGAGGCATCCCTTGTATCTTCCCTTTAGAACAACCTTACAATAAGCCACTTCATTACTAACCAATTGTGTAATGATACCATAAGGGAACATATATACCTTCCTGAAGACGTTCGAAGTAAGACCAGTTACATACTTCTGCAAATATGTATACAGATATCAAAGAAAAGATCTGCCATTTATACTTGCTTTTTTGTCCCTATGTGTTGATTAGCTGTGTGTTCGAACACCACTTGCATTTTTTACTGTATATAAAGATTTGCCATTTGATGCTTCAATCTAGCACATCTCATCATTGGTTTTTAACTCTAACTTACTTAGTAAGGACTTTGGTATACTCTACTTTTGCCCCTTTTTTCCACCCTACAGGTAATAACCTTCATTCAGGAGCTCAACAAATTCACATCTGAACTCCTCACTCAGATAGTGGGTAATACCCCTCTCTGATCATCACTATACACCCTTAGGTCCTGATGAAAGCTCACCCGACCCTGCGGGGCATATGAGGAGCTGAAACATGTCGACCCACTCTTTGGATTGATTGTACAACGGACACATTAAATGCCCGTTCTGCACAACTTCCTCCCATTTTTATTCTTTTCCCATGCACCAGACAACAATAAAAATTTCTAGTCCAGGTAGCATGAGAAATATCCTTTTTTAAACCACACTGATTCACTGCACACGAGCACTTAATCCAATTTCTATCTCTGATCACTACTGCAAATATCCAGTGGTTCCCTCCGGGTGGAGGAAGCATAAACTAAACCCAATGATGATGCTGTCACGTTATTTAGGCGGAGAATCAAGATATACCGCCACTCGAACCACCTAAAACGTGAATGAGGGTTTTTTAAGGAACAGTTGAAAAACCACCCTGGATAACAGGTACAAGTGATCCATTTTTTTTTTATTATAAACCTTTTTGAACTATGACACATCCCTGGTGGCTGTTTCATCTCTGCAACAGGCTTTAACCATGATGCTTTTTATCGGGGTGACTGTCCATTGCCCTCTCTCATATGGTGTCTGAAACTTTCACCCTGGGCGTTGATGTCGGATTAGCACTTGGTCGTCAAGGGCTAGCTGTGAGATGCTGGCTCTCCTCTTTTGGCTTGCTTTGTCATTATTTTGCTGCCTCTATTCTTGCGTACCCTCCAGTCATAGGTTGATGCCTCCCAGCCAATGCCGGTGGGAATTGTGTCACGTCTTTCACCTCTCAACATCATGGGCCACAGGGAGCATTGTGTCATGCAATGTGGGGTACTCAGGAGTGCCCTGAGGAACCAATGGTGGCTGGTGGCTGGGTCCGACCTCTCATCTATTGCAACATGCAGCGTATTGCTTGGAGCGCGAATAAAGCGATCAACATCCCTGCTGGCTTCATGACATTGTGTTGTTAGTTTCCGGTTTCTGATGCCAAGTTGCCGTAGGAATACTTAAAGGTCGGACTTCTGAAACCGGGGTCCATTATCCGTCCTTATCTCTACTAGGATGCCGAAAAGGGGAAGTCATTTTCAAGTAAGGGGCCGACCTTGGTGAATGCCATCAACTCTGTCTTTTCCACCACTGAATATTTCGAGTAGCCATCCAGCATCACCATTGTGAGGCGCCCATCCGGAAAGCTGCCAAAGTTGAGGCTGACCTTTGACCGCGGTAAAATCAGTTTTCTTCGGTGGTGACTGGGAGGCTCATTAGTTGGAATGCGAGGCACTGCTTTACTAGGTTGTCAACAGCTTCTTCAAATTTAGTGAAACATACTTTCCCTCTCAGGGGGGCTTTTGTTTTTGATGTCCCTGCTCTACCACTCATTAGAATAGTGAGGATGCTCGATGATGCAGTGCAATGTTGTAGCAACCTGTCAGGGGCAGGGTTCAGTTAATTTATAACCCGCCATAACTGTGATAGTATGTTTTTGTCAGTGCTCATCCACTGGTTGGTGTCCTTCAGGGTTGTTCTCCACGTCCATTCACAGAGGGTGGAAATGACTTATTGGAGCACCTCATCTTCAGCCGTTGCCTAGCTGGCCTTTGGGCATGCGCCTTGGCTCGCTAGTCTTATGTATTTTTCAGTCTGGGAGCTGTCGAATTATGTCTCTTTCCCGTGAGTCATGGGATGGTGTGACAGGAATTCCACCGGGTTCCTTGCTCCTGGTTTGTAGACAACAGTGAACTGGTATTGTTGTACCTGCACAGCCCATCATTTGATCCGAGGGGGAGTGTGGTGCTGTCTCTCAGAACAGGGAGACCAGTGGCTGATGGTCGGTGACTACTCAGAATAAGCGTCTGCACAGGTATAGGTGGAAATGGCCACAACCTTATTTGATCGCCAGGGCCACTCTCTTAATTTGGGCATGGAGGGTCTCCGTGGTCAGCTGGCAATTGCAATTCAGAGCCTATCAACCTGGTTCCCTTTTTGAGTAAGAACTGCTCCAAGGGACCCAGGGCTTGCATCCACAATCAGTTCTGTTGCCTGGTTCTGGTTGTTGAGCAGAGCCTTTTGATACTCTTGCATGCGTCAGCTTCTTTGTGGCCCCAGGTCCACTGTGCCTAGGTCGTTGTAAGGGCACACTTTCCAGTTGCAGCCAATGATATCCTGCATTATTACAGTCAAGCTTCGAAAACCATATGGCCCCATTTAAGTCAGCAATGATATCATCCAAAATGGGAGTGATGTGCCTCTCCCATTGTATTGCCTTGTTTGGCAGGTGCATGTCAATGCATAGCAGGAACTTGCCTGGCTGATGTGTTTTTTCCACTATAAGCATCAGAGACATCTGTGGGGTAGGGCCCGCTACCTTTGCAATGACTTCGAGTTTCTCAAGTATCTCCAGTTCTTGTTCCACCAATGTGTGTAGATGAAAAGGCACCTTGCGGTGCTGGAGGGCCAAGGGCTTCACTGACTTATCGATGTGTAGCTCCACTGGTTGCCCCTTTAGACACCCTTGTCCTCGGTAAAGGTTCAGAAATTGGGCTATGATGTGGTCCACTTGGATGGCTTGGACAGGCCATGTGAAAAATAGTAAACCTAGATCCTAGGCCATGTGGCAACCTAGGAAATTCTTGGATCCTCCCCTGACAATGTGGAACTTGGCAGGTGTTTCTTTTTCTCCATTCCATATCATGAAATGCACCACCGATAACAGCAGGAGCAGTTCCTGGCCCCCATACATGAAATTTCATTTTTATGGGTAAAAGGACTGGCATTGGCTTCAGGTCGGCATACTGCATGTCACTTATCACATTCACTGACGCCCCTGTGTCGATGAAGGCCTTGACTGTTGTTCCTGATATGAGTACTTCGCTCATCAGTTGTAGTCTCAGGCTATGCTTCATGTGAGCCGTGTAGGATATGAGGAATATGTCTTTGTCTTCCGAGATGCTCATCTCCTGGTGGTCTTGCGCCCAGGCAGAGCGGGAGGTCAGACCCCTTGTTCAATAACTTCAAGTGTAAGGTGTATGCCCACCCTTGTGGGTGTAGTCTTGTCTGGCCCACAGGTTTTCGGTCTGCTCTAGCAGACTGTTGTGAAATGGATAGGTTTTCCTTAGTTGCAGCATGTCTTTTCCTGCATGGGGCAGCTGCCTGGTAGGTGAAATTCCAGCCTGAAGTTTCTGCATTGTGATCCACTATTACGGTCAATTGGACATGCATGTCTTATGGCAGACTGCGTTCTAATGTGCCCACTGCTTCTGTCTTGATCATAGGGTTTTTTACTTCACTGGGTGTCGGCCAGGCCGGATGTGAGGGCCATTTCCATTTCCGCTGCACGTGCAAATGATCGGTTATGGAATTGGACAAAATGAGAATTTTCCCAAGGCTGATACCTGGCTGGTGAAGAATGAGGCTTCTTAATGTCACTGATCTGCAGACTTAGTTGAGTTGTGCTCGAATTTCCATGGAGTGGCTGTGAATGGGTTGGTGGGTACACCAGCTCACTGAAGGGTGTTAGTGCACTGACTGGTTTGTGCGGGTGTGCTGCTCTCGCTGGCTGCGTAACAGGCGTGTGCTCCCCCTGGCCTGTGGTGGCCTAAACTTCCATTCATGGATATTGGTGGCGCCTTAAAGGGCCGGCTAGAGTGGGGTGTAAGAACTTTCCTCACAGTTGGGGCCCGTTTTTGGTGTGCATTCGTGGGTGTTGCTGGGGTTTCTCATTGGGCCCCTACCACAGAAGTGAGTGAGGAGGACTAACAGACGTTTCCTTGTGCTGAAGCCCATTGTAGATGGTTGTGGTACTCATGCTGGTAAGTTTTCTTCAGAGGCATCAGAGTCGAGGATGAGGGCTGCCCTCTGGCCCCATGCCTCCTGGCATTGTAAAGGTGGGTAGGTTCAAAATGCAGGACCTCTCTTGGACCACACGTTGTGCTAGGTCTCTGGCCTGAATGATGGAAGCAGGCTCCAGACGCCTCTCCAGGGCCACATGGTGCTCTAGGGCCTTGGGTTAGAATAGGGGAATGTGGCTTCTCCATACCACCTGCACGGCGTAGCCGGTGGATGTGTGGTTGTGCTGATGGGCGTTGGAGGCTGCGTGGGCCCTCAACAAGTGCACCCTCCACCGTTCGCCTGAAAATACCGATATCTTTTAACGAAATATAGATATCAGTTTGAAAAAGAACAGAGAATTATTGCCCCCTTTTCTCTTTGATATATGCCCATGCTGCTTTGCAAAGCTCTATTGCTATGCGTTACATTACACAAGGTCACATTCTTTTTATTTTTTTATTTTTTATTTGGCGCGAGGAGGTTAAGTGAATTGCCCGGCCGAATGCACATAATAGAAACATTAGATAAAAATATCCCGTGGGAGAAGATAGGTCAGTCAGGGCACGGAAACAAAAAAGAGAAACAGCAATTTAAGTAAGTTTTAACCTGAAAGAAATGCTGATTTGCTAACAGATAAAAGACTTTGGACAAATCTGCTCCATTGGATTGCATTAATCCATCTAATCTTGATTGAAACAACACAAAATATTTCTTTACAATTCGGAGTGGAGTAGTATAATGCACTAGGGGCCATATGTAGGTAGCTAAATACCGGTCGGTAACGGACGAAATTCGGTAAATATCCAGTTACCGACCGGTATTTAGGCAATTGAAATGTAGGAGTCCAAAAAGAAGGAGTCGGTAAATATGAATCGGTAAATACCCATTCATCTTTACCGAATCCAAATATACCGATTCATAATTACCGAATTCATATTTACCGATTCGGTAAATATGAAATGGTAAAACGATACAAGAGATGTAGGTAAATTCGGTATTTACAAATTCCATGAAATTCGGTATTTAAGAGTCGGTAATTAACATAGAATGAAATCAGGTGGTAAACAGCCACAGTGCATATAAGCAATCCCAAAATGCAACAGCGTGAACACCATGGCCGCTCTGTATGTGATTGCAAGGCGCCTACGTCTACAGGCAGCAGGTCTGAGGATTTGGAGACGGGAGGAACGCATTTACAGACAGCGCATCACACTCTTCCAACAGACTGAGGCTGAGATACATGAAAGGTACAGGCTACACCCCCAAACCCTCATGGACCTGATAAGGGACCTGCACCCACTCCTGGACCAGCCAACAACAAGGGCGCATGCCATACCACCACATGTGCAGGTGCTCTGTAGCCTACATCTACTGGCATCTGGCAGTTACCAGGGGGTGATAGCTGTGGTAGGCGGGGTATCCCAGAGTTGCCTGTCCCGTTTCTTCAGGAAGTTCCTGGATGCCGTGATGCAGAGAATGCAACACTACATCAGCTTCCCAAACACACAGGCTGAACTGCAGAAAACAAAGACAGACTTTTACCAGATGGCACACTTCCCGCATGTTATAGGCTGTATTGATGGCACACATATTCCAATCTGCCCACCAGCAGCCACTGAGCACATCTACAGGAACAGAAAGTCCACCCACTCCATAAATGTGCAGGTAATCTGCGATGCAGGCAACATAATCACTGATATCGTAGCTAAGTTCCCTGGGAGCACCCACGACTCCTTCATCTTCCAGAACAGTAGGATCTACACATGACTGGTTGCCAGAGAATTTGGAGAAGGATACCTGCTAGGTAAATCACTGTGACACTCCCTAATACTTATCGCAAATGAATGTGTATTGAGGCATGTGACTAATGCTACTCTCTTACTCACCTAGGCGATAGTGCATATGCCGTGCGGTCATTCATCCTCACTCCCTACCTACACCCATCAACCCTGAGTGAAAGACGATATAATGTGGCACACAAATCAACACGCAACGTGGTGGAGCGCACGGTTGGACTATTGAAAAGCAGGTTCCGCTGCCTCCACAAAAGCGGAGGCGCACGCCAGTACACACCCATCATCTGCTGCAAGATCATTGCCACTTGTGCAATGCTGCACAACCTTGCCACGAAGACAGGTACAGAGGTGGAAATAACAGATTTTGAGGACAATGACGATGAGTCTGCACAGCCAGAGCCCAACGCAGCAGGAGTGGCAACAGATGGGAGAGAGAGACGGGCAGAAATCACATGCAACTATTTCTAAGTAAGTAAGGGGACACAGCCAGTAGTTGTATGCCATGACGTAGTTTTAATCATGCGGCACTACGCCACAACACAACGCCAAAAATGGCCCTATCAATCATGTGAAAACAAGAGTTTGAAGTCAAGGGTTACTTCACCCAACTGTGTCCTGCAATTGTGTGCAGCATCAGTATCTGCGACCACACACTATAGTGCGGGATGCCAGGGATTGAGTCTCCTCACTGGCTGTGGTACCAGTGGCAGCCCCATGCCGTCTGTTGCTCCTCCGTGTGTATGTGACAGGGGGGGTAATGCTGCTCCCACTGGTGGTGTGTTCGCTGTCCCCAGCATCCACAGCACCAGTTGTCGCCGACTGGCTTGTTATCAGCACCTCAAGTGCACTGGTGACCCTCACCATCCCCCTTGACACGTCATTGCTGAAGTTCGCAAGCCCCTCCTGCATTGCCACGGAGCGCCTGCAGAGCAGCGAAGTGGCAGTTGCCAGGCGGTTCACTGCCCTTGTGTGGTGATCTTTCTTTTGCCTCTCCCTGTGCCGTGCAGCTCTGTCCTCATCCATCTTCGTGCACAGCAGCATGACGGACTGGGACATGTCCCGCATGCCCGCAGCCATCTCCCTCATGCCCTCAGCCATTGCGCTTATGCCCCTGTCAATATTTCCCATTGTGTCATTGAGGCCCTTCATTTGGCGCTGGACTGACAAGATTGCCTTTCCTTGTAGGTGCTGGACCTTGACCATGGTGGCCTCCAGCCCTAAGAACACCCCATGGCTCTCACCCTGTGGAGGTGGACTGCGCACCCGAGCCCTGCGGTGACATCTGGCACCTGCGTGTGCTCCCTCAGAGGCGGAGTGCACACCGGCATGGCAACCATCCAGTGGCACAGTGGATGTTTCCGCAGCCCTCGAGTCTTCTGCTGAGGACTCTGAGACATGTAATCTTGCAACAGCACACCTCCTGGACCTGAACAATGCAGGTGGTGTCGATGCGGGTGAGGCCAGCTGGAGTGGCGATGCTGGATGTGGTGGCGTGGCTGGCTGTGGTGGTGCGGCTGGCTGTGGTGCTGTTGTCTGGCCAGAACTCGTGGTGGTCTTCTCTGAGCTGTCCTTCCGGGGTGCCCTCTCTCCCTTCTCCTGTGCAGTCCTGCGCGAAGTATCGCTGTGGACAGAAATTCAACATCAGCTCAGTGTACCTGCAGCCCTGCATTGCTATCATCATAATAAATTTCTGTAACACTCTCTCATTGTCCTATGCCTGCTTATCGCTAATGTGTGTAACATGCCTAGTTGTTCTGCGCAATTTTTGTCATGTTTGGGGTTTCACAGACTACATCTCCCATAATGCATTGCTGGTATGCACTAACACCTGTACCGGAGTGGGATTCTCATTGCCCAATTGGGGATTTGGGATAGGGGTAGGGGAGGCACAATGCTGTGCATGCGTCTTACCTTGTTTTGTGGCGGCTCTGGCAGAGCTGTCTGCATCCCCAATCCCCACGACACTTTCAGGCTCAATTGTAGACTCCACGAGCTCCTCAAGTTCTGTCAGGGCAGGTGCCCTGTTCCTTCCTCCTCCTGTCCGGCTGGCCTCTTTCTTCAGTTCCACCATCTTCCTCTTTGTGATGATACGGATGTCGTACCATCGCTTCTTGAGGACATCAATGTCCCGGGGGGTCACTCCCATGGAATTCACCTGCGCCTGGATTCCCAGCCAGATCTTCCTTGTCTCCGATTCAGCCACTTGCAGTGACTGTTTTCCGAACAGCTTATGGTCCTGCTTTACCACCTCCTCCACAAGTACCTGCAGTTCCTTTTGGCTGAATTTAAGTTTTCTCTTTAAGTTTTCTCTTCCTCTGTGTCCGGGCTGGCCATTGTGTCAGTTTCTTGTGCTGAATCAGGCACTGGCTCTGTTCCTCTCCTCTGCACTCCCAGCCTCTCCAGAGTCTGCTGATTGTGTGCACCTGCCTGGGTGTGGCCACTTCCTGGTTGGGTGGGGTTGGGTTTGCACAGGATTGGCTGATTCCTCAAATGATGTGTATTTGAATTTCCGATTCGGTAAATACCGATTCGGTATTTACCGAATCGGTAAATACCAATTCGGTATTTACCGATTCGGTAAATACCGATTCGAAACTCCGGTCGGTATTGTGGATTCGGTATTCATTTACCGAATTTTACCGATTCGGTAATTTTACCGAACTATTTGGTACATAGCAAATACCGATTTCTAAATACCGAATCGGTAAAATTCGGTATTTAGGAATCGGTATTTCTGGCCTACCTACATATGGCCCTTGGCCTCTTACATGACTTTACCATGCCTTCTCAAGGTAGAGAGTGTTTATAACTCACATGTTTTATTACTTTTCCTTTTTTCCCATTTGTTTTTCTGTTGTTTTCTCTTTTATGACTCTTAGCATATGCTCTATTTTCTTCCCTTTTTACATTTTGGTGCCGATCACGATCCGGTAAAAAAATTCCCCGTACGACTCGTATCCGGTCTTTTTACCGTACGAATCGCACAAGTGCCGTACAAACTGCCAATTACGATTCGCATGGTAAAAAGTCCATACGAATCGCATTGGGAAGTATTCCCCACACGTCCTCGGGTCGGAAAATGTGTCCGACACATCCACGGACGATTTACCGTACAAATGTGAAAAGTGAAGTCCGACCGAGGAATTACGATCCATCCCGTGCGTCCGATGTTACAACCGTATGGAAAAAACACCGTCCGCACCGAACTCCCATAGCAACCATGGAGACATGTGCCCGCATACGCGCCGCCCCCCCCAGCATCTGTACGTACGCGCCGACCCCCCCAGCCCCCGTACGTACGCGCCGACCCCCCCAGCCCCCGTACGTACGCGCCGACCCCCCAGCCCCCGTACGTACACACCGACCCCCCCAGCCCCCGTACGTTCGAGTCGTACCCCCCGTGTATGTACACCCGTGTACGTGTCGAACCCCCCCGTGTATGTACACCCGTGTACGTTCGAGTCATACCCCCACCCGTGTATGTACACCCGTGTACGTTCGAGTCGTACCCCCACGGGGGGGTTCGACACGTACACGGGTGTACATACACGGGGGGGTTCGACACGTACACGGGTGTACATACACGTGGGGGTTCGACACGTACACGGGTGTATATACACAGGGGGGTTCAACATGTACACGGGTGTACATACACGGGGGTTCGACACGTACACGGGTGTACATACACGGGGGGTTCGACACGTACACGGGTGTACATACACGGGGGGTCCGACACGTACACGGGTGTACAAACACGGGGGGGTACGACTCGAACGTACGGGGCTGGGGGGGATCGGCGCGTACATACGGGGGCTGGGGGGGGCTGGGGGGGGTCGGCGCATACATACGGGGGCTGGGGGGGGTCAGCACGTACGTACGGGGGCTGTGGGGGGGTATGGCGCATACCGGGCCACCTACTCTGGTCGTTTCGCGACGTACTTCGCTTTTCCGGCACTTTTTGGGTGCCGTGAAAATATTGCCGTCCGGACTGCTGTCGGTTCGAATCGTGGTTCCTGGGTCGTGAAACGCTGCCTGACAGCGTCCCGACGTCACGTCGCAGCATTCCCGGAGCACATTCGTATGTATATTTTCGTCGGTCGGTGTTTTTTACGATTCGTACGGAAATGGTGTTTCCGTGCGAATCGTAATTCCATGTTTGTGAAGTTTTACGACCGGGTACGAGTCGGACGGAGAAAACGCTCCGACCGACGGTTCGTACCCGGTTTTTGCCGGATCGTAATCGGCACCTTTGTGTTCCATTGTGCTTTTATCCTGTACAACTCTGTTTTCTATCCATGTAGCCTCGCTGATTTGTTGGTGTGGCACTCTTTGCTTATGAAGCAGTGCAACTATTACGATACACTCATGTTTATAATATTTTTTATTTTATTTACTACAGTGGGTAAATTAATACTACATTTGACCCATTTCCAGCTTCATACTCATCCAAGGGCACAACAGAGGTCCCTGCTGCCCTTGTGGAGAAGGGGGCCCTCAAACACTTCAGGGGCCCCCCAACCCTTCATAGAGACCCCATTCCGCGTATGGCCAATGAATATCTATGATAAATGCGAGACTCAGTGGCCCCTCTTTACATTTCTCAGGGGATCTCATCACTGTAAGTTACGCCACTGCATACATCAGTGGTATTAAAGTGCTCTGTGTTGATGCAGTATGTTACAATACTGCACCCATGCCTTTTTCAGAGGCCAGAGTGTTTTCAAGGTGCACAAATGTCTTTCTTTTCCGTCTTCCTTTCTGCTGACTTGGACTCACTCTTCCTTTTCCTCCTGTGCCTTGCTCTGCACTGTAAGTCCTTTTTCCAAGATATGGGTTATGGCACTCCCACCTATTTCCCCAGGTTGTGGTATATCTCGCTTTTTTAAACATTTTTTTCCCAAAGGAACATACCTTTGTAATTGCTTATTTAACACAATTATCCTTATGCCATTTTTAGTTTATCCTTGTGAAATCATTTTTTTTTAATATACATCTGAAAGGGGCCCCTTGCTTTCCTGCTTTTCAGTGATTCATGTGCTTCCCACAGCCAAAATACTGTTAACATCCGCTATTGTGGAACTATTAGTGGAACTCTTTTTTCACAAAGTTTTGCCTCTTTCTGCTTTTTTGTCTTGCCTGATACTTTAAATTAAATTAACAGATTTATATAGCGCAATTAATCTTTCCTTTTCAATGAAACTTGTCAGGGAGCTCTTTCCTTCGCCCCAACGTATTTTTTCGTAAAGTTTTACCGCTTTTTGCCTGCATGATACTTTAAATTAAATTAGCAGATTTACATCACTAGGCAAAACCGATGCATCACCAATGCTTGTTTATGAAGTGTTGAATTATAGCATTTAGGGTTATGGCCGAGTAACTGGCAATTGTTGCATTTAGCTGTGGCCTTCTCCTGTTTCAGTTTTTTTTTTAGCTTTGCTGTATATCCCAGCACTGCAGTAGGTTAAAGGTTTCACAGTAGGCCCAGGCACCAATATAGTCACAAGAATAACTGGCCTTTGTATGAACTATCCACTTTCAAAACCTATTGCATATGTTTGCCAACATAAATCTTGCCATATTGGCTTTGCAAGGCTTTTTTAAATGAAGCGTTGGTAATCATATTCCAGCCAGTGTGTTTTGAGCCGTTCTAAAGTCGCCCCAAACATACGTGTGAAGCTCAGATCATTCTTCAGACTATATGTTCTGAATAAAGGGAACAGAATTTAGGATGCACTTGTGTCTAAAATATTGTTAACTGTTTTATAGCGGGGGTCTTTGCCCAACCATGGTTTCTTTGAGGGGAACCCAGGCCATGCACCCACCCCTCAAAACATTATCCCACCTACATTTTGTGAATTTTCCCAGAAAATTGGTGTCAGCCACGTGCCTCCATCTGTGGATTACAGTGCACACCCAGTTAATACCGCACACCGGAGTGTCAGTATTTACAGGGTGCTGTAAATCCCTCCCCCATTTCTGGCCCTTTTAGACTCATGGTAAGTGGATGCCTGAATACGTGTAATACTACTAAGTCTACCGAGTCAAGTTTATCTTTTTTAATCAGCTCTTTATACTGCACTTATGCATTTCTAAGAGCTGTAAATACATGGTGTTACTATTACAAAGTTTCATGGTAGTCAAGATACCACCTGTAGAAGAATGGAAGGCTAAGAGGGTCTTGCCTGGACTCAGACATATGGGCTGCAGATCACACAAGATGCCAGCAGTGAATATGTACTCATTCAGTCATCTTGAAGGATCCATGCATCCTATTCGTTTGACAGCCAGTGTTCCATTGAGCTCAAAATCGAACTGCACAGCTGGTACCGATCAAATGAACCTAAAGTACTGAAATAAAAAACTAATTTTGTCACTTTGTCCTACGTAATGATTTTGTAATTTAATTTACCAGACCCCAACAATTTACATTTTTATCAAAATTGCATTGTGTTTCCACAGATGGATATAACTCATACAAGAGCTCCACATTCGTTCTCATCAGCAACTGATATTGAAGTCCCGATGACTCCCCTTAGGTAAGGATCTTAGTGGATGGGGCTTAAACATAACATGCACTGTAAAATGTAAGGTTTTAACTTGTTGAGTCACATTCATGGTATTGGTTCCTGTACATCGTCTCTAGCAACGTGTTGAGTTGGCATGGCATTTGGCGCACTTCATTTTAACACTATTCACAAGTATTTACACACAAAAAAAAACAAAAAACGAGCAGGACAGAATATGTGTCTGTGAGAAATTGGATTGTTGATTAAGTGGGGTGTGAGCCCTTTTCAAGCAACAGCCAAACTCCTACAGTCACTAACTTAACCTTCTGGTAGTTTGGCACAAAAAGCAGTGACGTTTAACTCAAAGTCAATGTGTAAAGTATTTCAGAAGCACACAAACAGCAATATAGTGAAAATGCAACACCAGAAAAGTCCCATATAAATTTAGAATGAAAAAGCAAAAATGAATAAATTATTTGACAAAAATCCAGTCAGTAGAACCGGAGATAAGCAGTTTTAAAGATTTAAAGTACGTGTAGTGTCTAAAAAGCACAAAACGGAGCTCACGGTTTTCTGGCCGTGCGAGACAGGGTGAAAGTTACAAGTTCAGGCTGACCACAATAAAGCGTGGGCCAGATAAAAGGACCAAGTTAGTCCTGCTGAAAAAGTTACTTTCTAAAGTCCTGCGCATAAAGTCCAGTTTGCGGTGGAAGAAGCCACAAGGAGCAAGGAGAGGGCGTGGATGGTCATCGCTGTTGCTCAAAGAGCAGGCCAAGATGCTTGACCCTGCAGCATGAAGGTCCTGTAGGGCATTGCGGATGGTCATTGCGGAGCTTCACGTTGGCGATCACCATGGGCTGTCAATGCTGTATCTCAGAGTGAAGATCTTGTGTTGCCTGTTGTAGTGCAAAGAGTTGGATCCACCGGAGCTTCACGTTGCCATTCAGCACAGGCAGCAAGATCTTGGCGGGAACAGGCCTGTTCACCATCAAGAAGAGCCCAGAACTTCAGGACCTGTCCTTTTCTTCTAGGAGTAGCTCAATCAAAGCCTCATCAAGTGTTCAAAACCTGAGAGGCATCTCTTGGGGATCAGGCGCTCACTGCAGCAGAGGCTAGCAGAGTTCAGGCAGGTCCAGTTGCAGGTCCAGCCAGGTCCAGGCAGGTCCCGTGCAGCAGGTCAGCGGGGCAGTTGCAGAGAGTCCTTTGGAGCTTGTTGTGTACCTTTAGCTCAGAACAGGAGGTCAGTCAGCTGACCTTTGGAGTCACTTGAAGGACACAAGTCCAGTCTTCCTTCTCAGACAGTAGGCCAGGCCTCAAGCATCAGGGTTGAGGTCTGGCGTCAGGGTAGTCCTTCTTCTGTAGTATACACAGGTCCAGCAGTGCAATTAAGAGTGGGTCTGAGGGTCCCATATTTACTCCTGCTGCCCCTTCTGAAGTCGGAGAAGCTTATGGAGTTCCCACTAGCCCCCACATAAGTGCCTGGAATTTCCCACCACAATGCCCTAGTCCTACTTTGTCTGAAGGAACAATAGGCTTGTGTGAAGTCCTTTGTGTGTAAGCCGAGCGGTGTCTTTGAAGTGCAAGTGTGGTAAGTGACACCTCCAGCCCCATCAAATCAGGATGGCCCATTCTGCCAACACTCAGACCCTCTACTGTGATAATCTCTGGGAGGGATACACAAAGGCCAATAGCAAACAACACCTAGTCATGTGACCCAGTACACAGGCTGCAGGAACAAAATGGTTAGAACTTGCTAAGAGTGTAATTTTCCGAATTAGATTAGATTAGATTAAAGTTTATAGAGTGCATGGTTACTCTAACGGAGTGTCCCTGCGCTAGAGACATCTCAGTCCATGACAACAGAGCCCTACCCCCCAAGGAACCACTGGTCCTAGCATAAGCGGTCAATTCGCAACAGGAGAGCTGAACACCAATCCCTAGGGGATGACTGAAAAAGTTTGAAGTTTTTTACAAAACATTGCTTCAGATGGATGCATCCTCACTTCCATAGATAGGTTATTCCAGGCTTTTGCTGCGAGAAAGCTTAAGGATCTACCTCCCAACCCTGCCTTTTGAACTTTTGGCACTACCAACTTAGCAGTGCTCATGGTCCCTAGATTCCGGGTAGGTCTGTAAGCAAGAAAAAGCGGGCGCAGGTATCTTGGCCCTTTGTCATTGAAAATCCTGTGGCAGAAACACAGAGCTTTGAAAGTAATTCTGGCCTGTACTGGTAGCAGGTGTAGCTCCCTCAAGGCTGCTCCCACCAATGTAGAATATAAAAGTTACTTTTTGTGACCCCTAAATAGAGGACGTTGCAGTAGTTCAGACGAGCTACTAAGCAGGGCTTGCACAATGGTCTTTTTAGCACCTAATAGTAGAATGTCAAAGATTTTGCAAAGCATTCTTAGAATGCCAAAGTATGCTCCTGCCACAGCTGATATCTGCTCTACAAACGATAAGATGTTGTCAAACCAGACTCCCAATATTTATATCTTAGACTTGGGAGTCGGGGTTGGTCCTAGTTCCTCCGGCCACCACAGGTGTGACCAGATGGAGGGCTGTTTTCTAACCACCATCACCTCCATCTTGCCTGCATTTAATTGCAGGCAGCTGAACTTCACCGAGTTTACAAGATCACTCAGGCAGGCTTTGAATTTAGGCGCAGCCTCTGCATTCTTTTGCTCCATTGTGACAATCAACTGAGTGTCATCCGCATATGACACCAGTTTCACCAAATGTTTCAATACAGTATTTGCCAGTCGGCGCATATACACCATAAATAAAGTTGGACTGAGGGCAGAGCACTGTGGTACCCCTTGAGACAGAGGACATAGCTCGGACTTAAAAGTACGTTGTAAGACCTGGAAGGATCTATTCTGTAGGAAACGCTCGATCCATTCCCATGTGTTACCTCTGACACCAGCCTCCCACAGACGCTCCAAGAGAAGGCTGTGGGAGACCGCATCGAACGCCGCACTCAAATCCAGCAAAATCAGTGCTGCCATCCTTCCCTCATCCACTGCTATTTTTAGTGGCTCAGAAGCCAGTAGTAAGGGCGATTCAGTGCTGTGAAGCGCCCTGAAGGAAGACTGAGTTTCGTGGAGAACCTGTTTTTCTTCCATGAACTTAGTCAATTGGATATTTAGAAATTTCTCTGCAATTTTTGCAAAGAAAGGAAGCAGAGATACTGGTCTAAGATTTTCTGGGAGCGCCGGATCTAAAGATGGTTTCTTTAGTAATGGCACCACCATTGCGTGTTTCCAGTTACTTGGAACCTGCCCTGAGCTGAAAGACACCTTCAGCAGATTAGTGAGCACTGGTGCGATAGCTTCCTTCCCTAGCAGTAGCATATTTGGAGTAATAGTGTCCAAGGGAGAACCTGATTTGACTACTGAGTTGTAGTACATCACTTTCCTCTGGAGGATGAAAAGTAAAGCTTCCCTCACCCGATGTTTCAATTTTTGGTGGAGCAGAGATATAATTTCTGCTGGTTTCAGGGAAGGCAGCATATATTTTCTCTATCTTTCCCAAGAAAAACACAGCTACTTTATTACAGTAGTCTACAGATGCAGGCAATACTGCTGTGATGCCCTCTAAGGAAGTAAGTTGTTTGACCATACTAAAGATGTTTTTTGGGGTATTTTTAGCAGATTCAATTTTCTCAGTGTAAAACTCCATTTGCGTTCTCCTAATTTGAGCGCTTTTTGTGACTTAACCATTAAAGAGGGTTTTTAAATTACAATTCTTTAGACACCAAACATGATATTCCTTCTTGCTCCCAAATAAAAGTTATCACTTATTAAACATAATAAGTCCTGAAGTCCCAGGTCAACGCCTTCACTTCCTCATGCTTTCATATCCTCCGCATATTACGTAAAATCTTCAAGTGGCTCCCACTGGACATCAGATGTATCATCTCATAGGCCATAATCACAAGTAGATTGGACTATGGTAACTCACTCTACACCGGCATTCCAACACGAGCTCTTCACAGACTTCAAAGCATCCAAAGTGCTGCCGGGCAACTCCTCCTCAACCACCCTTGACGATACCACAACACTCCTCAGAGAGCTCTACTCTACTGGCTCCCTATCCAAAAGGGCTGCCAGTTCAAACTTCGCACACACACATTCAAGTCACTACACAATACGAAATACATCAATCTCCGGCTTCACTTCCTTCAACCCAACCAGACTACTTCGCTCAGCATCACTCGCACATACACACCCCGTATCCGCAGAAGCAGACTAGGAGGTCGATCATTCTCCTATCAAGCCACCAAATCTTGGAATGACCTCCCCAACACATCAGGGCCTCCACCTCACTTCTTGAAGTCCCCAGGAAGCTAAAGACCTGGCTTTTCAATTAGACTTCTTGTGGGACCACCGAGAATGCCTGTACGGAGGCCCTGCCTCACCACATGTCTACTCTCAACTACTCAGAGCCTGGATACCCTTACAGGTGACAAGCAGTACTCAACAAATCCACCTTACATTAAATAGGGTAACCCAATGTTATCCTAAGGGCGAGGTAGGGCTTGCAATAGTAAAAAATGAATTTGAGAGTTTTTCACTACCAGAATATGTCAAACGTAAAAGTACATGTACAACTTTTTAAATACACCTCACCCTGCCCTATGGGCTGTTTAGAGCCTGATTTAGGGGTGACTTATATTTATTAAAAAGGAATGTTTAAGCCTGGCAAAAAGGGTATTTTGCCAGCTCAAAATAGCAGTGTAAAATTGCACAAACAGGCTGCAATGGCAGCCTAAGACAGGTTTTAGAGAGCTGCTTAGGTGGGGGAACAATAAGTGCTGCAGCCCCACTAGTATCACTTAATTCACAGGCCCAGGGTACATATATATTGCGTTATGAGAGACATTTAAGTAAACTAAATGTGCTAGTTGGGTGTACGCCAATTTTACCATGTTTAAAGGGGAGAGGACAAGCACTTTAGCACTGGTTAGCAGTGGTAAAGAGCACAGAGTACTAAAGCGTTAAGCATTACCTCGTTTTTGTATCTGGAAGCACACATGGGGCAATTCAAAAATGTTTTTATGTAGTAAATATATAGCAGTAAACCTGTATACCATCAAAATGTCTGTGAATTCCCATTGGAAATCGTTATAGCTATAAATATTGATTTCTCACAATATATTTCAACGTATATAATGTATTTTTCCTCCACGACTGCAGGGAAATATGCAATAATAACTCGCACGCAAGGGGTGAGAAGTGGTGGGAACAAGGCAGGTATAGACTTATAGATTTGGGAACACTCACTAATTTGAGCATTTGTGAGCATTCGTGAGCATTCACAATCTCCAATCTGACTGTTTCCTACCATACGAATGGTCAGAGATTTACTCCAGTAAAGGGCTGGTTTAGTTCCACTTTCCAGAAGGGAAGGGGACCAGTTTGCCTCCAAACATTGAGGGGAAGTTGGAGAAGAGGTTTCTCCATAAGGATTCTTTTTCTATTAGGAAGTAGAAAAAAGAAAATAATATGTATTTGCACGTTGGGCTCCATTTCCCTAGTCCGTAAATGTACACTATATAGATTTATGCATTGGGGACTTGAGAGCCCTATCAATATGTCATAAGAAATTCCCAGCAGTATGTCTGGAAACCTTCCCCTTGTACAGCTTTCCAGGCGTGCCACTGGGACAGTTTATCAATTCAAAAAAATCTGTAAATGTGCACCTGTTCATACAAGTAATCTCACAGGTGCAGGTTTACTACTTTCTTTGTGAATTGCTCCCATCATGCATGAGTCACAAATAAAAGTGTACCCCTTGTCTTATACTTTCAGTGTTCTTCACAGAAACCTTTCTTAAAGGTTTAAGCACTAGAAATGTACACCTCATGATTTTCAGGAATGCACCTTAAAGTCCTAACCATACACCCGAAGGTTTTTCACTTATCAATTGAATATGTCATTTAATTCATCAGTTTAAAGCTTGGTGGAACAGGTGAAACAGAGGGAGACCCCTATCATCGTTCCACCTTGGAAACAAAAGTCTTGCAAATATATCATTGTTGGAATTTCCAAAATGTTTGAAAGGCCACCGGTTAGGCACTTTGCGTAGCCAGTAATTAATGGGCAGTTTGTGTGGTGGGTACTGTAGGTCACTATTATTGTCCCAGGTAGACAACCAGGTTACTCCCTCTTTCACATGGCCCTCTAAGACTAGTGGCTCAAGCAGTCAAGGCATAATCAAAAAGGTTCACTGAGTTTAGAACTCAACTACTTTATATCTCTCTAACCAAATTCAGTGTCCAGACCCAGCTACATAATATGAGGCAGTAGGGTAGTTAACATTACTAACATCACAAACCATTGCAGCCAAGCTACAAATCCAAAATTTAGGTTGGTGTGTAGAAACGTGCTATGCTAAAATAGCAGAGGTTCCTATGGCTAAAGCTGCCCTATGGGAAAAGTATATGCTGTCTTCAGCGGATGTCATGAACTTGTTTTTATGTAAGCCAGTCAGTGGAGAAATGATAGCAGACAGACTACTATAATGTATCAAGATTATGATCCTTCTGCTCCCTCTTTAGTGTTTCAGTGGCTTGGGAGCAAGGTTGTACATTTCACTGTGTTTTAGAAATGTGGCTGAGTATTAAGCAAAATGGCATAAAACTCCAAAACCCACCATTCAAAATGATCACAAGTCTACCAATGTAAATGGAAACGTTACAATACCATTGTGGCAATTGACAACAGTTTTAGTGTCCAATCAACAAACCTACAATGGATCCAGTAGTCAGAATTTATAGTGGGGCAATGTTCAGGGAACACCACCTAAGATCAAAACTGGTCTTGGAAATCACAATTCATCACACTAAAATGTTTGTAGCTGGATCCGGATAAACACCCAAATTGTATTCCGTTAGGTAAATGATACAAAGGACTTCTTTTTCGAAAATAGCAGGTCACAGTAACGATATCAGGTTAGGAAGGAATCCATAAGAGGAAGGGCAGCCTCGAGCCTGTAGGTTCACAAGTTAGAACTGAGAACCTTGAATATAAGGTTAGGATACAACCATAAATCCAAATCAGTACATCTCTTGAAATATAAGGGCTAGAGACATAATTCAGAGGGTACCGGAATCATGGCTACTGGCTACAGGTCATGGGTCACTACCGTAAACCTAGCTGCAGGAGAGAACACCTCTGTACACACTTGAGCCTGGGGGGGGCACATACACACTGCCATACAATCTTCAACGATACATGGGGTGCTTTACTACAATGTTACATTTTCAATATTGTCCTGCCAAAAATATCAACTTGAGGATATCAACTACTACTTATCAAGTTGAGCATAAATAGGTAATTTTACCTTCGCCGTTCTATTCCTAACTTCACATATATATATCTTGATAATATAGTGATAATATACCTTCAAGGTACTTAGATGTGGAGCTAAGACTACTAAATCTATACTTACCTTGATCACAGGCAGAAGATGTCTGGTAAGAACAAGTAATTGACTGTAGTTTGCACTCAGACTCCATCAAAGGCAAAACCCAAAGTGTGGGAGACATATGTAATAATCTAAATAACCATAGACAACATTTGAGTGTCATATGACTGGCAACACAGAGAAGGACAAAGCAAGGCTTGTGTCCTTTAGAAAACATTGAAAATAAATAATTCATACATTGTTACTTCTGTGGTAGAAGCGAACATGTTATTTTCAAATCCAAGTGCATTAGTTCATGTCTCAATGCATTTTGATCAAACATACTGTTTTTCAGGGGAATAAGCTTAATAACGATCAGAAAAACAATCACATTGTGGTAAAATGCTTACAAAACATAACGTTAGAATGTGTCACAAACGTTATTGTTTGTATTGATCCTGTCACTGATGCTATCATACTTCTATTCATCTGATAAATTGCATACGTACAGTTCTAGTAACAAAACTTCACCTCTTCACAGCATGTTTCAAGTTGAAATCATGAGTCTTAGGTGTAAAAGGCACAATCTCATTTCATCTCTGTCCAGTACGTAGTTTGCATCACTACTGCAATCAACTTTTTCAACTCCCCTATATACATCATGTATTTCCAACTGAATTAAATTAATTTCTGGAATCAACAACTGCTATTTCATGGATTTCCAACTGAATCAAATTCATTTATGAAATCTGCATCTGCTGCCGAGCTCCACAAATTAAAGACAGCCCTTTAATTTCATCTCGCCATCCTTATCACTGCTCATTCATAGCTCTTATTACCTGTGAACATGTGGTACACCCATGCATAGTCATAATTTGTTGTACCAAAAACAGACATTTCAACTGAAGAGTGCATGTGTTCCCTCCTTTCCCTATATTTAGAACTAACAGCTGTCCAGGTTCTCTCCCTGGTCATAGCCAATCCTCCTTACACAGCGTTTGATCCTGCTTCCTCTGTCAATCATCTGTGATGTTAAGTCACTGGAACTCTTTGCTAGCATGGAAAAGTACTAGTGCGCTACCACAATTAACCTCTAAACATCAGAGGGCATCTTCCACGTGATAATTTCATTGTGCTAGCACTTGTATAGTAATTGGTGGGTTTCTTGAGGCGTAGATACAACATACATTTGCTTTTTCTCCTTTCACAATATATGTTATTATTTCATCACACCTCTTTCTCAGAGGCAAAGTCTCCACCATGTACATTCACCTGTATTGTTTATAGTTTTAAACACCATCTTTAGTGAACTCCAAGCCGTGTGTGCATATAATATGTTCAAGTAAATTAATCAAAATTAGGTTCTATACCATATCCAAGTTCTCGGATTCCTGTTCAAGAGAGCTTCAAAAAGTTATAGATCTTTATAAATAGTAATTCACTTCCATGTTGTCATTTGGACATACCAGGAAGATGGTGGTCAAGTTGTTGATTTAAAATATCTCCCTTTGTGCCAATCCCCTTTATCTAACATCTCCATATTTCATTTATGGAACCACCTCAATGACTTAAAACATTGAAACATACTGTAAGATCTGACTTGACACTCTTAGCCCTTATTGTACTTTTATGTTCAAGTACTATTGTTTTAAACTTTCTCTCCGTTTTGCCAACATAACCCATATCAGAAGGGCATTTCAGCAAGTACATGCAATATGACTTGTAGATGAAGAATCCCAGGTTCATTGTATTTTTTAGTTTCGCCCTGGTAGAGGGGTGAGATATTATTTCTTCTTTGTTGATAATATTACAGTTATAACAGTTTGAACAAGGCATTGTTCCTTTAGTTGGTGTGTAGTGGTTAGTAATTTTATTTTTTCACAATTATTTCTTTCATGTTTCTATTTATTGGCTAAGATAACACATGAGACCTTCAAAGAGCTTTTTTAAAATCCTTATCTGCTTCAATGATTTTTCAAAGTTGTAACTTAATTCTTTGGACCTTTTTGCTGTGCTGTGTGCTTTATGTGTTTTGGGGGTATTGCACAAAAGAGCGTGTTTCATTCACAGAGTCTGTTCTCAATTATGCTTTTTCTCCAGTTTCTCGTGTATATCTATGGTTCATGAATGTTATCTTAAATTTTGTTTTCTCCTCCTCAAAATCTTCCTGATTTGTGGTGATCCATTCCTTTTAGATGAGTTGGGAAGGCAAATTCTGTTTAAACTGCCATGGCTGAAACAACTAAATGTTTAACATTTTATCATGATTGGTGCTTTTCGTAAACAACTTTGGTACCTATTTTATTTACTCCTAGTCACTTTTACTTCAAGGAAATCCAATAGTTGTTTCATTTATTTCGAATGTGAACATTATATTAGTGTGTAGATGGTTCACTCCCTCAATTCTCATAAACAATTTCTTCTTCAATTTTAACAACAGTAGAAAAACATTGTCAATGTACTCGACGTACGGTGTAATCCCGGTTGTCCAGCCTTCCTTTGAAAGTATACTTTCTTGGCATATTTCAAATATAAAAATATTATCATATGTCCGTGTTGGCCCAAAACCCATAAATGTTCCAGTGAACTGCAAGAAAAGGTTTTCGTTATTATGAAAACATGTCTGGTACAATGGGAAGTGTAAAAGTTCCTATTAGAAAATTGTTGAGGTACCTTCTAGTGGCTGGTTTAATAAGGCCCAAGCTTCTGCTGCCAACGTGTCTGAGAGCAGGATCAACATATAAGGAGAATGTACATCGGTACTGTCTAAAATTTTCTAAGGAAATCTATAGTATTTTTTTACTTAAAATGATATAGCCTTTAAAATAGGTTGTAGAAAACAATCAAGGAATTTCCCAATTGGTTGGTATAGTGGGTTAAAAACTGAGACAATTGGATGCAGCATGGATGTGTTAAACAGACCTTTATGTCTCTTTGGAAGCAGTAAATGTACAGAATTGCCGGATGTTCCACCTGTAGAAAGTGTTTAGTATTTTACGACATGCTGTCCATATCTATCGGTTTACCTAGAATGCTTTTTGGTATTCATTCTCATTCTTTGGTTGGATCATAATCCAGTTTCTTAAATATGTAGATACGTCACAAAGGTACTGTTCCAATTTCTCTTGGTAAAGGTTGGCATCCATCGGAACCATCATGCCACCTTTCTCCGCTACCTTTATCTCAATGTTGTGGTTGGGGCTTGACATTTCCCCTTCTTTTGTCAGCTTGATAGTCAATCGTGTTAATTTCCTTGAGTGCCAGTTCCTTAAATGCATATACGATTTTAAGACTGACTGGTGCATTAAATCTTAATTTCTTTATTGAAATTCAACTATTTCTGATGATGTTTTGGCAAGAGCTGCATCCAATGTGGCCAAAAGTGTTTTAATCTCAACTGTCTCATGAATTAGAAAAAAACTGATTTGAAACTGTAGTTGTATTTTTATATGTTCCATTTTTCTTTGCTGAATATTCAATCTGGATAGTTTAAGTTGATAAATATTAATCACAAGGCTCTTGTCTAGCTCCACAGCTTTATTTTTTCTATACCTTCTCCTGGTATGTTTGTTACCTTTAGTTTATTTACTCCCCTTAAAAAAGCTTTTGGTGCTCAGTGTTACCATGTTTGTTCCCACTGTATATGGTTTATCTTAATCATCCTCTCTTGAGGTCCCTGGTTATATTCTCTGACCGGAGTGGCCCTGGTTCTGAATGTAATCTTTTTGATTGTGAGTTCCCTGTATTTTGATCTTGTTGTCTGCCTTTGTATATAGTCTATCTACTACCATCGAAATTACTTGACTCCTCAGTGAATTGCAATTCCCCTTTAGTTAAGATTCTCTGCCTGCATATGTACCTGCCAGATATACTCCTCAGTGGTCAGAATTGTCTCTTCTGAATGTATTCATTTTCCATTCTTTGATGTCCTTTATATATTTATCATTCTTCATATTAATGTCCTCCAATACTTTTTCTTCAATTTAAGTTTCCAGTTTTATAAGAAGTTTTTTTATAATTCCTCAATTGTTAATAGAATGAGGTCCAGTACTATTCAAAATTCCATTCCACTTGTTATCAACATATCATTTCGCTTAGATTATGCAGATTTTTGAGAGATCCTTACACCTCTTAGTATCTGTTGGAATTTGTGATATTGTATGAGCTTTGAAGCATGTAGGCATTGGTTGGATTTCTTCGAGTGTAAGTATTCCATATGGTTCATATTTCTTCCTAGTGTTCCGTCTATGGTCACGGCCACAGAAGTGTCTGTGATTAGTACGTAACTATTCTGGGCTTGTTGTTCATCCGAAAATGTTGCAGCTTTATTTAAAAGTAATGTTTCCTATTTCGAAGGAAAGGTATATGTACGTGTTCACTCAGATGCACTGGAGTACGAATTAATGCACTTGGATTTACGAATAATTATAGTATATCTATTTTGGAGAAACTAGATAAGGAGAACAGATGAATAAGCTAAATAAAATATTAACATTTATCAGAAAAATACCAGCTGAATAATTTATTTTCAACTTTTTTTTCCAAAGGATGCACGCCACATTTGGCCTTCAGTGTGGCACCCAGCCTTAGGGCACTGAAATGTTGGGTATTGTTATTTGGATAGTTTAGATCCACATCAGGGCCAGTGGTGTGCAGCTTGTGGCAAGTTAGAACATGCAGACTTGCTCAACTTAGCAAAATGAATTGAACAGTTAGTTGTGCTTTTTAGAGAAGAGCAGTACTTCAAATAAAGAACTTGGATAGTGAGCCATACTATCAGGATAGCAAAGAAATCGATGTTTATTCCCCTGCCAGTCCGACATCTACAGGTTGACTAGCGCTGTTCCCATGGTTAGCAAAAGCATGAAGAGTACTATGTCTACAGTGAAGGTCAAAGACGACCTTAAGAGGAAGTGCCTTGTTGTGCAGGCATACACCACTCGTAGGGTACCATTCAACATTGCGCACAATCACCTGGTGCCTTACAAGCCACGCACAGAGCACAGAGAACACTATCCACGCATTATTGGCGAAGAGGAGGATTTTGGGGTACTGAATGGATTTTACAGTGATGGGCTTCCTGGCTGCCTTCTCCCCAGCAGTATAGGTACGTTGCCTGTGTCTTGGAACTATAATTAGCTGTCACAGCATGATATGAGAGGACAGTAGACAACGTCAACGATTAGTGGTGACACACATTGAGTGTAATATATGGCCAGCAGAGACACGTGGAGATAAGAAGGCCAAAAAGACATATGGCATGTTTCATGGACACACAGATCGCTGATTTCACTCTGGAGAAACACAGGGCAGGACTGAAAATGTTGAGCATGTGTAGGTTGACATAGGTTCACCAGCCATGCAGGGACTTCTGTCCCTAGCCTCTTTTCCACTCCTTTCCTAGACATCCTGAAGCCGAAAAATTGGTTAGGAAGGCAGATATTTCCACTTGACAAAGTAGGTCTCCAGATGTACAGCCCGAGAGGCACCTTTTTATTGTTTTAGGTGATCTTTAGCTCTAAAAAAGGTTTGTGATCAGGCCCTTACTGCATATGAGGAGGCACATGCTCAGATTAGTACCAACAAACGTACCTTGCCTCACAGAACCAGTGAGGCAAAATTAGCAATTCCACTAAGATCCAAAATACACTCTTTTCCCTTCCAGACATGATTTTCTAAATCAATAGGAGGAGGCCCAAGAGTATTTCTTTGATCAACATTGCAAGTTGATGTTTGAAAAGAGGATCTTGTTTTGATCCGGCACTCACCGTAGAAATCTTACACTGTTATTTTTTAAATGTAACACATGGGTATGTTGATTTAAATTGGTAAATACACCAGTTAGAAGCAGTAGTGTTCACTTTCACGTGTTTTTCCTTTTTTGGTGGTTTTTGAAACTTCATAATTTTACATTCATAAGACCGACATGCTAGGGGGAAGTTGCTGGTAGAGGAAGGACTCTACAAATGCTTTCCCTTGTTTATTCAGCGTGAACGCAAACTATATCAGCACCCTTTGTATTCCTAATTTGTGTTAGGTTTTGCTAATTATTATTATATCTTACTTCTGTAGTTTACCACAAGACAAAGTAATCTACGAACATATTACAGCCAGTGTGCAAGAAAGCATTCTGCCATCTGATTCTGGTGCCGTGGCGGTGAAAACAAACCCTTTCCTGGACTTTGACCTGGCTCAGAAGCCAAAATCTGAGTTGAATAGTGACAGAGAGTGCAGTACTACATGGCAAAGGAAGTACACAAATCCATTGACTGACGGGCACCTACAGAGACATCAAAGTATGGAACTGGACAATCTAGGCTATGTAGAGTGCCGGTGGCAAAAGCCGTGACATGAAGGCACCACTAGTCCGGGCCAAATCCACTCCCTTTGAATCAAGAAGTTGTAAGTCGGAAGCTGCACTCCATCTTGATGTCCGCCCAATGGAATTCTTCTAACAAGCCAGGCGACGGCCTATTCTGTTATCAGAACGTTGATCCCAGCCCCCAGTACGTTCGCCTAACGGAAGACCCATACCTCTCACCAACGTCCTCTTCAGATCCAGGGTCACCGAGGTTTGCTCATTTTTGTGTTGAAGCAACATTTTCTGAAATTGCACCTAGGGGCCCACTCCAGAGGACTCTTGACCCCATCCCTTGTGTTGCTTTACCTATCCGGGCAGCAGAAGAAACAGAGATGGCAATACTGGATGCCTCACCCCAGTTTGCCTGTGTAGTGCAGTTGGACAGAATGGAGAGTTCATCACAGTGTAAGTTATTTATTCATTCACCTTGTTGCTGTAATTGACATATTTTACCTCAGTTTGTTCAATCTAATACACTAACGGTCTGAATTAATGATCATGTAAGGTCTTCACAGCAACAACCTTAGTACATTTTACTCAAAATGTCCCGAATTGACAAAATAAATGCAATGTTTGCTAGTCAGAAAGGCCTTCTAGACTCCTTAAGTACACTTGGAAACCCCTTGCATTTGGACAGGAAAGAGACTTGCCCTTCCTCCTTCTGAATCACGATGGGATTTGTTTTTAGTGTGTAACTGCAGCTGCAGTCACAAGCCACTGACCAGTGGTGTCCATTCCCAAAGTGGAAGCTGTGCCCCGGACAGCTCCCACATTCTGCAGGTTGGCCTTTGGGCTGGGGGACAAACAGCAGTCCAGGGGACTGCTCCATTCTCCTCCAGTGTCATTCACAGACAGCCCCTGTTTCCGGAACAGGCAAGGGCCGCTTTAAAAACATGTCAATATCGGTTGGGCCGCGAATGGCGGCCCGATGCCCAGGAAGGACTCAATACCTTAATTAGCAGCCATTGGCAAGGGACCACAGAAACTCCTGCCTCGTTAATACACATTAGGCAGGGGGTTGTGTAACAACTCCTTGCAATTAATGACAGTCTTGCGCTAGCACTGATTTGTTCATCAGTTGCAGAGCAAAACTCAAGGCAGGCCGCAGAGCACTTGGTGCGCAAAAAATGCTACTGTGCAACACGACCTTAGTACAAGAGGCCTGTAGCCTTAGTCTTTTCTGTTTAATAAACCCCCTCTGTCCGCACGCGCACTGCTTCTAACTGGATATCAGTGCTTATGCAGGGGCGGCTTGTGACATTTGAAATTGGTAGGGCGTAAATGTTGAGGATAAGTGTTATGTCGATAGCGAGCAAGCCGACTATCATAGGAGCGCCTCAGCCTCTGCCTACGAAACCAAACCAGGCACTGGATGCACACCCCCTCTGCTCCCGTCACCAAGCGCCTCACAATCATTTCTCTTAAAAGTGTATGGACCCAAAACAGGCCTGACGTATCCCCACTGGAAACAGAGCACACTGTGTAATAAAGCCCCTCCGACACGAGTTCGGGGTACAGGCCTAGATTCAGAAAGGAAACGTGTTAAGAGACAGTCTCCGCAAGGCAGTATGACATTCCAAGCCAGAGATGCCCTCGAGATGTCTGACTTTTCGCCTCAGTGCACAACAGTCCATTAGCAAGGAAGAGGCTAGGAAGAGGCTGGACACAACACACTACTATGTACTTTTTTCCTTTTTAGAATCATCCCCATGACCGCCTAAGACCACTGTGGTCACCATAAGACAAACATATCAAGGCAGTTCTGAGATTCGAACTAGAAGTTGTGTGTACTGGAGCCTCCCGACTGTGTACTGGAAGCAAACTGCTAAAGGAATGACTGCAAAAGCACCTGTCAGGACCTGCCTTGCCTGCCATAATAATCATGCCCTTGTCTACCGCAAGCAGGACTATGGACTCAAGGAGTCACATCAGGAGTCAAAAGCCACTACGCCAGAAGCGGACGTGCCCACCCAACCTACTGATGCTCAAACTGCTTGCTTAACGCTCACCTTGATCAAATAAATGCAAAGTGCCATTGGAGCCCCCTCACTGTTCTATCTAGCACATACCCAAGCTGAAGGTATCAAGGAACCTTACCTGAGCACCTGTCACGTTATCCCAAGACTTACACCTGGCTCTGAGCAACTGGCTCCAAACTGACGTGACATATGCAGTGCCAGGTGTGACCGCCTCTCAATTAAAATTGACTGACACAGAACAACAGGCCCTTCCTGTGAACAATTGCAACGCTGGGTTGCTGATTTGATGCACTGTGTTACCCAAGATTGTCTCTAAATGTTATTTCCTCCTGTTTAGCAGTTGTGTAAATTCTTAACAAACAGCAATGAATGAATCGCTCATCAAAGTCAGAGGACATATCAAACTTCTTAGGTCTACCTCGCTGAGAAGGATGGATCCATGCCCATTATCGGTATTAGTAAATTGATAACTTGGCGCAGGGTAACGTAGCCACTCAACAGAATGGCACTTGAATTGTCGACTTCTGAAGGATGAGTTGCTGAGTGTACCTACCAGGTTCTGAACCTGCTACCAGGATCCCTCTACAGGATCAGTTATGCTCGACTTATCTGTGCATATACCCTTCACTCGTGGGATGTGGCCTAAGTCGTACATAAACTGGGAAATGCAACGCAAACCAATAGTGAAGAAGGGTAACAGGCATACTTCCCTATTCGCAACAATCAGCGTTAGAAAGCACAACGCAGAAAAGCAGGTCCCTTGCAATCAAGATGGTACCCCGTCCCACCGTGCTGTATGCCTTGTGCACATTACTGACTGTTAGAGTTGGGCCCCAAGTAATAATGATTTCATTGAATTGACTGTGTATTCCACCGCTTCAGTTAAATATGCCCCGTCGCACAGCCATGTAGGGGGGTATGAGAAACCATTCCCAACTTGCTTACGAGGTTATGTAGTACACTACCCCTGATCGGTCTTAGTGACTGAAAACAATATTCGTTTATGTTCAGCCAAAGCGAGAAACACTGCCCCCAGGTGGCCTTCACACTTATGGCACCCTAGCAGTACAAAATAGTTTTGCACCCTTATTCCCACAAACTGATGGGCACCCAGTCCTGTTCCAGCCAAGGCGGACGCACCGCCACGCAAACTGAAGGCAGTGCAATACACAAGTTCACAGCAACCCCAACCCAAAAACGTCCAATGTTGCGCAAAATCAGAATCAGCATTCGCCAGCACTACACCACACATGAGACACGCGCCAACCGGATCGGCAATCCCAACACATAGACGTCTCACATGTCACTGTTCGATCTCCTCCCTTGATCTGTGAAACACGACCAAGGCGAGGCAATCCTGGAGCCCCCCCCCCCCCCGCTGTCAAAAGCGATCCAAGAAAAACACCTGTGCCTGGCCACCGGATGGCACGGAATCAAGCTGCTCGCAAACCTGAGGGCAGCACCAGCCGAGGGGAAGCGCAGCACACAGTGGTCAATTTGTAAAACTACAAGTGCCAGGGCTCTCGTCAAGCGGACAAGGCAGAGTGCACCATCCATTGCCCCCCCGCGAGCGCC
This sequence comes from Triturus cristatus, assembly GCF_964204655.1. NCBI lineage: Eukaryota > Metazoa > Chordata > Amphibia > Caudata > Salamandridae > Triturus > Triturus cristatus. The sequence goes on from NC_140579.1 coordinate 1,302,827,719, forward strand.
GCCAATGACAGCAACAACATAACTACTAACAATCGCACTCCTACAAGCGTGACAATTCATACCATACCAGACACCAAAGCCACAAAATTGGCTTGGGTGGAATGCACTAGTGGTCGTCAATGTATATTAAACCAATGAACAGCTGTTGTTGTGCTCATGTCCAAACCTGGCAGACAGGGCCACAACGTGGCAGATCGTCACAGGCCCCGGGGCCAAGAATTAAGTACTGGTGCCGAGCACTGGAAACCACCGGCCCAAACCAGGCACTTGATGCACACCCCCTCTGCTCCCGTCACCAAGCGCCTCAAAATCATTTCTCTTAAAAGTGTATGGACCCAAAACAGGCCTGACGTATCCCCACTGGAAACAGAGCACACTGTGTAATAAAGCCCCTCCAACACGAGTTCGGGGTACAGGCCTAGATTCAGAAAGGAAGCGTGCTAAGAGACGGTCCCCGCAAGGCAGTATGACATTCCAAGCCAGAGATGCCCTCGAGACGTCTGACTTTTCGCCTCAGTGCACAACAGTCTATTAGCAAGGAAGAGGCTAGGAAGAGGCTGGACACAACACACTACTATGTAATCTTTTACTTTTTAGAATCATCCCCATGGCCGCCTAAGACCACTGTGGTACATCCCAAGGCAGTTCTGAGATTCGAACTAGAAGTTGTGTGTACTGGAGCCTCCCGACTGTGTACTGGAAGCAAACTGCTAAAGGAATGACTGCAAAAGCGACTGTCAGGACCCGCCTTGCCTGCCATAATAATCATGCCTGAGATTCGAACTAGAAGTTGTGTGTATGAGAGTAGGATCTGCACTTATGTTGCCCCCACTTTTTTTCTGATGTATACACTGGTTTCTGGCTATAGTCAGGCTGGGTCCCTGCTAATCAGGGCCCCAGTCTCTCTGTGCTCTCTAAACGACTTGGAGTGCATTTTAGATGCACTAGTGATTGGTTACTGTGGTGCCTTATGAGCCCCTAGTATATGGTACCTTAGGTACCAAGGGCATAGGTACTTTACAGGCCTACCAGGGGCTGAAGCATGTATTATGCCACCCCTGGGAAGCAGACTAAATCTGACACATCAGGCCTGCTACTGCAGCCTGGGTGAGGTAGTGTTAGCACTCCTCACAGAGATATAGGTTCCTATATCTCACCATACACACACATATAAACCTATCAGCCACCCCTATGGCAGGCCCTATCAATCCTGAGGGCAGGGTGCTTGGTTTACAATGTGAGGGGGTGCCTCTGCCTGAGCAGGGCCCCTCTGCAGCTGGCAGGGTCTATTCCCTGTGGCTGTTTGTGGATGCGGTAAACCATATACTCTTAAGTGCATTATAACCTCCCGGTTAATGCTAACTTTGGAATGACTGCATCAAAACATGTCATGTTTGGTGTCAAACAACTTGGAATCATTCCCCAAATCAGTCCATGATGTGAGAACATGATCCCACCCTTCTAGAGGGGACGACATGTGCCTACTGTGGTAACACGGTAGAAATCTGAAAGAGCCCTGGCATCACAAAATGAATGCCACCAGCACAGACACTGGGCTGCCCTCCTGCTGCTGACCGAAACTCGCAGTGGAGGAAGCCCAACAATAGGCATCCTGTCACTGGGAGGTGTCACAACATTCCAGACAGGATTTAGTGTATTGGAGCTGGGTGGGTGCACTCTTAGAGTGCTTTAAAGTCCTGCACTGGGGGAGCAGTAGGCTCCTCTGTGCATATGCCAGCTCAAACCGGTTCAGGGGCTACCAGCCCCTGCTCTGACGCGAAACTGGACAAAGGGGAGTGGGTGTAACCATCCACCCCCCTGACCCTCCTAGAGGAGTGGTCATAGAGCTAGTCCCTCCCTTTCTTTCACTATAAGATAGGTACACCTTGCCATTGCAAGTTAGATAACCCCTGGATGACACTTTACAAGAAGAATCCTGGCACTTCGATGTTCCACTACCTTTGGAAGACAGAAGAATATTCCTTGGAGTCAAGGAGTGACTCCCCTGCTAGGCAGGCACCAAAACTTGAAACAACGGTTGCAAACTTTCCCGCTCCCGCCGGAGTCCGAAGCCCCTGCAACCCCAGAAGTGGATTTCCTGACCTCTCGTTGGCCATTTTGAGTCCCCAGTGAAGCTGTGGTGTCTGAACCCCACGAGTGATGAGGAACTGCAATACCTGGGAACCGGGCACTATTGTCGAGTGCAACCCCTTCACGACATTCTACGAACTTGTGCTTTGGACCATTTGTGGCCCAAGCCTCCAGCAGGTTTAGCAGCAAAAATCAGATGCCTACCACGTCCCGAGTGACCGTGGGCCCATGTGAAGCATTTTCTCAAGAGGCGTCTTCACGATCACTTGTCCATTGGCTAGTGGGTCCCCCGAAGACTTTCTTATCAACTAAAAGTGCTCCCCTGGTTGCTCCAGGCCTGCCCTCACTCACCCTCGCTGGGTGAGTCCCTCAGACCTTGCTGGTCTGCACCATCGACTTTCTTCACTCTACACAAGACTTGCTTTTGCCAATGCTTGTTGGCTCCAATCTGAAACCTGGACACCCTCCACCCCCAGTCCTCCAACCACAAGGAAGCTTGACAGTCTGCCAGGGCAAAGGTCCTTCCTGGCCCGCCACTTGCCGACCGACCGATCTATGGAGCACTCAGACATCACCCAAACTCTTGCTCCGCGACCGCCACTCACTACCCGAGCCACGCCAGAAGGCCGTGCCCGACCAGGCCGAGAGGACAGACAGAGCCCCGCTACTGCCAAAGACTTCGTTCAGTAACCACTATCCTCAAACTCGTCCATAGCATAAAAGGGGCACACCATTAGGACAGGCCTGTAGTTCGGTACATACCTCAAAGCACAAATACATCACAATATCCGCCTCGTCAAATTCCGGACCATAACAAGCACTCCCAGTACGACCAGGCTCCCACACGCGGTCAGAGCCACTAACAGACGTTGAAAGACCCGGAAAGTGGTGGGGGGGCGACAATGCCCACACACTCACCAACAAAACCGACGCCAGACCAGCACAGGACGGCGCGGCCATGCCGAACCAAACGGCGTGCCAGTCACAAGCCAGCATTTACTGAAGTATTCCCAAGGCACACAACGCCACACCACCGCGTGCCACAAGCTGCGCCGCTGGAACACCAATCGCCACAAGGGGGGAGGGGGGTGGCAGACACCCCGCTCAGTACCTGGCTCACCTACCCCCCCCCCCGGTTGGCAACCCAAGCCGCACCTCGGCCCCCACATGAACTCCGCGGGCAGACAGGCGAGCCGTGCATGGGTGAACTGGGGCCTCCCAGACTCCAAACTGTGCCCCATAGCTCCGGGTCAGTTCAGTCTCCCTGCCCATGCAGCCAAAACCTCAGTTGCCACCAACTCCGGGCTTCGTGCAACTCCCCAACCCTGGAGGAGCCATCGCCACAGCAAGTCACCTAGCAACAGCCAACGCTCCCCGTGATGAACCCCACAATTAGTCTCCCCCACAGGCACAAACGCAGTCGGGCAGCAGGGAATGCCCCCACTGCCCCAAAGAGACAAGGAACACACCCAGTCCGACAAGGCACCACCCGCCGACAAAAAACCGAACACCACAGCACACGGGGCCCCGGGTCACCCACCATGGCGCACGACTGCCCCCCCACACACAGTAACACACCGAAGAAAGACTTGAGGGAGGGGGCAGGCAATACCCCTGCACTCACCGGGACCAAGCGGTCAAAACACCGGGGAAGGGGACCGACGCCAAACCAACGACCGAACGACGTCCAGGCAGAATAAAAAAGAGGGCGACCAGTGGGCGGGAGAGGTATATGTACCTCTCCCCCCACCCCTCTTGCCCGGAAGTGACGTGGGCATGGGGGACCCACGAGGGTCCCAAACACTGGGAGGCTGACTCATCGTGTGCCATCCTGTGGCACTAAGGGGGCCACCCTCTTAGGAGGGCCCCCTGCGTGGGCCCAGGGCAGCCCTGCAGATTTTTGCTTGTAAATAAATGGCAGGCTTGATGAGGCCCCTGTGAGTCCCAGCAGGCTCTGTCAGCTACCAGTGAGCACAGACTCTGTTGTTCAATCCAACTCACAGCATCAGAACAAGGACAGCGCCTAAGAGCTTTCTGTCTACCAGTCAGGTGTGCAACGCCCATTGGGCTCAAAGGACTTCAGTCTCTCCCATGTGTGGCAGCCCGGGCACTCAGCCGCACTTGAGTACTTCACAGGTCTTTAAAAGACCATTTGCTTGTTTACGAGGCTTTGTTCCTGCGGATAGTTAACTGTCCTGCAGCACCTAGAGGCCTCTCTCGTGGTGATAGATACATGTGCTCTACAACTCCACTGTAACATTAACATACATTTAGCCCAGTCTCACTCACTTGCAAAGTTTGTCAGACCTGCCACGTGCTGCAGTCACACGACACATGGCAAGGAACGCCAGCCTTTGTTATATGTGGCCGTGCACGAGGGCTGCGTGCGTGATGGCGCGAAGGCATCCGGACCGACAGAACACTCTCGCCTCTCTCATGCAGCTACAAAGGATGCAGGTCTCAAGTTTACACAGCAGCTTGGGCTCCTGAAAGCAGGGCCTGGCCACATTTAGAAGGGAAAATACATCTAGAGTGTACCACCTTCACCTCATCATTTACCCGTGTTCTTTCACGGCACCAGGAACCTTTACCCAATGTCTAAAGAAAACCCACTGGATTTACAAAAATGTAAAGGATGCTCGTGAACCTGCCCCCCTCCCCTCCCCCACCTCAGCAAGAGCAGCTAAGTTACTAATCTTGAAATAATTCAAAACAAGGACGGTCTAGCCGGATTCAAAGCTGTGAAACATAGAGGTCTGCAGCATGCGCCGAGCCACCAGAGCTATCTAACCAATGGCAGCTTGTACTGGCTTAGTTAGTATAGTGCTCATTCGTGGCTCGCGCGGGGGGGTCACGCGGGGGTGGGGGCCGGGGAATTAAATATAAAAAACCGGAAAACTTACCTCACAGCCGGTCCGTGCCACCTCTGCTCCCCTTGGCGCCTTCACGAACGGCACTGACTGGAGTGGACTGGCAACCCCTCTCAGCCAATCCTGGTGTTGCCAGCAGCGCCAGGATTTGCTTAGGGGTTACTACTCGCCCGCCTGCCCATTAGGAGACCGAGGTTTAATGGGCATGCGCCAGCCAGAGCAGACATTAGTGCGCATGACTGGGCACGGCGGAAACATTTGCCCATATTCCCCACTCATGCGGTCTTGTGCTGCTGCCTGTTGCCCCTGGTCTGACAATCATGTCAGTCAACATGACGCCGGACCGCCCACCCCATTCAGACTCTGAAGGGGGTGGGCGGTCCGACGTCATGCTGACTGACATGATTGTCAGTTCTCCCTCGATGTCTTTGAACTTAAGTAAACTGATTACTTAAGTTCAAAGACGCTGAGGGAGCTGCGGGTGGGGGGGCTACGCCCCGATGGACGAACCGCGCCTGCACGCAGTGTGTGGGAGAACCAAACAGCTGTCATATTGCTCATCATTGTCCATCTGTGCTGCTAATTTCAATACTTTCCTACCATGTTCCAGTCAGATTGCCATAGTATGTAAGCACACCTAAAGTCTATAGCAAATATTACGGCTATGTGTATATGCATACTGCTATTATCAGTAGGGTGTACACAATTATACATAACTTTGTCTCACTGTTTTAACACAAGGCATTCACACCTCCAGCCATAGCTGCTCTAACAAGGCTTCCCCATTTCCTCATATATGTTCAAAGTTGTGTTCCGCTAGCATTATCCACGTCCTTTGCGCGCCACACTAGGCGCTCGCAGAACAAATGTGTGGACACCATCTCACATCATGTTACTGCCAATAAGTACTACCTTCATCTTTCTCTGCCTGCTTCTCCATAAAGATGCAGGCTTCCATGACCACTCACAATACTCCCTGTTCTACTCGTACCTGCACCTCATTTTTCATTCTCACATCCTTCTGCCCCCTCTCCATATTTCTATCAACCTAAACAATCCATTTAGCACCAATCTCAACTAACACCTCATCTAAACAAAAGTCAAACACCTGCTTCTAGCAGGCATCACGACTCTGAACGGTTTCACATATCTTTCTGCTTAAGGAAAGTCCTTTAGATCTACAATCTATCTTCCTGAATGACTGACCCTTTTGACTCTCATTACTCCCCTAACCTGCACCTTGTTAACATCATTGAGACCGGGTACCAGTCCAAATGACACCTCAACACCAGCAGCCCTTCTCTCTGAATGTACTTTTACAAGATACCACACAAGCAGAGTAGTGGACCTCCACGGCAAAAAAACACTGCTGACCACACGCATCCTAATAGTAGCCTCTCGTTCATCATCAGAGTATCACACATTGTGGTGCTTCTTGGTGACTCAGTTAAGCATCAGGCTATGTGAGAAAAAAAGCGGGATGTCAATGATCGCATGCTGAATAGAACGCTGAGATTTGCCTCGGCCAGAATGCTTAGGGTACTGGCATTAACTACACTTGTTTGTGTTGTACTTTCTGTGAGAACGTGAAACATGGAGAAAAAGCTTCCCTGTGTGTTTGTTCGATTACAAGCTGTTATATGTCAATCTCAGTTAATTTTCCTCTCACTCGTTAAGGGTTCTGGTCTTCAGTTAGGATCATCAGTACAGGCTGCAATGAACAATGAGTAATAATACTTGATTAGAACACTGGAATGTTGAGCACTCCATTGAAGACAATGAAGTGCTCCGGGCTTCTGATGACTGAGGGAAGCCTGGAGCATCAACACTCCAATGTTTGTTCACAGCTGTTGCTGTGAACAAAGGCCTCACGGAGCCCAAGGGGATTTCTACCCTCTCGGACTCCATGAGGCCTTTGTTTTGCAAATTGAGAACATTCTGCCCTCTAGTGACGGAATGTTCTAATAGCCTTAGAGCCTTCTGTAGCACGCCCTACCGCTAGTAAAGGCATGCTCCCTTGTTTAAGGCCCTTGCCTTTGGCTCAGGCCTTTAATGCTGGATCAGGCCTTTAATGGCCGGTAGAGACCGCTACATCGGCTCTAAGGCTATATTAAAACACTGGAATGTTGACACCTCCAGTGAACACAAGGGCAGTGTAGAGGGCCTATAATGGGGAGTACAGCTGCAGCATTTAAACGTTTGTCCACCAGTTAAATTTCGAGCATTTTGCCCTTAGTTGATTGGTTTTTCTAAAAAGCAGTTTTTAAAACATCTAGACGCCTTGGGTGATACCCATCATCAAAATTCCTCTCCCTCATTTTTGCTAAAAGAGACTTGCCTGCCGCTCTATGAAAAGGAGAGCATGTCATTAACAAGCAGAGTAGCCCTCGGCACACTTATTCATGAAAATAAACAGTAATTAGAAGGAGGAGCCGCCCACTACACTGTGCAGTGCAATCAAGGCTCAAGATGTGGGCTTCTCGTCTGTACCAGAGTCCCATGCAATGAGGATTGTTTGTCAGGGATTCTAGTATCGCATCCAAATTCTAACTCAGCCTTTTTTGCACTTGGCTATAACTAGTACCCACCCTACCACCAACTAATCAACTCCGAAGATAACCCTCTGCCTAGTCAGGGGCATTGTCATGCCAATTTTATACACAATCACAGACACAAATAATGTCCGGCCTATCTCACACTCAAATGGCAAGGCGTTCTCCAGCATTCCTTCTAAGCGCCCACATTTCCACATTCTATCAAGACCGTTGACACCACTGTGAACTCTGGAACAGACATGTCTCAAGAGACCACCATTAAAATCCAGAACAGAAAGTACAGTGGACTCTTGAATAAACAGAACTACATCACATGCTGTCAGCACTAAAAATTTACAACAATTACATCTTCCATTAAAGATAGTCATTTTACCAAGCTGTACTGCTGGATGTGACGATAATTAAACATTGATGATACTCAAAAGATTTCACAAATTATATAATTTTAGAAAATACTTAGGCACAGAGAGATATGATGGTTTGTTCAGGACCACACAAGCTAAATGTTTGCTTGGGACTGAAAATGGTCTTCAGGTTTCTAGCATTTGCGGCTGAATAAACCCAGGGCACATCCTTCGACCAGGTAATCCTGTAGATTTCAATCTGAAAAACAAAATGATAAAGTGGAATTTACTCTTTCTGTAGAGCAGCCACCCAAAACAGCGCCTCTTATAAGCCCAGCACCAGCCTCTGTGAGGTTAAAATTTGGAACATCGATGGAATGGAGTGGGGCTTCCCAGCCAAATACATTTGCTGACTCCACAAAATTCAAGTCAAGGAGTAAGGTAAATGCAATACTTAATTAACATCGTGACGATTTTAATACTTTTTTATTAACACATTCTATTGTGATCTAAGTGGTCAGTGACAGTTTGTGAATTTTCAAGTCAATTTTCAGATAGGATTATTCTCGTTTTGGTTGTTTAAGGGAATTTTACAGAAAAATGTCCTCTGGAGCGTTTGAGCAATTATCAGACAGAAGCGCAGTTATTTTACAAAACCAGGAGGTCTGTGAAATGACTCTCATCTGCTGGCACTTTGTTGGTCTTGTCATTTTTAATAATCTTACATATCTTAATCCTCCTGTGCTGCTCTGTACCTATGTTTGATACATTAACATACGCTTACCATGTTGATGCAATCAGTGTGCGAGAATTTCACACAGTGCCTTTGAAGTTGAAAGACAATATCATGACAGATTCATTTCGATACCTATATTGACATTTAAAAGTTGGTGTTTTGTGACATCTCTCATATAGTTACTGAGGCCGATTGAAAAAGATTCTTCAGAGTGTAATGTAGAATTCTATTCAGCAAAAGTCACAATGTTGACATGTAGTCCATGTACGTATGTCCCCCGTGAAGGTGTAATGCAGACTCCACATTCATAGGAACGGCCCATGTTATTTCCATATGTGTGTTCAAAAGTGCGCATACCAATGAGTATTGCCATAGTCATACAAATGACACAAAATGCACATTTGGTTCACAGCCCCACAACAGTAGCTTTTTAAGTATTCACAAAGGTTGCGAAATGCATTCGCAAGAGTAATGCATGCATTTCTTGGAGCTACACATGTACCCAATTGACACCCGTTATTTGTTCAATAAAGTGCAGCAACAAGGGGACAATTTACAGGACTGTGAAAAAGAGGTCCCTGTCAATGAAAAATGGAAGGAGATGTAAACAACTTTACAATTGGGGGAAATGTGGTCTGGGCAAAATGCAAATACGGAACATGTGCATTGTTCTATTGTTTGTAATGTGCTGGCAATACAATGTCACAATTAATCACCTTCACCCTAGTCTATCCGACTGTCCTGCTGATGGTGACTTCATGTACAGTTATATTACTATTTATAATGGATAACATAATTGAGTACTTACATGCTCTCGTGCAAATATGATTGAAAATTTCGTAAAAAAATTGCATAATATGACATTTATTAATTGCCCAATTGCACTTTAAAATGTCGATGTTTCAGCCACTAGTGTCATATAAATATTAATTATTTATGTTACATCTTTATGTTATGTGAATAAGTCTGCATTTGTTATAATTTTATTGGTTAAATGCAAAAGGACTATAATGTGCTTATATTTACAAGCTTTATTCGAATGTTACAAGATGGCCGATATTTTGGGACAGATTTTGAAATGAATTCAATGTAGTCCTCTGTCCCTTTCTTTGTTTACTTATGGACGCCTAAGTTGCCATTCCGTTCGTGTGATAAAGACTTTGAGTTGTCGAAACGCGTAGCGAGCAATAAAGGATTTTCTTTGCCATGCTGTTTTTACAAGTATTGAATTAAATTGAAATTCAGCAAGTTACGAGTGCGGTTCACCTTCCTTCTGTGTGGGGAGAACTGTGTTGACATGTTGTCGGCTTGGTCCTGCCGAGGAGCGACGCACCACCAACAAGAGCGCCAATATTGCCCACCCTGGACCGGATTTGTTGCTCGTGAAAACGCATCAGGGCAATGAGGTGCCGCCGAAGACCGGCTTCGGTATTGGACCCGTTCCAGCCTTGAAAATGGGCTTGGATGCGGGGTAATGAATGCTGATATCTACGAATAATTAATTAAGCAGAGTGATCCATTGAAACAGCACAAAAAGCACCGCCCACTGGAGGGAATCAGAAAGATACTGCCGGTTGGAACCACATGCCCCAGAATGCAATATAAAAATAAGCCACCGTAGGTTGTAATTTCAAATGCGGACATTTGGCTGTGGGTACAAGCGGCATGTGAGGTGCAGGCTTACCTTTGATAAAGGTCTATGTTAGACTGAAACACGTCAGGACTGCCATGCTGTTTTTACAAGTATTGAATTAAATTGAAATTCAGCAAGTTACGAATGCGGCTCACCTTCCTTCTGTGTGGGGAGAACTGTGTTGACATGTTGTCGGCTTGGTCCTGCCGAGGAGCGACGCACCACCAACAAGAGCACCAATATTGCCCACCCTGGACCGGATTTGTTGCTCGTGAAAACGTATCAGGGCGATGAGGTGCCGCCGAAGACCGGCTTCGGTATTGGACCCGTTCCAGCCTTGAAAATGGGCTTGGATGCGGGGTAACGAATGCTGATATCTACGAATAATTAATTAAGCAGAGTGATCCATTGAAACAGCACAAAAAGCACCGCCCACTGGAGGGAATCAGAAAGATACTGCCGGTTGGAACCACATGCCCCAGAATGCAATATAAAAATAAGCCACCGGAGGTTGTAATTTCAAATGCGGACATTTGGCTGTGGGTACAAGCGGCATGTGAGGTGCAGGCTTACCTTTGATAGAGGTCAATGTTAGACTGAAACACGTCAGGACTGCCATGCTGTTTTTACAAGTATTGAATTAAATTGAAATTCAGCAAGTTACGAGTGCGGCTCACCTTCCTTCTGTGTGGGGAGAACTGTGTTGACATGTTGTCGGCTTGGTCCTGCCGAGGAGCGACGCACCACCAACAAGAGCGCCAATATTGCCCACCCTGGACCGGATTTGTTGCGCGTGAAAACGTATCAGGGCAATGAGGTGCCACCGAAGACCGGCTTCGGTATTGGACCCGTTCCAGCCTTGAAAATGGGCTCGGATGCGGGGTAACGAATGCTGATATCTGCGAATAATTAATTAAGCAGAGTGATCCATTGAATCAGCACAAAAAGCACCGCCCACTGGAGGGAATCAGAAAGATACTGCCGGTTGGAACCACATGCCCCAGAATGCAATATAAGAATAAGCCACCGGAGGTTGTAATTTCAAATGCGGACATTTGGCTGTGGGTACAAGTGGCATGTGAGGTGCAGGCTTACCTTTGAGAAAGGTCTATGTTAGACTGAAACGCGTCAGGACTGCCATGCTGTTTTTACAAGTATTGAATTAAATTGAAATTCAGCAAGTTACGAGTGCGGCTCACCTTCCTTCTGTGTGGGGAGAACTGTGTTGACATGTTGTCGGCTTGGTCCTGCCGAGGAGCGACGCACCACCAACAAGAGCGCCAATATTGCCCACCCTGCACCGGATTTGTTGCTCGTGAAAACGTATCAGGGCAATGAGGTGCCGCCGAAGACCGGCTTCGGTATTGGACCCGTTCCAGCCTTGAAAATGGGATCGGATGCGGGGTAACGAATGCTGATATCTACGAATAATTAATTAAGCAGAGTGATCCATTGAAACAGCACAAAAAGCACCGCCCACTGGAGGGAATCAGAAAGATACTGCCGGTTGGAACCACATGCCCCAGAATGCAATATAAAAATAAGCCACCGGAGGTTGTAATTTCAAATGCGGACATTTGGCTGTGGGTACAAGCGGCATGTGAGGTGCAGGCTTACCTTTGATAAAGGTCTATGTTAGGCTGAAACGCGTCAGGACTGCCATGCTGTTTTTACAAGTATTGCATTAAATTGAAATTCAGCAAGTTACGAGTGCGGCTCACCTTCCTTCTGTGTGGGGAGAACTGTGTTGATATATATATTTATGTATATATATGTATATATATATTCAATGAAAAAACCATAGGTTTCACACGTGTTATAGTTAGCTGGACATTTTACTCATAAAAAACCAATGAAATTCCCCCGTTATAGTTAGTGCAGGCAACTATAACTCACGCGACCGCAATCCTCTGCTGATGCTAATACTGTATTTAGACACTTATTTGCCCATGTCTTCTTCCATTAAATTTTAGCTATACATATATTACAAATATTTTTTTTTCATAAAGACACATATGTCATCAGCAGAGGATTGCGGTCGCGTGAGTTATAGTTGCCTGCACTAACTATAATGGGGGAATTTCATTGGTTTTTTATGAGTAAAATGTCCAGCTAACTATAACATGTGTGAAACCTATGGTTTTTTCATTGAATTTGCAAGGTTTTTTAAATGCTAATTCCTAACTATAACGTGTGTGAAACCTATGGTTTTTTCAGTGAATTTGTACGGTTTTTTAAATGCTAAGTTACTTTACGCCGTTCGTGGCATGCGCGCCCACTTAACGCAGTTCGTTCCGTGCGCGCACGGTGCGCTTCGCGCACCGTGCGCGCACAGTGAGCACACGGTGCGCTTCGCGCACCGCGCGCCCACTTTACGCAGTTAGTGCCGTGCACGCACGGTGGGCACGCGGTGCGCTACGCGCACCGCGTGCCCACGTTACGCTGGATGGGCCATGTACGCACGATACGCTTCGCGCACTGTCCGCACACGGAGGACATATTATGCGCATCGTTGTGAAATGTTAAATATTAAATGTTCTTTCGCATTGATATGCCATGCACAAATGGTGACCTGCGGGCAACATTTGCACACGAGGTGAGGGAAAATGTGGATAATTTTTTTTTAATTTTTTGCCTTGGGGGTTCTTTAGGGACACCTTAATCAAGGCTAGGTGGTTAGGAGCTGTCTAACCAGCCCCTTTAAATGTTTTCCACCTTTGTTTTTCCTCCCCCCCTCAGAGTGCGAGAGAGAAAATGGCGGCCACCGCTTCCTGGGTTCGACCGATTTGAATGTTTACTAAGATCTAACAGCCAATCAGAATCGCGCTCGCGCACGGCACCGTACGCGTACGGTAAGCTTACCGTGAGCGCACGGTAAGCGCACCGTAAGCTGCCACAGATATATATATTGATTTAAATGCTATTTTCTCAGGAACTACTGAACAGATTTACACCAGACCTACAAAAGGCACTTCCTTGACCTGTAGACTACCTCTCTGCCAAATTTCAAGTAACTCTGTTCAGCCGTTCGGGCTGTAGCTGTGTCTAAAGGTCCTATGGAAAAATGCATGGGAAAAACGCGTTTTGGGACCCCCCTTTTTTCTCAGCCCCCGCTTGACGAATCCCCCCGAGACTTTCAGGGTAGGAGCGGAGCGTAGCGCCCCATTAGTTTTGAAAATTTCGCGAGGATTCGTCGACCGGCGCCAAAGTTATTCCAAATAGAATGTTGCGGTTTTCCTATGGAAACAGGGTCCTAACTATAACTACCTACTGGCGACCGCCAGAAGGTAATATATATATATATATATATATATATATATATATATATATATATATATATATATATATATATATATTATCTACTGGCGGTCGCCAGTAGATAGTTATAGTTAGGACCGAGTTTCCACAGGAAATCTCAAAATTCTATTTTGAATAACTTTGGCGCTGATTGACGAATCCTCGCGAAATTTTCAAAACTAATGGGGCGCTCCGCTCCGCTCCTACCCTGAAAGTCTCGGGGTGATTCGTCAAGCAGGGGACGAGAAAAAGGGGGGGTCCCAAAACGCGTTTTCCCCATGGATTTTTCCATAGGGACTTTAGTCGCAGCTACAGCCCGAATGGCTGAACAGAATTACGTGAAATTTGGCAGAGAGGTAGCCATAAGGTCCATGAAGTGCCTTTTGCAGGTTTGGTGTAAATCTGTTCAGTATTTCCAGAGAAAATAGCATTTAAATCAATATATATATCTGTACGCGCGCAGCGTGCGCGCTGGGTGCGCGCACCTTGCCGTGCGCGAGCGCAATTCTGATTGGTTGTTAGATCTTAGTAAACATTCGAATCGGTCGAAACCAGGAAGTGTCGGCCGCCATTTTGTCTCTCGCACTCTGAGGGGGTGAAAAACAAATGTGGAGAACGTGAAAAGGGGGCAGGGTGGACAGTTCCTCACCCCCTAGCCGTGGTCAGGGGGTCCCTGAAGGACCCCCAAGGGCCAAATTTTTTTTTATTTTTTTTTCGCGCACCACCCAAACGGAAAAAAATCTGCGAAGTTCGCGCAGCGTGCGCGCACTCCACGATTTTTTGAAAAAAAAAAAAATGTATTTGGCCCTTGGGGCGAAGCGCTCCGAGCGCGCACGGCACGAACTGCGTAAAGTGGGCGCACGGTGCGCGAAGAGCACCGAGTGCCCACTTCGCGCACACGGTGCACGAAGCGCTCCGTGCGCGCACGGCACAAACTGCGCAAAGTGGGCGCGCGGTGCGCAAAGCGCACCGCGTGCCCACCGTGCGCGCACGGTGCGCGAAGCGCACCGTGCGCGAAGCGCACCGTGCGCGCGCCGTGAAAAAGTTTTGTTTAAAAAAATATATTAATAAATACATAACTTAGCATTTAAAAAACCGTACAAATTCACTGAAAAAACCATAGGTTTCACACACGTTATAGTTAGGAATTAGCATTTAAAAAACCTTGCAAATTCACTTAAAAAACCATAGGTTTCACACATGTTATAGTTAGCTGGGCATTTCCCTCATAAAAAACCAATGAAATTGCCCCGTTATAGTTAGTGCAGGCAACTATAACTCACGCGACCGCAATCCGCTGCTGATGACGTCAGATATTACATCACTGATGACATATGTGTCTTTCTGAAAAAAAAAAAAATGAATATATGTATAGCTAAAGATGAATGGAAGAAGACATGGGTAAATAAGTGTCTAAATACAGTGATGTAATATCTGACGTCATCAGCAGCGGATTGCGGTCGCGTGAGTTATAGTTGCCTGCACTAACTATAACGGAGCAATTTCATTGGTTTTTTATGAGGGAAATGCCCAGCTAACTATAACATGTGTGAAACCTATGGTTTTTTAAGTGAATTTGCAAGGTTTTTTAAATGCTAATTCCTAACTATAACGTGTGTGAAACCTATGGTTTTTTCAGTGAATATATATATATATATATATATATATTATCTACTGGCGGTTGCCAGTAGATAGCTATAGTTAGGACCGTGTTTCCATAGGAAATCTGAAAATTCTATTTTGAACAACTTTGGCGCTGGTTGACAGATCCTTGTGAAATTTTCGAAACTAATGGGGCGCTCCACTCAGCTCCTACCCTGGAAGTCTCGGGGTGATTCGTCAAGCGTGGGCTGAGAAAAAAGGGGGGTCCCAAAACTCGTTTTCCCCATGCATTTTTCCATAGGACCTTTAGTCGAAGGTACAGCCCGAACGGCTGAACAGAATTACTTGAAATTTGGCAAAGAGGTAGTCCTCAGGTCAGGGATGTGCCTTTTGCATATATGGTGTCAATCTGTTCAGTAGTTCCTGAGAAAATTGCAGTTAAAAGCACATAAATATCTATAGCCGCGCACGGTGACGTGCGCGAGCGTAATTCTGATTGGTGGATTCATGTCAGTCAACATTCAAATCGGTAGAAATCAGGAAGTGTTGGCCGCCATTTTGTGTGTGACAGTAAAAAAGAAAGGTGGAGAACGTGAAAAGGGGTCAGGGTACAGAGTTCCTGACCCCCTAGCTTTTGTCAGGGGGTCCCTGAAGGACCATGAAGGGTGAAAAAAACATTTATTTATTTTTAAAAAAATTGCGGGGTGTGCGCACGGTGCGCGCACCGTCGCGAGGTGTGCGCACGGTGCGCGTACGGCGGAAAAAAAATCATTAAAAAAATAGAATTAAAAATCAAATTTAAGTGGTTAGATGTTAGGTGGCACTAAAAAGAGCCGGTGTGATAATTGAGGGACAGAGGAACAAAAAAATGGCAAAAATTATAGGGTGCCGCACGTGTGCTGCTGTATCTTGCTCTCTATTAGGGGAATGCTGGTGTCCCCATAAGAGAGAAGAGCATTGCACGCATTGCACCGTATATGCACCCTCTTAAACAGAGGGTGTATATCCAGAGGAACAGAAGCAGGTGAAGCTGCCGCCGCAGATGAAGTGCTCGGCTGTGCTGCTGATGATGTGCTCGGCTGAGCTGCTGCGGATGTGCTCGGCTGAGCGGCTGGAGGGTTTTCTCTAGCAGCTCGAGCATAAGCCACAGGATGTACATCTCTAACGTGCCTGATCATAGTGAAGATACTAAAAGAGTATTTCTTTTTAGGATCTCCTCTTGATAAGACACGATCACAAAGAGTGCAGGTGACTTTTGGAGCATTCACTTTCTTCTGCCCCTCTGGAAAAGTGAAAAATTGCCATATGAAAGAGTTTTTCTGTTTCCTCTGTCTCTGTGGCACAAGGGTCTCCTGCTCACTCCCAGAAGATGACTGCTGCTCTGCCATTCTCAAATACTGGAGTACTGGAAAAGCTGCTCAGCTCCTTCTCCCAGGGAATCAGAAGTAATAATGAGGGGAGTGGGTGTGGTGTTGGAAGTTTCTGGAACTGAAACTACTATAAACCAATGAAAAGTGTTGTTTCTTAATCACATGACCTGAAACTACTATAAACCAATGAAAAGTGTTGTTTCTAAATCACATGACTTGCCGTGCGCGCACCGTGCGCGCACGGAGAACACACACATGCGCGTACGGAGCACGCGTGCATGCGCTTACGCACACGGAGCACACGCGCATGCGCGTACGCGCGCATGCGCGTACGGAGCAGGCGCGCATGCGTGCACGGAGCACGCACGCATGCGCGTACGGAGCACACATGCATGCGCGTACGGAGCACGCACGACGTACGTATGCGCACGTGGAGCACGTATGCATGCGCACACGGAGCACGTACGCATGCGTGCACCGTGCGCGCACCGTGCGCAAAACACGGTCAAAAACACTTTTAAAAAAAAATAAAAAATTAAAAGTGTTTATACGTTTATAGAAGATATTAACTATGCTGTTCAACTCTATCCAAATTATAAAAAAAAAAAAAACTGAGCCATTCCATATTACAGGATAAAGTTAATCTATAACTATATATATAGGTAGCTTATTGTAAAATAAATATTTAAAAAATATAATAATACATTCATAAATTAGCATTTTAAAAACCTTGCAAATTCACTTAAAAAACCATAGGTTTCACACACGTTATAGTTAGGAATTAGCATTTAAAAAACCTTGCAAATTCACTAAAAAAACCATAGGTTTCACACACGTTATAGTTAGGAATTAGCATTTAAAAAACCTTGCAAATTCACTGAAAAAACCATAGGTTTCACACATGTTATAGTTACCTGGACATTTCACTTGTAAAAAACCAATGAAATTCCCCCGTTATAGTTAGTTCAGCTAACTATAACTCGCGCGCCCGCAATCCACTGCTGATGACGTCACATATTACATCACTCATGACATGGTCAGTGACATCACTCATGACATCACTGATGACATCTCAAATGACATCACTGATGACATCACTTGACATCATCCTTGTGTAAGAGTGGCAGACCTCCTCTTATCCTAATATAAACTTTGATACACACATTGAAAAATACAAACTAAAGTTTTGAAAACTATAGAGATACCAATACCAGTTAGAACAACCTATTCAGTAATTCAAAAATCTACATACGCATCCACTCATTCATCAACACTTCTATATAGTCACTCATAAATGTACTCAGTCATCATATGTACTCATACACCTATACATCCTGTTACACACCTACACTCATACATAGAGTTACTCACACACATACTGGCACATGCAAATAAACATCCATTTACTTGCATGTACAGCTATTACTTCTACAGAAACGTACACATACTTTCTAAAACAATCACTTATAGAAACACATACTTATTTATACAGGATCTCTTCCAATCTCTCACTCTCATATATCCTCACTTATATACATCAATACTCACATATACTAGTTCAAAACATATGGACTTACTCATAAAGACACTATTGAGACAGTCATTCACTCTCTTACTCACCCATACACACACTCATCCACCCATTCTGTCCTGCTCACATACTGTCTTCAAAATACATACAAACAGTGAGTCACTCATTCATGCGTCCATACGCTAAGTAACATCCCCCACTGAACCATACAGACACTCATACTGATACTCTAAAAACGAATTAATAACCCATATACACACTCATGTAGCTACTCACCAACCCATGCAGCCACTTATCCACAAAGTGAGACACTGATACAGATATTTAAATATTTAAACATTACTCACTAATACTTGTATTCACTAAGATACTGTTAATAAGTCAGTTATACAATTAATTTTACACAAAAAAACATCCATTGAGACACTTATTTACCCATTTTTTCTTCCATTAACCTTTAGATATACATATATAAAAAATATTTATTTTTCAGAAAGACACATATTCACTGGATGATGTCATCAGTGATGTCATCAGTGATGTCATTTGAGATGTCATCAGTGATGTCATGAGTGATGTCACTGACCATGTCATGAGTGATGTAATATGTGACGTCATCAGCAGTGGATTGCGGGCGCGCGCGCTGAACTAACTATAACGGGGGAATTTCATTGGTTTTTTACGAGTCCAGCTAACTATACCGCCCCTGAAACCTATGTTTTTTCCGTGAATTTTTAAGGTTTTTTAAATGCTAATTCCTAACTATAACGTGCCTGAAACCTATGGTTTTTTCAGTGAATTTCAAAGGTTTTTTAAATGCTAATTTCTAACTATGCCTACAGGGATAGGACATGTGAAGAAAGAAGAAAAAACGCACAGAAAGAAAAAAAAGAAATGCAGAAAGAAGCAACAGAAGTCCTCAAAGACGAAGAAAAGTGCAGGAAGAAGGATAACGTGCAGAAAGAACAAACAGAAGAGCAGAAAGAAGCCTTGTTGCAAAATCATCCTGTACCCTCAACTTTTTCAGACGGATACTGGTGGTAACTGAGTCTGACTAACCAGTCCTAGAGCCAGTGCTATGTTAAAAGACACTCAGAACACTATGCGTTGGGGTCCCCCTGTGATTAGCATGACCTCCTCTGTAAGCCCCTAGTATATAATAGGGCAGTGGATTAAAACTACCTCTTAAAACGCGTCACAGGGCGTGTTTGCACACGTCACCTCAGGCCCCGTCCCCTCCCTTCCCCACTGTGTAAACACACTCTGTGGCCGTTTTAAGTTCGGAGATTAAGGCCCCTTGAATCCTGAGGGTCCCTAGGGTCCAACTAGACCACTAGGTACCTCCAGTAAGCGGCACAGAGCTGCGTTGCAGAGAGATGTAAAAAGGGGCACGGCCTAGACCACCTCTCTGCAACGCAGCGCAGTGGCGCTTACTGGAAGCACTTGGTGGGCTAGTTGGCCCCCAGGGTCCCTCAGGATTGAAGGGGAATTATTTCCACAACTTAAAATGCGCCACAGGGCGTGTTTGCACACGTTAACTCAGGCCCCGTCCCCTCCCTTCACCACTGTGTAAACACGCCCTGTGGCCGTTTTTAGTTGGGAGATTAAGTTCATTTGAATCCTGAGGGTCCCTAGGGGCAAAATAGCCCACTAGGTACGTCCAGTAAGTGCCATTGCAGGGAATTGTAAAAAGGGGCACGGCCTGCACCACCTCTCTGCAACGCTGAGTAGTGGCGCTTACTGGAAGCACCTGGTGGGCTAGTTGGCCCCCAGGGTCCCTCAGGATTGAAAGGGAATTATTTCCCCAACTTAAAACGCGCCACAGGGCGTGTTTGCACACGTCACCTCAGGCCCCGTCCCCTCCCTTCACCACTGTGTAAACGCGCCCTGTGGCCGTTCTAAGTTGAGAGATTAAGTCCCCTTGAATCCTAAGGGTCCCTAGGGTCAAACTAGCCCACTAGGTACCTCCAGTAAGCGCCACAGAGGTGCGTTGCAAAGAGGTGTAAAAAGGGGCGTGGCCTCAGAACACCTGTCTGCAACGCAGCTCCCTGGCGCACACTGGAGATACCTGTTGGACTAGTTGGCCCCCAGGGTCCCTCAGGATTGAAGGGGAATTATTTCCCCAACTTAAAATGCGCCACAGGGCGTGTTTGCACACGTTAACTCAGGCCCCGTCCCCTCCCTTCACCACTGTGTAAACACGCCCTGTGGCCTTTTTTAGTTGGGAGATTAAGTTCATTTGAATCCTGAGGGTCCCTAGGGTCCCTAGGGTCCAACTAGCCCACTAGGTACCTCCAGTAAGCGCCACAGAGCTGCGTTGCAGAGAGGTTTAAAAAGTGGCACGGCCTGGACCACCTCTCTGCAACGCAGCTCAGTGGCGCTTACTGGAAGCATCTGGTGGTCCAGTTAGCCCCCAGGGGTCCTCAGGATTGAAGGGGAATTATTTCCCGAACTTAAAACGCGCCATAGGCCGTGTTTGCACACGTCACATCAAAGCCCCGTCCCCTCCCTTCCCCACTGTGTAAACACGCCCTGTGGCCGTTTTAAATTGGGAGATTAAGTCCCTTTGAAACCTGAGGGTCCCTAGGGGCAAAATAGCCCACTAGGTACGTCCAGTAAGCGCCATTGCAGAGAGGTGTAAAGAGGGACACGGCCTGCACCACCTCTCTGCAACGCAGAGCAGTGGCGCTTACTGGAAGCACCTGGTGGGCTAGTTGGCCCCCAGGGTCCCTCAGGATTGAAAGGGAATTATTTCCCCAACTTGAAACGCACCACAGAACGTGTTTGCACACGTCACCTCAGGCCCCGTCCCCTCCCTTCACCACTGTGTAAACGCGCCCTGTGGCCGTTCTAAGTTGAGAGATTAAGTCCCCTTGAATCCTAAGGGTCCCTAGGGTCAAACTAGCCAACTAGGTACCTCCAGTAAGCGCCACAGAGGTGCGTTGCATAGAGGTGTAAAAAGGGGCGTGGCCTCAGATCACCTGTCTGCAACGCAGCTCCCTGACGCATACTGGAGATACCTGTTGTGCTAGTTGGCCATCAGGGACCCTCAGTATTGAAGGGGAATTAATTCCCCAACTTACAACTGGCCAGGGGGCGCGTTTGCAGAGTGCTGCAAGGAGGGGGTGTGGCCTCCCCCCTCCTTGCAGCACTCTGCAAACGCAAACGCGATGCCGGTCTTTTATTTATTTTATTTTTTTAAGAAGGAGGGCTGTGTGGCCCCCCTTCTTTTTCTAATTTATTGGCCCTGGGGACCCCATCCCCCAGGGTCTGCACCCTAATTTTTTTGTTGAAAAAAATTAATTTGGAAGGGGGCCGCGTGGCCCCCCTCCCAAGGCCTCAATCGGCCCCGGGGACCCCAACCCCCGAGTCATGGCCTTTTTTTTTTTTTATTCTTTAGGAGGGGGCTGCGTTGCCCCCCTCCTCAGGCCACTTATGGCCCCGGGGACCCCATCACCCGGGCCGGCCTTTGTTTTTTATTATTTTTAAAATATATATATTTATAGAAACACCTAGGACATGCTGGACAAACCGTATGTACATTTCACCATGACGATTTGCGTGATATTCATTAAAAGGCGACTATGCATACAATGAATCCACGTGGAATGTATTTACACCGCTAGTGAAGCTCAGACGTGTCTGACGCCCTACCGTGCCTAATCCCGGCACCCCCGCTGGTGGGTACTCTCCAAGTAGACACCCTTGTCATTTATTTATACAAACTTGGGTAGCTATTGACGAGCACATTCAATACACACGCACACCAAGCCATTCAAAGGGGATTCGACAAAAATTCAACCAAACTATGCAAGAAACCCCCCTCACGGTTAATAAAACACACATCCACCGCCGGATGTGTAATACTTTTTATGTTACTCTCTGGAAAGGAGACAAACCTCACTTGAGAGTCACAGCGTGCTCCTGGCTGAGCCCAATGCTGTGTTACACCCACCAGTGCCCGCCGAGTGCCACACACCTCTGTGTTGTATTGCACCAGCTAGTGCGTATGCTATGACACTCTCTAGCCCATGTGCACTGTAACACCAACCCGTGAATGTGTCATGCCACACTTGCCTTCGCACGGGTTATATTGCCCCATCTAACGTGCCTTCTTCGATGCATATGTTATAACGCACAGCGCTATGCCATACATATAATAATCTGGGATCCATATCTATGTCACTGTGCATATGCAACGTTACATTCCCCAGCACATATTTTATATTACAACTTTAGAGAGTAGTTAGGTTACACAACACTGCCCTGTGCATATTACAATCCAAGGCGCATATCGCATAGCACGCGCTAGTGCCTGTGCTATCTCGCGCTCTCCAATGAATCTGTCATTGCGCACAATGTATTGCATATTATATTTCACGCCCCGGTTCATCTTATATCACACTTTTTGGTGCATAGTTTATACCATATACTATATCTAGTTTTCATTTTCAATCGTGCTCTCAGGACTATGTTCTATATAACACTGCGTCCACCTACCCTTTTCACGGGCATTACATTTTGCGATGGGGTGTGGAGGGTCAGGGGGTGTTTCTGCCAAGTGAGCCCGGAGTCACAGTCACAAACATCCTCTTCTTCCTGAATAAAAGTGAGATTATGCTGCATACTTGTTCATATTTTAAGTAGTTCGCACAGACACACATTTTAAAAACAATAAAGTTCCTAATACCCGCCTTCTCTGAACAGTTAGCTTGCTGCCCCATCCACCTCCTCCCTATCCTCTGTTGTCTGAATCCATGGACTAGCCTCCTCCCTCCTGCCATGCATGGTCTGATGTGCTGCCACTGCCCTCCATTTAGCATGATGTACCAGTCCACTCCTCCTGCCCTCCATTGCCCAATTCTATGGCCCATCATTGACCTCCTGCTTAGCCTCTGTGCTTAGCTTGCTGCCCCTTTTCTCCTTCCTCCTGCTCTCCGATGTCTTTGTGCATGCCCCTGCTCCATCCTTTTTGCCCATCATGTTCCATGGACCTGCCACTCCTATCTACTCTGAGTGTTCTGTTGAGCTGCCACTCCCCTCCCACCTGCCTAGCATTGTCAGATGACTGTAACCTGTCCCTGCCACCTCCACCCTGCCTGTCCACATGCCGTGCACGTATGCCCTTCCTCCTGTCCTCCATGGTCCATTTTACTGCCACACCCTTCTGCCCTCCCTGGTCTGTTGTGCTGCAACTGCTCCTCCTGCCCGCCCCGCGCGGTCTGTTGTGAGGCCCCTTCCCCTGAACTCTCTTGTCTGTGCCCAGGTCCTGACCCTCCCTTCTATCCTCCATGGTCCTTTGTGCATGCCCCTGCACCCTCCTTCTTGCCCATCATAGCCATTGTGCTGCCACTAACCCTCCCGCATGCCATGCATGGTCTTCTGTGCTGCCATGGCCCCTCCCACCTTCCCTGTGTCGTCAGCTAGCTGCCCCTGACCCCCTCCCACCTTCCCTCCATGGTTTCTGTGTATGCCATCATAGTCTCATTGTTGCTCTCCATGGTGTGTCTTGTTTCTAGTGCCCATCCTGCCTGACCTCCATGGTCATCTTGCTGCTCCTGCCCTGCCCCCTTGCCCCCAGCCCTCTGTTTCCATGTGCAGACCCATATTCCCTCCCTCCTGGCTTGTCTGTTCCATTGTAATGCCCCTGATCTGTCCCTCCTGCCCTTTATGCTGCAGCTTTCTCTCCTGTCTGTCCATTATGGTCAGCTAGCTACCATTGCCTCTTTCCCCTCTGTTCTCTGTTGTCCATGTGCATGGTCCTGTCCCCTCCCTATTGCTTTCTATGGATTGTTGTGCTGCACTCCTGTCCCGCATGCCCTGTGTGATGTATTGTGCTGCTGCAAACCCCGATGCCTGCCCTGTAGGGTCAGTTTGGTGCACCTCTCCATGTCCCTCCTGTCCTCTGTTATCCGAGTCCATGTCCCTACCCCAATATCTCCTGCCTACCATGATCCAATGTACCATACTTGCGAACATTTTGAACTTGGTAAGAGGGAGATTTTGAAAAAAAACTGGGGTATTGATTTTCCCCTTTGAGTTACATTGAAAAAGAGGAGATTGTAGACAGGAGACAGATCAAATATAGCCCATTTGAGCTTAAAAACATTGGACGTTTCCTGGCTGAAACGGGTCTGTTGGCATGTATGGTTGTACTACCACTGCCTCTTCCTTCTGCCCACAATGGTCCATTATATTGCCACAGCCTCTCTTGCCAGTCCTGTATTGTTGGTTTGTTGCCCTTGCCCCCCTTTCCACTGCCCTCCATAGTCTGTTGTGCTGCCACTGCCCTTCCTGCCTGCCCAGTGTGGTCAAATTGTTGCCTCTGCACTCTCCAACCTGCCTTCAATTTTCAGAGTCCGTGCCCCTGGCCTCTGCCTCTCAACAGTATCCCAATGAACAACTAGATTGCTAACATTCTATATTTATTACAAAAGTGTGGAACGCCTGACGTCATCTTGATGTAATCAAAACTGTAATACCTAGAGCATTTCCTTTAGAAATTACATATATGAGAGGGTCTAATTTGCATCAAAATTATGGTTAGTGCTCTAAAAAAATTAAAATGAGGACATATTTTCTGAGTTTTCAAATAGCGACAAAGAACTTTTAAATTATTTGTAATCTTTATGTTTTTTTATCCAGTTGACGACTTGATTAAATGTTGCACTTAGGGGAGAGGATGTGGTGTTACTTCCAGAGCTGCAGACTTTGCAACTGGGGAACCAGGTTGGAGTTTCTGCTTCAGCTCAACATTCTGTGATTCTGGTCAAATCACTTAATCTCCCCATGTCTACA
Organism: Triturus cristatus; assembly: GCF_964204655.1. NCBI lineage: Eukaryota > Metazoa > Chordata > Amphibia > Caudata > Salamandridae > Triturus > Triturus cristatus. The sequence continues at coordinate 1,302,852,546 of NC_140579.1, forward strand.
ACCAAAATGAATTTGATCTTGTGTGATGTGACCAATGCTCATGTAAAGCACTCCAGTACCTGACAAGTCTGCGCTATATAAAACTGCAAATACACAAAAAATAAGTGTTTTGCACACTTCTGTCATTGGGCTACATGTGGGCTACATCTGGGTGATATTTGTGCTGCATTTGGGCTCTTTTGTCTCTGGTGGCCATCTTGGGAGATTTATTTGTTATGAAGTTTCCTAATTTCCTCATTTACTGCAGTCTCCTCAGTAGGAAATGCTTTCAGTTTTTTACTTTGATTCCATCAAGAAGGTATTCAGATATGTCACACATTTGCCATAAATTCTGAATGTTAGCACTCTAGTTGCTCATTAGATCACTGTAGTAAAGCTACTGCTCACCACGGAAGTCTTCTGCTGGTATTAAAAGTGCATGTTTCAGTCTGCATATCATAATTTTTTAATGAAATAGAAGAGGATTTGAGAAGTCACTCAAAATGTGCCCTAATTTTTCTTTCTTCAGCACTAATCATAATTTCTATGGCAAAATGAGCCCCCTCATTGTGTTCTTTTTTAAATTAAATGTTTTAAGTGTTACCAGTTTATTCCAATCAAGATGGCTTCAGGTGTGCCATACTTTTGCCATAAGTAAGAAAGTAAGCGCTCTAGTTGTTCTTAAGAACACTCTGGGACATTCTGTCATTGGGCTATACTTGGGCTACATCTGGGTGATATTTGGGCTACATTTGGGCTCTTTTGTCTCTGGTGGCCATCTTGGAAGATTTATTTGTTATGAAGTTTCCTAATTTCCTCGTTTACTGCAGTCTCCTCAGTAGGAAATACTTACAGTTTTTTTCTGTGGTTCCATCAAGAAGGCATTCAGATGTGTCACACATTTGCCATGAATTCTGAATGTTAGCACTCTAGTTGTTCATTAGATCACTGTAGTAAAGCTACTGCTCACCAGGGAAGTCTGCTGCTGGTATTCAAAGTGCATGTTTCAGTCTGCATATCAGAATTTTTTTATGAAATAGAAGAGGATTTGAGAATTCAAAATGTGCCCTAATTTTTCTTTCTGCAGCACTAATCATAATTTCTATGGCAAAATGAAGCCCCTCATTTTGTTGCTTTGTAAATTAAATGTTTTAAGTGTTACCACTTTATTCCAATCAAGATGGCTTCAGGTGTGCCATACTTTTGTCATAAGTAAGACTGTTAGCGCTCTAGATGTTTCTTTAGAACACTCTGGGACATTCTGTCATTGGGCTATACTTGGGCTACATCTGGGTGATATTTGGGCTACATTTGGGCTCTTTTGTCTCTGGTGGCCATCTTGGGAGATTTATTTATTATGAAGTTTCCTAATTTCCCCATTTACTGCAGTATCCTCAGTAGGAAATACTTTCAGTTTTTTTACTTTGGTTCCATCAAGAAGACATTCAGCTGTGTCACACATTTGCCATCAATTCTGAATGTTAGCACTCTAGTTGCTCATTAGATCACTGTAGTAAAGCTACTGCTCACCAGGGAATCTGCTGCTGGTATTCAACGTGCATGTTTCAGTCTGCATGTCAGAATTTTTTTATGAAATAGAAGAGGATTTGAGAAGTCAAAATGTGCCCTAATTTTTCTTTCTGCAGCACTAATCATAATTTCTATGGTAAAATGAACCCCCTCATTTTGTTCTTTTGTAAATTAAATGTTTTAAGTGTTACCACTTTATTCCAATCAAGATGGCTTCAGGTGTGCCATACTTTTGTCATAAGTAAGACTGTTAGCGCTCTGGTTGTTTGTTAGAACACTCTGGGACATTCTGTCATTGGGCTATACTTGGGCTACATCTGGGTGATATTTGTGCTACATTTGGGCTCTTTTGTCTCTGGTGGCCATTTTGGGAGACTTATTTGTTATGAAGTTTCCTAATTTCCTCATTTACTACAGTCTCCTCAGTAGGAAATACTTTCAGTTTTTTACTTTGATTCCATCAAGAAGGCATTCAGATGTGTCACACATTAGCCATAAATTCAGAATGTTAGCACTCTAGTTGCTTATTAGATCACTGTAGTGAAGCTGCTGTTCACCAGGGAAGTCTGCTGCTGCTATTGAAAGTGCATGTTTCAGTCTGCATGTCAGAATTTTTTTATGAAATAGAAGAGGATTTGAAAAGTCACTCAAAATAAATGTGCCCTAATTTTTCTTTCTGCAGCACTAATCATACTTTCTATGGCAAAATGAACCCCCTCATTTTGTTCCTTTTTAAATTAAATGTTTTCAGAGTTACCACTTTATTCCAATCAAGATGGCTTCAGGTGTGCAATACGTTTGTCATAAGGAGGACTGTTAGCACTCTAGTTGTTCTTTAGGACACTCTGGGAAGCTGCAGTAGAACACAAAGGAATCAACTGACAGTCTCTGCCCTTGTTGGATGTACATGTTTTACTGAGAATGTCAGACTTCATTCTCACATGACTGAGAAAGATAATGTGAATTTACAGAAAATATGTGTTATACCCTACTTAATTGTATAACATGTACTCCAGCCCTGCTGCCTCTAGCTGCTCAGCCAGAGTGTGAGTTGGTCATGGAATGTTGGTGTGCCTGTGATGCATGGAAAGCCTGGGTGTCTGAGTGGATGAGTGTTGGGAGTTAGAGATGGGCTGAGCAGCTAGGCAGGCTGCTCCTGGTGGGGCTGGTACCACACTAGGCTGGCTGGAGTAAAGACAGATGTGACCTGTACTGGAGACTGACTAAAGAAGACTTAATAATACCTCTTGGCTCCAGGTGTCTATCTTCATAGATCACAACATAATTTTGGCGACGAGCAGACTTGGACCCTTGAGACTCTTGGTAAAGCACAGAAACAAAGTAATTTCAGGCAAGCCAGTGCCAGCCCCACCAGTGTCCTTACCAACGGACAGTCCCACCGGACAATGTCATCACCCACTGACTCTTCAGCCTGGAAATACTCAAATGGATTTATAAAGCTACAGTGAGTTGGAGGAGTAGTTCAACTACAACCGCATTTGGTGTTCCAGCCACAACATTTGCCACATAAAGGATTACAGTGAGTTGGTGGAGTAGTTGCACTACAGCCACATCTGGTGTTCCAGCCACGGTGTTACCTTCAAAAAGGTTTGGTGAGTTGGATGGGTAGCTTCTCTACAGCCAGTTGTTGGTGTTCCAGCCACAGCGCTCTACAGAGTCTACAGTGTTTTTAAGATAATGGCACAATTTGTGATTCCTCGTCAATAAGAGGTCAGAAAAAACAGCATTGGTGCACAGATGGAGAATCTTTGGTGCTTTGGGACATTTTCAGCATGTTGGAATCTGAAGCACTGTTAGTACCTACTAGCGCTACACTGCTTGAATTGGGCATAGATCATTCATGGAATGCTCCATTAAGGACTTATGACCATTGTGAGAGTCATGGATTTTCAATGAAAGTGACTACATTTTTTGTTAAATGTACTACTGTGCAGCAGATTGTTTGGAGAGGCAATGGACCTGCTTCAATTCTGTCAACCTCTGGATGTCTGCTAGAGAGGCAAGGTGCCAGCTCAATGCCTTTGGGCACTCTGTGTACACATTAGGTCCTGTCTACATTGGAATAGATATTCCCACACGGGGTATTGCACTTGTTTTCGCTAGCACAGGGGCAGCTGTGTACATTTTTGAGTATGAAGCTTTTATTGTTTACGAGCTTGTTTGGAGGCCAATTGTGAGGTGACGTTCAATAGCAATTTTTTTTTTCTTGTTCAAGTAAGTCAATTTTCATTAATTTTGACTCGCAGCCCCCTGGATGTTTGGCAGTTCAACTGCCTTCTTGTGATTTGAAAATGAAGGCGCGTGCTGTCTCCATCCCGCGCGCAGTCTTACTTCCACCCATAATGCCTCCGTGGATCTTTGTGACGCTGGGGACAAGTTACCCGTGTTATGCTGCTTGCTTCCATGCCGAGTATGCTCAGACGTCCTGTTAGCCATCCGGCTCTCCGTCTGAAAACGTGCCGCCATCTTGTTGTTGGCGGCGCTATTGCCTTTTCAATTTGGTGGTTCCTGTATGCTGCAGATTTGCCGTCCACACAGCTTCCATCTGCCAACCACGGTGTTCGTGTTTCATTCAATCATCAGTCCTCTGAGTTCTTTCTGGAATGCTATTTAACGCTTCACAACGCTGCGTGTGAGTGCATTAAAAGATTGTTTGCACAGAAAGCTTTCTTCAAGAGGGAAATAATTACACTGATCAGCTGAGAAGCATTTGGACACAAGTTTGTGGCGCTCTGAGAAGGAAATAGATTATCATCTCATCTGTGCAGCATTTCTTTGGAAGGTTCTGTTTTTACAATTTCAAAGCTGAATGGATTCTTCCTTTTAAATAACAAGTTGTATTTCTAATCTACTTTGTGACATTTTCAGCGGTAACTTCACGTCTCAGCTACCATTGTATTTGAACTCAATTTCTTTTTCAAAAGTGTGCTTAATATGTGCTGTCATAGACTGGCTGACTATAAGTATTCTGTGCCGTATTTCTGGCAAGTTATGTCATCTGTCTGTGTATTAGTCTGCATCAACAAATTTTTGGGGGTTTTTCGTTTTCCACACACAAGAACGTACTCCATTAATTTTGACTACAGTGTGGTTTATAACCTATGACTTATGGTACTGCTTACCTATCTAAATGTTCACAGTGTTGATTTATGTCATTATCTTCGCAACTTCGCCTAGTGTGCTGTGTATAAACCTATAGAGTTCTTATCTCTTAGAGGTTAGTTTTTGTAATTTTCTTCAACAGTATAGTTGATGTCGTGATGCCACAGGTTTACATTTATTTTTGAGGATGGTTCTTCATTTATTTCTTGTGGGTGGTCATCACATTGTTCCCATACACGAGGGATGGTTGTGGGCTAGTTTGCCACTTATGTTTCATTGTTTGTTACTCCTACACGAGGTAGTTAACCCCTCCAAGGGGCTTGTACGTGGGTTAGTTCCCATACATATGTACCTAGGTTAACCCTTACGCAGGGTTGGATGTGGGTTTGTATCCCTTTTACAGTTGCGCGCAGTACAATAGTACATCCCTTTACGGGTGTTTTTATGGGTGACGACCCATTTACTTTTTGTTTTCTTTATTCTTGGGATTGTAGTTGCAGGGTATTCTACCTTTAGCGCTTCTCTATGTTATGCTTTTGGGCATTGGTGTTGTGGGCTCTTTTACCCTTTGCGTTATAGAACATTAGATCACAGTGTATGATAAAAAATGCTACGAAATGTATTGCTTGTAATGTTACGCTTTTGCTTACGCTGCAAAATGTTATATTATCTCTTTTTAGGGGGGATGGGGGATATTGCTGTTCAAATGTATGTATCTTATCCATCCTTTCTTGCTTTATTGGTTCTTTCTCCTGCGATGTTTTGACTTTATTTCTACATCCAAGAGACTTGTACCATTATTAATTTTTCTTGTTTATAGTTCTTGCTGGGTGTTATATTACTTTCATTTGTCGTTTTCTTTGAAGAAAAAGGGATAATGTAATACCCTACTTAGGGGCCGAATCCGATCCGTTAAAAATTTCCCCCGTACGAATCGTATCCGTTTTTTTTACCGTACGAATCGTACAAGTCCCGTACAAACTGGCAAGTACGATTCGTATGTTAAAAAATCCATACGAATCGCATTGGGAAAATACTCCGACACGTCCTCAGGTCGGAAAAAGTGTCCGACACGTCCCCGGACATTTTTACCTACAAATCGGGAAACTGATGTCCGAGCGCGCAAGTACGATCCGTCCCGTCCGTCCGAATGCACAACCGTATGGAAAAAACACCGTACGGTGCGAGCTCCCATAGCAACTATGGAGACATCCAAATAGTTGCCCGCATACGTGCCGAACACCCCCCCAGCACCCCCCCAACATACACGCCGTACCCCAGCTCCCCCCCATGTCCACGCCATACCCCCACCCCACCCCGTAGGTACGGAGCGTACCCCCCCCTAGGTACGGAGCGTACCCCCCCTATGTACGGTGCAGACCCCCAGCGCTTAGCGCTGGGGGTCCACAGCGTACCTACGGGGTGGTGGTACGCTCTGTACCTAGGGGAGGTATGCTCCGTACCTAGGGGGGGTGGGGGTACGCACCGTCCATAGGGGGGCTGGGGGTACGGCGCGTACATACAAGGGGGGGCTGGGTGTACGGTGCGTACATACAGAGGCTGGGGGTACTCGCGTACATACGGGGGCTGGGGGCATGTGGTGGGGGACGGTGCTTACATACGGGGGCTGGGGGTATGCACCGTCCATACACAGGTGGGGGTATGCACCGTCCATACGGGGGTGGGGGCACACACCGTACCTCCAGCACCCAGTATGTATGCGCCGTACCCCCAGCCCCCCATGTACGCATCGTACCCTGGGTTCACGTATGTACGGCATGTACTCCCAGGCCCCCACACCCTGCCCGTGCCTGTACACACCCTACCCGAGGCCCCTACACCAGCACCCTCACCCAGCCGTGCGCATGTACGAGTCGTACCAAGCCATAGCAAATGTGAGCACTGTACAACCACATGGCCGATATACGCACCGCACAGACGCGAAAAGCACACGTACTGAACCAGGACACTGCAAAACACCACAAGGAGAGTCAATTCGAATGGCACAACACCACAAAACACGTCCAACAAGCCCAAAGACACCCAATACACTGACCTGCAACAGCCAAACAGGTAAACAGAGGCCCAAAACACAACCACCCCTTATAACACACCCACCCAAAGTTCAAACACAGCCACACCCACAAATGGACCAATAAAAAGGGCCCACACACACAAACCATGAGCCTTTGCAACAGACCCACTGCTGCCAGACCCCACAGACAACCCACAGCACCAGACTTGAGCCATTACTACACCTTACACTTGCACACCTTCACACAACCACCGTCACAAACACCCCCTCATCACATTCACACACACACCTTCACAACCACACACACACACCCACAACCATCCACACCCACACCCCACACCATGCCCACAGACAAGAATCCAAAGTTCACAACAGCGGAGCTGGAGATCCTTGTCAACGAAATCATCAGAGTCGAGCCACAGCTCTTTGGAACATTGGTCAGACAGACCAGCGTATCAGAAAAATCAGCCATGTGGCAGAGGATCATCGAGAGGGTGAATGCTGTTGCGCCCATCCGAAGGACCAGGCATGAATGCCAAGCCAGGTGGTATGATCTGCGGAGGACGGTCCGCCGCAAAATGACCGACGAACACAACCAGGCCAACATCACTGGAGGTGGGCCGCCCCGCAGACCGGTACACTACCATCCCTGGGAGGAGAAGGTGATGCGCACGCTGCCGCCGGTGGGAGTACACGGACTAGAAGGACTCGCCGAACCTGGTGAGTACACAAACAAATCACCCCACATGGGGGAACCGCATCCACAACCCAACTCCCAATAATGCACGCAACTACCCCAAAGCCATCACCGGACGCAACCACATTCCAACAACATGCACATGCCACTATCGGCTCCATGCCCCATGCACCAAGCAAGGCCATGCCAAGTCACAGGCCACACAAAACACCAACACAAGACAGGATGTCCGTGATGACTGGCGGGGGGGCCTCCAAAATCACATTGTGCATCTCAGAAGCAGACACCAATGCCCTCAGCCCATATGGCCTAGGGCACAGCTATACAAACAGTGTGTCCCGACACTGTACTGTGTCGCCTGCAAATGGCGTCCGTGTCGCTGAATGACATGGGTATGAAGGCCCAATTCGCACATAACAGCAGCGAATGAAGAGGCAACACTGTGAAAGAGTGTCAGCACACACCACCGCTGCAGCACAGACTCTGAGACACTCTGCCCAATGGGGTCCGGTAGATTCTATACAAAGCCACATCAGCAAGCCAATGGCCTTTGAAAGACCTGCTAAGTGTGTGTGCCCAGGAAGCTGGGCTGAGGTGACAGAGGGTGACAGACAGAGGGAGGGAGAGGGAGGGAGGGCAACAGAGGGCGACAGAGGGCGACAGACAGACGGATGGAGAGGGAGAGAGAGGGAGGGTGACAGAGGGCGACAGAGGGAGACAGACAGAGGGAGGGAGAGGGAGAGAGAGGGAGGCAGACAGAGGGCGACAGAGGGAGACAGACAGACAGAGGGAGAGGGAGAGGGAGGGAGGGAGACAGAGGGCGACAGAGGGAGACAGACAGACAGAGGGAGAGGGAGAGGGAGGGAGGGAGACAGAGGGAGACAGACAGAGGGAGGGAGAGGGAGAGGGAGAGAGAGGGAGGCAGACAGAGGGCGATAGAGGGCGACAGACAGACGGATGGAGAGGGAGAGAGAGGGAGGGAGACAGAGGGCGACAGAGGGAGACAGACAGAGGGAGGGAGAGGGAGAGAGAGGGAGGCAGACAGAGGGCGACAGAGGGAGACAGACAGACGGAGGGAGAGGGAGAGGGAGGGAGGGAGACAGAGGGCGACAGAGGGAGACAGACAGACAGAGGGAGAGGGAGAGGGAGGGAGGGAGGGAGACAGAGGGCGACAGAGGGAGACAGACAGAGGGAGGGAGAGGGAGAGAGAGGGAGGCAGACAGAGGGCGATAGAGGGAGACAGACAGAGGGAGGGAGAGGGAGAGAGAGGGAGGGAGACAGAGGGCGACAGAGGGAGACAGAGGGCGACAGAGGGTGGCAGACAGACGGAGGGAGAGGGAGAGAGAGGGAGGGAGACAGACGGTGACAGAGGGAGACAGACAGAGGGAGGGAGAGGGAGAGAGAGGGAGGGTGACAGAGGGCGACAGAGGGCGACAGACAGACGGAGGGAGAGGGAGAGAGAGGGAGGGACACAGAGGGCGACAGAGGGAGACAGACAGAGGGAGGGAGAGCGAGAGAGAGGGAGGGAGACAGAGGGCGACAGAGGGTGACAGACAGAGGGAGGGAGGAGGGTGACAGAGGGAGGGAGAGAGAGAGACAGAGGGAGACAAAATCACCCTTGAGTGGTGTGGGCATGTCCGCTCATCAGCAGGTGGACTGTGTGCATGTTGACAAGGTCTGGCAGTGCGTGAAACACCCCTCATTCGTTTGGAAAGCACTGGCCGATGTGTCAAACTGTGCACGAGTCGATCCTCGCTGCAGGCACAAACCTAACCTCACACCCAGTATACCCACTCACTGTGTTTGTTAGAACCCAGTCACAAATGCATAAGTTTCCTACCTGCATTCTCCAATAGACATGACAAAGCTACATTTGGCCGTGTACAGTGCAACAGGTAAGTCGGTTCTGCAGCGCTCGCTACGCACGCTTGCTACACTGCTCACTGCGTTCAAAACTGATGCAACAACAAAGAGTGTGTCACACATAGGAAAAGTGTTGACAGCCGTGGCCAAGGGACATACCCATGCACCATGCACAATGCACATGGACTTGCCAAGTAGAGACAAGGTAGATGACACTTGGCCCTGCTGTAGACAGCACAAGGCAAACCTGCGACCACTGTCATGCCAGCAGGCACCATGAGGGGATAGACACATCACCTGGTAGACCCAATGACAAATCACACCACACCCAACAGCATGCCCGGTCACACACACAACCCCCTTACACAAGCACACACCCCCGGGGCAGCCAACGCAAATTGCCACTCCCACAATGGATATGTGACACAACAAGACCAATCCATAGCCAAATAAGCATCCTAACACTCATTAGACAGGCCAAATAACCAGGAGTACATATCAATCTGACCCCCGCAACATACCCATCCACAAGTGCACTGTGAGAGGAATGCTAGACATATCCAACTACCCAGAGCAAACGTGCCAACTTGCATATGTATGAAACATGGATGACGCTTGTAACACCATTAACATTGTCTGTCTCTCACACACAGGGCAACGTCGTCGATCTCCCCCCAACACTGGGGGGGAAGACACACAGGACCAGGCACCATGTGGCGATGATCCCACCGGCAGCGACGACTCTCACCACACCGTGGATGACCCCGACCAACCAGGCCCCTCTGGTGCCCAAGCCCCTGCAGCACCTGCGTCAGGTACAACTGTGCCAACCACCACCCCCATTCCTGCCACATCCCAGGAGACACACAGGAGCCCTGCTCGCACACAACGCAGCCAGTCTGACCAGGAGGGACGAGGGACCCCGGGCACCCAGGAGGAGGCAGGCGACCCCGCAAATGCCATCCCTCAGGGGTCCCGGAGACCCGACGTGCCCACAAGGGCAGGCCAGGCACAAGTGGGCAGGGGTGGTGGGAGTGGAGGACGGCGGAGGCGCGAGCTTGACCAGGCAGCTGAGGAACCGGTTATGTCACACATCCGCAACATCCTGGACTCATACCGGCGTGACACCAGAGGCATGGACCAGGTCGTGGCCAGACTTTCCGGGATGCAGGGGACCCTCGATGAGATCAAGAACCTGCAGGTCGAGCATCATGCCAGTCATCAACAACACCAAGGACGGATGGAGGCAAGACTGGCTGAGCTCCTGGCGGTGCACAGGGACGTGAGCCAATCACTCCATCAGATCGGCCAAAGCCTGGCAAACCCTCCCTGTGCCATCAGGCGTAGACCAGCACCAGACACAGGGAGGGAGGAGGAGGAGGATTCATCTGACGGAGCGTCCCCAGCATCGTCAAGGCCTGCATCTGAGAGTCCCCGGAGGAAGGTGGGTCGTCCACGCAAAAGACCGTGAGAGTCAGCGGACCATCACCATCTCCCAGGTCACCTGGCCTGGCACCTGGCCCCCTGGCGCAACAGCAGCACCTCATCCAATGACATTCTCTGCCACATGGACTTGCTGGTCACTGTCTGACCAATGTTGACAAAGACTGTGGCATGGACTCTGATGACTTTCAATGGCAAGGATACCATCTCCCCCTGTGAACTTTGGATTCTATACCCCCGGTACAGCACCTAATTGCATCCCCCCAAACACGTACCCCACCACCAATAAAAATCTTAGAAATCACGAGATGATGCCGTCATTTAGCATTATTACATTACATGTGTGTGTTGGCAAGTCAAACCATGCCTGAGTTCTGAAGTAACTCCAACCATGCATACCCTGGGGTCTGAGTCTGGCACAGGACACACATGGGTCACAATGTATCATCCAATACAGACATGGAGCACCATACTCACCCGTGATGGGCCCAACCAGCTGAGGGGGTGCCTGCACAACTGTGCGGACAGACCTATTTCGAAGAGCAACAGTCATGTGCAGAGGTCAGGGATCATGTGGAGTGTCCTGGGGTGGGAGTCCCAGGTATGTGTAGCCAGGTGGGAGAACTATGTCCTGCAAGCAGGAGTCAGGTGGATGTGGAGAATGGTGGCCAGGCCAAGGTTGGATGCATGGAAATGGCACAATGGGGTCTTGGATGACAGTGCCACATGGTTGTGTTGGGGGCGTGGTCGTGGGCTGCATCCTGAGTGTGGACGTGGATTGTGAAGGTCATCTCGCAGATGACAGTGATCCCTTGCCGCTATCCCTGTTGGACGGTGATGTGGCTGGGTTGCCGGATGTTGAAGCAGAGCTGTGCAGATGCACCCTGGATGTGGACAAGTGTCATGGGAGTTGTAAGGTACTTCTCCCTAGAGTGCAGGGTAGGATTGGACATGGATGTCGAAGTTGACCTGGGGATGGCCTGTCTTGCCTTGAGGTGGATCGAACAGTGGACCTTGTGCATAATGCAGAGTGTTCTGAGGCCTGAGGTACAGATGCTGGTGATCAGCATAGCACATGTGAGCAAGCATTCCATGATGCACACCAGCTCATGTGCGTGGACACTGTGTGCCTGTGCAGGGCCCTTGCGGGTGGGACACAAGCAGTTGACCCAGCTGTAAGGGGACAATCCGCAGATGAACACCTCAGTCGTGTACAAGTCCAGCATCAGGTGGCCAACGTGCTGCCATCTGCCAATGGATACCATGCATCCTTCAATATGGGAACTGGCAAGGACTGCGTCTTTGGGGAGGGTGAGGAGCACCTGCCTGTCAATGGGACACCAGATGATGATGAGATGCAGTGCGCATGTCATGGTGTAGAGGGGTATCCTGGACACATTGTAGACTGACACGATACCTGTGCCATGTGTCCCACAACGACACCATACTACATGCAGAGGCCTGGAGTACCACTCACATGGCCATGTTGGGGTACAGAGCCGGTGGGGAGTAGGAGGGACATGATCTGGTTGGTGTGACAGGGCCTGGAAGGCGTGCCAGCGCTCTGTAGGCAGTTGGAGTTGCACACTCATTATGCAAAGGTGTCGTGTGGGCGATGAGTGCATGCCTCAGTGCATGCAACAGATGTATTGGATGGACATTGCTTGGTGGGTGGCCTCAACACCATGGTGTAGCGTGATGTGGCACATGCAAGGACATGAGGCACGTGCAATGTGCACGTAGCATGTGCAGACGGTCCAGCCTTTGCCACCGCAACTGTGTCACACAGAAGCAGATTACACTAAAATGAATGGGTGGAGGGAGGAAGGGGGGTGCGTCTTAGAGGCGTGTGTGTGAGGGCAAATCTAGAAACTCTGTGTGCCTATGCTGCAGGGCCTGCAGCAGCAGTCGCCATGTCCTGGAAACCATGCCACAAGTTGCACACTAACACAAGCATGTCAGAAAGGACTACTGCAAAAGGTGTATGAGAAGGGAGGAGTGTCTGGTTCAACATGGCACACACACAGACAATGGATGCACATGCAGCAAAGTGGCCGTTGTGGGGACAGAGATGGCAAAATACCTACACAGCCATGTACATCGTGCACAATACATATCATAATCCCTGACAAACAGCTTGCATCTTGCTACTCTACACATAGACTCATATGCACAATCTGTGACAACTATGCCAGACATGCCGCATGCACAGTGGCAAGAGACCTGCATTGACAGAGATGAGGCACCTTGGAGGCTGAGGGACACCTTTATTAGTCATGTTCGCCGGAAGGCAAATGCATCTATATTAACAGATGCACAGGTCATGTGGATGAACATGTCAAACCTACACTGGCACCCCCCTTGCACCACAGATGCAGGAAACCCATAGAACTGGCCCACAAGTGACAGGTTTGAGGAAAACACCCCGTGCTGCTCACGGAGAGGCTGCAATTCACCATTGAACCACTAATGGGGATGTCCCACACTATGTCAACCCGGTGCATCCCGTATGTTTCCGAGGGCAGTGTTACACACATTGATGCCTTCATCACAATCCACAATCACATTACAGATGACTGTCACCAAGTGTGACTATCAATTCAGGTGAATCCAGCTCCATTTCATGTGACCCATGGTGATTCTACATGTATGCGAAGTAACCAAACATGAACAGGAGCAGTGCACACACATTCCAAACACATAGCACACCCAAAAACCCGTGGTGCATCCCTTACCCTAAGGTGATTTCTCGACATGTCCGTGCATGTTACGCTGATTCAGCACACGTTGCTGTATTCATGAGGAATAGCAGGAGCACAACAATGCCACCAGCAGACAGCATGCGCAAATACCTGGGGATGAAAGACACACAAGAAGTGAGCCAAAAGAAGCACATCCGCATGCATGGGCATGTACTCGACACGTATAAGGTTGGCAACATGCTAGGTGAAAATAGTGTCTCAGGTAAGACATACTGTTATTACACCATCACTCGAGTGACACATCCAAACACACCTCTGACTCACTTGCCAGACATGCAGATGGACCCACACATTGCAACACATGCCACACAAGGCTCAATGCGTGCACACTCAGACACTGCAACTCACCACTAAGCAAAGAAGTTGCGTATGAGCCGACTCTGGATGTCCTCTTCCTCCTCCTCAACATCACTTGCCTTGTCACCAAGCCCCTCGTCCTCCACGGGTGGATGTTCCTGCTCATCTGGACCCAGGATGAGTGGCACAGCTTTCTTCACTGCCATGATGTGCAGCATGCAGCACACGAGGAAGATTTTGCAGACCTTCACCGGTGCATATGGGAGTGCGCCGCCGGTCTTGTCGAGGCACTGGAAGCGGCTCTTCAGGAGGCCAAAGGTCATCTCTATCACTCGCCTGGTCTGCCCATGGGCGTTGTTGTACCGGTGATCGGCAGCCGTTCTGGGGTTGCGGAGAGGTGTGATCAGCCATGGCATGTTGGGATAGCCAGAGTCTCCTACATGGAAACATCATGGACAGAAGTGGGTCAGGAGAAGCAGTAAGACAGAAAGATGACGCTAAATACAGGAGTAACAGAGTATACCCACCAACAAGACATGCTCGTTCGTTGCGCAGCTGCAGCATCATTTCAGGCACCCTGCTACGCCTCATGATGTAGGCATCGTGTGCAGATCCTGGAAAACGAGCACAGACATGGGAAATCACCATGTTAGCAAGACACACCACAAGGGCATTAATGGAGTGGTAATGTTTCCTGTTCCTATAGGCTACCTCCTGTGCCTGTGGTGGTACCAAAGCCACATGTGTCCCATCAATAGACCCAATGACATGGGGCATCCCTCCCAGGGCATAGAAGTCACCCTTGACACCTGTCAACTGCTCAGGAGTTGGGAAATGTATAAACTCATCCAGGTGAAGCAACATGGCCTCTAAAAAATCATGCAGGACACGGCTGAACATGGTCTGGGACATGCACCCACATGAGCAATGGTATGTTGGAACGTACCCGTGGCAAAGAAATGTAGGGCTGCCATCACCTTCATCTTGGGTGTCAGTGCAGTAGGATACCTGTGTAGCGGTTGGAGGTGTGGTGCCAGCCTTGCTGTCAAGTTCAGAATCAACCGTTGGGTGAAGCGGTAGCGGCATATACAGTCACATTCCCTCAGGGCAGCCAAGTCTGGGATTGGTCGGGGGAGAGGCGGAGCCCTGCAGTAATTCGGAAGGGACAACGAAGAGTGAGTACAGTACAACAACACTGTCAATTTACTGAGCACATGTTGAACAGCCAATACACATATGCTACATGCAGAGTCAGGTCTGTGCAATATATCCTGGACACGTATGCCAGGCAGGTGACACTCCTACCAAGAGCCATCTACAAACGTGGATTCACAAGCTCAACATGACATGGCATGAGACTAGCTGTGGGCCAGTGTAAGTGAACAGGCAGACGCATTACAGGAGTGACAGACATCCACATGTGTGCAGGAGAAGGATGTTTATCATACAGACAGATTGCGGTACACTAGAGGCACAGGTCACATGTCCCTGAAAAAAGGACAGACCACACACCTTGCCATTAAGGGGTACATGTCAAAACTGATCACACAGATATTGAAACTACGCAGAGATGTCCTTGTCTCGCAAGTCCATGTTCGATGCATACATACACACGTTACGTCTGATTCCTCATGTGTCCTGGTGTGCATAATAGTGTGCCATGCCCATCCACACACATGCACATGCTGGATGCTGCAACTGCTGATGCATTAGACGGTACACCAACAGCAAGCTTATGGGAACACATGACACACACATGACATACTCACATTGTGCAAAGCCGGTAGTCACATGTCAGGTGTCATTATCCATGTACCTGGCATCAGGGGACAGTTGCGGGTGTTGGCGACTGTGCCATGCCAGTGACGCAGTGCTCCACAAGTCTGTACTACATGCACACATGACAAAGGTGTGAAGGGGATGTGTGGCACATAGTGCAGCTTGACACATGACATGTGTACACAGCTCATCACACATCTACTGGGTTCAAACATGAGGAGATTTGTGCCACATCACAGCCTGACACACCTAGGCCCGAGACATGTAGGACTGCACTGACAATGACTTGATGTCCAGCCTCGGCCAAGTATGACAGCTTAATTCCTTTCTGTGTGCCGCCTGTCACCAGTGTAAGGTGTGAAACGCACCGTACACACGCTCTGAGGGCGTGTGTAGGGTCCTTATCACCATGGTTGTGTCGCCGTAGGCGTACGCCATGCTGATACGGTCCGTACACGCGTGTGTAGGGTCCTTATCACCATGGTTGTGTAGGCGTACGCCATGCTGATACGGTCCGTACACGCGTGTGTAGGGTCTGTACCACTATGGTAGTGTTGCCGTACGCGTACGCCATGGTGATACGGTCCATACACGCGTGTGTAGGGTCCGTACCACTATGGTAGTGTTGCCGTACGCGTACGCCATGCTGATACGGTCCGTACACGTGTGTGTAGGGTCCTTATCACCATGGTTGTGTCGCCGTAGGCGTACGCCATGCTGATACGGTCCGTACACGCGTGTGTAGGGTCCTTATCACCATGGTTGTGTCGCCGTAGGCATACGCCATGCTGATACGGTCCGTACACACGTGTGTAGGGTCCGTACCACTATGGTTGTGTCGCCGTAGGCGTACGCCATGCTGATACGGTCCGTACACGCGTGTGTAGGGTCCGTACCACTATGGTTGTGTCGCCGTAGGCGTACGCCATAGTGATACGGTCCGTACACGCGTGTGTAAGGTCCGTATCATGGCGTACGCGTACGGCAACACTACCATAGTGGTACGGACCCTACGCACGCGTGTACGGACCGTATCACCATGGCGTACGCGTACGGCAACACTACCATAGTGGTACGGACCCTACACACGCATGTACGGACCGTATCACCATGGCGTACGCGTACGGCAACACTACCATAGTGGTACGGACCCTACACACGCGTGTACAGACCGTATCACCATGGCGTACGCGTACAGCAACACTACCATAGTGGTACGGACCCTACACACGCGTGTACAGACCGTATCACTATGGCGTACGCCTACGGCTGCACTACCATAGTGATACGGACCCTACACACGCGTGTACGGACCGTATCACTGGAGTAGTGGTGCCCTAGGGGCGTGGAATGCTCCGTACCTGTGTGTGTATAGTGAAATTACATAGGGGACACATGAGGGACAATTATAAGGGCCTAAATGCATGCTGGTTGTCATGGAGACCCAGTTTCAAGTTCAAATTTTTTATTCAGGTGGCCAGCAGAAGTCGGTTGGAGACAATATACAAAGTTGCAAAGTGGTTTTTGACTTGACATCATGCTCATTTTTTATAACATGCAAAGGCACCCACTGGGGTAGGTTTAAAAGGATTGGTGGAAACGTAGGATGCAAATGAGATTGACCAATCACTCTGTACTCCTGTAAATGGTACAGGCCAGCAAGGCAAATATAAGGCAGCCAGGCCCCATGAGAGAGCACTTGCCTGCACAACCTTTCATTCCACACCACTGCTGCTGCTCGTGATTCCTCTGGCACCATGTCCAGGTCTGTGGAGAGGGCCCAGCCATTCACACAGGAGGAGAACCAGGCCCTGCTGGATGTGATCCTCCCACAGTACCCTTGCCTGTATGGGAGACCAGGGGAGCAGGTGAGTGCTGACTCCATTAGCTTAGACTGTGCCCCTTTTTAGTGACTGTCACTTCTGGCATTGTGTCCAGGTGTGACAGACATGCAATGTTCTTTAGAGTGGGTCCCAGGGGGGGGAATGCCTCATGTCTCTCATGCAGAGCATGCTGTAGTGCATGTCTGCACTCCTCACTTGCATAGTGCTCACTGTGACAAGCACTGCATGGTGCATGCCACATTCAGCCTTGCTAATCCTCTTGGGAATGTTGTTTCTACAGTCCTGATGTGATTCGGTGTTCCACCCAGGGAGACAGGTGACTGTACCCACAGATGTGTGTGAGTTGAGTGTACCTGTGGTGAGAGTGTCCAAATTATGTGTTCGTCCCCTGGACATTGGTGTGTGTGTAAGTCCCCTGTCATGTGGGTGAGTGTCTATGTGGAGTGTTGCACCCCAGCTGCATGAGGGATGCATATACCCTACCCATCTGATGTGAGCAGGGAGCACTGCTGTGTGTCTGACGTGCTGAGCCTGCCCCACACCTGTGACACCCCCCGGTCTAGTACCACATGTGCAGAGAGATGTTTGTACCCGCATTTGCCAATGGCAGGTGATCGTCCTGTGCCTGTGTGTGTCTGTGTACCCTGCTGAGGTTGCGCCAGTGGCCTGGGGCATGTGACTGCTTTGATGTGCTGTACATAATTGTGGTGTAGCTTGTGATGCACAGTGTGAGCCGGGATCAGTGATTGTGTTGCACTCCTCATTCCACCTGTGTACTTTCAATGCCACGTCGTGCATTTGGCCTTCCCCAGAGGATAATGTCCCTATGATGAAGGTGCAATGATTTTGCTGCATACTATGCCCTGTTCAAACCAGCCAAATTGTTCACATGTGTGTCTCTGTGACATGTAGCAGGTGTATTGATGTTGTCTCACTTTGTCATCCTCACAGGTAGGCGTCGATGCCAAGGGGGAGATCTGGAGGAGAGCCGTCAGGGCCGTGAGGTCGGTGGAGGGTCGGAGGTGGCGCCTGCCCCAGGCAGGCTATCCGGTGCTGGACCAGGAGGATCGCCCGGGTCCTAATGGGGGACTCACCTGAGAGCCACAAGAACCGTGGGCGCCGGCGCCTGACCTACCAGGTGAAGCGTGTGCTGGCGGTGGTCTTCCCTGACTTGGATAGGCGCCTAGCGGACAAGCAGCAGCAGGAAGGGGGTAGGTACATGTGTGTTTGTTGTGTGTCACCAGCTTTTGGAAGTGCGCAGTTGCATGGATACACTGCCAGGGTTCATATGTGCAGTACATATCCTGTTCCCCAAAGTAAACCGGTGCTGTTCTTCCTCCCTTCCCCTCCTTGACACGTGTTCCCTGGTCTGTGTGTAGTCACTCTTGCACAAGGTCATCTAGGCTGCCAGTTAATCCAAGTGCGCAATGCTTGCAGCATCATGTGTGGGGGTGGTGTGTAACATGTGTTGGGACCTTGCCTGTGCCCTGGCCAGTTCAGTCAATGTGGGGTCCATGTTAGTTGGCACTGATGCTGAGTCCCGACATAGGAGTGTGTCTGAAAAGTGTACTGCCTTACAGCATGCATGACCAATGTTGTGGCCTCAGACATGATGTGCATGAGTGTGAGATATGCATAGTGCAGGGACGTTTGCCTCTGTTGCAGTCATATCCATCCCGGACCATGGAGGAGTGTGGCCACTACAGTCCCCTGGGGCACCTTTTCCAAGGTATCATGTGTGTCATCCAACAATGTGGACATTCACTGTGTCTTCAGCATAGGTTGGGCTCTGTGGCATTGTACCCTGGCCTAATGTGTATATACGTAAAGTGTGCTACATGTGTCCACTGTACAGGGTGACCCAAGTTGGCTTGTGCATACTCACAGTGGCCGGTGCCAGTGTGCTTTGGTACAACTATCTGATGATGGTTGTTTGTCAATTTTATGTGTGGACAGGCGCACAAGGGTTAGTTCGTGTACATTCAGGATTTATTGAAGGGCATTTTGGAAATCCCTGAGTAAGAGGTGTAACTACTTCCTCTGTGTCACTCACATGGACTCAGGTAGGGGGGGGTTTGTGCGCGAAAGGCCTACATGTCCAAACCGTATGTGTCCTTGCCAGGTCTGGCCTGTGTGTGATGATTGTCTGGACACACACTCAACATGCAGTGAGCCAGTCATGTTGGACAGGGTTTTATGTATTTGCTCAGCATCATGTGCCAAAAGTTACAAGACATCTTTCCTGCTCATCCCTTTTTTGGCTACGGTGTGGCGTCCAGATGCTGTACTCAACTGTCCCCAGAGACTTGCTCCTCTGTCTAATTTGATATCAAGTTCTTTGCTGTTGTGTCATGCTCTCCATTGTGTCTCAGTGGCATGGTGGGTCAACCAACTGTGTGGTGCAGGGCCTACATATGCGCGTAGTATTGTAGATGTTACTCATGTTGCTTTTCATGCTATGCACTGTGACCTATGTAGTTTTGAATCATGTGTCATATGTATAGAGGTGTCTGATTATTTCCTGTCTCTTCACCTTGCCCACAGCATCGTCGGGGGAAACCGAGGGAGACACTGGCACGGAAATTGAGGAGGGATCCAGCAGCGGTGCCATCATTGCTGGCGAGTCTGTCTCAGCGAGTGGCACGGAGGCAGAGGGGAGTGCAGCGGAGGACCTGTCCAGTCCCACCACCGACTATGACGCTGACGGGTCTGAGGCTGAGCTCGCTGAGAGGGCGGGCGCTGCTCCCAGAGCTGAGAGCAGCACTCCATATGTCGCTGCCCCCTCCATTCCCATCACCCGCCTCCCACCTGCTCGAGTCCCTTCCCACCGTGCTATGCGCCAACAGGTCTCCTTCGTGCCAGGCACCGCACCCCCTGCCCCTGCCCCTGTCTCCCCTGCTGCCGTCAATGCCGAGTCTGTGGACATTCAGCGGCAGTTGCAGGTTGGTCAGGCATCGATGCTTACTGTCCTCCATGAACACACCAGACTGCTGACACAGATGGTGTCGTACTTGGAGGGCATGTCAGCAGCGATGTCTGATCAATGGATGTTGCTGAAGTCCATAGACTCCTCACTGACTGCAGCAGTGGATCTCCAGCAGCGCTCCGTCTCCCCCCTACCCCAGCACCATCCACACTTCCTACTCCCATGCCTGTCCCATGCACACCCAGACGTCCCCATGCACGCACCCCACCAGACACAGGCAGCACACCAGCAGGGAAGGCAAAGCGCACTCCTCCAGTCATGCACACACAGGGGGAAGTAGGCACACCCACTGGGTCTGGGGGCAGCCACGCAGCCAGAGTGGGAGTCCACATTCCTCAAGACCCACTTCCTCCAAAACCACTCCCCTTAGCTCTCCTGGCCAACTGTCACCGAATGAGTCCTTGGTGCCCACTGTGTCCCTCAGCCCCAGTGTGACACCACCCCGCAAGCGGTGGAGGCAGTGCCCGGCCACGGGAGTGGAGTCCCTCCCTGTCCACACCCCCCCCCGGGAGTGCTGCAACCCATCCCTCCAACCCCCCCCCCTCCTTGGGGCCTGTGGTTCTTTCGGGTGCAGGGGAGACGCTGGGCGACCTGGCAGTAGTGTGTAGCGCCGTGCTAGAATCCACCTTTGGCGCTGCCCCACCCCCTGTGGTGGAGTCGTCCGTCCCTGCACCCACAACACCTACCCTTGCCCCTCCTGTCCCTGCGGTGCCTGCTCCTTCCCCCCCACATGATGCCCCCCCTTCTGTGGATGAAATGGACATGTGAACACGTCCCAATGTGTACCCCCCCCAGGACTTTGCTGATGGCCTGGCCCATGGGCCTTGTAAATAGTGGACATTTAAAACAATTTATTTTGAATGCTGAATAAAGCATTTTGTTTTTCTTTAGCACACTTATGCTTTCCTGGACTTGCTGTTGGTGGTGCTGCTCCATGATTTGGGGTGGTGATAATGTGTTAGGTGTATGGGAAATGTTGTAGTGTGCTGCTCATGGGGTGGACCCTGGTATCTGTGTGCCATCACATGGGCTCTGCAAATAATCTTTGATCACGTGTGCTCTTACTGTATGGTGATATTGTCCCAAGGTGTGTTCCTTCATTTGTGGACCCTGACATCTTCCCTGCAGGCTGTTTCCCAATTGTTGTGCTGAGCTGTGTCTATATATCCTGGATGTGTGACGGATCCCTTCAACTTTGGCCATGCCTGCTCAGCAATGTCTCCACCTGCATCATTTGTGGCATCCTTGGTGGTCACTGTACTAGTGTATGGAGTATATTGACATGACTTCATGTGGACATGTCCCCTTCTACGCCCTATGCATGTGTGTACTCCCAGCCTCGCACACATGTGTTACGTGTTCTGCAGGGTCTTTGGTCACCTGACTGACAATTGTGGGCATTGTATCTGTGGGTACTCCACCCTTTTCCTTCCATGGGAGGCACCAACTTATGGCTGCCCCAGCACCTGTACATTCCTATCAGTCCTGGAATGTGCGTGCCAGTGTGTGTTCCCTTTGGGTCTCTTAATTTAGTAGGGTGGCACATGAGTATACAGTCTTGTTGCATGCTCTCATTGTGTGTATTGTGCTGCCAGCACCAGGGGTGGGTATGCATGTGTCATATGTCTGGGCACTGCTGGGAGTGATAGGCACCCACCCCTCCTATGTCTGGGCACTGCTGGGGGGACTCTGCACCCACCCCTCTTGTGTCTGGGCACTGCTGGGAGTGATCGGCACCCACCCCTCCTATGTCTGGGCACTGCTGGAAGGACTCTGCACCCACCCCTCCTATGTCTGGGCACTGCAGGGAGGACTCTGCACCCACCCCTCCTATGTCTGGGCACTGCTGGGAGGACTCTGCACACACTCCTCCTATGTCTGGGCACTGCTGGGAGGACTCTGCACCCACCCCTCCTGTGTCTGGGCACTGCTGTGAGGACTCTGCACACACCCCTCCTGTGTCTGTGCACTGCTGGGAGTGATAGGCACCCACCCCTCCTGTGTCTAGGCACTGCTGGGAGGACTCTGCACCCACACCTCTTGTGTCTGGGCACTGCTGGGAGTGATAGGCACCCACCCCTCCTATGTCTGGGCACTGCTGGGAGTACTCTGCACCCACCCCTCCTGTGTCTGGGCACTGCTGGGAGGACTCTGCACACACCCCTCCTGTGTCTGGGCACTGCTGGGAGTGATAGGCACCCACCCCTCCTATGTCTGGGCACTGCTGGGAGGACTCTGCACCCACCCCTCCTATGTCTGGGCACTGCTGGAAGGACTCTGCACCCACCCCTCCTATGTCTGGGCACTGCTGGGAGGACTCTGCACCCACCCCTCCTATCTCTGGGCACTGCTGGGAGGACTCTGCACGCACACACCCCTCCTATGTCTGAGCAATGCTGGGAGGACTCTGCACCCACCCCTCCTGTGTCTGGGCACTGCTGGGAGGACTCTGCACACACCCCTCCTATGTCTGGGCACTGCTGGGAGGACTCTGCACACACCCGTCCTATGTCTGGGCACTGCTGGGAGGACTCTGGACCCACCCCTCCTGTGTCTGGGCACTGCTGGGAGGACTCTGCACACACCCCTCCTGTGTCTGGGCACTGCTGGGAGTGATAGGCACCCACCCCTCCTGTGTCTGGGCACTGCTGGGAGGACTCTGCACACACCCCTCCTATGTCTGGGCACTGCTGGGAGGACTCTGCACCCACCCCTCCTGTGTCTGGGCACTGCTGAGAGGATTCTGCACACACCCCTCCTATGTCTGGGCACTGCTGGGAGGACCCTGCACACACCCCTCCTATGTCTGGGCACTGCTGGGAGGACTCTGCACCCACCCCTCCTCTGTCTGGGCACTGCTGGGAGGACTCTGCACACACCCCTCCTGTGTCTGGGCACTGCTGGGAGTGAGAGGCACCCACCCCTCCTGTGTCTGGGCACTGCTGGGAGGACTCTGCACACACCCCTCCTATTTCTGGGCACTGCTGGGAGGACTCTGCACACACCCCTCCTATGTCTGGGCACTGCTGGGAGGACTCTGCACACCCCTCCTATGTCTGGGCACTGCTGGGAGGACTCTGCACCCACCCCTCCTATGTCTGGGCACTGCTGGGAGGACTCTGCACCCACCCCTCCTATGTCTGGGCACTGCTGGGAGGACTCTGCACACACCCCTCCTATGTCTGGGCACTGCTGGGAGGACTCTGCACACACCCCTCCTATGTCTGGGCACTGCTGGGAGGACTCTGCACCCACCCCTCCTGTGTCTGGGCACTGCTGGGAGGACTCTGCACACACCCCTCCTGTGTCTGGGCACTGCTTGGAGTGATAGGCACCCACCCCTCCTGTGTCTGGGCACTGCTGGGAGGACTCTGCACACACCCCTCCTATGTCTGGGCACTGCTGGGAGGACTCTGCACCCACCCCTCCTGTGTCTGGGCACTGAAGGGAGGACTCTGCACACACCCCTCCTATGTCTGGGCACTGCTGGGAGGACTCTGCACACACCCCTCCTATGTCTGGGCACTGCTGGGAGGACTCTGCACTAACCCCTCCTGTGTCTGGGCACTGCTGGGAGGACTCTGCACACACCCCTCCTGTGTCTGGGTACTGCTGGGAGTGATAGGCACCCACCCCTCCTGTGTCTGGGCACTGCTGGCCCGTACCAAGCGTACCCCTACATCGCCACTGCAATGGTGGTACGGGCCGTACCCATGCCTGTGGGACGTGGGTACGGCCCGTACCACCATTGTGGCGGTGACGTAGGGGTACGTGTGGTACGGGCCGTACCCACGCTCTGGGGGCCTGGGTACGGGCCGTACCACCATTGTTGTGGTGTCATAGGGGTACGCACCGTACCCACGCCTTAATAGCATGGGTAAGGGTCGTACCACGCCCACCCCTACGTCACCCCAAGAATGGCGGTACGGCTCGTACCCATGCCTTTGGGACGTGGGTATGGGCCGTACTGCCATTGTTGGGGTGACGTTGGGGTGGGCATGGTACGACCCGTACCCACGCTCTTACGACGTGGGTACGGTGCGTACCACAATTGTTGTGTTGCCGGTTCGCGTCCATGTTGACTTCCGTTGTGGCAGACGCAGGCCTTGGTGGAGACGCCCCCACCCCCGAAGTGACCAGGCCCTGGGGGTCAGGTATGTACAGGGCATGTTTGATTTATGACTTTGGTGGGGGTTATGTTTCCTGCCCCTGCCCCCCCCATTTGCCCCTGGGTGTTGTTCTGACCTTCTGCGGTGTCTGCGTCGGTTCCTGTACACCAGGTGGACTGCAATGAGGGCCGGGATGACACGTAGGTTTGGGTCCATGGCTGTCCGTCACGTACAGGTGCTCCTTGTGCACGTCGTCCTGATTTCCCGACAGTTTTTGGCTCCCGTAAAATATTGTCCGTGCGGAGTGACGTCGGTACGAATCGTACTTGCTGGTTCGTAAAACGCTGCCTGACTCCGTCTGGACGTCACGTCCGTGGTGTCCCGGATCGGAATTGTGGGTATTTTTTGTTCGGTCGGTGTTTTTTACGATTCGTACGCAGATGGTGTCTGCGTACGAATTGTACTTGCATATTTGTAAGGTATTTCAACCGGGTACGAGGCGGACGGAGAAAACGCTCCGTCCAACGGGTCGTACCCGGTTTATCCAGGATCAGAATCGACCCCTTAATTGTATAACATGTACTCCAGCCCTGCTGCCTCTAGCTGCTCAGCCAGAGCGTGAGATGGTCATGGAATGTTGGTGTGCCTGTGATGCATGGAATGCCTGGGTGTCTGAGTGGGTGAGTGTTGGGAGATAGAGATGGGCTGAGCAGATAGGCAGGCTGCTCCTGGTAGGGCTGGTACCACACTAGGCTGGCTGGAGTAAAGACAGATGTGACCTGTACTGGAGACTGAATAAAGAAGACTTAATAATACCTCTTGGCTCCATGTGTCTATCTTCATAGATCACAACAATATGCTCTCAGTTTAGCTTATAGATCACCTTCCAAACCTCTGTGGGAAAAGCATGAGAAAATAGTTTTCTCTCAAACATGATTCATGATATCACAGCAGAAGGCTTTTTCACATGGTAAAATCACCTTAGAACACACCACAATTCCTAAAATGAGTATGGTACCATCAACAAATGATTTAAAATGTAACTAAAGTCTTAAAACCTTCTATTAACTGCAATTCTTTTTATTGAGGTGCTATCATGTATATTGGTCCCAAGATGGCTGCCAACACTTCTTGGATGAAGTACTGACAGCCAATCAGATCTCACGATGAGATGTGTGGTTAGGCTCCGCCCAGATATATCTATCTTTTTAACTCTAATTTTCTCAGGAACTACTAAACGGATTTACACCATTTAAGCAAAAGGCACAAGTCTGAACTGAGGACTACCTCTTTGCCAAATTTGGTGTTATTCCGTTCAGCAGTTCGGGCTGTAGCTGCGTCAACAGGTCCTATGGAAAAATGCATGGGGAAAACGTGTTTTGGGAACCCCCTTTTTTCTCGGCCCCCGCTTGATGAATCACCGTGAAATTTTTAGGATAGGAGCGGACCGCAGCTGGCCAAAAGTTTGGAAAATTTCGCGAAGATTCGTCAATCTGCGCCAACGTTATTCTAAATAGAATGTTGCAGATTTCCTATGGAAAATAGGTCCTAACTATAACTACCTACTGGCGACTGCCAGTAGATAATATATATATATATTCACTGAATAAACCAAGGTTTCAGGGACGTTATAGTTAGAAATTAGCATTTAAAAAGCTTTTGAAATTCACTGAAAAAAACATAGGTTTCAGGGATGCTAAAATTAGAAATTAGCATTTAAAAAACCTTTGAAATTCACTGAAAAAACCATAGGTTTCAGGCACATTATAGTTAGAAATTAGCATTTAAAAAACCATAGAAATTCACTGAAAAAAACATAGGTTTCAGGAACATTATAGTTAGTTGGACATTTCAAAACCATAGAAATTCCGGCATTATGGTTAGTTCAGCTATCTCTAACTCACGCCCCCGTAATGCACTACTGACGTCACATACTACATCATTCATGACTTGGTCAGTGACATCACTGATGACATCTCAAATGACATTTGAGACATTTTTATTTTTGTAAGAAAAAGTGGAGCTGCGCACCCATAGTGTTCACACCAGGGGGCCGCGCTGAGCGCTGCGCACCCATCGCGTTCACACCAGGGGGGCCGAGTTGGGCGCTGCGCACCCATCGCGTTCACAACCAGGGGGCCGCGCTGAGTGCCGCGCACCCATCACGTTCACACTAGGGGCCACGCTGACTCCAATGTAATTTTTTTTTTTAAAACGTCTACTTACATTAATTTACATTCACACCGGGTACCCCAGCCCCGGGGATTGCCCAAATATACTTTTTTTTTAAAAAAAGAAAAAAAACGGAGGAGGGCGGACTGCCACCCCCCTCCCGGGCCATTTTGGGCCCCGGGGATCCCATCCCCCGGTACCTGACCTCATGCTTAGGGCCCGGGGGGGAGCCCCAATGCCCCCACAGTCCCGCCGGCTCCCCGTCTCCTGCGAGAGCTGGCATTGCTTTTCCACACGGGGAACTGCTAACATGCAGTTCCCCGTGTGGAAAAGCAATCTGTTCTGGATTTTGGAAGTGAGAGCAGGAAACCTGCTCTCGCTTCCAAAATCCACAGCAGTGTCCCGGGGTGGGCACCCCGGGACACTGCAGGAGCCAGCCCTTTTTAAAAGAGTCCCGGGGCAGCGGGGGGGCCGTGTGTCCCCCCGTGAATATTTTAGAAAAGTCCTGGGGCTTGGCGGGACCTTAGAGGCCCCCCACACATTATAAAACAAGCCCCAGGAGGCCCCTGCTACACATTTTCAGCATGCCCCCGGGACCTGGCCCACCCGTGGGCTTAAAAATAACGAAGCACAGAAGCCCGCACTTTGTCTTTTTATTTTTTTTCATCAAAAAAAAAAAATAATAATGCTTTCTTTGGCCCAGGGTGTCCCTGGGAAACCCCCTCAGCAGGCCTAGGGGGTCAGGGTGTCTGTACCCTGCCCCTTTTCTTGTTTTTCATCCTTATTCCTCCTTTTTCTTGTGACTCAGTATCCGAGTCACAAAATGGCTGCCAACACTTCCAGGTTTGGAGCGTTGGCAGCCAATCACAGTAAAGCTCGTGGATGGGAGGGTTCGCGAATCCACCCCTGCCCTAGATATCGAAACTTTTATTGGTGAATTTCTTAGCAACTACTGAACAGATTTACACCATTTAAAAAAAAGTTTGATTTCTAAACCAAGCCCCACCTTTTTGCCAAATTTGGTGTAATTCCATTCAGCAGTTCGGGCTGTATCCTTGGCTAAAGTTTCCTATGGAAAATTGATTATCCACCTTTTATTTTTTGAATTTCTCTGGAACTACTGAACGAATTTACATCATTTCTCTCTAAACCAAGGGCTACCTTTTTGCCAAATTTGGTGTAATTCCGTTCAGCAGTTCAGGCTGTAGCCGTGTCTAAAGATTTCTATGGAAAATAACATCGGGAAAAAGCGTTTTGGTACTCCCCTTTTTTCTCAGCCCCTGCTTGGTGAACCACCCCAAAACTTTCAAGACAGGAGCTGACCGGAGCGGGTCACTAGTTTTGAAAATTTAGCGAAGATTCGCCAACCGACGCCAAAGTTATTGGGAAAACAAAAAATGCTTTTCCTTTGGAAACTAGGTCCTAATTATAACTACCTATTGGTGACCGCCAGTAGGTAATATATATATATATATATATTATATATATTATCTACTGGCGGTCGCCAGTAGATAGTTATAGTTAGGACCTATTTTCCATAGGAAATCCGCAACATTCTATTCCCAATAAGTCTGGTGCCGGTCGATGAATCCTCGCGAAATTTTCCAAACTTTTGGCCAGCTCCGCTCCGCTCCTACCCTGAAAGTTTTGTGGTGATTCGTCAAGCGCGGGCCGAGAAAAAAGGGGGGTCCCAAAACGCGTTTTTCCCATGCAATTTCCCATAGGATCTGTTGTCGCAGCTACAGCCCGAACCGCTGAACGGAATGACACCAAGTTTGGCAAAGAGGTTGTCCTCAGTTCAGACTCGTGCCTTTTGCATAAATGGTGTGAATCCGTTTAGTAGTTCCTGAGAAAATTAGAGTTAAAAGTACATATATATCTATGGCCGGGGAGGCTCCGCGGACCCTACCCGCACCGTAAACGCACCCTCCCCGAACCGAGCGCGCACCCTCCCGATCGCGCGCTGAATGCTAATTGGCTGTCGAATGTCTGTCTACATTCAAAACCAGGAACTGTTGGCGGCCATTTTCTGCCTCGGTAGAAGCGAGGCTGAAGAAGCAAGGGGAATAAGTGTGTGAAACATATAAAGGGGGCAGAGTGGAAATACTCTGACCCTCTAGAGGTGCTTAGGGGGTCCCAGAAGGACCCCCTGGGGCCCCATTTAAAAAAAAAAACGTCGAAATGCGCGCACGGTGCGCGCACGGTGCGCGCATCCTACCGCGTTTGGTGCAAGGATCCTCTCGCGTTGGGTGCGCGGATCCAAGAAATTTTTTTTTGAAGAAAGACAAGAAATCATTGGTTGTAGGACAACTTACTACACTGAAAGGTAGGGTGTATATTTCTGTTTTTTAAAGGCATGATTCTTATTGGTTAACAAAAACTGATTGTAAGGAACATTATATATGATAAGCTGATATGTTAAAAAGTCAAGCACACTTGCTGTCTTGTTTAGCAACATTGTGTGCTGAACTTGTGACCTGTGTGCTCAGTGCAGTGTTCCATGACCTGTTTCTATGGTAACAGGCAGAAGGCAGATTGGGGGAAGGGTTGAAATGTATTTCATTTGGAAAGGGTTGAAATATTTAACCAATAGAAATGTGTGTTTGCTTTTGAATTTATGTGTGAAGGATTGGGATTTGATGTTTACATGTATATGTGTGGAAAAGGAAAGGGAAACTTTTCCATTCTTTGTTTTTGCTGAGAGGTGCACAGTGCAGAGATTCTGTAAAAGAAAATCTGGTGTGTGACTGATATACTTCTTAATCTACAAAACAATTTGAAAGGTGAGTTATTTGATTGTGAGGGGATGTATGTAGTCTATTTAATCAGACTAATGTATTTCTCCTGCTAAAGTGTAGGGAGTACTTTTTTCTCTACAATCTTATTGACAGTGTGTGTGCATGTAGAAACCATTCTGTGATAAGCATTTGTGTTTTTCATGTGTTTGCAGACAGATAACTGCGCTGTTTTTATATTTTGGTAGAATTAGAAACCAGTCAGTGTTTATGAATTTGTGAAATGAGTTATGTTTCTACACTAAAATGTAGTACTCCTTCTAGATGAAGAAATGTGTTTTGGTATAGTGCAAGGGATAGTGTTGTTTGTCTAGAATCACACAGTGAGTATGTGTGCATTTGGGAACCACTGTGCGAGAAGCATTTGGTAACATCGTGTATTTGCTGACAGATAACTTTTAAAACCTGTCATGTTGTCAAGTTTTAGTATCATTGGAAGCCAGTCTTTGCTTATGCGTTGATTAAATGAGTTAGGCTTTGACACAAAAGTGCAGTCCTGAAATATGTAGATTGTGTGCAGTTCCCTTACCACTTCCACAGTAGTGAATGATTTTTGGTAAACTCCAAGGTATAGTGGTTGTTGTCTAGAATCACACTGTGAGTCTGTGTGCATTTGGGAACCACTGTGAGAGAAGCATTTGGTAACATTGTGTATTTGGTGACAGATAACTGTTTTAAAACCTGTCATGTTGTCAAGTTTTAGTAGCATTAGAAGCCAGTCTTTGCTTATGCATTGATAAAATGATTCATGCTTTGGCACTAATGTGCTGTACTTTAATATGTAGATTGTGTGTAGTCTCCTTACCCCTTACACAGTAGTGAATGAGTTTTGGTAAGCTGCTAGGGATAGTGTTGCTTGTCTAGAATCACACTGTGAGTCTGTGTGCATTTTGGAACCACTGTGAGAGAAGCATTTGGTAACATCGTGTATGTGCTGACAGATAATTGTTTTAAAACCTGTCTTGTTGTCAAGTTTTAGTAGCATTAGGAGCTAGTTTTTGCTTATGCTTTGATTAAATGAGTCAGGCTTTGACACAAAAGTGCAGTCCTGAAATATGTAGATTGTGTGCAGTTCCCTTATCACTTCCACAGTAGTGAATGATTTTTGGTAAACTCCTAGGTATAGTGGTTGTTGTGTAGAATCACACTGTGAGTCTGTGTGCATTTGGGAACCACTGTGAGAGAAGCATTTGGTAACATCGTGTATTTTCTGGCAGATAACTCTTTTACAACCTGTCATGTTGTCAAGTTTTAGTAGTATTAGAAGCCAGTCTTTGCTTATGCGTTGATTAAATGAGTCATGCTTTGACACTAATGTGCTGTACTTAAATATGTAGATTGTGTGCAGTACCCTTACCTCTTCTAGACTAGTGAATGAGTTTTGGTAAACTCCTAGGATAGTGTTGCTTGTCTAAAATCCCACTGTGAGTCTGTGTGCATTTGGGTAAGGATTGTGATAAAAGCATTTGGTAACATTGTGTATTTGCTGACAGATAACTGTTTTAAAACCGGTCATGTTGTCAAGTTTTAGTAGCTTTAGAAGCCAGTCTTTGCTTATGCATTAATAAAATAAGTCATGCTTTGACACTAATGTGCTGTACTTAAATATGTAGAAAGTTTTACCCAGGCACTGTCCTAGCAGTAGTCTGATGATTTAGTCAGTTTCCAAGTACTCATGTTGTGAACCATACATTACCACATAGACTGCTTCAAATGTCTATGCAGTATGCATGCAGTCTTCTAACATACTATACACTTGTCTTTCACATCTTCAATTCCCTAGTCAGTATCCATTCAGTCCAGCAAACATCCTGTCACTCCCTTTGCACTCCTCTAGTGACCCATTCAGTACCAAGTACTAATCCATTCACTGTGCCAAAAGCCAACCACTTATAAGTTCACCCAGGCACTCTCTTTGCTGTACTCTAATCATTTGTCAGTTCCCAAGTACTCATGCAGTGAGCCAGGCCTTAGCACATAGACTGCTTCAAATGCCTATTCACTATGCATGCAGACCTCTTCTAGACTAGTGAATGAGTTTTGGTAAACTCCTAGGATAGTGTTGCTTGTCTAAAATCACACTGTGAGTCTGTGTACATTTGGGTAAGGATTGTAATAGAAGCATTTGGTAACATCGTGTACTGTTTTAAAACCGGTCATGTTGTCAAGTTTTAGTAGCTTTAGAAGCTATTCTTTGCTTATGCATCAATAAAATTAGTCAGGGTTTGACACTAAAGTGCAGTACCATGTACTATTCTCTTCACTGTGCCAGAACTGAAAATTTGAAAGTTTTACCCAGGCACTGTCCTAGCAGTAGTCTGATGATTTAGTCAGTTTCCAAGTACTCATGTTGTGAACCATACATTACCACATAGACTGCTTCAAATGTCTATGCAGTATGCATGCAGTCTTCTAACATACTATACACTTGTCTTTCACATCTTCAATTCCCTAGTCAGTATCCATTCAGTCCAGCAAACATCCTGTCACTCCCTTTGCACTCCTCTAGTGACCCATTCAGTACCAAGTACTAATCCATTCACTGTGCCAAAAGCCAACCACTTATAAGTTCACCCAGGCACTCTCTTTGCTGTACTCTAATCATTTGTCAGTTCCCAAGTACTCATGCAGTGAGCCAGGCCTTAGCACATAGACTGCTTCAAATGCCTATTCACTATGCATGCAGGCCTCTAACCACCTACACAGTTGTCTTTCACACCTTCAATTCCCCAGTCAGTATTCATACACTTCTAGCAAACACCCTGTTACTCACCCAGTGTGTCTCCTTATAGTACTGTAATCATTCAGTCAGTTAGCATGTAGTCTTTTAGTGAGGTAGGCTTTAGGGCATGAAATGCTTCAAAGTAGTATGCACTATGCATGTAGTGTTTTAACCATTGTCACACTTGTGGTTCAGGGCTATAGTTTCTTAGTCAGTTTTTATATAAAATGTGTTTGTACAGTAATGGAATAGTATATAAATTTGAAAGTTATTAATATACATTTATTTGTGATTCTTTTTTACAGATACAGAACAGGAGTGTTTCTCATCCGTTTGCACTCTTCTCGTGCAAGATTGTTTGGATGAAGGGTCCTTCGGTGTTTCATCATACTTGCCGTGCCGTACAAGTATTTCTTGTTAGGATCCCCTCGCAACAGAATTTTTTTTGCAAATCTTGCACGTGACCAAGGTGGCATTGATTGCTCCTCGGGAAAAGTAAAAAATTTCCACAGCACTGAAGAAAAACGTTGTGGGCATGGTGCCTCCTCCAAAAATTAATCCTTAGATTCGGTGAATATTTTAAAGCGACAACATTTACAGTTTTTTTAAGTTAAACTTATAAAATTTTGTTAGCTGTAAGCATTTTATATATCTGTGATTTGTATCTTGTGGTATTTTGCTGAGAATAGCATGTTGGTTTTTTTTTAACCCCTTCGATGCTCATGACGGAGCGGTTCCGTCATGAGCATCGGTTGGGCTGTGCTTATGACGGAACCGCTCTGTCATGAGCACAGCCCCTGGGGGAAGCGTTGGCGCTCTCCCCCTGGGGCATCGATCTTGCCCCCACAGAGGGGGATGGCAGTGGAAGAGTTTCCGCTGCCACCCCTGAGTCCCCCCACGCTTCCCCATGACATCAGCACGCACAGCGCGCGCCGACGTCATCAGGAAGCGTTGGACGCGCTAGAATTCATTTCTTTCCAGCGCGTCCAGCGAAGGGGGTAGGTGTGTTGCCTCCGGTGGGGCGGGAGGGCCATTTTAGGATGCCTTGAGGCATCGGGGGAGAGGAAAGAGTATTTCCTCTCCCTTGATGTCTCAATGCTGGGCATTCCTGCTACACGATCGCGCACAGCGTCGCGATGGTGGAGCAGGAATGCCCCACTAGACACCAGGGATGTTTTTTTGTGCGCAAAGGAAGCGACCCTTTGGGCAAGGGTCACTTCCTGGGGGGGCAATTTACAATTCAGACTTTTATGCCCCCCATGGGGGCAGATCGGGCTTTTTGTTAGCCGTTTCTTGTCCTGTGGGGGGCAGAAAAGCCCACTAGACCCAGGGATGTATTAGTGCTTTGAATGGGAAGCGACCCCTTGGGCAAGGGTCGCTGCCTTGGGGGCCAAATGGAAATTAAGACTTTTCTGCCCCCCATGGGGGCAGATCGGGCTTTTATTTAGCCGTTTCTGGTCCTAGGGGGGGCAGAAAAGCCCACTAGACCCAGGGATTTATTTGTGCTTCGAATGGGAAGCGACCCCTTGGGCAAGGGTCGCTTCCCGGGGGGGACAGTATTATTTTAGTGATACTCTGCCTTCCCTGGGGGCAGATCGCCTTGTTTTGTGGGCTTTTCTGCAGAAACCCCCACTAGACAACAGGGAAAATGTTAAAAATATGATGGAAGTGACCCCTTGGGCAAGGGTCACTTCCGGGGGCCATTTTTTTTTTAATTGGGAATTCTGCCCTCCCCCGGGGACAGATCAGCCCCTTTTTTTGCCCTTTCTGCCCCCAGGGGAGGCAGAAAACCCCACTAGACACCAGGGAACATTTGAAAAATATGATGGAAGTGACCCCTTGGCCAAGGGTCACTTCCGGGGGCCATTTCTTTTTGTATTGGGAATTCTGCCCCCCCCCCCCCCACCCGGGGGCAGATCGGCCCCTTTTTTGCCCTTTCTGCCCCCAGGGGAGGCAGAAACCCCCACTAGACACCAGGGAATTAGTTTAAATAAAAATGGAAGTGACCCCTTGGGCAAGGGTCGCTTCCAGGGGGCAATTTTTTTTATAATATGTATTCATCCACCCCCCCTTCCCCCCCACCCCGGGACAGATTAGCCTGTTTTTATTTTTCCTGCTGTTTTCTGACCCACCTGGCACACAACCCGATTGACCATTTGGGAAGTAACATAGCATGTTATTATGTTTATTGTTATATTTTTTTATGAATTCCAATTGTAATGGGTTTTTTTTTAACTTTTTTGTTTGCGGTTTCGTTACTGGTGGTTCTGCTGTTTGTGTAGTTTGGTAAGAGACTTTTTTTTGTACAATGTAAATGAGTTTGATTTCTCTGCATGAATTGTTTTTTGCAAATGGTGTAGTAATAGCAGTATGTTTGGTTTTTGAGTGTCAAAAATTGTTTGCATTTGTGCTTGATGTGTATTTTGTTGTCTTGTGAGTAACTTTTTTTTTTTTTTCTTCTTTCTAGTTGGATATCGTTGGTTTTAGCTGTCTCTTGTAAGTGAATTCTATAGTTTTTGAGTATATTGATCTTTGTGATAAAGGTACACATTTCTTTACTTACTTGGTTTGCACATTGTTGGTTGTTGTTGACTTGTTTGTGCAGTCTTCTATCTTACTAAGTATAATGGCTAGCCGCAGGATTACTGCTCAGCAGGTTGTTGGTTTGCTTTTTGAGTCTTCCTCTGACCATGGTTCAGAGACTGACTCTGCATCTGAGGCAGATGAGGCAGGGGACGATTCTGGCAGTGAGTTTTCTCTCCATATGGAGTCATCGGATTGTGGTAAATATTTCGTTACCGGTACTATTTTTTATGCGGTAAAGTCTTAGTGAGAATAACTCAGTAAAAATAAGAGGCAGAATCCGTGGTATTAGAGGTTTTAAAAGGCTTTATTCCTATACAAAGGAATACAATTCGAATTGTAGGCATTCTATTCCATCACCACGAAAGTTCAGGAAGGAAGGGCATATATTATTGACAGATAAGCAGTTTTATAGAAAATGCATTACAGTGAAACAGATGCAAGAGGCGTAACAGCTGATAATACAGATAAACTGTGCATACGTAACTAATAGAGGCGTATACATGGGTGTAACTAAAATACGTCATTAAACATGATGTCACAAGTGGGTGGATCCACAGAAGAATCCTGCAATGTCAGCAGAAATATTTGGCAGAGATGCGCGCGCAGCCGCATGACGTGTGATTGACGTGCGACTAGAGGGTGAAGGGGACTTGACATTTAGCTCTACATGTGGAGACAGAAGTCTGGGGGTCATGTCAACCTAATCCCAAATCATATCTAATATCCTATGTTTAAAGAACTGTGTTATCCAAAAGGAAAGGTCTCTAGGATAGAATCTATTCTATACTGACTGTTAGTGCGTGTACAAGCGTCTAAGTGTCTACACTAGATGCGAGGGGGTAGGAATATTCCATGGTAACGGGGCTATGAATTACTTGCATGAGGACAGCGAGGCCTGGCCCTTTGCACGGTAGCTGGAGGAATGTTTACCTAAACTGCTAGACAGGAATGCATCGGATGAGTAGCGGAGGAGATAATCTTGAAGGTGAAATACAGTTTTTGGCAGGCGATAGGCTGGATCAGGCACCGTTAGCCGCGCAGGGAGTAGGACAAAGTTCATGGATACAGATGCAGGCTCAGACTGGAGCTTTCAGAGGCAGAAGGCAGGAAAAGGCTTGATGACAGAATTCAGGGCCTACTCGCCTGAATCTGTAAAATGTGGAAAGTGAACCACATAAAGTCGGTGGCCTTTCATACTTAGGAATGGAATATCTGACCCATTCATGGCGGATCTGAAAGAGGACATGTTGACGGTGGACGCACATATATTTGCGTCTTCAAAACTGGAGCAGGAGGGAACATACATGTACTTATAGCATGTACATGGAGCCGTTGGGGTCTACGATAGGGGACATAACTGATCACAAAATTCATATTTCCTCATTCCCTCCTTGTCCCCTACGGACCCTCAGGAGATATCGATCTTCATCAATCCATCGATCTGTTCATATAGCATCATTTGTTCTTCTTTCTTCTTCCGGGATCTTGAACGAAAACTTGGATGTGGGATACACCATGTGGCACACAGACCACAAATCGCTGGCCCACATTGTAGACATAAACAGCAACTGAATAGTATGAGAAAGCCAATACCTAGGAAGGATAGGATTCTCCATCCCCAGGCTGACAACACGCCCCAGAACCAACCGGACCATGTCCAGGTGCCTGGACTCTGGTGTATCTGGCTTATAATCTTATGAAGGCGGGTTATGGCTTTATATACTGACGGCGAATTTTCTGGTATGAAAATGCAACAACTTGATCCGATGACCCTACAAGCTCCGCCCCTATCGGCCAGGATGACGTCAAGGACAAGACGATTTTGAAGCACAACAATCCGCATAGCAGACTGCTCTTCTGTTAAATTGCCTAAGGCGGAAATAGTCTCGTTCACTACTGCTTCAAGGGTTCTGGTTAATCTACGTATCAGCTTACTATTAGTGACTGTACCTATATAGGGGAAGAATCCTTTATTGAAATCTGTGTATTTTTCCCATGCTGTTTCAGTGTAATCGACAATTGGGAGATCTCTCTGTTGTCTATTGTGTACTAAATGGGTATTTCTATGATAATCAGGAGGAGCTAGGAAAACAGGTGGCAGAAGGAATGCTATGTAACAAGTACCATCCCAATCTAGAGGTAGACATATATATGCGGTCTGGCCACATATGAAGTAGGAATGATGGGAAGCTCTAAATGTAGACTTGCCTTGATCACTGAATTTTATTACAGTGGTGCATTTACTATGGCCCATGTGTATGGAACCATTCTTGCTTATACATAATTCCCCTTTTACTGGGAATACTGACATGGCGGACAAGATTGGTGTAGCTTCAGATTCAACGTTCAGGATCATGAGGTTAAGTGTAAAATTACCTAATCCATATACTTCATTTTCTAGATCAGTTCCTGTTCTTTTGGGAAGTCCCTCCTTGTTAGGGTAGCAGACTTTAAGCAAAACTAGGTTCAGGTTTCCCCATACCCAGTTGTCTTGATAAACTGCGGAATTTGAATCTAGGAAATTAATCAAACTAAACCATGCTCCACAGGAGCCATTGTGTGTGAACGGATATGGAAAGAGGGGCAAAACTCCCTTATAGTTTTGATAGGGAGGGAGTCGGCCACATATCCAACAATTTGTGGCATTGCTGGTCTGATGGGAATGATGTAACATACTAATGAATGTGTTGTTGCGCAGCGCAAATCTATATGACAACTCATGCGGAGGTAATTCGCTAAAAGAATGTTCTGCAGTTACATTGTAAGCACGCTTAAGAATAGGGTAATACATATGCAATAGTATGCTAAAAATAATGATCAGAAGACTTAGAAAAAACAAAATTAATAATGTTACTGTGCAGTGACTACGAAGTGATTTACAATACGCATGCTTTTTCAGCTGCATTCGCTGATTTCTTTCTCTATTCCGGTCTAGAGGATACATGTCAGAAACAAATTCAACCGATTCACCTTGGAGAGGACTTAAACAATCAAATTGTCTGACTTGCTAGACCTCAATTTTAGTTTATAAAGTTCTGGTTTTGATTTCTCAACCAAGGGGAGCTTTGAGTCTGTCTGTGAGGGAATACAGTGTTGAGTATTCACACTGGATGGTAGTCCATAAAATTTCTTGATATGACTCGAGTGCAACCACCCTTTGCGACCCTCAATCTTCACGGCAGTCCTTGTAGTCAGTAGAACCAACTTAGGCGACTTCCACCTAGGATCCAGTTGGGTCTTCCGGTCGAAATTCCTGACCAAAACCAGGTCACCAGGAACCACGTCATGGGGCTTCACCTCAGTATTATCGGGAAAAGCTGCGGTTACCTGTGAACGACAAGATTGTAGTGCAGACATCAAGGAAGCCAGGTAATCTGTCAGCATATTACAGTCAACATCAGTTATTTTGCGAGGTATAGGCGTCCCCCACATATTTGGTGGTCTACCGAAGATCACCTCGTACGGGGATAGCCCAGTTCGAGAATGTGCTACCATTCTCATGTAAAGGAGCGCAACTGGTAAGGCTACTATCCAGTCGACACCTTTTTCCCTACATATTTTGGACAATCTAATTTTCAGAGTTTGATTATGGCGTTCCACGAGACCTGCGGCCTTGGGATGCCGGACACAGTGGAATTTCCATTGGTAGCCTAACAAAAGGGAAACGTGTTTCATTAGTTCGGATGAGAACGGCTGGCCGTTATCTGAGTAGACAACACGTGGTAAACCGTACCGTGGGAAGAATTCTCGAACTAACTGTTTGGCAGTAGTCGGAGCAGTGTAATCTGAAACCGGGTATGCTTCTGTCCAACGGGAAAGAGCACAGACAACTACGAGAACATATTTGAATCCTCGACATCGTTCCATCTGGATATAATCCATCTGGAGGACTTCAAAAGCATGATCGGGAGGTTGAAATCCACCCTGCTCTACGGGGATGCTTTTACCTGGATTAAACTGACAACATATCATACAGGTACGAACTTTTTGTTTAACTGCTGCTCGCAAGTGCTTGTTGAACCAAATGTGTTGAATGCTGTCTAGCATAGCTTTTTCTCCTAGGTGCGCTGGACTATGTATTGTGTTAATGATGACTTGAACCATAGAGTCGGGAAGAAACCATATAGATTTTTCCTTCGTCATCCATCCTTGATCCGTTTGGATCCCTCCTAATTCAGTCCATTTCTTTATTTCTTCTGGTGTAGCATGTGTCTGTATGTCAATTACATCAAGGGCGGGATCCTTAACTGTCATGCAATGTGTTGGCGTCGGAACTATTGTCTTTGTCATGTCAGTTGTGAGAGTCTGATTCTGAGCAGTCTGTTTAGCTGTTCTGTCAGCTAGGTCATTACCCTGAGAAATGATATCGGTAACTTTTGTATGGGCTTTGCATTTCATAATCGATATTGCAGTAGGTAGATGAATTGCGTCTAATAGGGCTTGAATGAGGGGTCCGTGTTGGATGTGGGCACCGTGAGAAGTTAAATAACCTCTCTCTCGCCACAGTACGCCGAAGTCATGGACGACTCCGAATGCATAACGTGAATCTGTGTATATGTTGACTTTCTTATTTTTGGCTTGAATACAGGCTTGTGTCAGAGCGATGAGCTCTGCTGCTTGAGCTGACAAAGTGTTAATACGATTTGTTTCAATGACTTCAGTGTCTGTTGTGACTGCGTAAGCAGCCACTAACTCTCCTGTACTTGTTCTCATACATGACCCATCTACATACAATGTCAAGTCTGGATCTGACAAAGGGATATCTGTCAAGTCTTGTCTGGGTTTCGTCGTGATAGTAATGACTTCGACACAATCATGTGCCAATGGATCTGTTCCGCCCACTGGTAACAGTGTGGCAGGATTTAACGTATTGCAACGTCTGATTTCTATGTGTGGCTGAAACAATGTCAGTTCGTAACCGGTGAGTCTCGCTATAGTCAAGTGTTGTGTTTGTGTGCGGTTCAAGAGAACCTCTACTGCATGTGGTACTTGTACTGTCAATTGATGTCCTAACACTATGGCATCGCTTTGTCTGATTGCTAAAGCTGTTGCTGCCACCGATTTCAGGCACGCAGGAAGAGCCTGAGCTACTGGATCTAATGTACTAGAGAAATAAGCACATGGTTTGTGTGATCCTGCTTGTTCCTGAGTGAGTACTGACAAGGCAGTACCTTCGCGTTCTGTAACAAAGAGTGTAAACTGTTTACTGTAACATGGTGTTGCTAAAACAGGTGCTTGGCATAAAGCTTTCTTTAAACTTTCAAAGGCGTGTGTATGTTCTTGAGTCCAAGGGAGGACAGTCGATGTGGCTGCCTCCTGTGTTGTCAACTGGATGAGTGGTTTTGCTAGAAATGCATATTGAGGGATCCACTGCCTACAGTACGAAGTGAGGCCTATGAATGCCCGTACCTCCTTTTGTGTCTTGGGTGGTGGCATGTTAGCGATTAACTGGATACGGTCGGGTGTAAGCTGCCTTCCCTCCTTGGACAGCGAGTGCCCAAGGTAAACAACTCGCTGGACACAGAATTGCAGCTTAGAAGGGGACACCTTGTGCCCCTTGTCGGCCAGAAATTTCAAAACCGTCAGTGACGCTGTTTCACATTCAGGTTCGCTTCGGGCGGTGATCAGCAGATCATCGACATATTGAAGCAAGGCAGTGTTAACTGGCATGTGGATACTGTCAAGTTCTCGTTTCAGTGCTTGGCTATAGATGCTGGGGCTTTCTGTAAATCCTTGAGGTGCGCGTGTGAATTTAAAACTTCGTCCATTTAAACTGAATCCGAACAAATATTGACTTTCCGGATCGATTGGGACACTAAAGAAAGCATTCTTGAGATCAATTACAGTGAAGAACGTTGCTTCTGAGTCAATAGCTGTTAGTAATGAAGAGATATCTGGGACCACGGGGTATTGTGGTACAATACATTTATTTAATTCGCGCAGATCAATAACTAATCGATATACTGGTGGTGCCTTTGGATCCGTTCTTTTAAGAATCGGAATTATCGGGGAATTACATACATTGGAGTCGTTTTCGACAACCACTCCTTGTGCAATGAGCTCGTCAATGATTTGCAGCAAAGCCACAACAGCATCGGGTGGTAACTTGTATTGTCGCATTCGTGGTAGTATTACTCCTGTTTTTAGTGTGACACGATATGGTGTAATATTCATGCAACCAACATCAGTGGGGCCTTGTGCCCATAAATGTGTAGGTAAATTCTGCAGTCGGTGATCCATGTCTCTGGACACATAGTGACCTTTAAAGTCACGTAAAAATAGTCGTACTCCTTCCGGAGAACAACATATTATAGCTCCTAGAGCTTTCAATGTTTTTATACCTAACAAGTTTTCTGGACATGATTTAGTAAGCAATAGATCTGTAGTACGTGTCAATGGACCGATCGTAAGTGGAAGAGGTTGTGTTACGTCATTAATTATGGGTGAGGGGAAGTTAGGAAGGGGCGGTGGGACAGGTTCCTTTTCCCTTTCCTTCAGCAGGGTGATCATCCTCTGCTCCCCCCAGAGGTGGGCGAGCCACTAAAAGCCTGGTACGTGCTCAGCTCACAGTCATATTGGACCCTCAAGCCCAAAATGTGCCGAGCTTTAAGCATGGCTTCTGCCTGCCGCCCACACTCTAATCTAATCAGCCAACAGTTAAAGGAAAAACATTAGCATGTGATGCAACACTGAAGAAGGATAACTTCCGACCCAGTGGTTCAATGGCCCAATATGAAATTAATAAAAAACTAAAAAACTAGGAAGTTTCCCAGCTTCCTCTCTTGACCAAACTGTGTGATTGATCCTAGACAAACCTTTTATTTCACCCTGCTTCCTTTGTTCTCTTATTGCATTTGAGAGCACTTTAAAACACGCATTTATGGTGTGTGCTATAAAAGCACATGTCCTGTATCTGATTTAAATAGACTATAATGCTGCTCCATGTAAGAATGTAGGCCACAAGGGGGCGTGTGACAACTGACCTGCCTTTTAATTCACTAATGGCGTTGTTGTCATGGTGGGGGAAGAGGAGACATGGTTAAAAACTGTCGCTTTTAACAAATGCCTCAATGCAGTGATATAATCTGATGTATTACGTTTAAACACTTCTGCATGTTAAAGAAGGGACTTTTGTGAATTTCTAAGAGCCTTTATCATATTTGCATATGATGTTTGTTGCACAGTTTACGTGCCAATCATTTTCAGGGCTCGACTCGTGCACGGGCTCTTGGAGCCCGGCCAGGCCCTCAGCTCGGCTCCTCCTGTTTGTTGGCTCGCTCACCTCTACTCCCCCCATGTTGAAGCATGTGGGTGGACGAGGCTAGGCACAGCCACTACACCCCTCCACGCAGTTTTGTGAATGTCTCCATGGCTGAAATCATCAAGCTCCTGGCTTGGTGGACCAGATTTTCTGGACCTGAACACATAGCCAGTCAGTCAGGGCAACTTGGAATGGAACCCTAATTATGTTAGAAATGTATATGCTTCTACCACTGTGCAGGGATGTTAGGTTTTCTCAACACCACATACACCAGCTGTTGTGTAGTCCTGCAAGCACCCAAGGAACGGGATAACCTTCTGCATTCAAGGGTCTCATCATTTCAGTAGCAAGTAGACGACTTTTGTTTGCTCGGAGTGTTATGCCTACAGTCAACCTGCAATGAGGCCCTCGTTTTCTAAGTGTTCCTACCAGCAAGTGGTACTGTGTTGAAAGAGGGGCTTTTTCAGTTCATGCCTCTGCCTTGTGGGACTTGATTTACTGTCTGGTTGAGGCAGGGGCGTAGCTTGGTCAGTAAGAATGGGAAAGGGGGTGGACATCAGATTTCCTGACCATCATGCTGGGATATGATGTCAAGATACATTATATGACAAGCTGGGCGCATGAGAGGGGCTTAAGAGGCAGTGGAAAGGGAAAGGAATGCTGATTAATAGAAGTACTAAACAGGGCCGGACTGGGAACCACAACCGGCCCTGGCAAAGTCATCGCCCTCCCCCCCCCCCCCTCCCCGGGGGTTAGGGGTGCCATCGAGCTCTTTGCCAGGTTGCCAGGGCCGGTTTTCGGCCGATTTTGTTACAGGGCTGATTTTGCAGCCATGCTGCAAAAACGGCCCTGTAACAAAAACGGCCCCCAGGAGCCCAAAACCGGCCCACATCCATGCGGCCCACCGGAGGATTGCCCGGTGCCCGCTACGGCCAGTTCGGCCCTGGTACTAAATCAGAGAAACACAATATGTAGTAAAAATAAACTTTTTTCAGGGCTTTTAAAACAGACATGAGATTGTGAGCGTGTTTGTGTGTTTCTGCTAAAATCCCAGGTAAAATCCAACAGACACCTTACCATATCCGACTGGAAGCACGTGTACCCAATGTTTAATCTGAAAATCCATTAATGTGGGGGGGGGGGAGTATAATATCCCAACCACCCCCGCCCCAAAGCTACGCCCCTGGGTTGAGGCTGATCATTAATCATCTGATTTTACAAAAGTCCTTGAAGATCTGACTCTTTCGGAATGATGGAAGAAGTGCAAAGTAACTACGAACCAATCCATTACCAAAGCACCAGGAAGCCATCGGGTACATTATCACTCAATAAAAGACACGCAGTGTAATGCAACATAAGCATGAATCCAACTAAACAGAACCATAACCTTAACACAGGCGAGGCACTTGGCTCTTGTGTAGACTTCATGTGTAACTTACAGGATTACTGATGCAGTGCGGGATCTGATAGACATCTTCCAGAGGGTGGTGACTGGTGTTAAGGCCTGAGCTGGTGGTCAATAATCTGTCCGGTTGTTTGAGCAGATGCCGAGCTTTATAGTTGTTTGTTGGAGCTGGTGGATGATTGCTTTGCTGTTTGCTTCAGGTGGGGTCTGGTTTGAGGCCTTTTGATTTTTTCAGTACACAAGGTTTTTGTGTTTGGTGTACAGCAGTGTTTTCCAAATTGCGGGTAGCGAACTGTTTTTTTGACGGTCACATAAGTCCAAGCAATAAATAAAGATGCCTTTAAATTAAGAATTTATCTTGTCACATTTACTGTGCTTCAAACACAGAGGCCCAATGTCAGGTTCTGACAAATTGCTGCTTAATATTTAGCATGGGGATTGGTGTTTACAAATGCCTCCCACTTTGCAGTCAGAGAAAGAAAAGTAAAATCAATTACGTGAATCTTGCTGGGGTACAGGGAGTGTGGAAGGTAAGGCTGTAGGATGTAATTTTTTTATAACGCGCAAGAAAATGGAAATTAACTATACACATTCAGCAGTTAGGAAAGCAAAAAAAGCACATATTTTAAAATGTAATCCTGAATCTGTGCAAATT
Organism: Triturus cristatus; assembly: GCF_964204655.1. Lineage (NCBI taxonomy): Eukaryota > Metazoa > Chordata > Amphibia > Caudata > Salamandridae > Triturus > Triturus cristatus. Next base: position 1,302,896,589 of record NC_140579.1, read on the forward strand.
AAGTGGCCATCTCAATAGAAAATGAACTGTCTATACATGACAGTGCTACCACACAATGCTTTAGTTACTTTAAAAAAATAGCCCACCTCATGTCCATTAAAGTTAAGTGGGTCGCAAAAGTTTGTAGTTCCAACAAGTGGGTCATGGTTCTAAAAAGTTTGGAAAGGACTGGTGTAGAGATACGAGATCACTTATTTTGAGTTGGAGGATGCTTCGAACGACTTTTGTTTGAGTTGGTGGCCATTGACCAGTTACAAGCTCTTCTGTTGTATCCATTACTTAGATACAAACTCCTTTATAACATTTGGTGCCCAGTACCTGCTCTTCAGCTTGATTTTATTGCCAGTTAAAATGAGTTTTGGTTGTGTCACTTGAAGGTAACAAGCCCATTTGTTTGAGTCAGTGGACCAGTACAATGTTTTATTCTTTGTAATTCTTCCACATTTTGAAAGACTTTTTGAGTGACTGACCAGCTAAAGCACCTTTTCAGATTTGACATCAGTGGCATACAGCACCGGTAGTGACAATTGCTAAGGAGTTGTCTCTGCAGTGGTTCCTAGTGAGCCAAATAAGTGATCAAGGTCATTGCAGAGATACTGAAGTACTTTTGCATTGCATGGTGAAGGTCAAAAACTACGGTGTTGTGAGTGCAAACTTCCTGCAGAAGTGGACACACAATGGAGGCCAGCAATGAACAATGTCCACTACAGATTCCCAAAGAGCTCCACTAGAACCTGCAAGAGGGCACTCACCAGCGTCCTCTGGCCTAGGGCCAGACTCAGAACCCAAAGCAACCCTGGCAAATTTTGTCAGAGCAGCTCCCATATGGTGCATAGCAAGCGATAGAGCCTGGCCTATACAAGGAGGGTATCGAGGGGATTTCCTTCCAAGAAATTTGGGGAAAATGGCAAAAATGGAGCATTCTACAACACATTTGTCATTATAAATTCAATTGTATTAGCTTTAAAGCATAGTAAATTATGACTTTACAGTGCACCACGTTACCCAGTTATACGCGCAGACGTTCTTATGGAGAACCCCAAAAATAAGATGTGAAACATGAACCATGAATTTAAATCTAACACGTGCACACATTCACTGTTAAGCACAGCCAAGAAGATAACATAACGAAAGACCATTTTAAGGTATGTTAGCATTCTCCACCCCAACAAGTGGCACAGCAGGTCCGGCTTTAGCGCTGCTGGCACTCAGTGCAGCAGTATGCCCCCCACCATGGCCACCTCATCCACAAACTTCCTCACTATCACTTTCCAACAGTGCCATTCATCTCTCCATAGCCCCTCTCTCACATGAATTTCATTTGTTTTATAGAGCCTCTCATACCAGTGTAGAGTGTGGGAGTACTTTTACATCATACACACATAAAGAGATAATGAATAAATGTGTAAATCAGTATATAGAAAATTACAAAAGACAAAGGTGACTACACGGTGTAGGATTCAAATGCCATCCATACTGGTAGGCATTTATTAAGAGTGCTTAGTCTGGAGAAGCACAAACTCATGATTCAAAAGATAACACCATGGTTAGGGTTGGCTTTACTAATAATAATCAATTTCTAGCTTTTAGCAACTTCAGAATAATGAAAAGCTGGTAAAAACATAACTTTCTAACCTGTATCATGCAGTTTGCTTGCAGCTCTTTGATGGCAGTTCATAGCTCACTGTGCTATATTACGATTGTAATTTATCAACTGCAAGTAACAAAGGGCTCTTTATGACAAAAGCAGTACCCACTGAGCTGTCCAAATAAAATCCAGCTCTGTGATCGGTATGGCACACGTTCTTTGCAGCAGGCATGGGAAGCCTCTGTGCTACTTTAGATGAGTCAAAACTGTCACTAGACAAAACTCTGATCCCTCTCTAGCAGGAACATTATTCAACAGTTATCTTGACATTTTTGTTGTTGCCTGAAATCTGCTGGATATAAAAGGAACTCTGCAGCAGGTGCTTTTAAACCAGCCACGGCCGCTGCAGGTAAGAGCAGTGGGGCCGGCTGAGTGGGATTTCGAGAGTCGGACACAAGGGAAAATTAATTTTCCCTTGTTGTTGTCTCTCAAAATCCACCCCACCCCGCCCCACTGCCCGATTGGCCGCGGCTGTTTTAAACCCATAACAATTTGCAAAATACAGTGCCCCCAAGTTCAGCAAAAAAAGCAGCCCCCAAGAACAAAACTAGCACCCACCCTTCCTGCCTGCTGATGAAATGCCCGGTGCCCAGTATGGCCAGTCCAGCCTTACCTCCACCCCTTTGCCGGTAACAGAGAGAGCCCTTCCACCCATACTGCAGAGAACACAAGCCGGTACAAGCCAACCCAGCAGCTCCCTTTCTTCAAGAATCAATAATGTAGGGCTCCTCAGCTTTTGTGTGCTGGGCGTGGGTTTGTTTACTTTTTGTCTTGCTTTAGTGAGTGCAGGGCTGTTAATGGAGTTTTCAGCATACCTCCGAACACCTGTTCACCCACGGAGCCTCCATCCACAGAGTCAATGCTTCTAAGAGGCCCCCGCTCGCCTGTCCCTGGAGTCCCAAAGCCCTTGTCACCGGCATGGGCTCTCGTTCAGCGGGTCTCAGGTCTGGAGAGATGGTTGGAAAGCCCCACTCGCCTCTGGATGATACAGGGATACACAGTACTGCTCTCAGTCCTACTTTGGAGTAGGAACATTTTGTTCACTCCCTGCTCCAGTGTCAGGCCAGAATGAGCAGTCTCTCATGCCTTAACTCGTAGCTATCATCACCAGCTCTTCCACGGGCACAGGCCTAGTGCCCGGTGTGGTAAAACCCGCCTTTGGCTGCAGGGTGCTCTCCAGCCACCATGTGCTTGTCTGGTTGGACCACAACACATGCAAGGGAAGGTGGCAGGTGTGCCTGATACCTGAGCTGGGGCTCTACCTGAATATGGGACACAGGCCTTCTGAAGGCATTCCAAGGCTGTCATGGGGGTGGCAGTCCCTGGGTACCCAGGTACAACCAGCACAAGGCACTGTAGGTGCCCCAGGTGATCTCAAGAAGCCTGTGTATCCTCGGTGGTGAGATGGTGCACTTGTACTTCTTCCCAGACAAAGAGAAGAGCATCTTCATCCTACCTTAGTTTTTGTAGAAGCGAATCCACCACGACAGAAAGCAAAAGAACCCCTTCCTCGATGTAAAAACAAACGGAAATGACAAACACTGTCAAATGTTACACAATAAAAAAGTATCAAAAAGGGGAAGCTATGTGGAAAGAGTAGATGAAAAGCAGTGAAATGATAAGAGACTCATCTGAATTACGGAAGCAGTGAGGCACATGCCACCCTCCATACTTGAGAACAAATATGTGTCAGCCCAGTATGTTGGGCACAGATCTAGATATAAACAGGCAAACCACAGTTCACGTCATAGGCTGTAGCTCCCAGGTCTCAGTAGGGCCAGTCTTTAACAGAAATAGAGCTTGTTCCTATAGAGCTTTAAAGACTAGTGAAGGAGAACGTGTGACGCACAACTACATTGAAGTTTATTTTCTTACACCATTTCCTTTAAGCCCTGTTGGCTCTGTCATTGGAAAACGTCCTCCGTTGGCCCAAGGAAGTAGGGACCATCAGAGGAAGGACATTACCCGAGGAGCGGCCCCCGTGCAGGTACGAGCGGTGGGGCCTGGTGTGGCCGGATGGGGGGGAGGGGGATTCGACAGGTGACGGCGAGGGAAAATTAATTATGTAATTTTCCCTCCTCATCGTCTGTCGAATCCCCCCCCCCACCTGGCCCCACCGCTCTTACCTGTACGGGCTGCTCCTGCATTACCCAGCTAGGGTAAAGGATGTTAAGTCTTTTTTCATGTCCGATGCAGCCAGGAAACACCTATCAGTGAGGAGCGAAAAACATAATTACTGATCCCAACCGGTTGGATCTTAAATTTGTCCTCTGTAATGCTAGGCCTGTGCGGTAAATTCTGCACCGCTCGCGGAATTCCGGCAATTCCGCGTTCCGCGGAGAAAATGCGGAATTGACGAAAATTGCGCGATCCGCGGCATAGTGCAATTCTTTCCTTGGTCGCGCTTTCAAAATGCGGGTTCGCACGCACTGGAGCGACTTACTGGGATCCCTGCATTTGCCAACAAGTTTTCCTATCCGTTTGCATGCCCCACGAGATTTTGCTAGCCGGCCGCGCGATCTCACAAGAGTGTGCGATCACGAACATGTCATTCGGACGCGCCATCGGACATCCGGGTTCGCGAACAGGAAACACGCATCGCGAGCGGGTGGGACAAGTGAAAAAAGATGGCCACGCCCATTGGCGACCGCATGGGCAAGTTCACGAGATATTTCCCCCCGAGCACGCAAACTGCGTTCGCAAACAGAAAAAACGCATTGCGAACGGGCAGAACAAGCAATTCCGCGTGCTCGCGGAATTCTGCGTAGCTCGTGGAGATATTTTACCGTTTCGCAGAACTTTGCGTAACACGACTACGCAAATTCCGCCCACCCCTACGCCACTAAATGGCTTTTTGATTCCACAGATTGATTTCATCTGGTGTTCAGGATTGTGCTTAGAGATGTCACTTCCATTCGGGCAGCAGGTGCAGTAGCACTGAGGACCAGAGGCCTGAAGGGTTCACTGAATCCTGATTACTGTTGCATTTTATAACTCAAACAGCAGCCAGGGTGTCCATTTCTTCCTTGCACTAGGGCCTATGACACACTGGTTACAATACTGTCCGTGCTGGTGACAAAGAAAAAAGTTACCAGAATAGATTCCTGGCTGCCTACACTATCATATCTCAAGTGGCTTTTCCCTTCAAAGTGAACGTAGTCACAGGGGATGCTCATCGGTGGGGTTTTAACCATTATGCCATTCTCATATCTAATGTGCAATTTGCCTAGGGAGGCCTTTATAAAGTCATGAGAGTAGGGGGATTAAATCTCATACCACATCAATTCAGTAGCGGACGGTGTCTTTGCAAAGTAGCTGGAGGAGGGAGCAGGGGTCCGGAGATGACAGACAACCAAACAAAACAAATAAAAAAGTAATAACTTACCTGCTCCTCCGACATTCCTCTCTGGCTCCGTGGACTGCAGGCACAGGCTCCCAGAATCCCCTACAGCCAACCCCAACACTCTGACGCTGCTCTCATGCTGAGAGCATCATCAGGATTGGCCAGAACGTTCTGATTTTGCACTCACGGGTAGACTGGGAGCCTGTGCCTGCTGTCTACAACCCGGCAACGCAGCTCGGGTTGGAGACAGTTCAGTACGCATGACGGTTTGGATAGGCTGATGAAAACCATAAGGCTCGTTGAGCTTGCAAAAATGAAGATATAACAATATACAACATGTAAAATATGACACATTGCTCATAAACTGTTATTTGATAGCAATCCACATATATGTTTCAGCAGGGTCCTCATTGCTCAACAGAAGCATTTAATGAAGAAAGCAAATTAATAGCTTATTAAGATGCCGCTTCAGGTCCAATTTACAATATTATTTCACAGAGAACGATGCGTAGTGTTCAGCATGCAATAGTGAGGGGAAAAGGTATTGTATAGCATGCTTTCCTCTGTACTGTTTTGGCTTACACGTTCCAATTGACAAGGGATGACTAAGGGTCAGTCTTTGTCACAGGTCCCCATGGGTCAAGGATGAGTAGAAGTCAGTCTTTTTCATAGGTCCCCATGGGTCAAGGGATGAATAGGAGTCAGCCTTTCTAGCAGGTCCCCATGGGACAAGGGATGAGCAGGAGTCAGTCTTTCTCACAATTCCCCATGGGTCAACGGATGACTAAGGGTCAGTCTTTGCCGCAGGTCCCCATGGGACAAGAGGCGAGTAAGGGTCAGTCTTTATCGCAGGTCCCCATGGGTCACGGATGAGTAGGAGTCAGTCTTTTTGTAGGTCCCCATATGTCAAGGGATGAGTAGGAGTCAGTCTTTCTAGCAGGTCCCCATGGGACAAGAGGCGAGTAAGGGTCAGTCTTTGTCGCAGGTCCCCATGGGACAAGGGATGAGCAGGAGTCAGTCTTTCTCGTAGGTCCCCATGGGACAAGGGATGAGCAGGAGTCAGTCTTCCTCGCAACTCCCCGTGGGTCAAGGGATGACTAAGGGTCAGTCTTTGCCGCAGGTCCCCATGGGACAAGAGGCGAGTAAGGGTCAGTCTTTATCGCAGGTCCCCATGGGTCACGGATGAGTAGGAGTCAGTCTTTTTCATAGGTCCCCATGGGTCAAGGGATGAATAGGAGTCAGTCTTTCTAGCAGGTCCCCATGGGACAAGGGATGAGCAGGAGTCAGTCTTTCTCACAATTCCCCATTGGTCAAGGGATGACTAAGGGTCAGTCTTTGCCGCAGGTCCCCATGGGACAAGAGGCGAGTAAGGGTCAGTCTTTATCGCAGGTCCCCATGGGTCACGGATGAGTAGGAGTTAGTCTTTTCGTAGGTCCCCATAGGTCAAGGGATGAGCAGGAGTCAGTCTTTCTAGCAGGTCCCCATGGGACAAGAGGCGAGTAAGGGTCAGTCTTTGTCGCAGGTCCCCATGGGACAAGGGATGAGCAGGAGTCAGTCTTTCTCGTAGGTCCCCATGGGTCAAGGGATGAGCAGGAGTCAGTCTTTCTGGCAGGTCCCCATGGGACAAGGGATGAGCAGGAGTCAGTCTTCCTCGCAATTCCCCGTGGGTCAAGGGATGACTAAGGGTCAGTCTTTGCCGCAGGTCCCCATGGGACAAGAGGCGAGTAAGGGTCAGTCTTTGTCGCAGGTCCCCATGGGACAAGGGATGAGAAGGAGTCAGTCTTTGTCACAGGTCCCCATGGGACAAGGGATGAGCAGGAGTCAGTCTTTCTCCCAAGTCCCCGTGGGTCAAGGGATGACTAAGGGTCAGTCTTTCAGCCCAAACCCGATCGTAGCCTTGCTTGGCTCGCTTACCTTTACTATCGACCGACAATGCTTAGCAAGTGCATGAGGCAAAGACCCCTGATCCACACAAGAATTTCAAAACTAATCCCTTAAAAGGAGTTTTCCAACCCACTGATGCAAGGAATTAGTAATGTGGTGGTACCACGTTCGAGACAAAAGCCCTTGACTTCACTAGGTGCACTTGCCGTAGGGTGCATTACTTGGGTGGTGAGAAAGTATCTCACGATAATGTCCTGTAGAGCATTCATTGATGTTATGATGACGGTTCTTAGCGAAGAACCCTTGTTTTGGATTGCACCAAAGCAATAACACCAGGCCCATGTGAAGCACATAAGAAGCAATCAAGAGTTTGTCCCCACAAGGAAACGTACCCTTCTGTTTTTCATGCTGTCGACCATCCCTTGTCTTGCGAGTCCCCGGAGGATCAGGTGCTACACAGGTGAGATTTATCAAGAAAGTAACTTACTTCCCCACCGGCTTCTTTGCCGCTTCTATTCATTCCTACACTTTTGTGTCCAGTCATAGGATTTGTAGGCTGGTACCTAGGACACAACCTCTCTTCCTCTGTTCGCTGCTCACTACGTTTTATTAACTCATTCAGTGTCACTTTTCTTGGAATCTGTATTTTTCACTCCCACCGGTCATGTATTGAAGTGGGGACAGGCCCTCGTAGTTGCCACCTTAGTTGCACTTGTTGCTTTATATTTGTCCATCCACGTCACAGAGAAGGCCGCTGTTTGGACCGCTCATCCACCCCGCTGGCCACACAACACAACCCCATGCTCACCAGCGCGTTATTCTTTGCCACAGTTATTCCTTCGAGGCGACCAACTCGAAGCTCTTAAGGACTCATCTCAGGAAGGAAAAGTATGAATATAGACTAATTATGTCGCAATCAATATTTATTTGTGCTGTGGTTTGAATAAATAAAAAAAAAATTTGCTTTTAGACAAAAAAGAATGTAGACAAATTATCGACACTTTAAGCATTTCTATTCAGGTAAATTTCACTTTCAGTGCAGAACATCTGGACCTCTGCTTCCATGATAGAACACACATTGACAAAGCTCACGTGTTTGGCTTTGTATGTGACTGTGCTTTCTTATTCATTGGTATGCTTGTGTACATGGTTTTGTGGAGTGGTGACTGCAAGAACGTGTCAATAGGTGGATGATTGGATGGAATGGTCACTTGATGGATGGATGAACGAAGGGGTGACTGCGTGGATGAGTGAATAAGTAAATGTAAGGCTGGATGGCTTTATGAATGAGTGAAAGCGTGGATGGATGAATGAGTTGATAAATTGATAATTGAGTGTATGTATGATTTTGTTCTGTTTGAATCTGACCTGGCGCTACTGCACTGTTCACCACCAACTTTTTAACTACTTTTACTTACTTTGTGCATTGTTGTTCAGCCTGAATTTGACCTGCCGCTACCGCGCTGTTCACCGCAATCATTTTTAACTACTTTTACTTACTTTGTACAAATGTTATTGCTTTGTCTGACTGCTAGTCCGCTTTCCATTACGGCCTGGCAGTGTGCTGATTGGCTATCTCTCAGCCAATCAGGAGCAAGACCGGGAGGAGCCTATTGTGTCCCCGCAGCTACTTTATGCCGGCAAAAGCGCGGTCGCACTGCTGGCGCGCCAAAGGCAAGCCCATCTGTGCCTGTCCATGCCTGGACGACGCCAGACGCCAGGCACGCTGCCTGTTTAGGTTCCCACAGGGGGTCTTACTCGCTCAAAGAGCTACTCCTCATTAGAATACTGACCAATCAATGCACCAACCAGAAGTGGGTTCCAGCGGAATGCCCCCTATGCTGCAAGCACTGCGGTTTCAGAACTAAGGCAGATGCGATCATTACACCACCATCCTTTCCCACCCTTGAGATTCTCGGTTTAAACTGTCGCTCACTTGTAAAACACTACACTAACGTGTTCGACCTAATACAGGATGAGGTACCTGACATACTCTTCCTAACTGAGACTTGGCTTACAGCAAGCACAGAAGCTTAGCCAACATTGGCTCTGCCCCAGGATTATCCTGTTAAAAAACAGAATAAAATGGGTCGGGAGAAGGCATTGCAAAAACTTTTAAAACTTGCTACACCTGCTTCCTTACCAAAGAAATAATTGTGGACTGCGAAAGCGCATTGTTTAAAATCACCCCAATTGCAACTTCACTCTTTCGGTGTTACTGATTTATCGCCCTCCAGGTCCATGAAAAAATTTCAGGGAAGCTCTAACCAATCTGGTTGGCACATTGGCAACCAGGACTGCTTATTTCAATATTGTGGGTGACCACAACATACACCTTGAACACAGTCAAGACAAGGGGATCGTCCCCGGTAGCACACACTCTGCAGGGCATCTCTTAGATCCAGTCTTCACCAACTTATGCACCCTAAAAACCAGTCAACCATGAGCTGGGCTGACCACCACCTTATTTCAATGACGTTACATGGTGTAGGCCCCCCTCAGGGTGCCCCTCGGAAGCCCATCTTAAAACGTCCTTGGCACAAGCTAGATGATGGCCAGTTTCAAGACCTTCTCCTAAATCAGAAACCACATCTCTCTCAGAACATTGAAACGGCTAACAACGCTTTGTCTGATTGGCTTATGCATAGCTTTGATGAATGCATTCTGGCCAAACCGCCCTTTAGCCAGAGCACGCAATCCTGCCCGTGGTTTAATGAGACTCGGACCCAGGCTAGGAAAAACTGTAAGGCTCTTGAACGGGCTTGGAGGCGGCACTATGACCCGGTCCTCAAAATGCAATATCGTGCAGCCATCAAGGAATACCACAAATTCATTCGGAAATCTAGAGTTAATTACTTTGCAGATAAAATTTAAAATAGCATCAATCCAGCAAAATGCATTTTTACCATGCTAAAAGATCTTAAAACCTCAGATCAATCCAATAAATCTACCATTACCTCCAACCATCAATGTGGGGTACTCGCCTCTTTCTTTGTTAAGAAGGTCGAGGACATCTACAAACCCCACCCCACCCCCCCCATCATGAACAGCACTGGCCTCACAGTTCCTACTAACCTCGCCATTTCTTCTCTTTCTGTCTTCCCCACACTCTCCCAGGAAGCTATGTCAACCATTTGTAATAAAATAAAATCAGGATCCCTAGCTGACCCTCTCAAACCAGATCAGCTAAAAAAAAATCCTACCCCAGCTCCTACCCCACTTCTGCGACTTAATCAGCCTGTCTATGTCCTCTGCAGTAATTCCTATCGCATGGAAACATGCCAAGGTGATCCCCCTACTCAAAAAATCTGCCTCGGGTGACTCCAAGCCTGAAAATTTCCAACCCATTTTTCTTCTCCCTCTGATATCTAAAATCACTGAATCCTATATTAACTCCATCCTTACCACATATATAGAAGCTAATGAATATTTGGACCCCTCATAGAATGGGTTTCGACCACACCATAGCACTGAATATGCCCTTTGAGCAGTCACCGAACGTCTCAGGAGCTCCCTGGATGAGGGACACACTTCAGCTCTGATCCTTCTCGATCTGGGCGCTGCATTTGACACTATGTCTCATCTGTTTCTTCTGCAGCGCTTACAAAATATTGGTATCAGAGGGGCGGCCTTGAATTTGCTCTCACCCTTCCTAGATGAGAGATCCTTCCAAGTGATTAGCCCTTCCCCCTTCAGTTCTCAGTCTCATCCGGTGCACTATGGGGTGCCACAGAGCTCTGCCTTTAGCCCTATCTTATTTAATATGAACATTCAACCGTTAGCAGCTGTAGTAAAAGGTAGGGGACTAACTGTGGTCTCCTATGCTGATGACATGCAGCTTGTGATCGCAGTATCCAATAACTCCGATCAAGATGTGGCCACGTTTCTAAACGACCTGCTTACAGCTGAATACTAATAAATCAGAGACTCTTCTCTTGGGTAGAAACACCCACCTATGGAGTGATCGCTGGTGGTCTGCCGCTCTAGGAACCCCTCCCATGCCCAAACAGACCGTAAAAAATCTGGCGGTTTGGGTTGATTCCGCCCTAACTTATCAGGCGCAGACAAAGTCAGTAGCCGGTGTTTGTTTTGGTTTCTTACGTGGACTTAAGCCACTGCTTGGATTCTTCGATGCCAACACCCGCAAGGTCATCATCCAGTACACCATACTTTCGAGACTTGACTATTCAAACTCTCTGTATCTAGGTGGCAACAAAGCAGGGATTCACTGCCTGCAAAGGGCACAAAACACCGCTGCTCAGATGTTCTTTGGCCTACCTAAATCCTACTAAGCCGCTAATCTCCTATGTAGGCACCATTGGCTCCCAGCGGAGAAGAGAATCAATTTCAAAGTCCTGTGTATTTCTCACAGAATCTTAAATGTTCATGCCCCCGACATACTAGCCGATCTCCTCACTCCCGTCATTCCGAGCTGTCAGCTGCGCTCCTCTGACCAACACCTAGCATGTGTCCCCCGTGTCAGAAGTGCACGGGCCGAAGGTTGCTCCTTCCGTGCCCTTGCACCCAGAATCTGGAACGCCCTTCCGGTCAACATTAGAAGCATCCAGGATCATGGATCTTTCCGGAAAGCTATAAAGACACTTTTCTTTCCAAATTAGTCTCTTCCCTCCCCCACTGCTTTTCTGTTCTCTGTCAGTCTTGGGATTAGCGCTGGGAGGCCTGTTGCTGGGGCAGCGATGCGCTTTACAGTCCTCGTAATATAACATAACATAACATGAATGGGTGAGTGAGCAGATGAGTGAGTGCAAACATGGAATGAATAAACTGGATGAATGAATGAGTCCATAATGCCACCCGGTTTTTTCAGTTTGAGGGAGTGATCATTCTCAGTCTTTCTTAAATTGTGCAAATCTCACTTCACATCTGCTCCTCATCAGTCTTTTAATAAAAAGCCTCAAAAATCTTCAAGGGCTTTGCAGCTCTGTTTTCAGGAGTCATTCCTTTTGTCTTGATCAATGTGACAAAGTCCCTCCTACTAACGGTGCAGCCACCTATGTACTCAAGCTGGCCCAGCACTCAAAATTAACCCCGGTTCTGGAAATGAGCTCACATTTTGCTGGAAACATCTCTCTGGCAAAATGGGAGAGAGAAATCGGGGGGAGGGGGCGTGGGTGTTGTAGAGCCGATGCTGAGCAGGGTTTCCAGAGCACAACGGAGGTTGGCACGTTTCGCATACAATGCTGCCTTTAATATTTCAACCAAAGCGCCAACGTTTAAAAAGGGGTTTAGTGGTAAACAAGGTTACTGAAAAACAATGTTTCAAAGTTCAGTGGAGACCTGGTTATGGATTCGCTGCCAGATAAGCCAGGGCAAACCAGAGAACACATGATTGTGAGGCAGCTTGGTAGGTTGATGCACCAGACTCAGAGATCTGTGCTCACAGAACCTGCAGAGGACAGGTACAAATCCAGGAAACATGGATCGTTTCCTTCATTGCTGGTTCAATCAAATATTCTCTGGGTACAGCAGCGCCGGTCACTAAAACCGAAAGAGAACTTGATAGCACAAGCATTCAACACACACGGTGAACCCTGCTGACACGCACCGGCATTACATGTGGGTGTTTTTATAATCCATATCCAGTGAGTCGGAGAACCTCACGAGTAATTAAAGCCTGACATTCCTCCTAAATGGAAAAGAAATTAAGCTACAAATTAACGTCTAATTTTATTTTAGAAGCTCAAAGGTGCAACAGCAAACTGAACAAAGTCCAGCCGCAAGAAATGCGATTCGAACTTTGTAATATCTCCTCTTTGTTGTGTACATCCGAGCACTATTCTTTTTTTTATATAGTGCCCTGAATGTGCTGAATTACCTCTAGGCACTAAACTTTAGAGAAATAAGCCATATATCTGGTCCCAATGAGATATGGACAATTGAGAGATCTATGTCCTGGTGTCAGTCTCCCTCTTATGTGAAATACATAATATATACTTCCTGCATAATCCACACACCACTGAACACCCATTTCGACTGATTCCACCCCAGAATCAAGTCACAGGTAGCGCACGCCCAATCTGAGGAAACCAATGGTGTCAGCTATGCAGGTCACCTCCATGTTTCTCCTCACTCTTCTGTGTGGTGCAGTCTCCTGTTGCCAAGGCAGGTGCTTACGTCTAATTCAGACTGAGTCTTCATACATCAGCCTTCCTGCAGCTGTGCTTGGCAACCAGGTAGTTACGCACAGCTAAAAGGAGCGGGAATGACTCATCGTGCTGGAGGGTCCTTGATGCTGGAGTAAGGCCCACTACTGCAGCCTCTGTGTATGCTGAATGGCACTCTGTGAAGTGTTGTTCCTTCAAACAGCATAAACCGGGGGGAGGCAGGGTACTGTAGCTTTGCTCTTTGTGCGAAGCGCTTCTAGCTGTAGGGTGCATAATGTGTAACATTAGCCAAATAAAGGATACCGCAACACTAACTACTGTAGCTTTGCTCTCTGTGTAAAGCGCTTCTAGCTGTAGGGTGCATAATGTGCAACAATAGCCGAATAAAGGATACTGCAACACTAAGTACTGTGGCTTTGCTCTCTCTGCGAGGCACTTCTAGCAGTAGGGTGAATAATGTGCCACAATAGCCGTATAAAGGATAATGCAACACAAAGTACTATAGCTTTGCTCTCTGTGCGAAGCGCTTCTAGCTGTCTGGTGCATAATGTGCAACAATAGCCAAATAAAGGATACCGCACCACTAACTACTGTAGCTTTGCTCTCTGTGCGAAGCGCTTCTAGCTGTAGGGTGCATAATGTGCCACAATAGCCGAATAAAGGATAAAGCAACACAAAGTACTGTAGCTTTGCTCTCTGCAAAGCGCTTCTAGCTGTAGGGTGCATAATGTGCCACAATAGCCGAAAAAAAGGATACCACAACACAAAGTACTGTGGCTTTGCTCTCTGTGCGAGGCGCTTCTAGCTGTAGGGTGCATAATGTGCAACAATAGCCGTATATAGGATAATGCAACACAAAGTATTGTGGCTTTGCTCTCTGTGCGAGGTACTTCTAGCAGTAGGGTGCATAATGTGCCACAATAGCCGTATATAGGATAATGCAACACAAAGTACTGTAGCTTTGCTCTCTGTACGAGGCGCTTCTAGCTGTAGGGTGCATAATGTGCCACAATAGCCGAAAAAAAGGATACCGCAACACAAAGTACTGTGGCTTTGCTCTCTGTACGAGGCGCTTCTAGCTGTAGGGTGCATATGTGCGACAATAGCTGAATAAAGTATACCCCAACACTAATTGTACTGTAGCTTTGCTCTCTATGTGAAGCACTTCAAAGTGTAGAATGAATAACGTATTAAATAAAGTATACCCCAACACTATGTGTACTGTAGCTTCGCTATCTGTACGAGGCGCTTCCAGCAGTAGGGTGCATATTGTGCAATAATAGTCAAGCAGAGTATACAACTACTCTACACTACAAACACCAAACGCCCCTGTCTAGTCCTTGTAGAACTCATGAATAAGGAGTTTTCATACCAGTTATACACCACGCGCACATATTGTTTTCAGAGAAACATGGGTGGAGAGACCCTGCTGACCGCTTTTCTTTTTCCCAAAACGTGAAGGGCCTTGTATGTGTTGTTTTGGCTGTGTGTGTGTTTTTTTACAAACATTTCTATTTCTTGTGCGTGTGCTCACTTGTGACAGGTATCAGCAGAGACCCACTGACATCCCGTAACTGACACAGTGACGCAGAGTATATTTGAGTATTCCACCCGCTAGCGGCATACAGTGCTGTTGTTCCACTCACTCTTAGGAGTTCCCTTGCTGAATGGAAGTGGCCTGTCATTGGAGTTTGTGGATGAGTGGCCTGCTAATTTGAAGCTCCTATGAGAGCCCAGCAGAAGTAATCTTTTCAATGGTGTAGGTCATTGTAGGGACATCTGCCCGTCTTTGATCGCAGATGTTCTACTGCCTTTCTTCTGCAGGTTCCAGTTTGTGCTCTAGCTAGCCCAGCATCCATTTTAGGTGCCAGCTTCATTTTGTAACTGTATTAGACCTGCCAACTCACATGGTGCCACTGTGTGACACATGATATCGGCTTCCTTCGCACGTCACCCGGTGAGAAGCCGATATCTCCGGGTGGCAGGAAAAACGCGTTGAAAACCACTTTATATAGGGGTTCCACCTCTTTTGGATGCTTTGGATTACCAACATCCATTAAGGCTGTACAACACCCCAGGACATTGGCACCAGACTCAGCACACTCTTTGTTTTTGAGGAGGGGGTTTGGGGTGGACCGGGACAAAAGTGCCTCTTAGGTACTTGTTGGCACGTGGCCACGCCTATTCACACATGGTGTAATTGTTGTTTTAGTTGGCAGGTCTATTGTATTCTTCCTTCAGGCATAAGTCATCTTAATAAGAGATCCACCTTCGGTGGTGGGTATTTATGACCTTCTATGAGCAGCAGTCCTGCAGGATTGCGTCCCTCGGGTTCATATAGCCCGACCACTGCCTGCCAATGAGGAGCTTGAGAATTATCCCTGAGAGACAAACCCATCCTTAAGTACAAATTGATGGATCCTAGGGATTGCCCAATGTATCTTATAAAGCTCACCTGCAAGCTGTCTGATAATTTCCGGTTTGTAGTTTTGTCTGAGCTGAGTGCTATTGTTAGGGTGTAATGTTGTGTAACACCACCTGATTAGGCAGAGTTGCCAGTAGAGTTTAAACCAACTTGTGTGTGTCTGGTGGCTCAGTGGATAATGCATTCACACCTGCAATCTCTGGTCGACCCTAATGGTCTCAGGTTCTAATCCCAATGGAACTTCTCAGCCTTCTGAGACCGATGAGTACCATTGAGTTGGGGAGCATTAAGCATCTGTTATTCACTCCCACATGTTATGTTTTTTCATACACCAATCTCTACCGACAAACAGCAGTGTATGCTTTGCAGTCCCGGGACCAACAGCAATACAGCAATTCTTGTAATTCTAATCACCCTTGTTAAGTTTCAGACTTATCCATGCCTTTCCACCAAATTAAGGCCTTCTTACATTATTATATCAACATAATACATTAGAATATGTCCAGCTAATGTTAATTCAGGACACACAATCACATGTGCAGTTTATAGTCACCATAACATTTATGTGTGGTCTGTGTGGACTCCAGAGGTCTTAATCGATGCAAACACTGCCTCGGAGAATGCAGTTGTTACAGCAGAGCTATGTACGAAAGTTACCACGATCACCGAAAGCAGGTATAAGATTTTGATTGCTGACCTCAGTCCTCAAAGCGCAGTTCCTCCCCCAAGGATCAACTCACCCTCTTATCTTCAAAAAACTTTTCTAACCATCCTTTGTTTTCTTTCTTTTTTTTTAGTCCTCATATGCGACAAAGGCAGGAGCCACAATATAGGAATGGTTTGGAAGCGGCGGAAGACGCGGCCACATAGTTATGTACTCTTTTTAGTCAGCCTTCTTTAACCAGTGGTTGGAAAGGAAATTCAGTAGTTCCCACCGCTAGCCTCAACAACTGTTAAAATGTGTCTTAATCCTTGGACTTCTTCAATGTGTGATTGCCTAGCCTACAGCCCCTCCCCTCTGCTATACGTAACTTTAAGTGTCATTTAAGAAAAAAGGCCACCCATATTTCTTCCCTCTCTGCCGACCCAGATGACAATCAAGCCTAGAAATATGTCTAGCGGAGGATTTCTAACCTTCACAAGTAGGATGTAATTCTGAAACCCAGTTTATGCAAATTTCTCTTCGTGCAATAATCACTAATGTAAAAATCAACTGAGCTCTGAGCTTCCCCAGACGAACACCACCTCCATCCAGTATTCAAAAGATTATCAATGCAAGGCTTACCTCATGTTCACCCCCGAGATTCTGGTCAATACTTCCCCCACTTCTTGCCAAAAAGACTGGATAGCTGGACACTGCCAGAAGAGATGGACATCGTCCGCATTCTCTAGTGCACACTTCGGACAGTACCTCCTTTTAACTCCACCCAGCATTAAAAGCGTCTTAGGTGACCAGTACGCCATGTATAGTGTGAATAAATGATTCCTTCTGAGTGGTGCAAACTTCACTGATGACCAAATTGTAGACATGGATACTTACCATAGGTGTAAGATGTCACAGGCCGGCATTTCCAGCTTCCAGTTCTCCTCTGGTAGAGTCGTGGGGCTATCCTTTCTCTATACCACGGCCCAGTACCACTTAGATATCTCCTTCTTATATGTCTGATTACTCTGTAGTTCATCCTCGATTTCAGTTTCCATCCCCAAGTTCGACCGAGTTCAAGACCTGCTTGCTAATTGATAGTGTTTGAATCTGGACAGCTTATGCTCTGTGCTTCCCCATAGAGAGTCCCATGATATCAAAGAACCTTGCTCAGCTAGCTGGCCCCACCTTACTATACCCGCAGTGAGCAGTGGGACTTCTAAACTATCTTGCAGACACAGAGGAGTCCCTGGAGATATCCAAATTGGGGCCCTGCCACTATAGGATGGGATTCCCAGAATTCTTTTAATTTGAAACCATACTTTACATGCTGCAATTAAGACTTTAAATTTGATCTTTTTAAAGTATTTCGGGTGACCAAATTTAAATAGAAAATAATTGCCTTCCTCTGAGATTTTTTGTTAGAACCTTAAGGTGTGCTGGAGTGTCCTGGATGTCCATCAACAATCTCCTTACATTTTTCAAGGAGAAAGCCCAGTAGTAGAGTTGGAAATCCGGGAGCACTATTCCACCATCTACCTTTTTTTTCTGAAGTTTTTTCCATGCAAATCTTTTACTCTTATTCCTCCAAAAAAAGCTACTAGGTTCTCCCTGTAATTATTTTTATTTATCCTGGTTTAAAGTGTAAAGGAAGGGTGTTAAAAATGAAATTGAATTTTGGAAGAATCATAATTTTTACTATGTTGGTTCTTCCTAGAATGGAAATCTGGAGAGGTACCCACCAGTGCAGAAGTTTTTTGGTTTATATCATAAGTCTATTAAAGTTGATGTGTGCCATTTCATCCAGATCCTTAACCACACTGATTCCCAAATATCTAATTTCTGCTTTTCTCAAAAGATTATCCGATGGACCATTCCAGGATATAATCACAGTCTTATCCTCATCAACTAAGTATCCCAAAGTTTTCCCAAAGTTGTCTGCTACCTCCATTATTAAAGGCAGAGATATTTTGGAATCGTTTGTGTAGATTATCAAATAGTTCGCATACAGGGCTTCTTTTTTAGTCCATTCTAAATAGTGAAAGAGTAAAATGATTTGTTCTGCTCTTATTCATCTAGCCAGTGGCTCTATGGATCAATTAAATAACAGCGGCAAAACAGGGAAACCTTGCCTTGTACATCTATTTATGTGAAAGCATGCAGTTAGTAAGCCATTGACCAATATCCTTGCCATAGGTGCGTGGTAAATACTTTTAATTGCCCTAAGAAAATTCCCACCTAATCCATTTTGGTCCATTACTTCATATGAATAGGGCCAGCTAATTCTGTTGAAAGCCTTGGCAGCGTCCACCATTATTATAGTTAAGGGGGTTCCTGAGACCAGAGCCACATCAATCGCACAAACCAAATCATGGGTTAGCTCTGAGAGCGGTCTTCCCTTCATGAAGCATTTTTGGTTCTCGTGTATGATATCACCTAAAATATTGCCCAGCCTTTTGGCGAGTATTTGGGTATACATTTTATAATCCGAGTTAAGCAACGATATTGGTCTAAATGCCTCACAATTTTTTGGATCTTTATCAGGTTTGAGTATTAGCGTTATAATTGTCTTCTTCCATGAAGGGAGATAGGGAAGGTGTTCCATATAAATCTTATTCAATAACTATTTATGGCAAGATGTGAGTTCCTCTCTTAAAAACTTGTACAACTCGTTTAGAAGACCATCCGAGCCTGGTGCTTTCCCGTTTTGTATGGTTTCAATGATCTTATCTATATCCAATATGGTGATTTCCTGATTAAGAGATACTTGCTGATCTATACCCAGACTAGATTATCCTGTTGTATCCACTCCCTGATTTCTGTTAGTGTAGCTATTGTATCATCAGTGTATAAATCTTATAAGAAGCCCAGGAAGGGCCTCCCCAATCATCAGATCTTCCGTACATCGCCCTTTAGTCACACTATTTACTACCTCCTTAATTTCGTTCCTAATATTGTCTTGCCTTGCCTTCCAGGCTAACAACTTCCACACCCTTCTCCATATTCATAATGTGCCAACTTGCTAGCATTCCACCTCTTCTGCACGCTCCCCTCCAAATATTCTAATAGAGTTTCCTTAGCCTCCCTTAGTTTACTGTGAAGTACCACAATTGTAGTGGCCTGCACACACTTTGTTAGCTCATCCTGGATTTCCTTAATTCTCAATTCATATTGTATAAGTCTGTTCTTGCCCTCTTTTCTTTTGTACTCTGCAAAACAAATTAATCTTCCACAAATGTAGGCTTTATATGCATCCCATACAATATGTATTGGGGCCGACGGCTCATTTAGCTTAAAATGTTTTACAGTATTGGCTTTCAAGGAATTCACAACATCCGGCTCCCCTAGGAGAGTTCTATCTAGGGTCCATCAAGTCTGGGAGGGAGAAATTATCCAAGAAAATCTCTAATTTTACTGCAGCATGGACTGATAGATGTATTGGTTGATGTGTTACTGTTCTAATATTCCTATTTAATTTTACATCCGTTAAGAAGAAGTCAGTTCTAGAGGAGTGAGAATATTTTTCGTTATGAAAAGTATACTCTTTTTTCCCACCCACCTTTAACTTCCAGATGTCCACCAGACCCAAGTTCTTTATTAACTGATGCGTACTCTCTCTCATTTTTGGTGAAATCACTGCTGGTCTAGATGTGGATTTAGTCCAGAAGCATATTAAAATCTCCTACTACACCGTCTGTACCTACACTTATTCAGACTTACTGAGCTTCGAGGGATCTGAGACTATCTGTGTCATTTATTATAGGTTTTCCTGAGAATCCAAGGGAAATATTCTGTGAGCCTGAGAGGGGTGCCCCTGGAACTTCACTGCGTCTTATAGTTGTTCTGCTTGCCCCTGTATCAAGTAAAAACTTTCTGTCTTCCCCTAATAGTTCACTATGTACATAAGGTCCCTCTTGGTCTACAGGAACCTCAAAAAGGGGTAAGCCAACTTCCCTCTCTAGACTATGTCATGTATATCGCTGATAATCGGGATAATCTGCTTGTGCATACTGATACATCTGTTGTGTTGTCGCTTGTGTTGCAGCAATAGGCTGCACTTGTGGTGGTGCTACAATCTGTTGTGGAGCTGCCTGTTGCGGAGTTAGTTGTTGCGGAGCTAACCTAGGTTGTGTATGCTGAGGGATTTGTTGTTGATTCTGATCCTGTCTAGGTGGCCGTGGTCTCTCCTGAGTTCTACCTGTAGCAATATTATGTTTCAGGACTGGACAATCGTGTATATAATGACCTGGTTGTTTACAATAGTTGCATGTCCCTTTCGTAGGACCTGCGGAATCACCTTTATGATGACCATCGGCTGGAACTGATTGAGCAACAAGCATTTTCATTTTTGTATCTTTCATACGTCTTTGTTCGTGTTCTTGTTCTTCTCTAATTCTATTGTGATGATATTGTAACATCTGTAACATCTGTGATGGGGTGTTACCTTGCCAGGTACTTTCGAATTTCAATACTCTATTCTTAACTTGTAACAGAGAATTTTCAACTAATTTTGTCACGAACAGATGTGGATATGATTCACTACTCGCTTTTATGCCACTATTTATACCAAAACATTTTTCAAATCGGGAATAGAAATCACTAGTGTCTTCATCTTGTTTTTGTTTACAGGCTGAGATTGCACCCCAGTCTTCCTTTTTCGTAGTTAATAAACGTGGCAGTACCTGCACTAGTAGTCCTGCTAGTGCTGTAGTCTTTTCCCCAAGTCCTGATCCTGCAGCTCGGGCCTTCTCTTCGTTCTCTAATGCTGTCCAATCTATCTTTTGGTCTCCCACCTCCCATTCCTTTTCTTTGAGTTTCTCATAAACACCGGCGGGTAATAGGACTTTTAATATTTTCATAATATCGGGGTAGGTATACTCTCCCATGAGTAACATGTCTTTTATCTCGCGGTGGAAACCTGCTGGGTCCTTGTCATGGCTGGGTACTACTTTCTTCATTTCCAATAATTCTAGTTTAGTTATAGGCGTGTACACAAACACGCGTGTAAAGTTATTACCGTCACCTCTGATTGGGTGTACTTCGCGTAACGGGTTCTGTCTATCTATGTGATACATTTTTCTTCCCATGATGGGAACTGGAACGTGTTCTGGGCATACGAAATTTAAATATTGGTTTCGGAATTCTAGAATTTCTTTAATCAAATCAGTACTTGACCCTCTCCATATATTCGTGAGCAGTTCTGTCAATATGTCAGGTAAGGGCCCTGGATCGGAGTGTTGGCTTTTATATAATATAAGGAGGTGTTGAATCATGTATATACTAGCTAAACGCTGTTCGTATGGGTCAAGATTCAGAAACGTGTGTGCAAGTACATCATCATTGTAGTCGCTGGGACTGTCAGCCCATTGTACTGCTGACCTAGCTAATTCTTGTCCGTCCATGGAATCGAGCATATGGTACCCTCTTCGATCTCGGAGTAATTTATCAACGGCTTGGAATAGGTGTTCGGGGGATTTTGTATTTAACATAGGGTTTGGAAAATGTCTATTATATTCTGGACGTATTGGACGTATCGGGTCGTTAAAGTCTCTAGTATTATTATGGGGTCTTCCTCTACCTACATAAGCTATTGTTTCGACTTGTTCTGATTCTTGCTCCTCCTCCTCTTCTGATTCTACTCTGTCTGTTTCTCGTCTTTCTTTATGTATTCGTTCTACTTCCTTGCGGATCTTTCGACTCATGGCGATTATACACGCCTGTCTATCGTGTTTCTCTTCTGATATGTTCTGACCCCATTTGACAAGTCTTTGCATGGTATCGTGATCTGCCCCGGGCCTGTCTTGATTCCTAATTACACAATTTATGAAAAAACGTAGTAGTTGTCTTTGGACATCCACTTTCTGATATTCCATAGCTTCGTTAATACTTTCTGGACCTCGCCCTGTTTGGACAAAGCGATATATTTCGTCTAGGTGTTCACCCATTCCTGGTATTGTCATTAAATATAATGTAGCTCGTCTTATACGTAGTGATGATATGAGCAATTTATCCTGTCTACCTGGTACTGGGTCGTATCTACAATCCACAAGCTGTTCTTTAAACATGTCGGATGTCGCTAATTGGGGTGTACGTTGGAGTGCTAAATCTCTAAGGGTCTGTTTATTTCGCGGCGGGGTGGCAAACATGTCTGTCGTACCTCCTGTAGCACCATCTGAGGTGCTAGGCACGAAAGGATTCGTTGGACGTAGGATAGAGATTGTAGATGCGGGAAAAACTGTAGAAACGGACGGACCTGTGGGAACTTGTGTAGGAGTTTGTAATTGCGGGGGTACAGACGGATGCTCTTGGTGTTGAACACCATCGGCAAGCGGTATGTGCGGTATGGCATTAGCATACTCGGGAGCTACGTCATCTAAATAGGAGGAAAGGAAAACGTCCTTTGCTGTTTTGGGATGTGTTTTGGGATGTGCTTTTATCGGGAGTAATGGAGGAGTTAAATCTTTTGGTATTTCCGGGGTAGCCTTAGGTAACCCTTCGGCCAGAAGAGGATACATACCATTCATAAGAGTGTTTCTTTGTCTATCTATTTGTTCTGAGTTTACTCGGGTACCTTCCTCAAGTAATAGATTTTCTCGAGTTTTGTTTGAATTCTCTCTACCTTTCTCGTCCTGTCTGAGTGCTTTTTCTGTACGTCGGTATGATTCTTTACGCCATAATTCAATGGCATCTTTCTGTGACTGTCTGGCTTTCTTTTTCCATAATTCTTCTTCTACTCTCATGATGCAATCTGCATCCCAGGTCCCCGTTGCGGGCCATCTCTGACTCTCTGGTAATTCTTTGGTGTAGTCCACCCATAAATCAAGAAATAATACGGCATCTAGACCATGCTTATGATACATAAAGTATCCTGGAGTATCCCTAGGTGGAATGGGAACAGCTTCTTCGAGTACACCTTTTCTAGTTTTGATCTGTCTTAGTTTCGAAAAGAGCGGCATTTTTAGATCTTGTTTCTTAGAACACACTTTATACGATGAACACAATAATGAACAGTCATTCACACCACAATGTATAGAACGTATTAAAACATTTAACATTTAACAGTTTTAACGAACAATGATAACTAATAGAAAACTAGTTACTGACATAATACTGACACTAGATAATATTTATTCATATGCAAGACATACTATATATACTGCTAAACAGTACAGATACACTGCTGAAACAGTGCAGACCGGACTTGTGTACCCAAACCCGTCTTGCATTTAACGTGCACAGACTATGTGCACGTTAAATGCCTCCCCGGTAATGGTACTCACCGGGTAGCTCGGAACGGAAGGCCTCGGAACGGAACTGAAACTGGACCGGACTGGACTCGACTCGACTGGACTCGGAACTTCGGAACCTGGTGGGCCTCTGTATACCTCGGATCTTGCTCTCTCAGCTAGGCTCTGGTCGGGATACTTCGCACTTCTCACCGCCTCGTCTGGGTGTTGATCGCAGCCTCAGTCGCTCCCGCTTGGCCGGAGGGAGATACAGGAAATCCTGCAGGTACGCGTTTTTGTCCGTTCAGCTGTGGCAGGAGACCGGGCCTGCAACGCACCGCCGGCGCGTGAGATGAGAAAGTGTCCCTATTCGGGCGCCAATTTATGTGGTAAATATTTCGTTACCGGTACTATTTTTTATGCGGTAAAGTCTTAGTGAGAATAACTCAGTAAAAATAAGAGGCAGAATCCGTGGTATTAGAGGTTTTAAAAGGCTTTATTCCTATACAAAGGAATACAATTCGAATTGTAGGCATTCTATTCCATCACCACGAAAGTTCAGGAAGGAAGGGCATATATTATTGACAGATAAGCAGTTTTATAGAAAATGCATTACAGTGAAACAGATGCAAGAGGCGTAACAGCTGATAATACAGATAAACTGTGCATACGTAACTAATAGAGGCGTATACATGGGTGTAACTAAAATACGTCATTAAACATGATGTCACAAGTGGGTGGATCCACAGAAGAATCCTGCAATGTCAGCAGAAATATTTGGCAGAGATGCGCGCGCAGCCGCATGACGTGTGATTGACGTGCGACTAGAGGGTGAAGGGGACTTGACATTTAGCTCTACATGTGGAGACAGAAGTCTGGGGGTCATGTCAACCTAATCCCAAATCATATCTAATATCCTATGTTTAAAGAACTGTGTTATCCAAAAGGAAAGGTCTCTAGGATAGAATCTATTCTATACTGACTGTTAGTGCGTGTACAAGCGTCTAAGTGTCTACACTAGATGCGAGGGGGTAGGAATATTCCATGGTAACGGGGCTATGAATTACTTGCATGAGGACAGCGAGGCCTGGCCCTTTGCACGGTAGCTGGAGGAATGTTTACCTAAACTGCTAGACAGGAATGCATCGGATGAGTAGCGGAGGAGATAATCTTGAAGGTGAAATACAGTTTTTGGCAGGCGATAGGCTGGATCAGGCACCGTTAGCCGCGCAGGGAGTAGGACAAAGTTCATGGATACAGATGCAGGCTCAGACTGGAGCTTTCAGAGGCAGAAGGCAGGAAAAGGCTTGATGACAGAATTCAGGGCCTACTCGCCTGAATCTGTAAAATGTGGAAAGTGAACCACATAAAGTCGGTGGCCTTTCATACTTAGGAATGGAATATCTGACCCATTCATGGCGGATCTGAAAGAGGACATGTTGACGGTGGACGCACATATATTTGCGTCTTCAAAACTGGAGCAGGAGGGAACATACATGTACTTATAGCATGTACATGGAGCCGTTGGGGTCTACGATAGGGGACATAACTGATCACAAAATTCATATTTCCTCAGGATGATGAAGATACTCTTAGTGCGGATGAAGTGCCTGTGTTAGAGGAGGAGACTGATGTGCCGATAGTGCGGCAAGCGGCATCTGGGCTGCAGCCTGGGGCTGCAAGGCTTCCCGTTGGTGTAGTGCGGCAAGAGGCTTCTGGGCTGCAGCCTGCAGCTGCAAGGCTTCCCGTTGGTGTAGTGCGGCAAGAGGCATCTGGGCTGCAGGCTGGGGCTGAAAGGCTTCCCTTTGAAAGTGATGACCTCTGGGTTGTCCCTGGCATGGTGCAGCCGGCATTGCCAGACTTTACTGGTGTTCCAGGGTGTAGAGTGAATACTGAAAACTTTTTGCCGATACATTTTTTTCAGTTGTTTATGGACGATGTGTTTTTGGCAGAGATTGTTGAGCAGACTAATTTGTATGCCAAACAGTTTTTGAGGGACAACAGTGCCAGTCTTAAGCCACACTCTAGAGCTACCCGGTGGACTCCCACAAATCTTGAAGAGATGAAGAAGTTCTTGGGTTTAACTTTTTTGATGGGCTTGCTAAGGAAGCCATCAATGTCTTCATATTGGTCTACTAGTCCCTTGATGGCAACTGCTATTTTTCCGGCAGTCATGAGTCGTGACAGATATTTGCTTCTGCTTCGGATGATGCATTTTGTTGATAATGGGTTAAGCGTTGCCACGAGATCACCCTGAGTGTGACCATCTTTTTAAGATTAGGCCTGTCCTTGATCACTTTGTTGATCGATTTTCTGAGATCTATGCTCCTGGGAAAGAAATTGCAGTGGATGAGTCTTTGGTGTTGTTCAAGGGCCGCTTGGTTTTTAGGCAATACATTCCTAGTAAGAGGGCACGCTATGGAATTAAGCTGTATATGCTGTGTGACAGTAGGACTGGATATGTCTCTAATTTCAGGGTATACACCGGTAATGAATCCAGGATTAACCCCCCTGGTTGTCCGTCCATTTTTGGAGTGACTGAGAAAATTGTTTGGGAACTTGGTAGAGGTTTTTTTAACAAAGGCCACCATTTATATGTAGATAACTTCTACACTGGTGTACGGTTGTTCAGGGAATTGGCCAAAGTGGACACTGTTGCTTGTGGCACAATCCGCTCTAACCGTAAAGGTTTCCCAAAATAACTTGTTTGTCAAAAGCTTGTGCGGGGACAGTGCAGTGCGTTGCGTTGCGAGGAGCTTCTTGCTGTGAAGTTTTCAGACAGGAGAGATGTCTACATGCTGACTACCATCCATGATGAAAGCACTGCACCTGTGACTGTTTGGGGTCAGGTCGCCGAAGCGCGCAAACTTGTGTGCATTTTAGACTATAATAGGCACATGGGTGGTGTTGACAGAGTAGATCAGAGGTTGGAACCTTACGCTGCTCTTCGTAAGGCTTACATTTGGTACAAGAAGTTGGCTATCCATCTTTTCCACTTGGCAACCTTTAATGCTTTTGTTGTGTTCCAGGATTCTTGCCCTGAGTCAAAGATGACTTTTGCTAAGTTTCAGGAGTCTGTAATAGGCAGCCTTGTTGTAGTGGAACAGGCAAGTGTTCCTAGAGTTGGAGTGGTGGAGGATGTTGCTAGATTGAGAGATTGCCACTTTCCTGATCACATTCCTCCCACACCCTCAAAAGATTTTCCCAGTAGGAGATGTAGAGTCTGTTGGCGAAGAGGTACGCGGAAGGAGATTCGTATGTACTGCCCTGACTGTCCTTCTAAACCTGGGCTGTGTGTCCCTGCTTGTTTTAGAGCGTACCACACACAAAATAATTTTTGGGAGCATTCATGAGTGGTAAAGTGAACTGCCTGGTCTGTATTCTTTGGAAATTTTGATTCTGTTTCAAGGTTGGCGTTAGTGCAATGTATTATTTAGTTTCTGATTTTGTGTTTGTAGATTTGTATCTATTTGCGATTTGTTTGTGTTTTTATTTTTGTCTAAAAAAATCCTAAATGTGATGGCGGTGTGTGTAGGCTGGCGCTTGGCTGTTGGTGTGTGTGGACTGGCACTTGGTTGGCGGTGTGCGTGGAATGGTGCCTGGCTGGCGGTGTGCGTGGACTGGTACTTGGCTGGCAGTGTGCGTGGACTGGCGGTGTGCGTGGACTGGCGCTTGGCTGGTGGTGTGCGTGGACTGGAGCTTGGCTGGCGGTTTGCGTGGATTGGCGATTGGCTGCCGGTGTGCCTGGACTGGCGATAAGCTGGCGGTGTGCCTGGACTGGCGCTTGGCTAGCGTTGTGAGTGGACTGGTGTTTGGCTAGCGGTGTGCGTGGACTGGCGCTCGGCTAGCGGTGTGCGTGGACTGGCGCTCGGCTGGCTGTGTGTGAGTAGTGACTTGCTGCTGGTCACTACACACACTGCTAGCTGGGTGCCACTCCACGCAATCCATCAGCTTGTGTAGTTGCTGTGTCTGGAATATGGGCGTGTGAAAGTGATGGGCCCTTGAATGGCGCTGTGTGCTGGTGTGAGCTTTGTTATGTGATGGGCCCGCGGCTGGCGGTGTGAATGGTTTTGTATGTCTCACACGTATGAAAGGTGTATGAATGGCCTGTAAAGAGGTTGGTGCCTTGTCGTGGCTTTACAGCTCACGAGCTGTGAGTCAATGGTTCAGTTTCTGGCCCTTTCAATCATTAACAGTGCATTTCATTTTTGTGAGATCACTTGCTAATACAATTGTATATACTGAACCATCACTCACCCTCGTGCCAAATCCAACCAGTATGTGTGTGTGCTTGAGGATTTGATGGCTGTGCAGTAATATTTGACTTTCTGAAGCAGGGTGTACCTTGTCCCTTTTTGTGAATTTTGTAATGTGTTGTTTTTGAGCCTGGTGGTGCGAATGGTCTTGTGTGTATCACGTATGAAAGGTGTGTGAATGGCCTGTAAAGTGGTTGGTGCCTTGACGTGGCTTTACAACTCACGAGCTGCGAGTCATTGGTTTGGTTTTTTTGTGCATTTAATTATTGACAGTGCATTTCATTTTTGTGAAATCTCTTGTTAATAAAATTTAATACACTGATCCATGACTCACCCTTGTGCCAAATCCAACCAGTATGTGTGTGTGTTTGAGGAATAGATGGTTGTGCAGGAATCTTTGTCTTTAGTTTCTCTGCCAAGGTGTACTTTCCATGTAATAATAACCCACCAACTGTAGATATTGTCGTAAACCCATGGGAGTTCATGGTGATGTCTCTCTTGTGAATTCAAAAAGTTATTTTATCCCCAATGTCCTGCAAACCTCAAAATGCCTGTCACATTTCCATTGCAATATTGTTCCAAAATTCTCACGCTGTAGAAACAAACAATTTATTATGTCTAAACAATCTGGTTTTGCAAGGGGTGTCACCTGCGTTTTTGGCCCGGTTCCTGGCGGCCATCTTGGGAAACCTACCAAACCCATACATTTCTGAAAACTAGACATCCGGCGGCTTCCAGGGAGGTATGGCTTGAGTGGATCCCCCAAAGTTTCCTTACCCTGCAAACCTCAATTTTAGCTGAAAAAATCACTTTTTTCACACATTTTGGTGTGGGAAAGTTGTGGCATCACCGGGCTCACACAAATTTACCACCACCCAGCGTTCCCCCAGGTCTCCCGGTAAAAATGGTGCCTCACTTGTTTGGGAGGCCCAAGTACCCGCGGCAGGCAAGGGCCCAAAACGTAGTGAGGCGACATCAAAATGGCCTATCGCAAAACCACCTGGTTTTGCAAGGTGGGTCACTTGGGTTTTTGGCCCGGTGCTCGGCGGCCATCTAGGGAAACCTACCAAACCCATACATTTCTGAAAACTAGACACCTGGTGGCTTCCGGGGAGGTATGGCCTGCGTGGATCCCCCAACGTTTCCTTATCCAGAATCCCCTGCAAACCTCAATTTTAGCTGAAAAAATTCACTTTTTTCACACATTTTGGTGTGGGAAAGTTGTGGCATCACTGGGCTCACACAAATTTACCACCACCCAGCCTTCCCCCAGGTCTCCCGGTAAAAATGGTGCCTCACTTGTGTGGGAGGCCCAAGTACCCGCGACAGGCAAGGGCCAAACATTTTTTTGATAGGCAATGTTGATTTGGCCTCACAACGTTTTGAGCCCTTGCCTGCCGCGGGTACTTGGGCCTCCCACACAAGTGTGGCACCATTTTTACTGGGAGACCTGGGGGAACGCTGGGTGGTGGTAAATTTGTGTGAGCCCAGTGATGCCACAACTTTCCCACACCAAAATGTGTGAAAAAAGTGATTTTTGAGCTAAAATTGAGGTTTGCAGGGGATTCTGGGTAAGGAAACCTTGGGGGATCCACGCAAGCCATACCTTCCTGGAAGCAGCCGGGTGTCTAGCTTTCAGAAATGTATGGGTTTGGTAGGTTTGCCTAGATGGCCGTCGAGCACCGGGCCAAAAACCCAAGTGACCCCCCTTGCAAAACCAGGTGCTTTTGCGATAGGCCATTTTGATGTCGCCTCACTACGTTTTGGGCCCTTGCCTGCCGCGGGTACTTGGGCCTCCCGCACAAGTGAGGCATCATTTGTACCGGGAGACCTGGGGGAATGCTGGGTGGTGGTAAATTTGTGTGAGCCCGGTGATGCCACAACTTTCCCACACCAAAATGTGTAAAAAAAGTGATTGTTTCAGCTAAAATTGAGGTTTGCAGGAGATTCTGGGTAAGGAAACGTTGGGGGATCCACACAAGCCATACCTCCCCGGATGCCGCCGGGTGTCTAGTTTTCAGAAATGTATGGGTTTGGTAGGTTTCCCTAGATGGCCGCCGAGCACCAGGCCAAAAACCCAAGTGACCCCCCTTGCAAAACCAGGTGGTTTTGCGATAGGCCATTTTGATGCCGCCTCACTTTGTTTTGGGCCCTTGCCTGTCGCGGGTACTTGGGCCTCCCACACAAGTGAAGCACCATTTTTACCGGGAGACCTGGGGGAACGCTGGGTGGTGGTAAATTTGTGTGAGCCCGGTGATACCACAACTTTCCCACACCAAAATGTGTGAAAAAAGTGATTTTTTCAGATACAATTGAGGTTTGCAGGAGATTCTGGGTAAGGAAACGTTGGGGGATCCACGCAAGCCATACCTCCCTGGAAGGCGCCGGGTGTCTAGTTTTCAGAAATGTATGGGTTTGGTAGGTTTCCCTATGTGATGGCAGAACTAGGGTTCAACAACTACAGCTAGGCACTTTGCACAGAAAAGTTCATTTTTCACTGCAAAATTGAGGTGTGACCACGTTGCGTTTTGCACCGTTTCCTGTCGCGGGCACTATGCCGACCCGCACAAGTGAGGTACCATTTTTCTTGTAGGACTTTGGGGAATGCGGGGTGGGTGGAAATTTGTGGATCCACGCAGATTCCAGAACTTTCCATCATAGAAATGTGGGGAAAATGTGGTTTTTTTGACAATTGTTTAGGTTTGCAAGGGATTCTGGGTAACAGACCCTGGTGGGAGGCAGTCAAGTCACCCCATCCTGGATTCCCCTGGATGTCTAGTTTTCAAAAATATATAGGTTTTCTAGGTTTCCCTAGGTGCCGGCAGAGCTAGGGTTAAAAAACTACAGCTAGTCACTTTGCCAAAAATGGGTAATTTGTCACTGCAAAATTGAGGTGTGACCACGTTGCGTTTTGCGCCGTTTCCTGTCGCGGGCACTAGGCCGACCCGCACAGGTGAGGTACCATTTTCCTCGTAGGACTT
The DNA here is from genome assembly GCF_964204655.1 of Triturus cristatus. Classification (NCBI taxonomy): domain Eukaryota; kingdom Metazoa; phylum Chordata; class Amphibia; order Caudata; family Salamandridae; genus Triturus; species Triturus cristatus. Next base: position 1,302,927,120 of record NC_140579.1, read on the forward strand.
TGGGGAACGCGGGGTGGGTGGAAATTTGTGGATCTACGCAGATTCCAGAACTTTCCATCATAGAAATGTGGGGAAAATGTGTTTTTTGGGACAATTTTTTAGGTTTGCAAGGGATTCTGGGTAACAGAACCTGGTGGGAGGCAGTCAAGTCACCCCATCCTGGATTCCCCTGGGTGTCTAGTTTTCAAAAATATATAGGTTTGCTAGGTTTCCCTAGGTGCCGGCAGAGCTAGGGTTCAACAACTACAGCTAGTCACTTTGCCAAAAAAAAGGGTCATTTTTCACTGCAAAATTAAGGTGTGACCACGTTGCGTTTTGCGCCGTTTCCTGTCGTGGGTACTAGTCCGACCCGCACAAGTGAGTTACCATTTTTCTCGTAGGACTTTGGGGAACGCGGGGTGGGTGGAAATTTGTGTATCCACGCAGATTCCAGAACTTTCCATCATAGAAATGTGGGGAAAATGTGTTTTTTTTTACAGTTTTTTAGGTTTTCAAGGGATTCTGGGTAACAGAACCTGGTGGGAGGCAGTCAAGTCACCCCATCCTGGATTCCCCTGGGTGTCTAGTTTTAAAAAATATATAGGTTTGCTAGGTTTCCCTAGGTGCCGGCAGAGCTAGGGTTCAAAACTACAGCTAGTCACTTTGCCAAAAAAGGGTCATTTTTCACTGCAAAATTGAGGTGTGACCACGTTGCGTTTTGCGCCGTTTCCTGTCGCGGGCACTAGGCCGACCTGCACAAGTGAGGTACCATTTTTCTCGTAGGACTTTGGAGAACGCGGGGTGGGTGGAAATTTGTGGATCCTTGCAGATTCCAGAACTTTCCATCACAGAAATGTGGGGAAAATGTGTTTTTTTTGTCAATTTTTTAGGTTTGAAAGGGATTCTGGGTAACAGACCCTGGTGGGAGGCACTCAAGCCACCCCATACTGGATGTCCCTGGGTGTCTAGTTTTCAAAAATAAATAGGTATGCTAGGTTTCCCTAGGTGCCGGCAGAGCTAGGGTTCAAAAACTACAGCTAGGCACTTTGCAAAAAAAGGGTCATTTTTCACTGCAAAATTGAGGTGTGACCACGTTGCGTTTTGCGCCGTTTCCTGTCGCGGGCACTAGGCCGACCCGCACAAGTGAGGTACCATTTTTCTCGTAGGACTTTGGGGAACGCGGGGTGGGTGGAAATTTGTGTATCCACGCAGATTCCAGAACTTTCCACCACAGAAATGTGGGGAAAATTTGATTTTTTTTGGTAAATTGTTTAGGTTTGCAAGGGATTCTGGGTAACAGATCATGGTGGGAGGCAGTCAAGTCACCCCATCCTGGATTCCCCTGGGTGTCTTGTTTTTAAAAATGTATAGGTTTGCTAGGTTTCACAAGGTGCCGGCAGAGCTAGGGTTAAAAAACTACAGCTAGACTCTTCGCAAAAAATGTGTAAATTTTCATTGTGAAAATGTGGTGTGTTCACGTTAGGTTTTGAGCCACTTCCTGTCCTGGGCACTATGCCTACCCACACAAGTGAGGTACCATTTTTATCGGGAGACTTAGGGTAGTTCAGATTTGTAAAGCAACTGTTATTACCTATTGATTTTTGATGCATTTCTCCCTTCCAAATGAAAGACATTGTGTAAAAAAAAAGTCATTTTGAAAAATGACAAATAATTCTCATGCTAGTATGAGTATTACCAATTTCGAAAATATGCACTGTTTCTAAACTCTGTAATTTGTTCCCATTTCAGAAATACATAGGTGTCTTTCATACCGATTTTTCCATTTATACATTTTCCCACAATAATTGATATATCCCCGGAACATAATAAAAAACCATTACAAAATGCTGCTCAGTTTTTTACTCTGGGTTCGTTGGGCTCTTGGTGAACCTACAAGTCCTATATATCCCCACAACCAGGAAGGTCCAGCGGATGTAATGGTACATTGCTTTCAAAGAGATGTCATAATTAGAAGAAGTTACAGGTGAAAACGTTGACACAAAAGGCTGCTTTTTTCAAAAAACAAAATTAATTTTTCCTATATTTAACTGGTAGTTTCTATAAAGAAACCTTGATGGATCTACACAAATGACCCCTTGCTGAATTCAGTATTTTGTCTACTTTTCAAAAATGTATAGCTTTCCAGGATCCATTATTGCATTTGTACCCATTTCTACCATTAACTGGAAGGAGGTTGAAAGCACAAAAAATAGCAAAAATAGGGTATGTCCCAGAAAAATGCCAAAACTGTGTAAAAAATGTTGGTTTTCTGACAAAATTCTGTCATTCCCTAAAAGCTGGAGAAATGGTGATTTCAGCCCCACAAACCCTTTTTTGATACCATTTGCAGAGAAAAACCCAGACGCTTTCATTTGCAGCCCGTTTTTCCAATTTTTCACAAAGAAAACAAAATGTTGCTGTATTTTGACTAATTTCTGGGAACCCTCTAGGAGAATCCACATTCCCTGGGTACCTTTAGAATCCCCATGATGTTGGAAGAAAAGGACGCAAATTTGGCGTGGATACCTAATGTGGTCAAAAAGTTACAGGGGCCTAAGCGCGCACTACCCCAAATAGCCCAAAAAAAGGCTTAGCACAGGAGGGGAAAAGGCCTAGCAGCGAAGGAGTTAACAATCTTTCTGATTGTTTTTTTTTTGCCCGCTGTTAAGTGATGAGTACGATTGAAATTCTTATTTTTAGTGAAATTCAATATATTCTGAGAACAGCAAAAAAGACAAACAAATTACTTTGTGGAAATTATGCTGTGTTGTAAAAAATGTATAATTACATGTTATAATTTTTTTTTCCTTTTCTTTCACAGATCCAAATTTAAAAATAAGCAATTTATAAGAATTTAGATTGCAATGAAAATCTGAAAAAAATGTATACCATTTTTTATTGCTATCACTGTGAAGGTAAGTTTAACTAAGTCTCAATATGCAGAATGAGGAGGTCTGCAAGAAGCTACAAAGTTGAAACACGTTTCTAAAAACACTCTGTTTATACCTATGTAGTTTTGAAATCTGACTATAATCGGATATCATGTGGCCTGCAAAAAAAGAGATTTGAGGGGTTCATAATATTTCCCATTGTAGCTATTGAAGGACCGCAATCATTTCAATCATTCTTCTTTGAACATCTTTGCAGACAAAACTCTGTGCTTACCTTCTATCCTTTGCAAGGAATTTTTAAACTGGAAATATGTCACTTTTTGTGACATAGTTATTGCGCAAGACACTCTTTCATATTTACAAAGAGAGGAAAAGGCACTCTGTGCACTTGTTATACTCCATGTAAATACAACCTCATTATGCACACCAGTTTGCGTTGAAAGGGTGTTCTATAAGTGTTGTTGTGCATGATTGCACTGAATACTCATAGAACAAGACACATGTCTAGATTTGTCAGAAATCATAAATCTCGATATGTGTGTGAATGCTGCACCATTCTAAAATTGGTGTAGGAAACCACAACAAGGAGAATTGTTTTCATTTCTCCACATTTTTATATCTTCAATGCATGCTCAGCATACATAGAAGGAGAAAAATGCCTTTACTGATTGTTTTTGTGCAGGAAGGTGTGTCTTCCTGCACAAAAACAAACAGCACATGACACAGATGTCCTTGCACTATGGTGCAAGGGTGCCTGTGTCACCACATGGCTGCATTTTAAAGCAGCCGTGCAGAGAGAAGCATAGATTTGCAACATATTTATGTACATATGTTGCATCCCTGTGCTACGGAAGTACTACAGCACACTGCAGTTAAATATGTTACTGTGTAATGCGGCAGCACTTCCTCATAGTTCTGCACGTATACATTCACCATACGCTACTAATGCATTCATTCAGTCAATTACGTACTACACATACATTCATCTAAGCTTTCACACACTAACAAAGAAATGTAGCTCTTTTTTTAAACCAGGAAAGTTAGTTCTTACAAGAACTTTTTTTTTCTTCTTTCTTCTTTTATATTTTATTGGGGGTTTTCTGAACAATCTTTAAATTTTTGGGGTTTTTCTGCAAAACAAAAACCTAAAAACAAAACAGGAGGAACCAAACAATGAACTTCAGGGAACAATAAAAAAAATAAAAAAATAAAAACTAGCAAATGTGACTTTCTTGCCGGCGGCAGATCAGATCGATCGACTGCTCACTGTAGCACAAAGTCGCATTGCACTTAGTGCAGAGCACTTTTAAATATTGAAATTGAGGACGGATGTCCACATTTTGGGCTGATGGATGCACTCTTGAAGTGCTCAGCTGCGATGAGATGGAAGGCGCAGGAGCAGGAGTGTTTCTCATCCGTTTGCACTCTTCTCGTGCAAGATTGTTTGGATGAAGGGTCCTTATGTGCTTCATCGTACTAGCCGTGCCGCACGAGTATTTCTTGTTAGGATCCCCTCGCGACAGCACTCTTTTGCAAATCTTGCATGTGACCAAGGTGGCATTGGTCTTATTCTGCACCTCGGGAAAAGTAAAAAATTTCCACACCACTGAAGAAAAATGTTCTTTGCGTGGTGCCTCCTCCAAAAATTCATCCTCAGATTTATGAGGAGTAGCAAGTGGTGCCTGCTGCCCTGAAGCCTTTTTAGTTGAAAAAAGTTAGAGCTAAGTGTAAACTTAGTCTAAAAAAATCTTCTTCTCTGCAAAGAGATGCTCCTCCAAAGAAGGTCAAAGAATAATGATTGAATTGGATGGGATCTTTCAATAGTTAGAAGAGGAAGTGTAATGAACCAATCAAATCTCTTTTTTTGCAGGTCACATGGGATCCGCGCACCCTGCGCATAGGCAGCACTCACCCAGCGGGCATCCGCGAAATTGAATTAAAAAAAATTATAGGATGAGATGTAAAAATATATTAGTTTTAAGACTAGTTTAGAGTTTGTCTTCAATTAATATTCACATGAAATACATATATATATGTTTTTTTAAATGTTAAATATTTTGCGGGATCTGCGCACCTACCGCGTCATAGACGCAGATGACGCATCGCGGAAGCGAGTAAACGTCGCGTTACGTACATCAAACGTGTCACGTATAGGCTGGGAGTCGCGTACCGGTCACATTGCGATCGCGCACTAAACACGTACCCAACGCATACCATGCACGGATGCTAACGCGTAGGGATCGAGAACGGTGCGCATAGGGTGCGCGGATCCAAAAACATTGCAAAAAATATATATAAAATAAAGTTTTGAACATATATTTAAAAAAATATTTTTAAAAATATAAAAAAATAAATATTTTTTAATTTTTAAAAGAATTAATTAAAAAAATTAATTTAAAAAATGGTGATAAAAAGTATTTTAAAAAAAACATAATTATTGAAATTGACACACTGAATTTGAAAAATATAGAAATCCAATCAAAATCATTAAACATGATATCTTTAGAGATAAGTTATAGATAGGAATTAGCATTTAAAAAACCTTTGAAATTCGCTGAAAAAACCATAGGTTTCATGCACATTATAGTTAGGAATTGGCATTTAAAAAACCTTTGAAATTCACTGAAAAAACCAAAGGTTTCAGGGGCGTTATAATTAGGAATTGGCATTTAAAAAACCTTAGAAATTCACTGAAAAAACCACAGGTTTCAGGGGCGTTATTGTTAGCTGGACATTTCCCTCGTACAAAACCCTAGAAATTCTCCTGTTATAGTTAGTTCAGCTAACTATAACTCGCGCCCCCACAATGCACTGCTGATGACGTCACATATTACATCACTCATGATATGGTCAGTGACATCACTGATGACATCACTGATGACATCTCAAATGACATCACTGATGACATCACTGATGACATCATCCATGTGATAAATTAGTGCATCTTCTCACACCCTAATATAACCTTTGATACACCGAATCAAAATTTCAGACGGCCATTCTCAAAACCATAGATACTTCAATACCAATAACTGCATACCCACTCATTGACTCTTAGGTCTACATATACCTCCACTCACTTACCTGTACATTCACTCATACTTACAGTCACTCCGTACAAGACTATAATATGCATTTATACACCTATATAGACACTCACACACTGCCAATCATCCATTTTGGTACTGACACACCTAGTCAGTCGTGCCAATAATTAAACACAGTCCAATTTACTCATCTATACAGTTAAACACACTCAAGATCACTAACTCATAAAAATAGTACCACATTCTTACGCTCTTATACAATCATTGATACAAACACACACTCATCCATACAGCCACTCTCACAATCACACACTCTCACATATACCCACTTATATACTCTTACACATATATACTGCCTTTCACATATGTATTTAGTCACACATGTACCACTGAGATATACATTCAATCCCTAACACACCCATACATACACTCACCCAACCATACAGTCCATCACAGATGCACTCTTAAAACCATGCACCCATTGAATCACCCACTCACACATCTATGCATAGAGTCACACACACCCTACCCACACAAACACTCAGGCACCCATACAGATACTCAGACAACCAATCAATAACCCATATAGACACTCATATAGCTATTCACAAAACCATGCAGACACTTATACACCAACACACAGACACATACAGACATTCACACAGTTTAGTCACTAGTCTGCAGTAAGATACATTTAATGACTCACTTATAGAACCTAGAAAATCATCCATTCACACACTTGTACACCCACTCATTCTTCAACAGACCTTTCCCTATATATATTAAACATATTAAAACTGTACAGAAACACATACTCACTGGATGATGTCATCAGTGATGTCATCAGTGATGTCATTTGAGATGTCATCAGTGATGTCATCAGTGATGTCACTGACCATGTCATGAGTGATGTAATATGTGATGTCATCAGCAGTGCATTGCGGGGGCGCGAGTTATAGTTAGCTGAACTAACTATAACAGGGGAATTTCTAGCGTTTTGTACGAGAGAAATGTCCAGCTAACTATAACGCCCCTGAAACCTATGGTTTTTTCAGTGAATTTCTAAGGTTTTTTAAATGCCAATTCCTAACTATAACGCCCCTAAACCTTTGGTTTTTTCAGTGAATATATATATATTCACAGAAAAAACCATAGGTTTCAGGCACGTTATAGTTAGGAATTAGCATTTAAAAAACCTCAGAAATTCACTGAAAAAACCATAGGTTTCAGGGGTGTTATAGTTAGCTGGACTTTTCACTTGTACAAAACCAATGAAATTCCCCCGTTATAGTTAGTTCAGCTAACTATAACTCGCGCGCCCGCAATGCACTGCTGATGACGTCACATATTACATCACTCATGACATGGTCAGTGACATCACTCATGACATCACTGATGACATCTCAAATGACATCACTGATGACATCACTGATGACATCATCCAGTGAATGTGTGTGTTTCTGAAAATTAAATATGTTTTATATATGTATATCTCAAGGTCGATGGAAGAATAAATGGGTATATAAGTGTCTAAATGGATGATTTGTTTTTGAAAAATTGATTGTGTAACTGACTGATTAAGTGTTTCATAGTGAATACATGGCTTAGTGAGTAATGTTTAAATATGTAAATATCTGTATCAGTCTCTCACTTTGTGTATAAGTGGCTGCATGGGTTGGTGAGTAGCTACGTGGGTGTTTATATAGGTTATTAGTTGGTTTTATGAGTATCAGTCTGAGTGTCTGCATGGTTCGGTGGGGGTATTACGTAGTGCATAGGTGCATGAATGAATGACTCACTCTTTGTATGTGTTGAAGACAGCATGTGTGCAGGACTCTATGGGTGGATGAGTGAGTGTATGGGTGTGTTAGTGAGTGAATGACTGTCTCAATAGTGTCTTTATGAGTAACTACATATGTTTTCAACTAGTATATGTGACTATTGGTGTATATAAGCGAGTATATGTGACAGTGAGAGATTGAAAGAGTTCCTATATGAATAAGTATGTGTTTCTATAAGTGATTGTTTAAAAGACTAAGTATGTGTAAGTTTCCGTAGAAGTAAGTGTGGTGGTGTGTGTATAACTGTATATGCAAGTAAATGTATGTTTGATTCTTTATTAGCATGAGTGACTATGTGTGTGAGTACCTCTATGGATGAGTGGCATTGTGTAACAGGATGTATAGGTGTATGAGTACATATGATGAGTGAGTACATGTATGAGTGACTGTATAGGACTGTTGGTGAATGAGTGGATGTGTATGTGGATCTTAGAATTACTGTATAGGTTGTTGTAACTGGTATTGGTATGTCCATTGTTTTTAAAATTTTAATTTCTATTTTTGAATGTGTGTATCAAAGGTTATATTAGGGGAAGAGGAGGTCTGCCACTCTATCACAAGGATGATGTCATCAGTGATGTCATCAGTGATGTCATTTGAGATGTCATCAGTGATGTCATGAGTGATGTCACTGACCATGTCATGAGTGATGTAATATGTGACGTCATCAGCAGTGCATTGCGGGCGCGCGAGTTATAGTTAGCTGAACTAACTATAACGGGGGAATTTCATTGGTTTTGTACAAGTGAAAAGTCCAGCTAACTATAACACCCCTGAAACCTGTGGTTTTTTCAGTGAATTTCTGAGGTTTTTTAAATGCTAATTCCTAACTATAACGTGCCTGAAACCTATGGTTTTTTTCTGTGAATTTCAAAGGTTTTTTAAATGCTAATTTCTAACTATGCCTACAGAGATAGGACATGTGAAGAAAGAAGAAAAAATGCACAGAAAGAAACAAAAGAAGTGCAGAAAGAAGCAACAGAAGTCCTCAAATACGAAGATAAGTGCAGGAAGAAGGATAACGTGCAGAAAGAACAAAAAGAAGAGCAGAAAGAAGCCTTGTTGCAAAATCATCCTGTACCCTCAACTTTTTCAGACGGATACTGGTGGTAACTGAGTCTGACTAACCAGTCCTAGAGCCAGTGCTATGTTAAAAGACACTTAGAATACAGTGAAAACACCTACATACACTAGGGAACATTATGCGTTGGGGTCCCCCTGTGATTAGCATGACCTCCTCTGTAAGCCCCTAGTGTATAATAGGGCATGGGGATTAAAACTACCTCTTAAAACAGGCCACAGGGCGTTTTTGCACACGTTAACTCAGGCCTCGTCCCCTCCCTTCACCACTGTGTAAACACGCCCTGTGTCCATTTTTAGTTGGGAGATTAAGTTCATTTGAATCCTGAGGGTCCCTAGGGTCCAACTAGCCCACTAGGTACCTCCAGTAAGTGCCACAGAGCTGCGTTGCAGAGAGGTGTAAAAAGTGGCACGGCCTGGACCACCTCTCTGCAATGCAGCTCAGTGGCGCTTACTGGAAGCACTTGGTGGGCTAGTTAGCCCCCAGGGGCCCTCAGTATTGAAGGGAAATTATATCCCCAATTTAAAACGTGCCATAGTGCGTGTTTGCACACGTCACCTCAGGCCCCGTCCCCTCCCTTCACCACTGTGTAAACGCGCCCTGTGGCTGTTCTAAGTTGAGAGATTAAGTCCCCCTGAATCCTAAGGGTCCCTAGGGTCAAACTAGACCACTAGGTACCTCCAGTAAGCGCCACAGAGCTGCGTTGCAGAGAGGTGTAAAAAGGGGCTTGGCCTCAGAACACCTGGCTGCAGCGCAGCTCCCTGGCGCATACTGGAGATGCCTGTTGGGGGCGCGTTTGCAGAGTGCTGCACGGAGGGGGCATGGCCTCCGGCACGATGCCAGTCTTTTATTTATTTTAGTTTTTTAAGAAGGGGGGCTGTTTGGTTCCCCTTCTTATTCTAATTTATTGGCCCTGATGACCCCATCCCCCAGGGCCAGTCTCCTAATTATATTTTTTTGACCCCAATCCCCAGGGCCGGCCACTGTTTTTTATTATTTTAAAAAAATATATATTTATAGACACACCTAGGACATGCTGGACAAACCGTACGTACCTATCACCATGACGATTTGCGTGATATTCATTAAAAGGCGACTATGCATGCAATGAATCCACGTGGAATGTATTTACACCACTAGTGAAGCTCTGACATGTCTGATGCCCTACCGTGCCTAATCCTGGTAGACACCCTTGTCGTTTATTTATACAAACATGGGTAGCTATTGACGGGCACATTTAATACACATGCACACCAAGCCATTCAAAGGGGATTCGACAAAAATTCGACCAAAACTATGCAAGAAACCCCCCTCACGGTTAATAAAACACACATCCACTGCCGGATGTGTAATACTTTTTATTTTACTCTCTGGAAAGGGGACGAACATCACTTGAGAGTCACAGCGTGCTCCTGACAGACCCCAATGCTGTGTTACACCCACCATTGCCTGCCGAGTGCCACACACCTCTGTGTTGTATTCCACTAGCTAGTGCATATGCTATGACACTCTCTAGCCCATGTGCACTGTAACACCACCCCGTGAATATGTCATGCCACACTTGTCTTCGCACGGGTTATATTGCCCCATCTAACGTGCCTTTCTCGATGCCTATGTTATAACGCACAGTGCTATGCCATACATATTACAATCTGGGATCCATATCTTTGTCACAGTGCATATGCAACGTTACACTCCCCAGCACATATTTTATATTACAACTTTAGAGACTAGTTAGGTTACACAACACTGCCCTGTGCATATTACACTCCAAGGCGCATATCGCATAGCACGCGCTAGTGCCTGTGCTATCTCGCGCTCTCCCATGAATCTGTCATTGCGCACAATGTATTGCATATTATATTTCACGCCCGGTTCATCTTATATCACACTTTTTGGTGCATAGTTTATACCATACACTATATCTAGTTTTCATTTTCAATCGTGCTCTCAGGACTATGTTCTATATAACACTGTGTTCACCTACCCTTTTCACGGGCATTACATTTTGCGATAGGGGGTGGAGGGTCAGGGGGTGTTTCTGCCAAGTGAGCCCGGAGTCACAGTCACAAACGTCCTCTTCTTCCTGAATAAAAGTGAGATTATGCTGCATACTTGTTCATATTTTAAGTAGTTCGCACAGACACAATGTTTTAAAAACAATAAAGTTCCTAATACCCGCCTTCTCTGAACAGTTAGCTTGCTGCCCCATCCCCTTCCTCCCTATCCTCTGTTGTGTGAATCCATGGACTAGCCTCCTCCCTCCTGCCATGCATGGTCTGATGTGCTGCCACTGCCCTCAATTTAGTATGATGTACCAGTCCACTCCTCCTGCCCTCCATTGCCCAATTCTATGCCCCATCATTGACCTCCTGCTTAAACTCTGTGCTTAGCTTGCTGCCCCTATTCTCCTTCCCCCTGCCCTCCGATGTCTTTGTGCATGCCCCTGCTCCATCCTTTTTGCCCACCATGTCCCATGGACCTGCCACTCCTATCTACTCTGAGTGTTCTGTTGAGCTGCCACTCCCCTCCCACCTGCCTAGCATTGTCAGATGACTGTAACCTGTCCCTGCCACCTCCACCCTGCCTGTCCACATGCCATGCCCCTATCCTCTTCCTCCTGTCCTACATGGTCCATTGTACTGCCACACCCTTCTGCCCTCCCTGGTCTGTTGTGCTGCAACTGCTCCTCCTGCCTGCCCCGTGTGGTCTGTTGTGAGGTCCCTTCCCCTGAACTTTCTTGTCTGTGCACAGGTCCTGACCCTTCCTTCTATCCTCCATCGTCCTTTGTGCATGCCCCTCCACCCTCCTTCTTGCCCATCATAGCCATTGTGCTGCCACTAACCCTCCCACTTGCCATGCATGGTCTTCTGTGCTGCCATGGCCCCTCCCACCTTCCCTGTGTGGTCAGTTAGCTGCCCCTGACCCCCTCCCACCTTCCCTCCATGGTCTGTGTGTATGCCATCACAGTCTCACTGTTGCTCTTCATGGTGTGTCTTGCTTCTAGTGCCCATCCTGCCTGACCTCCATGGCTATCTTGCTGCTCCTGCCCTGCCCCCTTGCCCCCAGCCCTACTCCCTCCCTCCTGGCTTGTCTGTTCCATTGTAATGCCCCTGATCCGTCCCTCCTGCCCTTTATGGTCTGTTATACTGCAGCTTTCTCTCCTGTCTGTCCATTATGGTCAGCTAGCTACCATTGCCTCTTGCCCCTCTGTTCTCTGTTGTCCATGTGCATGGTCCTGTCCCCTCCCTCTTGCTTTCTATGGATTGTTGTGCTGCACTCCCGTCCTGCATGCCCTGTGTGGTGTATTGTGCTGCTGCAAACCCTGATGCCTGCCCTTCAGGGTCAGTTTGGTGCACCTCTCCATGTCCCTCCTGTCCTCTGTTATCCAAGTCCATGTCCCTATCCCATTTCCTTCCATGATCCAATGTACCATACTTGCGAACATTTTGAACTTGGTAAGAGGGAGATTTTGAAAAAAAACTGGGGTATTGATTTTCCCCTTTGAGTTACATTGAAAAAGAGGATATTGTAGACAGGAGACAGATCAAATAAAGCCCATTTGAGCTTAAAAACATTGGACGTTTCCTGGCTGAATCGGGTCTGTTGGCATGTATGGTTGTACTACCATTGCCTCTTCCTTCTGCCCACAATGGTCTATTACATTGCCACAGCCTTGAAGGAGGGTAGATTTTGTATCACAGGGGGCCCCTGGCCCGTTCTGTCCACACCTGAAGTATGAGACCCTTGTCCTTGCCCTGCCAGCTGCATTTGTAGGCCGTATTAAATTGACCAGCGGGTCCTGTGTTGCTATATAATTATCCTGAGACATCCTTACCACTCAGCCAGCATAAAACCCCTGTGTAGGCCCTTCTGTTCAATATGTAGGCCTCTTTGTTAAATTGACCATAGCTCTGCAATTTTAGTGTATAGCAGTCTGAAGGCAGGTCTGCGAGGCCTTCTGATCCAAACTAGTAGCCCCCACCCTACCCGAGTGCTCCGTGCTCGGTATCAAAGTTCAACATCCCCCTGAAGCTGTCGACATACAGTAGGCTGCATCCTGGACTGGTACTTGCTTCCTGGGCAGGTTTCCCGCTTTTAAGGAAGTGGCAACCGCAGAGCGTCAAGTTAGGAGAACTGAGGAGATTTTATACATGAATATATTGAATTCCCGTACAATACCCATTATTTTCTGCTTGCTCTATGGAACTTACGATAAGCGATTGGCCTGAGAGACTGACCTTTTCACCCAGTCCATTGTCAGCATTAAGTAAGAAAATAACGAAATGTCTGGTAAAATCTGCAGACGAAGCTTTTGGGTAGCATACGTAGGTAGATGTAGCGTGCAAAGGAGCCCACAAAATGATATAAAAAGGGAGCACCCACAGATATCGACGGACTACCTCGCCGTCTGTATGTAGGTTAACAGGCAGTGCAGGTTTTCCCCAAGAGCTGGGAGCTCTTGTCTTCCTTTGCTTAAAATGTCTTGCTCTGCTTTGCTTGAAGTATCTTATTCTATTTTACCTATATGAAATGTCATGTTATGTTTAACCATTGTTCTCTTTACTTTTGCATTTAAAAGATTTTGTATTGTAATTGCAGGAATGCTTGCTCTAAGAGTAAACGTGAGTGTTCCTAGGTAACATTTTCCTTGGTGTAACTTGTTTCTCATGATGCATTTATAGATGTGTTTTCTCTCTCTCTCTGTCAGTGCATTAATTGAGATACAGAGAATATTATGACAGCTGTATGATTATCTGGATTCTGTATTTTGTACTTTATGTCTCTATTCTGCGGTTTCTTTGAAGTTGCATCTTCTCATTAAACTGCCATTGTATTCTGCCTCCAATTCCATGTCTCATATGTCTGCTTTCTTCATTTTTGGAGCAAGCGTTCCTAGGCACCCCGGCTCAAATTAAGGTGCCCCTTTTGTCCCTGACTCACTCTCCTGCTCAGTTCTGTGGTGGCTCCCGGGGATCTGGGGACCGCCCCTAGCTTCCTTGACCCGTAATAGATCTTCCCTCCAACAGCCTCTCTTGCAAGTCCTGTATTGTTGGTTTGTTGCCCCTGCCCCCCTTTCCACTGCCCTCAATAGTCTGTTGTGCTTCCACGGCACTTCCTGCCTGCTCAGTGTGGTTAAATTGTTGCCTTTGCACCCTCCTACCTGCCTTCAATTTTCAGAGTCCGTGCCCCTGGCCTCTGCCTCTCAACAGTATCCTAATGAACAACTAGATTGCTAACATTCTATATTTATTACAAAAGTGTGGAACGCCTGACATCATCTTGATGTAATCAAAACTGTAATACCTAGAGCATTTCCTTTAGAAATTACATATATGAGAGGGTCTTATTGGCATCAAAATTATGGTTAGTGCTCTAAAAGACTAAAATAAGGACATATTTTCTGAGTTTTCAAATAGCGACAAAGCACTTTTAAATTATTTGTTATCTTTATGTTTTTTTATCCAGTTGACCACTTGATTAAATGTTGCACTTAGGGGAGAGGATGTGGTGTTACTTCCAGAACTGCAGACTTTGCAACTGGGGAACCAGGTTGAAGTTTCTGCTTCAGCTCGACAATCTGTGATTCTGGTCAAATCACTTAGTCTCCCCATGTCTACAACCAAAATGAATTTGTTCTTGTGTGATGTAACCAATGCTCATGTAAAGCACTCCAATACCTGACAAGTCTGCACTATATAACACTGCAAAAACACAAAATAATAAGTGTTTTGCACACTTCTGTCATTGGGCTATATTTGGGCTACATCTGGGTGATTTTGGGCTACATTTGGGCTCTTTTGTCTCCGGTGGCCATCTTGGGAGATTTATTTGTTATGAAGTTTCCTAATTTCCTCATGTACTGCAGTCTCCTCAGTAGGAAATGCTTTCAGTTTTTTACTTTGATTCCATCATGAAGGTATTCAGATATGTCACACATTTGCCATAAATTCTGAATGTTAGCACTCTAGTTGCTCATTAGATCACTGTAGTAAAACTACTGCACCATGGAAGTCTGCTCCTGGTATTAAAAGTGCATGTTTCAGTCTGCATGTCAGAATTTTTTAATGAAATAGAAGAGGATTTGAGAAGTCACTCAAAATGTGCCCTCATTTTCTTTCTTCAGCATTAATCCTAATTTCTATGGCAAAATGAACCTCCTCATTGTGTTCCTTTTTAAATTAAATGTTTTAAGTGTTACCAGTTTATTCCAATCAAGATGGCTTCAGGTGTGCCTTACTTTTGTCATAATGAAGACAGTAAGCGCTCTAGTTGTTTTTAAGAACATTCTGGGACATTCTGTCATTGGGCTATACTTGGGCTACATCTGGGTGATATTTGGGCTACATTTGGGCTCTTTTGTCTCTGGTGGCCATCTTGGGAGACTTATTTGTTATGAAGTTTCCTAATTTCCTCATTTACTGCAGTCTCCTCAGTAGGAAATACTTTCAGTTTTTTACTTTGATTCCATCAAGAAGGCATTCAGATGTGTCACACATTTGCCATAAATTCAGAATGTTAGCACTCTTTTTGCTCATTAGATCACTGTAGTAAAGCTACTGCTCACCAGGGAAAACTGCTGCTGGTATTGAAAGTGCATGTTTCAGTCTGCATGTCAGAATTTTTTAATGAAATAGAAGAGGATTTGAGAAGTCACTCAAAATGTGCCCTAATTTTTCTTTCTGCAGCACTAATCATACTTTTTATGGAAAAATGAACCCCCTCATTTTGTTCCTTTTTAAATTAAATGTTTTAAGAGTTACCACTTTAATCCAAGCAAGATGGCTTAAGTTGTGCCATACGTTTATCATAAGTAGGACTGTTAGCGCTCTAGTAGTTCTTTGGAACACTCTGGGAAGCTGCAGTAGAACACAAAGGAATCAACTGACAGTCTCTGCCCTTGTTGGATGTACATGTTTTACTGAGAATGTCAGACTTCATTCTCACATGACTGAGAAAGATAATGTGAATTTACAGAAAATAAGCTCTCAGTTTAGCCTATAGATCACCTTCCAAACCTCTGTGGTAAAAGCATGAGAAAATATTTTTCTCTCAATCATGATATCCCAGCAGAAGGCTTTTTCACATGGTGAAATCACCTTAGAACATACCACAATTCCTAAAATGAGTATGGTACCATCAACAAATGATTTATAATGTAACTAAAGTCTTAAAACCTTCTATTAACTGCAATGCTTTTTAATGAGGTGCTATCATGTATATTGGTCCCAAGATGGCTGCCAACACTTCTTGGATGAAGTGCTGACAGCCAATCAGATCTCAGGATGAGATGTGTGGTTAGGCTCCGCCCACATATATATATGCTTTTAAATGCTATTTTCTCAGGAAATACTGAACAGATTTACACCAGACCTGCAAAAGGCACTTCCTTGACCTTATGGCTACCTCTCTGCCAAATTTCAAGTAATTCTGTTCAGCCGTTCGGGCTGTAGCTGTGTCTAAAGGTCCTATGGAAAAATGCATGGGGAAAACGCGTTTTGGGACCCCCCTTTTTTCTCGACCCCTGCTTGACGAATCCCCCCGAGACTTTCAGGGTAGGAGCGGAGCGTAGCGCCCCATCTATTTTGAAAATTTCGCGAGGATTCGTCGACCGGCGCCAAAGTTATTCCAAATAGAATGTTGCGGATTTCCTATGGAAACAGGGTCCTAACTATATCTACCTACTGGCGACCGCCAGTAGGTAATATATATATATATATATATATATATATATATATATACATACATATATATATATATATATATATATATATATATATATATATATATATATTCACTGAAAAAACCATAGGTTTCACACATGTTATAGTTAGCTGGACATTTTACTGATAAAAAACTAATGAAATTCCCCCGTTATAGTTACTGTAGGCAACTATAACTCACGCGACCGCAATCCTCTGCTGATGCTAATACTGTATTTAGACACTTATTTGCCCATATCTTCTTCCATTAAATTTTAGCTATACATATATTACAAATATTTTTTTTTCATAAAGACACATATGTCATCAGCAGAGGATTACGGTCGCGTGAGTTATAGTTGCCTACAGTAACTATAACGGGGGAATTTCATTGGTTTTTTATCAGTAAAATGTCCAGCTAACTATAACATGTGTGAAACCTATGGTTTTTTCAGTGAATTAGCAAGGTTTTTTAAATGCTATTTCCTAACTATAACGTGTGTGAAACCTATGGTTTTTTCAGTGAATTTGTACGGTTTTTTAAATGCTAAGTTACTTTACGCCATTTGTGGCGTGCGTGCCCACTTAACGCAGTTCGTTCCGTGCACGGTTTTTATCAACTTTAATAAGCCCTGTACATTTGGTGGCCTTCGGCCACCAAAAGCACAGGGGGTGAGGTCAATGTGGATAGTGTTTTTTTTATTTCGATTTTATAATTTCATGTTGCCAAAATTACGTTTTTTTTCTCTATTAATAAGCCCTGCACATTTGGTGGCCTGCGGCCACCAAAAGCACAGGGGGTGGGGTAAGTGTGGATAGTGTTTTTTTTATTTTTATTTTTTTACCGTAAGCGTACGGTAAGCTTACGGTAAGCGTACGGTAAGCGTACGGTAAGCGTACCCCGCGAAATTGCCGAAAAAAAAATAAAACCGTTTTTGCTCTTGGGGGATGTTTGGGGACTCCCTCAACATGACTATGTGGGAGGGAGTTGTCAAAACAGCCCCGTAACATGTTTTTGGCCATCATGTTTGATAAACAACACTCAGTGCGAGAGACAAAATGGCGGACGCCGCTTCCTGGTTTCGGCCGATTCGAATGTTTACTAAGATCTAAGAGCCAATCAGAATCGCGCTCGCGCACGCCACCGTAAGCTTACGGTAAGCGTACGGTAAGCGTACCGTAAGCGTACCGTAAGCGGGCTCAGATATATATATTGATTTAAAGGCTATTTTCTCAGAATCTACTGAACAGATTTACCCCAAACCTACAAAAGGCACTTCCTTGACCTAGGGACTACCTCTCTGCCAAATTTCTAGTAATTCTGTTCAGCCGTTCGGGCTGTAGCTCGTTCTAAAGGTCCTATGGAAAAATGCATGGGAAAAACGCGTTTTGGGACCCCCCTTTTATCTCAGCCCCCGCTTGACGAATCCCCCCGAGACTTTCAGGGTAGGAGCGGAGCGTAGCGCCCCACCTATTTTGAGAAATTCGCGAGGATTCGTCGACCGGCGCCAAAGTTATTCAAAATAGAATGTTGAGGTTTTCCTATGGAAACGTGGTCCTAACTATAACTACCTACTGGCGACCGCCAGTAGGTAATATATGTATATATATATATATATATTACCTACTGGCGGTGAATGTTTTGCCGATGTGCAACATTACGTCCATCATCTTGTGTGTTTTGCTGTTTGCCCTATGTGGGAAGGGTATGCCCAGACATGGGTCCCGTGCTCACTACGCCACTGGAGTCAAGCTATCCTGGCTGAAGAGGGGTGAAACCCCGAAACCGGTCCTAGGATGCTTGATTCCGGTCCAGGGAAGACATGGCTTGGCAGTTCGGGCTGGACTGTTCCCATGAGGCACAGGGTCAAGACTGATTTGCATATGGCCATGTCTGAACTGGGGTGGCGTGGTGAGCAAAATAACTTGGATTAAACCCAGATCTGTGACTGGGGGTGAATGTTTTGCCAATGCGCAACATTCCGTCCATCATCGTGTGTGTTTTGACCTGCACAGAATTTATATTCAGATTTATCAGGTCACGTGGATTATGCATGCTCACAGCGGGATGTTGGATACCATCTCTGTCTATGTAACCAGACACATCACAGATGCCATTGGAATCCAGGAGATCCGTAGGGATCTCCACATCCTTGGATGGAAATTAAGCGTTCTCTTTTATCAACTTATTTTCTCTGTTACAATTACATAGCTAAAAACATGTATATCCTACAGAATATTTTACATGTTAAATATTGAAAACTGTCGTTACTAGGTACGTGTAAATTTACATGAATCTTTCTCAATTTCCATAAACCGTTTAGACAAGCAGCTCTTTCGTACGAAATTTCTCCAAGTGGTAACTCATTTCTCTATTCGAGTGATACAGCAAGATCAATGTTTCTACTCCGAACTGCTTGATATGCCCATATTGCGGATATGCACAAATGCACATTGTTTTTTTGAATCACAACGAAAATGTGTGCAAAGTGTGCATTGTGTAGGATCTGTTCAGCAATATATATGTGCATTGAAAACCTAGCAACTGGGATTATATATCATGAATGTTTGCATTACACTTGCAATAAAGGATTTTAAACATGTTTTCATTATGTTTCACTTAAGAAAAAATATCTTCTGGCATGAAGGCGTGTTCTTGAGCAATTTATACTCCTATTGACACCTTTTGCATAACTTTCCTTACTTTACCTCATCTAGACAGCCAGTGAAGTAAATGGCCCTACATCGTAATGAATTTAGTAAAATAAAACAAGGGTTTTAAAATGACATCAACCCCATCGTTTTACAAACGTCAAAGTGGGGAGCTAACCTATGAAAGGACCAGCATTGAATCAAAAAATTGCATAATTATTCCATAATACAAATTTAGTAGGTGATCGCAATAATAAGTATAGACCAATGTCCCAAATGTTATACCAATGAAAAACGTGTTATAAAATGAAAAAATGCACACTATAGATAATTCTGAAAGACATACTTTGGTGTCAGAAAGGTATCTGAGACAGCCAATATCCAAATATCCAACTTCATTTTCAACAACTTAATAATTGTCGAAAAATTATGCTACTGGGTTCTTAGGAGTAAATATTGTAATCGTTGTGAAAGAGAAAACATGTTGTGAAACTTCTGCCTACATTTTTCCTCAATTGATTTTGCTTGGAGTGCCCAATCTGGTGTTTCTGGGCACATTTGTCTCAGAAGTGATTAAAACTAGGTCTGGACTAGTCCTATCGGGCACCAGGCATTTCCCCAGGCCCCTCACTCCAAAAATGTAAAGCCAGTGGTTTTAAAGCTTTCCGAGTAAGACCATGCTCGTTTTAAAACCATTTGCTTTTGCATTTACTTGCCTCCAGCGTTGCAGCAGAGCCAGGGGCAGCACTGCCCTCTGCCCTCAGGGCTCTCACCTGCCACAGGGAGAGTGGGGACGGAGAATGAGGGGGCTGCTGGTGGGCTCTAAGAGCCTAACCACGAGCTGCGCCACTAACATTTATTGGAATTTAACCAGCGTAACACAGTTCCCGTACATATATTATAAAGAGGCTGCAAAATTCATAATAGTTTCTTTCTGTTTGATGTTTTATACTGCAGGCAACCTGAACTGATGTACTTCAAGGTGCTCTCCTGTGATGATGAAGGAAAAGTAGTAACTGTGCCCTGGATTTGTGCTCCCAGAGAGACTGGGAGCCTGTGTCTGCAGTCTCTAACCCAAAATAGCTCGGGTTCAAGACATCTCAGTGCACATGTCGGTTTGGCCATCCTAAGATGGCTGGCCAAAACGACATGCAAACTGACAACAGTACGCACCACTCCTCCTGCAGCCTGTCACCGATTAGGCCCTCAGCCTGGGAAGGAAAAATAAAATGATAATAAACCCACTTAATTTCAGCTTTTTGAAAGTTTTGAGGCTGCTTGGGGGGGGGGGGGTCGATAATCCACTGGCACAGCAGAGGAGCCGCCGATGCCTCAGGGGTGGGGCAGTTAGTTTAGATCCTCAAGACCTCCATAGTCCCTTGAACGTGCTTCAGGGATATAAATGTCCTGAATTCACAACAACTGAAAAAAATAATTGGCATAAGAACACTTTTACAGCCCTCCAGGGGTACTCAGCATATTTCCAATCGGTTAAAAGATCACAACCCAGCACTGGGCAGCACTTCTTCTGTAGGCCTAGTGGGGGGAGATTTGCATAATGAGTCTTCATGAAGGTTCTGCTTGATTTTGGCTTGAGGTTCCCGGAGCATCATGAGCTGTGGCAGAGCAAGGCATATGGAACCAGCCAGATTCAAGCCTTTGGTAGGCCGCCCACCTCTACTGGCTGGTCATAAAGCAGCCTATCTTGGAAGGGTGTGACAAATCACACGCACACATCCCACCCCACACCCTCTAGGCAGGCTTGTTGGCTACTGAAAGCAAGGGTGCGGGGCCTTCTTAATTGCTTGCACCAAGAAGGATCCTAACTAGGGCGATTTACCTTCATTTCTATCATGCCTTCTAAGTACAGGAATTTTCCTTCAGAAGCCTGCAGGGCTGGTGGGTGCAGAAGAGGAGAAAGATACAGTAGGAGATAAGGAGAAGTTCTGCTCAAGGTAAGCTACCAATGCAGTGTTATCTGTTGGGCATTTACATAATGAGTGCATGTCAATGGTGCGGTCTCTTTGTGGGCAGTCTCGGTGCACTGGTTCTAACTTCAGGGTTGTCTGGAGTGCCTAGATGGAGTACGCCTGCAGCCTCAGAGGGTTTTCAGTAAATTATATCAGCTATGCATTTTTATTAATGATTGGTGGTTGTAGAGTTTAGGGACGGTGATGTTTTAATGCAGAAGCTAAAATGAAAACCTGATCCCCCATTCTTGGTCACAGTACTAAGACCATTTTCTCTACGTAGCTAAATATCTTTAGTCATTGTCATCCATTCTTGAATTAATTCACTCACCTACTCTTTATTCATCCAACTATTGATTCATTCATTGAGCTATGCAACCATGTCTCCAATCTCCATTCATTGGACAAGATTCTATAATAAAAACTGTTTTGTAAAACTCACCATTTTTGCTATTTTTTCAAACATTTCCTTGTGGGAGAACCATCCAAATGCCCCCCCCCCCTCCCCCTCCCCCCCCCCCCCCCATTAGTCAGGCTCGCTCACTACACAGAGTTTGGGGCCTGGTCTGACAACATTTTCCTGGGCTTTTTTTGAGTCTCAGTCCAGCCATGTGTGCAACTGAATGAAAACACGAATCACTATGAGAGCTTCTGTGCTACCTGGTACTATAAGGGGAAGATGGAAAAAGCAAGGTTGTTACAGTTTTGAAAAAAGGAGGTAGATGACTGGAAGACTAGAAGAAGGCTTCAGTCCTCCCACTATTGAAAGAGCCGGCGCTGGTTCTTATGATAGAGAATATATATTGACCTATATCATGATTACCATTGCCAGCAAACGTTATTGAGACACATCTCAATAAAATTCTGACAGGACACTTAGAGACAAATAAAATATTGAATGAGGCTTCAGTTCAGGACACAGTACTGACACTGCTCTGGTCGCAGTCTCAGAAGAGAGTAGGGCTACCATGGATAATGGTGGGAAGGCCGCAGTGGTCATTTTGGACCTCTCTGTGGCCTTCGATATGCTCAGCCTTTTAAAGCGGTTGGCCAATATTGGGATTTCCATATCAGCTTTTGATCTTCTCTCATCATTTTTAGAAGGTCGAGAACAAAAGGTGGCCATTGGAAGTTTGATCAGAAATCTTTTTCCCTGCCTTGTGGGGTCCCCCAGGGTCATCTCCCAGCCATATGCTGTTTAATATTTATGTGGCTCCGTTAGCAAAGTTTCCACTCATTCAGATTTGCCACAGCAGCCTACGCTGACAGCACTTAGATCGTTGTGTCAATCTCCAGTAATGTGGCGGAGGTTGCAGATGCGGTTTAATAGGTGCATGACACCCATTGTCGGCTGAATTAGTGGGAACTGCTTAAAGCTGAATTCTCAAAAAACTGAGGTCCTCCATTTTGGTGAAGGTGTTTCGTTCTGGAACCAGTCATGGTGGCCTCAGCCACTTGGTTTTGGGGTGGAGGTTTGTTTACACAACCTGCAATCTTTGGAATAGATTGCTCTTGCATCTTAAAAGTCAAGCCAGTTTTCTTTATTTTCGTAAGCAGTTGAAAACTTGGCTGTTTCACTTCGGTTATAATTCTCAATGTTTTTTATTTGCTACCAGGTGGTCTCAGATTATGCCAGCACCAAGACGCCCTTTGGCAATTGTGCACTTTAGAATTTTTTTATTCAAATCAAATAGCAATTATACAGCTAATTATACTGCTAAAATGCCACAGTGGGTGATTATGAATAGTTTAGGACTTAGGGCTGAAATTACGTGGCCAAAATCACTGATTCTGGCTAGTAATTCTTCCCCTGCACCACACAGTTCCAGGATTCTGGGCCTGGAATGAGGGCTAATGTTATGCCATTAAGGCATCCTGGAATATTGCCTCATAAAAAAAATTCTCTAGATGTGGGATTTCACACAGTTTAGTTGGAGAATTAGTTGGACTGAAGAACGATGCTTGGGTTGTCCAGCGTCACTTTTTCCACCATCTCTGTGGTCTGTGACGAACTTGCTACATTTTAATGACAATTACATGACACATAACTAGCAGCATTGAGAAGACTCGGTTCACACACCGGTGGTGAATGGTACCGAACTGTGGGGCATATGTATCAAACGATTTTGTATTCGCAAACGCTGCGGATCGCAAAAAACAGCGTTTGCGGATACAAAATCGCAAAATGAGATGTATGAGGCATTTCAGCATCGCATTCTTAAGGAATCGCTAATTTTGCGATTTCTTAATATTGCGTAAGCATTTAAGAAATCGCAAATTGCGATTCCTTAAATTCTATGTAACACGCACCCAAGTTGTGCGATTTCTCCTTAAGAAATCGCAAATTACCACCAACTTCAAGTGCTAATTTCAGGGGTGCATCAGGGTGTCATCATGACACCCTTGCACCTTTGAAATTATTCTCAATTTGCGATTAGCAAATTGCGATTCGCAATTTGAGAAAGACTTCCCATTCATTGCAATGGGCCTCCTGGCCCGTAGGAATGAATGGGAAGGTATTCCTTAATTGCGATTTCGCAATTTGCTAATCGCAATTAAGGAATTTTAAGAATTCGCAAAATTTGTGCGAATTTTTAGATACATCCCGTTTTGCAATTCTCAAATAGCGATTCTCAAAAAATCGCTATTTGAGAATCGCAAATGGAGATTTTGATACATGTGCCCCTGTGTCCTGAACATTTCAAAGTGATCCCATCATTTCAAGGACAGAACAATGTATTCTGTCATGAGCAGATTAATTAGCAAAATGAATTAAATTAGTGAGCAAATATATGGTTTCAGATCCCACGCATATGATCAAGAGCTAGTGTATGGGGTTAAGCTTCAGGTGATTATACAAACAGTGGTCTAGCTTGAGACATCCCCAATTGCAGCCACAAGTAGGTGCGAGGCAGCACGTGACTGCACAATGGACGCTTTAGCACTAAAAAGACTCTGACCCTATGTCAAGAGAAAGTGCGGCAGAACACTTACCACTGAAGAATGACAGGAAAGCTGAAACATTCTAGCTGCGCCACACCCAGTGAGGAGAACGTGTAACCCGGGAGAGGAAACCTCATAGGAACAAGATTAGAGAACTAAACATTTACAAACAATAAACAGTGAAAGCAGAAACCGCAAAGCTTGTACTGGAACAACAAACTACATCCTTCAGTAGAAAGAGGGTAAAAAAGACCAGTGGTAATTAAAGCTAAGCAAAGAGGACTTAACACATAAAGGAAAAAAACAATTATAATGAAAACTCACCTTGTACTAAAAATTGGAGATCTGTAGACAACATGAAGAATTGCTAGTGAAATCTCAAGTTGGAGGAAAGATTGGAGAACTTATTGTCAACCAATTTATAGTCTACTGTCTCAGCAAAAAGATGCAAGAAATGACATGGGCATCGAGAAATGCAGACCTCAAAGATGAAATATAGCCATAGTCAAATTTGTTGAGCGGGTCTGATTATGGGCGGACGAAGGTGGAAAAGATTAACAGATAAGGGTGAGAGGTCTCAGTTTCAGAGAAAATTGAGTGATGTGAATGTAGTTAAGGAAGTGGCACTTGCTTCCAGTGCACAATCAGTACAAGTGGGAGAAGAGAGGGTAGTGACCAAAAGTTGAGCAGGGTGATGAGGAGCATTGGTAATCAATATAACAGACATCGAAGTAATTGTCATGGCCCAGAGTAAAATAGTTGCTTTGTGATTAATGAGGAGTGCACAGGGTGTGTTGGTAGAAGGCACTTCACACTGGTTTGTGGGAAAGAGGATAATAAAGGGAGAGTGGATGTGCTCTCAGCAGGAGAAGGTGAAAAGAGTGTTGAGTGTCAGTATTTCTGGTGAAACAGTAGGTAGGAAAAGGAGGCTGAAAGCCATGTTTTGGTAAGATAGACTCGGGCTCGATGTACATCATCATTCACAGGGAAGTGTTTCAAAGAACGTAGACAAGGGGATGTTGGACCCTAAACATTTGGTCTGGAGAATACCAAGAAGACGACATAGATATTGTATTTATGGTCCAGTGTAGTCTTTAGTAAAACAGAAATCAAGGGAATAGTGTATGTGGCTGAGATTGGAACCACAATTGTGAGATGGGTGCACCAATATTTTCTCCCTTCATAATCAATCCTGGGTTCCAGATCAAGTCATAATAATAGAATACTCCATCTTGCAGGAGAATAAAAGGGATGCAAATGATGTGTTCATAAAATAACTAGGCCTTTTGAGTGGTTGTGTACACAAAATAGTATTAAAAGAAAGTGTAGCTCCGGTCAAGCACAGGTTGAGGTTGAAATGAGTACCCATAATTGTCATATATAAGGTGAAAGGAATGCTAATGAGATAGGCAAGGAGAGAATGAATAAAATCAGTGGGGGATGCTATAGGCTCAAGACTGGCTTACTTCAATGCAGTTTATATTGACATACCTAAGTTAGCAAAAAGAAAACTGCAGCTCACACCAAACTAAGCAGCTAGAACTGTTCTTAAATAAAAAATAAAAATCACACTCTTTATCATATGCTCTAACTTCTCCTTCATTGGGTGCTCCACAGATTCCTTTTATTCTCTCTATCATATTCATAAGTGCCCTGCTTGATCCCTCCCCTCAGCGCAATGATTTCTATTATACTGACATAAATATCAACTGCGTTCACGGCTTGCTGTCTGACACACTATGCCGAAATTTAAAGGTACAACCAGCGGTGGCAGAGGAACCTCAGTAGCTGCTGCAAGGAACTGGGATGCATTTCCAGTCACAGTAAGGTGTATTGCCTCTCTTTCAAATGACAGAAACGCTCTGAAAACATAGCTGTACCCTGTCATGTAAATGAATGAAGCGTATCTAATTTGTCCCTTTTTTAGCCATGAAGTAAATAGCACCAAGACCCATTTCATAAACATTAGCTCCTAACAAATACACTAAATAAATGAATAGTTGATTGCCTCCAGTGGTCATCCCTCAAAAGGCAGATGGAAGACTTAGATTCCATGCCGATCTTTGCAGTACAAATCAGAACATTGTGGTTGACCACTTTCCTCTCATAAATATTAATGAGTTAGTGTTGATGCTGAAAGTTTATAAATTTGTTTTGTAAAGGTTTCACCATTAGAACAAATTATATGTAGATTCAACGCATGTAGCAGCCATCATTACGATGGAGAAAGTCCTACAAAAGGAGGTGTGTGCCATTCGGTCCTGATTCAGCTGTGTACCCCAACATCTGATGGTAAGTTCCGACTGGACTGTCTCCCATAGGAACAGGACCAACATTGATTTGCATATGGCTGAGTCTAATCTGAGGTAGCATGGATTCAAAACAACGATGGATTGGATTGCTACCCTGAGCGATTGCCCATGGTTAAACATATTTCAAGCATTCCTTCCATCACCTTTTGTGTATTTGATGTACAGCCCTAATTGGACAAGGGTATGCACAGACGTGGGTCCCTTGCTCACTGTGCCACTGGAATCAAGCTGCACCCA
The DNA here is from genome assembly GCF_964204655.1 of Triturus cristatus. NCBI lineage: Eukaryota > Metazoa > Chordata > Amphibia > Caudata > Salamandridae > Triturus > Triturus cristatus. The sequence goes on from NC_140579.1 coordinate 1,302,953,776, forward strand.
ACTGAAGAGCTCCAACTAAAGTGAAACCGGTCTTGGGTTGAATGTTTTTGGGTTTAGAGAAGAGACCTTGCATGGCCATTTGGGGCTGCACTGTTCCTATTCCAGTGGGACCAAGACTGAATTGCATATGGCTGAGTCTAATCTGAGGTGGCATGGTTGGCAAAATGAATGAATAAATGAAATAATTTTATAGAGCGCGCATTACCCGAAGGGGGCTTAGCGCTGAGCAGATCAAGGCCGAAAAAGGTGCTGCGGGATGGGGGGAAAAACCTGGGTGATTCAGTTAATTAAAGTGGAAAGAGCCAGGTCTTTAGCTGCTTTCTGAATAGCTGCAGTGTCGGTTGTGAACGGAGAGCAAGGGGAAGGGAGTTCCATAGCTTTTCCCCCTAATAAGCCAGCTTTCTGCCACCCCAGTTTACTCTTTTAATTTTTGGGACCATGACCATAAACGCAGAACTAGATCTAAAATTTCTGCTAGGCATGTACCATGAGAACCGAACTTGGAAATAAGACGGGCCTGTGTTGTGAAGAGCCTTGTGCTTAAGGCACAACGCCTTAAAAAAGATCCTCTTTTCCACTGGCAACCAGTGAAAACCATGCAATAGATGAGAAACTGGTGTAAAATTGGGAATTTTCTGAAGTCTTCTTGCTAGAGAATTCTGTAGAGACTGCGATTTGTTCATCAGGTATTTGGAGGTGCCAAGGTAAAGAGCATTACAGTAATCCATTTTGGATGCGATGAGGGCCATCATTACCGTCTTCTGTATGTCAAACTGAATGTACAGGAGGATTTTTTGGAGAACCCACAACATGAAAAAGCCACCTGAAGTTACTGCATTAATTTGAACAATGGGTTGAAATGGTATCTCGAGTGATTGCCAGTGGTTAGACATACTGCAAGCATTTCTTCTATCACCTTTTGTGTGTTTGATGTACTGCCCTATGTGGACATGGCTATGCCCGATGTGGTTCCCATGTTCACCATACCACTAGAACCAAGCTGCACCAGACTGATGAACCCCAATTAGGGCAAAACCGATCCTGGGTTGCTTGTGCTCCGGTTCAGAGAGGACCTGGCCTGGCCGTCTGGGCTTGACTGTTCCTACCAGAGCAGGACCAAGACTAATTTGCATATGGCTGATTCTAATTTGAGGTTGCATGGTGGGCAAAAGAACAATGGTCTGGAATGCTACCCTGAGCGATTGCTGGTGGGTATTCATTATATAAGTATTTCTCTGATCACCTTTTGTGTGTCTGATGTACCGGCCTACGTGGCCAAGGGTGTGTCTAGACGTAGTTCCCTTGCTCACTGTGTCACTGGAACCAAGCGGCACCAGTACTTACTTTGTAAATAAATAAGTGCCAGGGTCCTTGTCAGGAGGCCACTGCAGCGTGCACCATCAATTGCCCGAAGGCAGCGCTGCCAATGTCAGTACCATTACATCTAACCTTCACACTCACACAAGTGTGGCAATTCAGACTTTAAATATACGTTAAAACAACTAATGCATGCTGTTGGACTTGGCCCTTCTGGCAGGTTCACCCCTAAACTTTTTGCTTTTACTGGTGACCTGGTGGTAGTGATTTTTGGTTTCTGCGCACTTTACCGCTGTGTCCCAGGGTAAAGTGCATGCGTGTAGTGAGGTTGGCCTGCCCTCCCATAGGAATGCATGGGGGAATGTATGTGTCCTGGTAGTTCCTGATGCGTGGGGAGTGCAGGTACGAGTTTGGTATGTGCGGACTCGTGTGATGAAATGCTGCGCGATGATGTGTGCGGTGTCCATGTAGCTAGTATGGAAGTGCCACTTCTAGACGCTGGCATAAATGTGCAGTGACTTCCTGTCGCGTGATTGGCTGGCTGAGGTCATGTGATGGGCTAGGGAATCCCCAGAGTCAGGATGAGTCACCCAGTGGTGAATAGGGAGATCAGCAGCCAGATGGGTGGGAGGAGTACACCAAGGGCCTGAATAGGGCTGGGCTTTCCCCACACAATGCTGGCTCTGCCTCCTGTGGTGCGACTGATGACCCTGGCCTGCTCTCTGAATAGGGAGAGGGGCTGAGCAAAACAAAGTGCTCAGGAACCAGTTGTAACTGGTTCACCCCTTCCCTGCACCTTGAGACAAAGGTGAACCTGTGTATAAAATGGGGCTGTGACCCCAAGTAAAATGTTCTCTTCCAGGATCCTATCTGAGGGGGGCTGCTGCTGCTGGAGGCCAGGAGGAACCGCCACTTGGGACTGCCTTCCTGCCTGGAGGGCCCAGTGAGCTGGCCCCTGGCCCAGCCTTGCCCCCTGCCTACCTTCCTAAACTTTGCCAGGACTCTGTTGCTGGACCTTGCTCAAAGCGCCTGGGGAGCGCTATACTAATTTGCTGAGAAGCGCCTGCATCTGTGGCCAGCAGCGCGGCGCTACGATAACCTAGGAGGGAACCCCGACGTAGGGATTCCCCCGCTTTGCCCTGGATTCATAGCGGGTGCCCACCCCGCATTGTTGTGCTCGTTGGCGGGTGCCCACCCCGCTTATTGGTTTGCATCTCACGGCGGGTGTCCACCCCGCCGTATATTTCTCATAACGAGGGAGCCTAACCCTCTTACGGCCGGAGAAACCCAGGAAGTCAGGCAGCCTTTGTTGGGACGTGGGCAGGGCTTAACCAGGAAGCGGACGGGAGCCTACCCCGCGCTCCTGGGATCATCGACGGAGAAGAAGCGCCGCATCCGAAGACCCCGGCGGGAGCTCACCCCACACGGGGACGTGCTGCAGCAGAGGCCAGGAGCCTACCCCGCCTGCCTGTGGCCCGGACACGCAGGAGGAAAACAGCGCGACGCACGCAGGGCTCCGGGTGGTCCGAGAGCCCTGTATGCTGAGGAGACCGCGCGGAGACAACCGGGAGCCCCAGGTAAGCGGGACTCCACGTGGTTGTGGTCTCTGCCCCCCTGTCCTCCACAGCAGCGCCGCCGTTGCGGGTCGCTCCGACGGGGGCAACATTGAAGAGAGCGCCCCTTCACCCCCGGAGGGGCCTGAGTATCTTAGAGCGCTAGTGGCGCTCCAACGGTTTGGGGCACATTACTTTCGAGCCTAGAGGGCTCCATCGTGCGGGGGCATTGGTTGCTTAAGAGCGCTAGTGCGCTCCAACAAAGAGGCAGCATTTCACTGTGCTGAGTCCAGAGGGACTCCAACTACGGGGGCATTATTCTCTCGAGTCCCTGAGCAGGACTCAAACGTTTTGGGGGACATTATTCTCTCGAGTCCCTGAGCAGGACTCCAACGTTTTGGGGGACATCATTCTTCTCGAGCCCACGAGGCTCCAAGGGGGCATATTAGTTTCAGAGCCCAGAGAGGCTCCAACGTATGCCATATTCGATTTACAGGCACAGTGGTGCCCACGCTCATTTTCCCAGCTGCCCAGCACTTAGTGGGCAGCTGCAACGTTTAGGCTGTGCCCTTTACGCTCTGGCTTGCGCCGCCTGCGCAGTCTAGCCCTGACTTTGCTGGATATTGGGCATTTCTGCGCCCGTGAGAGGCCAGTTGGCCTGGGGACCGTTTTCCTGGGTTGTGCCCTCCCCTAGGGTACCTGGTGATTTTTATATATGTACTTTTGCGCCCGCGCAATGCCTTTATGCTATGTTTCTTTCTAGCTGTGCCTATGCGTAGGAGAGGGTTTTTCCTGGTATAGGTTATGCTGATGTGCTCAGTGGTTCCTACCTTGCCCTGACTCTGCTGGACAGGGCGTCCTAGCCCCAACAAGGCCAGTTGGCCTATGGACAGTCACAAGTGGTGACTTATATGAGTTGGGCGCAATTGTGTTTTCCTGCACCTCTGAATGTGTTTTTATGCGTCATGTGCCTTGTGTTTACACCTCTGAATGTGTTGTGATGCATCATGTGTAATGTGCTTATACCCCTACAGGTATTGTGAAACTTAGGTGGTTGTTTTTCTCCTAGTACAGGTGGTGCTAGTGAGGTCCTGGTTTCCTGCGCAATATTCTCCTAAGGTGGTTAGGGTTGCGTAGGTGGTACTTACCTGTTACCAGTGGTTACTGGTTGTGCGCTACATTTTCTAATTAGTGCTACAGTGATTATATGTGCTATGTTCTAAAAGTGATATTTCTACAACGTGCTAGTTCTAAAAGTGCTGATTCCTGACAGTGGTCCAGGTGGCCCTGTCTTGTACATATCCCCTGTAAATTCTGCCCGTGCCTGTTGGCACATTGTAAAGTGTGTGTTTTTATCTAATGTGTTTTGGTATAATACAAAGGCTATTTTTATATAATACCTTGTGTGGAGTTTCCTTTGTGGTGGGCCTTGGGTGTTGTTGCTGGGTGCGCGCGCAAACGCTTTACACATTGCCTCCGGGATAAGCCTGACTGCTCGTGCCAAGCTACCAAGGGGGTGAGCAGGGGTTATCTTTGGCGTGTAACTCCCCAGCCCTGACTAGAGCGGTGGTTTCTGCCTGGCTTTGGCGCAAGCCCTAGCCAACCAGAAATGCCATTTCTAACACATGCCACCCATGCTATTCTCTTACCTCTGGTTCACAGTTATTAGTGATTTTAATGTATATTTAATTATTACACAACTGTTGTTGTGTTCTTCACAAAATTATACAAACAGCGCCACCATGTGGCAGGCTGCTTTAAGAGCTGCGATTGACAATAAAGTGCCAGTGGCTCAAATTAAGCACTGACTGCTGCACCCAACTGAAGAGCCCCCATCTAGGGCGAAACTTACCTAGGCCTGCTTGTATTCCGATTCAGAGAGAACCTGGCTTGGCAGTTTGGGCTGGACTGTTCCTATTGGAGCAGGAGCAAGGCTGATTTGCATATTTCTGAGTCTATTCGGAGGTGGCATGGGAGGCATAAGAGCGATGGTTTGGAATGCTACCCCGAATCAGTCGTTAAATAAATTGCAAGCATTCCCCCATCAACTTTTGTGTGTTTGATGCAACAGCATAAGAATGTATAATTGTGAGTGAGCTGTGTACGGCAAGTGTTGATGTGGTCTGCGTATATTGGCACACCATTTTTTAGCCATTTCTTCTTTTTATGTAGTGAGGCATGTGTCCATTATTTGCAAAATGTGTTTTTCTTTGGCATATTAAATACTTTCCCATGTATATACTCCCCATATTGAACGCCCTTACCTCGTAATAACTATATAAAGGAAGATTTTGAAAAAAGCACCAATGGCAATGTACTAAACCATTTTTAGGAGTTAATACCTTTTTACCAACTCTCTTCCATATAGCAATACCTATCCATATGTATCAATGGATTAGGACTGAAATAGTAGTCATAAACCATAGGAACCCCAAAGATGTTGTGTTAATTCATTCACAAAAGGGAAGTATTTATAAAAGAAGTTTACCTTCTTGAAATACCATTGCAGGCATGGTGGTCTGCTGGCCCCATTAGGCCACCATCCCTGTGATGTCATCCAATCATAGTGATTCAAAATTTGTGACCTACTTCATTGATATTCATGAGGTAGTTTGGATTCCGAGCCACAACAATTCGGTTTTTTAAATTACATAGATAGTTCTTAAAAATCTTTACTAGTCGAAAAAATACTGTTCACAGTTTGGGATCAATACTTTGCGACCAGATAGGTACACACCTGGCCCTAGATGAAGCCCAAAGTCTGTTATATGCATTTCTTTCATATTTAAATTAAAAGGATTTCTAGGTCTGAATTTGTATCTGATGTTTGGAAAAATTATCATATTTACACTTAATCCCGCAAGTCCCAGCAAGGCCCCAGTGAAGACCCACAGGAGGAATTAGTTCACCCTCTTCCCTGAGTGGTTCTTAGGGGTACCTTTTGCCGAACCGTGCAAGCATTAAAAAGTGGAGCTTGCACTCTCCTATGTAGCTACCAGTATGGCTCCTGCCTGACACATGAGGCTACTGGCTAGATGCCCATGATATGTGGTAGAGGCAGGCCTCATTGAAGATTGACAAAAAATCTGGCTCTGACATTCAATTCCTTTCTCAAGTCAGTAACCAACCTCATGGTGGTTTTCTATAGCACACCTCTGGAGATATTATTGTTTGCTGTTTAGTCAAGAACATCTGGAAAAGTGTGTTTTATTTTGGAAATTAAAGGCCAATTCCACTTTTGCTCCAGGGGAATAGCAACGTCACTTTCCAGTGACTGGTGTTTCCAATGCACAGCTATGACACACTTTAGTAAAAAATACACACACAGTGGATGTTACAGGTGTCCTCCATATTTTTGGGCAGTTTCCCTTCACTCGCACTCCCATATCACCAAACCGTATAGGCAGTATCCTTCATCTCAATACAACCATTCACTTATACATCAGCATTAATTGGCAATAGTTTTCTGCACATTGTGAAATGTGCATGAGCCCAATGCTGTGTGAGGACTGAAAGACTAGTCTGTGTGTGTGAAAGGCAGGCACAGGCTCCAAGTCTCTATGAGTCATAAACTGCAATTAATTAGGAAGTGAGGGGGAGAGCACTAGAATATCTCCATAATATAAACAAACACATCAAGCTACTTAAGAGCAACGCAGATTGTAGAGCATTACACTTGAGGGACATGACTGAAAAACAGTGCACCTTTCTGGCTGGACAATGTGAAATGTTTGTAGTGGTGAGACCAAGTCCGCAGTACAGTTGTAGTGCTCTTCCAGAAGCAAGCTCTAAGCTTGTGTGAGGAAAGCAGGCACCCCTGGAACAACCTTTGATCATCGTGGTGTCATGTCTTAATTCTTAGCAGGCAGGAGACGAAGAAAGCATCACCTCCGACGCAAAGTCAACACCTCTCCTGCCTGCTGCATGCACAGTCCTTTTATGAGGCCCTATGGCAACTGCGAGGGTTAATAAAATAATGCTATAAGAAACAAGGGTCCCCAAGAACTGAATATCAGTAACTAATAATTTGGGAACATAATAATAATACCCAAAAATCATACAATGAATTCTTATTAAAATTAGTTTATTCGTATTGGAAAGTAAAAATTATTTCTAGGAGTGTGCACCCCTACAGTGTGCACCTGAAAAGGTAATAAACAAACAAACATGCAAAAAGGTTATTTGTCCACAGTAAATACGTCACATCAAAAAGTCACTTTTCTTTTCAAAACCAACACTCTTGTACCCAAGAAATAATCTTACATAGCGGGTCAGAGTGATATAGTCAATAACATTTCGATCCACCATACATATGAGACCATCATCAGGACAATACAATGTTTGCCTGGAAGCATAATTCGGAATAAGAATGAGTCAATGCAAAATAGAACCTAGCATTAATATGGACCATGAAAACAAGCATATCTACATGAAGGGGGACAATGCCTGATGCCCAACCGTCTGTTTCAAGAAGCTGAGTCTCCTAAGGGGTAAATACAGCGAGGTAATTAGGGGTGGCAGGAACCGTGAGGAATCTCAAATAATGTATCCAGAACCCGAGTCGAGCAGCAGTAAAGCAGAGCCAGTTCTACTGGGATTAACTTTAATCGTGGCAGCAGGGTGAGTTGGAGGACTGGGGTGTGCCCGGTAAATTGCTTTAGTAGCAACCATGGCGGTACAACGGTGGGGTAGAAACAGTCTCCAAGTGTGGTGTGGTCTGCCGGAGTCAACCTGGGATTGAAACATCATCAACTATATCACTCTGACCTGACTATGTAAAATTGTTTCTTGTGTACAAGAGTGTTTTGACAAGAGAAGTGACTTTTTGATGTGATGTATTTTCTGTGATCACAAAACCTTTTTGCCTGTTTGTTTGTTTGTTACCTGTTTAGGTGTGCCCTGTGTTTTTTACTTTCCCATGCAAATAAAGTAATTTTTATAAGAATTCATTGTATGATTCCTGGGCATTATTGTTATATTCCCAGACTATTAATTACTAATTTTCAGCTCATAGGGACCCTGGTTCCTTATAGCTTTTACTACCCTTGCTCCTTATGTATCCTTGGGTTCACCCTTATTTGTTTAAAATATTGAAATAGGCAGCATATTGTAAATATTGCAGGGTTGTTTGGGTTTTTCATAAAAGTGACGAATTTGCAATGTTTTAGTGAATTACTCAATGCTGGAGGGTCTCTGATGAATATAATTAAAAGGTACTTCTTAAGAGGTTAATAATTTACATAACATCATATTTTAATGAGTTCATGGTAGGGATTAATTGTCAAAAGGTCATTTAGGCTTTTTTTTTTTTTTAAATGATTACCAAGATTGGAGAGGTAATCAAACGTGTGTGGGCCCCTTGCGAAGAACATGGAAAGACCCCTTTTTCACATCCTTAGACACATTTCTTGCAAAGGTGATAGGTTGTTGAGGGAGGCCCCTCAAGACCGGCACCCCAGTAAACCACAGCATAGCAGGAGATGCGGGCCCTGAGTTATGCCTCTACAACATTAGCAGACACCTCCTGTACGAAAAAGCAGTTGTCAAATAAAAAGTAGCAGAGAATCAAGTGAATCTATGAAATAGAAGAAACCTTTAGGACAGGTGTATGATCTAAGTGGGGAGAAAACCTACTTCAGGTAATAATAAAAATCCTTGTCACAGTGAACCACAAAAGTCCATTATTAAACCTGTGCTTAACCCTCTTGTAGGCAAGCTTAAGTGCAATGTGTAAAATATTTATGCAGAACCCAAACAGTAATGAAATAAAAACACAACACAAGAAAAATCCCAAAGCAATTGAAAAAATAGAGAATAATTGAATACATTAAAGGACATCAAATTGACAAAAATCCAATAGGAAGAACAGGGTTAATGAATTTTAAAAATGTAAGGTTCAAAATGGAGCCAAAAAGCATTAACTGCTAACTGCAGTCATCTGGTTGAGATTAACTGGGACACGGGTAAGGTTTAAGGCCGACTTGACAAGGGTAAGTTTTAAGGCCAAACACGATGGAGTGCAGGTGAGATACAGAGACCAGGTTCATATGGAAGAAAGGGACGGTGCACCAGGATAAAGTCAGGTTACTTCGTATGTATTCCAAAATATACTCTTTAATGTTTTTTCAATTTAAAATCTTGGACATCAGCCAACGCGTTTCGTTCCTAATGGAACTTCATCAGGGCGAATATGTCTTTATGTGTCCGAGAATAAAGTAGTCGCTTGAATAGGACAAAAACTTATTGTAAAAGGCCAGGGTTCTGGAACTTTAGGATCAATAATCAATTCTTCAGTATTCCACGGTCAGTAAATTTGTATTAAGTATAAGACCCAAGTCCTAATCCTTAAGAATATCGAAGATTGCGGTCCAAGTACCAGAGCTCTATTCCGACGTTTGAGATTAACTGGGACACGGGTAAGGTTTAAGGCCGATTGGACAAGGGTAAGTTTTAAGGCCAAACACGATGGAGTGCAGGTGAGATACAGAGACCAGGTTCATCCCTGTGAAAAGTTTTACCTTCGAAATTAGTCTCTGAAATGAAAGTCAGAAATTCTCAGAGGGGCAAAACAGCAGGTTGTGGCCGAAGGGCAAGGTGTCAATGAAGCCTTTGTCTTTTGTCGGAAATGCAACGAGTGGGAGAACATCCAGAGTATGTTCCTCGCTGGCCAGATACTTTTTGCACCTTCGTCCAGTGAAGATGTCCACGTAGGAGTTAGTAATTTTTATGCAGCTTGGATTCTTCCAGTGGGGCAAGGCTGCAGGCTGTAGACAAAGAGGGCTCCAAGAGGCAGAACACCTTCTCCGGGAGGTCCCGGTGAATCGGATTTGCTGCTGCAAAGAAGAGCGTAGCGGCAACCTGAATTTTTGGCCCAGCAGCAATGCACATTCGCCAGATTAGCTTGGCAGGTCCAAGCCCCATGTCGGTTCACAGAACAAAATGTTCGGGAAATGTTTCTACATCCTAGGCGTCAGGAAACCTCAGGAGGAGAACACTTTGACTGCAGCCAAGGGTCCAGGACATTGGGGATGGAATTTGGGGGGTCAAGACACACTCGAGCAGGGCCAGCTGGGATTGTAGGAAAAAGCCTCTTGGAGCTTACTGTGTTCTTTTAGCCCAAACAGGAGGTCAGCCTTATGACCCTTGAGTCCACGTCTTTGTCCTAGGTACATGAGGGAAAGCAGGTCCAGTCTTCAAGGTCACAGAAAACAGGCTGAGTCAACATCTGTTCTTCCACAGGTCCAGTAGTGATCTGAGGAAGGTTCTGGGGGTGCCTCATATATGCCCAGTGCCAGCCTGTGGGTGGGGGAAACATCTGGCCACTGCCTAAGCAATGGGATAAGAGTTCCCAGGGGTGACCCCAAGCACTTTTGCAGCACTCCCTGGGTGTTTTATTACAAACTATCCCATGGTGCCATTCTTTAGCAGAAATCAACATGGCAAAACAGTTCCCTGAGGCCACTCAGGGATGTGACTATGGTAATGGGCAAACCCTCAATCAATCAATGAACTCTGATTTGTAGAGTGCTTCTAATCACCCGCAAGGTGTGAGAAGGTGGCCTGGCGTATGCTGGTCACTAGTTATAGTGGCCACCTTGCACCAGTCCAATTCGACTCTTATGGTAGATAGGTTTAAGACAACCTTTTAAAGAAAGCTATCCTAGTGGTAGCTGTGGAGAGCAGCCTTCAGGCTAAGTCTCAGAGGAATGTAAAGCAGCTTTTTTTACCTTCTAATCTCTTGAATTACCAAATGAAAGGGCACCACACAGGTAGATATATCAAATATATATGTATTTATTTCTAGACACACTCCACTAATCTCTTTATGAGATTAGAAGCCAGGTACACATTCAAATATCAACGTTTCACAATAAGTTAAGCACAAATATAGCTGGGGCCCTAGGGGCGTACCAGACCATATACTAAAAAAATGGGTTAGGAAAGTCGACTTGCAAAATGACAAGGCCTAGGGCCTGTAGAATCGCTTGGGCTTCAAGACTGCAGTGTTAGCAGGTAAGTAACAGGCCCATGGGAGACGCGTGCAGTGTGTGAACACAGACGCGGGTTCCCTATTGATTACAATGGAGCAAGTCGCGGTTTGATATTTTAAGTTTTAGGGTACTTCCAGGAAGTCTACAAGCAAGCCACTTACAAGGTAAGTAATTTGAGGGCCAACACACACTAGGGCACCGGCGTGCACGAGTTACCTCACCCAGGGAAGCCGGGTGCATAGGTGTCTTTTGGTGTCGGGTCGCGTCGCGTCGCTGTTTTCTATGGAGACCAAAGAAGACTTGCTGCTTGCGTCGACTGAAGAAGTGTCCGGTCTAATTCAAGGCTGGATTCTGGATGTAGAAGACCTGAAAATTGAAGGGACAGTGTTCACAGTCACTTGCCAGTGACCCGGGGCCAGGAAGATGGATGCCCACGGATGTCGGGTGATTCCAGGTCGTCGATGGTGGTTTGACTCTTCGCTCATGAGGTCCAGGAGGGATCGAAGATGACCAGCAGCTGGTTTCAGAGTGTCTCTCAAAATCTGCAGCTGATGGCGGTGTCGGCAACTGGATTGGAGCCAACAAGCCTTGGCAAAAGCAAGTCTTGTGTAGAGTGAAGAACGTCGATGGTGCAAATCAGCAAGGTCTGAGGGACTCACCCAGTGAAGGTAAGTGAGGGCAGGCCTGGAGCAACTAGAGGAGCCCTTTGAGTTGAGAAGAAAGTCTTCGGAGGACCAGCTAGCCAACAGGCAAGGGATCGCAAAGACGCCTCTTGAGGAAATGCTTCACAGGAGCCCACGGTCACTCGGGACACGGTAGGCCTCTGATTTTTGCTGCAAAACTTGCTGGAGGCTTGGGCAACAAATGGACTAAAGCACAAGTTCATTGAACGTCGTGAAGGGGTTGCACTTGACAATAGTGCACAGTTCCCAGGTATTGCAGTTTCTCATCACTCGTGGGGTCTAGACACCACAGCTTCACTGGAGACTCAAAATGGCCAATGAGAGGTCAGAAAATCTGCTTCTGGGGTCACAGGGACTTTGGACTCCGGCGGGAGCGGGAAAGTTTTCAACCATTGTTTCATGTTTTGGTGCCTGCCAAGCAGGGAAGTCACTCCTTGACTCCAAGGGAGATCCTTCTGTGTTCCAAAGGTAGTGGAACGTCGAAGGGCCAGGATTCTTCTTGTAAAGCATCGTCCAGGGTTATCTAACTTGCAATGGCAAGGTGTACCTATCTTATAGTGAAAGAAAGGGAGGGACTAGCTCTATGACCACTCCTCTAGGAGGGTCAGGGGGGTGGATGGTTACACCCACTCCCCTTTGTCCAGTTTCCCGCCAGAGCAGGGGCTGGTAGCCCCTGAACCGGTTTGAGCTGGCATATGCACAGAGGAGCCTACTGCTCCCCCAGTGCAGGACTTCAAAGCACTCTAAGAGTGCATCCACCCAGCTCCAATACACTAAATCCTGTCTGGAAGGTGGTGACAGGATGCCTTTTGTTGGGCCTCCTCCACTTTGAGTTTCAGTCAGCAGCAGGAGGGCAGCCCAGTGCTGGTGGCATCCATTTTGTGATGCCAGGGCTCATTCAGATTTCTGTTGTTTTACTACAGTGGGTACATGACATCCCCTCTAGAAGGGTGGGATCATACTCCCACATCATGGACTGATGTGGGGGTATGATTCCAAGATGTTTGACACCAAACATGACATGTTTTGATGCAGTCATTCCAAAGTTAGCATTAACCGGGAGGTTTAATGCACTTAAGAGTATATGGTTTAACCGGATCCACAAACAGCCACAGGGAATAGACCCTGCCAGCTGCAGAGGGGCCCTGCTCAGGCTGAGGAACCCCCTCACATTGTAAACCAAGCACCCTGCCCTCAGGATTGATAGGGCCTGCCATAGGGGTGACTGATAGGTTTATATGTGTGTGTATGGTGAGATATAGGAACCTATACCTCAGTAAGGAGTGCTAACACTAGCTCACCCAGGCTGCAGCAGCAGGCCTGAGGTGTCAGATTTAGTCTGCTTCCCAGGGGTGGCATAATACATGCTTCAGCCCCTGGTAGGCCTGTAAAGTACCCATGCCCTTGGTACCTAAGGTACCATATACTAGGGGCTCATAAGGCACCACAGTAACCAATCACTAGTCCATCTAATATGCACTCCAAGTCGTTTAGAGAGAACAGAGAGACTGGGGCCCTGATTAGCAGGGACCCAGCCTGACTATAGCCAGAAACCAGTGTATACATCAGAAAAAAGTGGGGGCAACATAAGTGCAGATTCTACTCTCCTACACAACCCCCCCACACGCAGGGACATTAAACTAACCTTGACCAGTTGAGTCTTCATGTTCTAAGTGGAAATACCTTGAGAGTCCATCTGCATTGGCATGTTGGGTCCCAGGCCTATGTTCCACTGTATAGTCCATCCCCTGTAGGGAAATGGACCACCTGAGCAGTTTAGGATTTTCACCTTTCATCTGTTTGAGCCATAGGAGGGGCCTGTGGTCAGTCTGAACTATGAAGTGAGTGCCAAACAAGTATGGGCTCAGCTTCTTCAGGGCCCACACCACAGCAAAGGCCTCCCTCACTATAGCTGACCAACGTTACTCTCTAGGGGTCAGCCTTCTGCTTATGAAAGCTACTGGCTGGTCTTGACCTTCATCATTTAGTTGAGACAGTACAGCTCCAACAACCAGCTCTGAAGCATCTCTTTGGACAATGAACTTCTTTTGGTAGTCTGGACTCTGCAAGATGGGGGCAGTACACATTGCCTGCTTGAGGTCATCAAATGCCTTTTGACAGCTAGCTGTCCACTGAACCTTCTTTGGCATTTTCTTAGAGGTAAGATCATTTAAGGGGGTCACTATAGATCCATATCCCTTAACAAACCTCCTATAGTACCCAGTCAGGCCTAAAAAGGCTCTAACCTGTGTCTGGGTTGTTGGAGCTACCCAGTCCATTATGGTCTGGATCTTGCTCTGCAAGGGTTGAACCTGACCTCCCCCCACAAGGTGGCCCAGGCACACAACCTGACTCTGCCCTATCTGGCACTTAGTGGCCTTGATAGTGAGGCCTGCTTTCTGCAGGGCCTCCAAAACATTTCTGAGGTGGACCAGGTGATCCTGCCAGGTGGAACTAAAGACAGCAATATCATCTAGATAAGCTGCGCAATAAGTTTCCATACCAGTCAGAACTTTATTCACCAACCTCTGAAAAGTGGCAGGTGCATTTTTCAAACCAAAGGGCATGACCACAAAGTGATAGTGCACACCAGGGGTTGAAAATGCAGTTTTGGCCTTGGCATCATCAGCTAACTTGATTTGCCAGTAGCCAGCTGTTAGGTCAAATGTGCTCAGATATTTGGCTGAGGCCAAAGTATCAATGAGCTCATCTGCCCTTGGAATTGGGTAGGCGTCAGTCCTGGTGACTGCATTGAGGCCTCTGTAGTCTACACAAAACCTCATCTCTTTCTTACCACCCTGGGTGTGAGGTTTTGGCACTAGGACTACTGGACTAGCCCAAGGGCTATCTGAAGGCTCAATAACTCCTAATTCCAACATTTTCTGGACTTCAGTCCTGATACAGTCCCTGACATGGTCAGGTTGCCTGTAGATTTTACTCTTTACAGGCAGACTGTCTCCAGTGTCAACCTCATGGGTGCACCAGGAAGTCTGACTTGGGGTCAGGCTAAACATATGTCTGAACTGTTGCAGAACTTGTCTTCATTCAGTTTGTTGATGCTCAGTGAGGCTGCTTGCCAAAGCAACACCATCAACTGACCCATCATCAGGGTTCTGTGAGAGTCGGTCAGGGAGAGGGTCACTCCTCCTCCTGGTCCTCATCAGTTGCCATGAGCAAGCCCATGTCAGCCCTGTCCACATATGGCTTTAATCTGTTGACATGGAGCACCCTAAGGGGGCTCCGGGGAGTTCGAAGATCCACCAAGTAGGTGACTTCTCCCTTTTTCTCAACAATTGTATGGGGGCCACTCCATTTGTCCTGGAGGGCTGCTGGGGCCGCAAGCTCCAACACCCACACTTTCTGGCCTGGCTGGTAAACAGTCAGGACAGCCTTTTGGTCATGCCAAGAGTTTTGTAATTCTTGGCTAGCCTCAGGGTTTTTTGTTGCCTTCTTCATGTACTCTGCCATCCTGGAGCGGAGACCAAGTACCTAGTCCATCACATCCTGTTTGGGAGGTTTGAGAGGTAACTCCCAGCCCTCCTTCACCAAACATAATGGGCCTCTGACAGGGTGCCCAAACAGAAGTTCAAAAGGGCTGTAGCCAACCCCCTTCTGTGGGACCTCCCTGTATGCAAACAGAAGGCAGGGGAGTAAAAGGTCCCATTTTCGCCTACGCTTTTCTGGGAGGCCTTTAATCATTCCCTTTAGGGTTTTGTTGAATCTCTCAACAAGCCCATTGCATTGTGGGTGATAGGGAGTAGTGAGTTTGTAGTTGCCACCACACTCCTTCCACATTGCTTTCAGATATCCTGACATAAAGTTTGTACCTCTGTCAGATATAACCTCCTTAGGGAAACCCACTCTGGAGAAAACTCCAATGAGGGCTCTTGCCACCAAAGGGGCTGTTGTGGTCCTGAGGGGAATAGCTTCTGGGTACCTGGTGGCATGATCCACTACCACCAGGATAAACCTGTGCCCAGATGCTGTTGGAGGGTCAAGGGGACCAACAATGTCAATCCCTACCCTTTCAAAGGGAACCCCCACCACAGGTAGTAGTATCAGGGGGGCATTTGTTGTGCCACCTGACTTGCCACTGGCTTGGCAAGTGACACAGGAGCGACAAAACTCCTTGGTGTCCTCTGACATGTGTGGCCAGTGAAAATGAGGGACAAGCCTGTCCCAGGTCTTGTTTTGGCCCAAGTGTCCTGCCAATGGGATGTCATGTGCTAGGGTCAAGCGGTACCCCTAAACTTCTGAGGTATTACCAACCTCCTGGTGGCTCCAGGGGTAGGATCTCTAGCCTCAGAATATAGGAGTCCTTCATCCCAATAAACCTTATGGGACCCACAAGCACTCCCAGCAGCCTCTGCAGCAGCCTGCTGTCTGAGGGGTTCAAGAGAGGGGCAGCACTGTTGCTCCTTACTCAGATCTTCCCTGGAAGGTCCCCCTGCCCCCAAGAACTCAACCTGATCAGGCTCAAGTCCCTCTGGGGCAGTTTCTTCTTCAGGATCTGCTTCTCCTCCCTCAGGAGGTGATTCTGAGGTCTGAGACAGAGGGGAAAGCACAGCCTTAACCCTACTGCTCCTCCTCTTGGGTAGCATCTGGTCCATAGTTTCAGGATCCAGAGCTGGTTCAGTTGTATGCATCTTGGCCTGTGACCTGGTCACAGCAAATACCTCTGCAGGTATGCCCAACATCTCAGCATGAGTCCATAACTCTACTTCAGACCAGGCTGAAGTCTCCAGATCATTGCCCAACAAACATTCGACAGGGAGGTCTGCACTGACTACTACCTTTTTGAGGCCAGTTACCCCTCCCCAGGAGAAATTCACAACTGCCAGGCTATGGTTGGTCCTGACATTGCTTGCATTGGTTACCTGGTACATTTCACCCAGAATGATCTGTGCAGGGTCCACTAGATCCTCTGCCACCATGGTGACACTAGCACCTGTGTCTCTGAATGCCAAAGCCTGTTTGCCATTTATGATAGGCTGCTGTTTGTACTTGCCCAGATTACTGGGGCTCACTAGGAAGGACATATCAAGGTCTCCCTCACAAACTAGCATTGCCTGTGTTGGTACTCTGACTAGGCCAGAGTCCACATCAGAACCCAGGGTCAACCCTACTACACCCTTATTCTGATTACCACCTCCACCAGTACTTGTACTAGGGGGAACAGTTGCCTTAGGGGCTTGAGTGGTGGTGGTTTGGTCTTTGGACTTGGTACAATCAGAAGTCTAGTGCCCTTTCTGTTTACAGAATTTTCACCAGGGCTTCTTTTGGCCTTTTCCCTTTGTAGACTGTGAATCCCCACCAGATGCAGATTTTTGGGGCCCTTGTGAAGACTTCTGGTGTTTTGCCTTATCCCCACCTTTCTCAGAGCCTTTAGGATCATGCTTCTTGGTGTCACCCCCTTGGTTCTGGGTTTTCTGCCTCACCCTGGTTCTGACCCATTTGTCTGCCTTCTTTCCCAATTCTTGGGGAGACGTCAAATCAGAGTCCACCAGGTACTGATGCAACAACTGGTTTTGGCAATTATTAAGGATCTGTTCTCTCATGATAAGATTATACAATCCCTTAAAATCAGTAACTCTACTACCAACCAGCCAACCTTCTAGAGCCTTGGTTGCACAATCAACAAAGTCAGTCCAGTCCTGAGTCTGTGCTTTCTGGGTGTCTCTGAACTTCAACCTGTACTGTTCAGTGGTTAAGCCAAACCCATCTATTAATGCACTCTTCAGGGATTCATAATCATCAGCATCCTCTTCTCTAACAGTGAGGAGCTTGTCTCTCCCTTTATCAAAAAATGAGACCCACAAGATTGCTGCCCACTGTTTCTGGGGGACCTGTTGAACTTTACAGGCCCTCTCCATAGCAGTTATCCATTTGTGGATATCATCCCCACTCTGCTAGGGAGGAACAGCCTTGGACAGGTTCCTATGGTCTGGAATGTAATCTCTACCTCTAGGGACACTGTTGCTGCCGCCAGGGGTATCTAACCCCTCTTTTCTAGAAGCTCTCTGGAGCTCAAAGGCTTCTCTATCTAAGGCCAATTGCTTGGTTCTGAGGGCAAGCCTAGCTTCCTCATACTGGAGCATCTTGTACATTCTTTCAGAGGAGGTCTCTCTATGGAAGTATGAGTTCCTCTGCTGGACAGATTCTCTGCCAGAGTGATATGAGTGGTTAGATTCCCTTGAAGGGGACCTAGGCCTCTCTTCACTTCTCCAAGCTTCTTAAGGAGAATTCCCCTGTCCATTGCAGACCCTTGTGGGTCTGGCCCTTCAATCACAGACTCCAGGTCATCTTGATTTTCATCATCAGACCCAGAGACTATGGCTGACCCTCCCCCTGATCCAGATCCACCAGCTCCTAGAGCCAGTCTGAGATCATCTGCAGTAAGCAAATTTATCAGGTGTTGTGTGGAGGGACTCTGTCCTTGCTTCAGGTGTCTTGCAACACACATGGCCTTCAAGTCAAAGTAGGTCATGTCCTTGTACTGAGGCTGGGTGGACCCACTGGCTCCATCCCTTGAGGAAATTCTAGTGTTGTGCAGTGTTGTACTACCTACACTAGTTTGTGGCCTACTGATCCTAGCTTGAGCTGTAGCAAGGGTGTGCTATCCCTTCACAAACAGCTCTAAGTTCAGTAGAACTTATTGATACTAAGCTTGACTTTATACGTACCTTGAGTACCTTAAGTGGTTTTCAGTTAGTAATTCAAATAGAGATTTTCTGGCCTGGCATATGCTGGTCACTAGTTATAGTGGCCACCTTGCACCAGTCCAATTCAACTCTTATGGTAGATAGGTTTAAGACAACCTTTTAAGAAAGCTATCCTAGTGGCAGCTGTGGAGAGCAGCCTTCAGGCTAAGTCTCAGAGGAATGTAAAGCAGCTTGTTTTACCTTATAATCTCTTGAATTACCAAATGAAAGGGCACTACACAGGTAGATATATCAAATATATATGTATTTATTTCTAAACACACTCTACTAATCTCTTTATGATATTAGAAGCCAGGAACACATTCAAATATCAACGTTTCACAATAAGTTAAGCACAAATATGACTGGGGCCCTAGGGGCGTACCAGACCATATACTAAAAAAATGGGTTAGGAAAGTCGACTTGCAAAATGACAAGGCCTAGGGCCTGTAGAATCGCTTGGGCTTCAAGACTGCTGTGTGAGCAGGTAAGTAACAGGCCCACGGGAGATGCGTGCAGTGTGTGAACACAGACGCAGGTTCCCCTATTGATTACAATGGAGCAAGTCGCGGTTTGATTTTAAAGTTTTAGGGTACTTCGAGGAAGTCTACAAGCAAGCCACTTACAAGGTAAGTAATTCGAGGGCCAACACACACTAGGGTACCTGAGTGCTCGAGTTACCTGACCCAGGGAAGCCGGGTGCATAGGTGTCTTTTGGTGTCGGGTCGCGTCGCTGTTTTCTATGGAGACCAAAGAAGACTTGCTGCTTGCGTCGACTGAAGAAGTGTCCGGTCGAATCCAAGGCTGGATTCTGGATGTAGAAGACCTGAAAATTGAAGGGACAGTGTTCACAGTCACTTGCCAGTGACCCGGGCCAGGAAGATGGATGCCCACAGTTGTCGGGTGATTCCAGGTCGTCGATGGTGGTTTGACTCTTTGCTCACGAGGTCCAGGAGGGATCCAAGAAGACCAGCAGCTGGATTCAGAGTGTCCCATGATGTCTGCAGGTGATGGCAGTGTCGACAACCGGATTGGAGCCAACAAGCCTTGGCAAAAGCAAGTCTTGTGTAGAGTGAAGAAAGTCGATGGTGCAAACCAGCAAGGTCTGAGGGACTCACCTTGCAATGGTAAATGAGGGCAGGTCTGGAGCAACCAGAGGAGCCCTTTGAGTTGAGAAGAAAGTCTTCGGGGTACCCGCTAGTCAATGGGCAAGGGATCGCAAGGATGCCTCTTGAGGAAATGCTTCACAGGAGCCCACGGTCACTCAGGATATGGTAGGCCTCTGATTTTTGCTGCAAAATCTGCTGAAGGCTTGGGCCACAATTGGTCCAAAGCACAAGTTCGTTGAACGTCGTGAAAGGGTTGCACTTGACAATAATGCACGGTTCCCAGGTATTGCAGTTCCTCGTCACTCGTGGAGTCCACACGCCACAGCTTCGCTGTGGACTCAAAATGGCCAACGAGATGTCAGGAAATCTGCTTCTGGGGTCTCAGGGACTTCGGACTCCGGCGGGAGTGGGAAAGTTTGCAACCATTGTTTCAAGTTTTGGTGCCTGCCAAGCAGGGGAGTCACTCCTTGACTCCAAGGGAGATTCTTCTGTCTTCCAAAGGTAGTGGAACGTCGAAGGGCCAGGATTGTTCTTGTAAAGCGTCGTCCAGGGTTATCTAACTTGCAATGGCAAGGTGTACCTATCTTATAGTGAAAGAAAGGGAGGGACTAGCTCTATGACCACTCCTCTAGGAGGGTCAGGGAGGTGGATGGTTACACCCACTCCCCTTTGTCCAGTTTCGCACCAGAGCAGGGGCTGGTAGCCCCTGAACCGGTTTGAGCTGGCATATGCACAGAGGAGCCTACTGCTCCCCCAGTACAGGACTTTAAAGCACTCTAAGAGTGCACCCACCCAGCTCCAATACACTAAATCCTGTCTGGAAGGTGGTGACAGGATGCCTTTTGTTGGGCCTCCTCCACTGTGAGTTTCAGTCAGCAGCAGGAGGGAAGCCCAGTGTCTGTGCTGGTGGCATCCATTTTGTGATGCCAGGGCTCTTTCAGATTTCTGTCGTTTTACTACAGTGAGTACATGTCATCCCCTCTAGAAGGGTGGGATCATACTCCCACATCATGGACTGATGTGGGGTATGATTCCAAGATGTTTGACACCAAACACGACATGTTTTGATGCACTCATTCCAAAGTTAGCATTAACCGGGATGTTATAATGCACTTAAGAGTATATGGTTTAACCGCATCCACAAACAGCCACAGGGAATTGACCCTGCCAGCTGCAGAGGGGCCCTGCTCAGGCAGAGGCACCCCCTCACATTGTAAACCAAGCAACCTGCCCTCAGGATTGATAGGGCCTGCCATAGGGGTAACTGATAGGTTTATATGTGTGTGTATGGTGAGATATAGGAACCTATACCTCAGTGAGGAGTGCTAACACTACCTCACCCAGGCTGCAGTAGCAGACCTGAGGTGTCTGATTTAGTCTGCTTCCCAGGGGTGGCATAATACATGCTTCAGCCCCTGGTAGGCCTGTAAAGTACCTATGCCCTTGGTACCTAAGGTACCATATACTAGGGGCTCATAAGGCACCACAGTAACCAATCACTAGTGCATCTAATATGCACTCCAAGTCGTTTAGAGAGAGCAGAGAGACTGGGGCCCTGATTAGCAGGGACCCAGCCTGACTATAGCCAGAAACCAGTGTATACATCAGAAAAAAAGTGGGGGCAACATAAGTGCAGATCCTACTCTCCTACACAAGAGTTTTGAGGCACTAGGTTCTCAATCAATCAATCCATCAATCAATCAGTCATTTGTAAAGCGCACTACATACCCGCGAGGGTCTCAAGGCGCTGGGGGGGGGGGCTGCTACTGATCGAACAGCCAGGTCTTGAGTGTTGTCCTGAAGGTCAGCAGGTCTTGGGTCTGTTGTAGGCTCAGTGGGAGGGTGTTCCATGTTTTGGCGGCGAGGTGGGAGTAGGATCTCCCACCGGTGGTAGTTCTTCGGATGCGCGGGAGGGTGGCTAGTGAGAGGTCGGCGGAGCGTAGCTGGCGGTTGGGGATGTTGAAGGAGAGACGTCTGTTGAGGTAGGCAGGGACGGTCTTGTGGAGTGCCTTGTGTGCATGGATGAGGAGCTTGAAGGATATCCTCTTGTTGACGGGGAGCCAGTGCAGGTTTCTGAGGTGGGGGGTGATGTGGCTGTGGCGTGGTACGTCGAGGATCAGTCGTGCCGAGGCGTTTTGGATGCGTTGCAGTCATTTGATGAACTTGTTCGGGGCTCCTGCGTAGAGGTCGTTTCCGTAGTCGAGTCTGCTGCTGACGAGGGCCTGGGTGACTGTCTTTCTTGTATCTGTTGGGATCCATTTGTAGATCTTGCGGAGCATGCGGAGGGTGTTGAAGCAGGAGGAATAGACGGCGTTGACTTGCTTGGTCATTGAGAGCGTTGAGTCTAGGATGATTTCCAGGTTGCGTGCGTGGTCTGTGGGTGTCGGGGCTGTCTCCAGTGCCATCGGCCACCAGGAGTCATCCCAGGCTGAAGGGTTGGGGCCGAGGATGAGGACCTCCATCTTGTCCGAGTTCTGCTTCAGGCGGCTGATCTACATCCAGTCAGCGACGGCCTTCATTCCTTCGTGGAGGTTGGCTTTGGCGGTGATGGGGTCCTTGGTGAGGGAGAGGATCAGTTGAGTGTCATCGGCGTAAGAGATTATGTTGAGGTCGTGCTGTCGGGCGACATGTGCAAGCGGGGTCATGTAGATGTTGAACAGTGTGGGGCTGAGGGAGGATCCCTGGGGTACGCCGCAGATGATCTCGGAGGCTTTGGATCGGAATGGGGGGAGGCGGACGCTCTGGGTTACGCCTGAGAGGAAGGATGTGGTCCATTCCAGAGCCTTGTCTCGGATCCCTGTGGCGTGGAGGCGTGTGCGTAGTGTGCGGTGGCTGACGGTGTCGAAGGTGGCAGAGGTCTAGGAGGATGAGTGCTGCGGTCTCACTATTGTCCAGCAGGGTCCTGATGTCGTCGGTGGCGGCGATGAGGGCGGTCTCGGTGCTGTGGTTGCTGCGGAACCCTGACTGGGAGGGGTCCAGGATTCTGTTTTCCTCGAGGTATCGGGTTAGCTGTCTGTTGACGATCTTCTCGATGACCTTGGCCGGGAACAGGAGCAGAGAGATGGGCCGGAAGTTCTTGAGGTCTCTTGGGTCTGCCTTGGGTTTTTTGAGTAGAGCGTTTATCTCGGCGTGTTTCCAGCTCTCTGGGAAGGTCGCGGTCTCGAGAGAGAGGTTGATGACATTGCGCAGGTGGGGTGCGATGGAGCTGCTTGCTTTGTTGAAGACGTGGTGCGGGAATGGGTCTGACGGAGAGCCGGAGTGGATTGTTCTCATGGTCTTGATGGTGTCATCGATGCTCACGCTGGCCCAGGCTAGCAGGGGGTCATAGTCGATGATGTGAGGAGAGTCTGTTGTGTTGCTGTCTGTTGGGGCTGTCTGGGTGTTGAAGCTGTCGTGGATGTCTGCTATCTTGCAGTGGAAGAAAGTGGAGAGGGAGTCGCACAGGGCTTGCGACGGCGGGATGTCGTTGGTGTTGGAGCTGGGGTTGGGGAGTTCCTTCACGATGTTGAAGAGCTCCTTGCTGTCATGTGCGTTGTTGTCGAGGCGGTCTTTGAAGGAGGTCCTCTTGGCAGCCTTGATGAGGTGGGGGTGGTTGCGGATGGCGTCCTTGTGTGCTGCGTGGCGGTCCGGGGTCTGTTCACTGTGCCGTTTCTTCTCTAGCTTCCGCAAGCTTGCTTGGAGGCTAGGAGTTCTAGGGTGAACCAGCTGGCCCTCTTGCTGGTATCTCTGTAGGGGGGTTTCTTCAGCGGGGCAAGGGTGTTGGCGCAGTCCTTGATCCAGCGTCTGAGGCTGTGGGCAGCGTCGTCGGTGTTGGAGGGTACGGTGGGTGGGCTGAGAGCGAGGTTTGCATGAAGTTGATCTTCGGTGATTTTGCTCCAGCAGCGGCGGGGGATCTGTTGGGTGCGGTGGTGTGTGGTGGGTTTCTGGAAGGTGAAGTGGATGCAGCAGTGGTCTGTCCAGAGGAGTTCGGTGGTGTGGTTAAAGGAGACGTGCGGGCTTGAGGAGAAGACGGGGTCGAGTGTGTGGCCGGCGGAGTGGGTGGGCGTAGTGACGAGTTACTTCAGTCCGAGGTTGGCGAGGTTATCGATCAGGGTTGTTGTGTTGCTGTCGTCGTTGTTCTCAAAGTGAAAGTTCAGGTCTCCGAGGAGGATGTAGTCGGTGGAGATCAGAGCGTGCGTGCTGATGAAGTCGGCGATGGAGTCGCTGAACTGGGGGCGAGGTCCGGTGGGTCGGTAGACGAGGGTGCCTCTGAGGGTGGAGTTGGGGTCTGTGTGGATCTGGAAGTGCATGTGTTCGGCGGTGCTGAGAGTGTCGTCGGTGCTAGTCGAGACCCTGATGCTGTTCTTGTGGACGATGGCGATTTCTCCTCCGACTCCGTTGGTGCGGTCTCTGCGGGTGATCTTGTAGCCGTCTGGGATGGCTATGGCGATGTCGGGTGCAGAGGAGTCGTTCATCCACGTCTCTGTCAGGAAGGCGACGTCCGGGGATGTTGTGTCGAGCAGGTCCCAGAGCTTGACGGCGTGTTTGTGTGCGGAGCGGGTGTTCAGAAGTATGCATCAGAGATGGTTGAGGTCTTTTTTGGCGGGTGGTTCTTCGGCTCTGAGGCTGGTGTAGATGCAGTTCCGGCAGGTAAAGGGACCATGTGTGCGTTTCGGGGTGGCCTTGAAGCAGGTGTGGGTCCATCTGCAGTTGAGAGCATGCAGAGTGCTGGCATCGTAGTGGCTGCGTTCCTTGTGGCGCGTGTGGCGACCTGGCGCTCTGGCACTGGGCGCAGTCCAGGCGCGGATGGGCGCAGACGGGCTTGCCTTAGGTGCGCCTTCGGCGCGCCAGCAGCGCGCCCGCTGTGCACCTGCGCAGGTCCGGCATATATGGGGAGGTGGGAGGGAGGAGCAGCTGGGTGGTGGGAGCAGCGAATGGGCAGTCAGGGGGGCGGGGCCACAGGGGACGACAAAGGGCTCAGAAGGCAAAAAGGCACAAAATTAGGGGACAACGAGTGTTTACAGAAGTCAAAGAAGGTTACAGAAATACGGGGGCAGTGAAAGGAACAGAAGGCAAAATGGGCACAACGGGCACAGGGTTACCGGGGCAACAGAAAGCAAAACGGTCAGAGAGACACGGGGGCGGCAAGGGGAACAGAGGGAAAACCGGGCAGAGAGACACGGGGACAGCGAGGGGAACAGAGGGAAAAAACGGGCACAGAGCAAGTACAGGCAGCGGGGGAGGACAGAGAACAGCATGTTCTGGCTTGGATCAGTCAAAGAGCCAGGTCTTGAGTGCCCTTCTGAATTCCGGGAGAGAGGATGACGTTCGAAGGAGCATGGTGAGGTCGTTCCAGCACTTGGCGACGAGGTAAGAGAAGGATCATCCTCCACTGTAGCTTTGGTGGATGCAGGAAGCGTGAGCGAGGGAGGCAGAATTCAGGTGTCTGGAGGGTTGGTGGAAGTTCAGGATCCCTCCCTTGTGGTCACTCCATACAAGTGAAGGCAGGGCCAGCTGCTACTGCATGGGCACTGACTTTATACTCGGTGAATGCACACCACAGAACAGCTGGCACCAATGGCCATTGTAAGATTGAGGCTTGAAATACACCAGATTAAAGAAGAATGGAATTGCTGAAGCATATCCAGCCGTGGTGGGATAATCTACTGTAACCTTTGTTCCGTATCAAATTGTTTTTTAAGATGCAAAATCAGGCCTCCTATTGCTTGTCACCCGGACTGAATATACTGAATATACCAAATTAGGGACAGCACAGGAAAGCAAAGCATTGGCAAAGCCAATATGTCTGTCATTGGCCTCCAACCGTTTACCTTTGGCAGTGCGTGTTCTGTTTGTCTTGGTTCCGGCAAAACCTTACTGTTGGGGAAGCTGTCGGGCCCTTGTCAGTCAAATAAAGCATTGCCTAGAAACAAATATATATTTTTGGCCTCAAAAACACTCATTGCCTTAATAGTCTTTGGCACTATTTTGCAAGTGGATGTTTTCCTTGTGCTCACAGTGAAGATAGCCAATGGTTGAAGTGGGTTGACCCACTGCTCCATGCTGTGGTGAGCAGAAGACTCATGTGAATGATCTAGTAATGGACCAGTGGATAAGAGCACTTGCTAAAAGCCCCTACTAGTACGTACAGTCTACATATAATGTTACGCTAGACCTAAACAGGACTATTTATAAAAATACTTTATTTAACCACAAGATAGTAAAATTGTAAAAGAATTGTAAACAAAAGGGCAATGCTTTCGAAAACAATGATAACGGTATTACTACAAAGCGTTTAATTCGGTAATATTGCCATTTCTGAGCGTTGTAAATGAAGATGTTTTTACTCAGTTCGATAATGCCTCTAAACAGCACCAAGAATACTGACGAATTGTTCGTGAAAGTGGATCATACTAATTAATGTTCTTAAAATGTAGACTCTTGCTTAACTATCTCAATTTATGAAAATATATTACATATGCTTAGGGCTATGTAAGTAAGGATACATTATTTTTCCGCTTCACATTTAAAGTTAAGAACTTCTGAATATGAGCCTCAGGTAAAGATAAAAAGGAGCTTATTTACAAGCCCCTTGCGCCACCGTGAGTCACTTTTAATGTGGGAAAAAGTGAAGTACTGATGGCGCAAGAGGCTTGTAAATAAGCCCCATATTTCTTTTCATTAGGCAGGCAGTGCGCCTGATTCATAAAAAGTTTTCTTGGTGAGCAAATTCGGAAATGTCCAGGAGCATCTCAGTTACACCAGCAGTATCAGGCAAAGGTTTGCATTCGACCAAAATTTCCTGGAGCTTCAGGATGAAATCATTGTCAAATGTAAATACTTGAAGGGACGACGTGACGTGATGATGGAAACTGACATTGACAATCGGCATGACTATGGTTTCTATGCTTCTGGCAAACGGATTTTTTTGTCACAAAAAGATCTTTGCTCCATAATATAAATACATCTCTCCGATATCCATTGCAAACAAATGTCACTTATATTTTGCTTGCAAATAATTTTACGTTACATATTGATTAAAGAGATCCGAACCCAAAACCCTTTTTTTAAAAAACGGAGCAATTGTTTGAATGTTTATAATTTCTGCAGTCAACTTAAAAAGAAATGCTTAAATTACTTATGGTAAATCTTCATTGTCACAGTACTTATCTGGCGGGATGGGATATCTAAGAATGACTGACTACTTGATAGTACAGAAAAGGTCGCTTTAATGAAACAGGTGCACAAACCTCAAAAAAACAACCTTGGCTCTGTGCCTTTCATACTAAAACAGTTTTACCCCAGTACACAGTTTAATAACTATCCAAAAATCCGCTCGGGCTCCCCTAAGCCAACACTTCCCACAAACCCAAGCAAGGTTCAATTACCACTCTCCTCGCTAAAACGCTCTGCATCCAAACCTCGTGCATACAACACTGTTGCCATCCCTTTCCATTCATAAACTCCTGCTTCCCAAGCTTCAACTGGGTATCAACATGGCCTACGTTTCTATGCATTAATGTCTAAAGTTGCGTACCAAACCGGCGCCAGTAAAACCCTACGTTTTTCACCCACTCCCCCTGTTGGATTTACATCCCCACCGGCAGATGTAACATTTCAGCTAAAACATTCCTGACCTGCATCAGCTACATTTAAGGCCAAAGATGGACAGATGCACCCATCAGGATGAAAGAATTCCACCATCTCATTCCGGATATCAGAATGTTCCCCCAAAAACATGCCTTCCAATTTGCAACATTTCCTGAACTCTCCGTTGCCTTTCTGCTGAACTCCGTCAGTCGGCCAAGGTTTTGTATCACCCCTTCAAACCTGTTTTAGTATCAATTCCATGAAAACTTCGGTTGTGCCAGCCCACATCCCATTTATCTGCAATACCTCCTTTTCTGATATCAGCGTGCCTCACTGCCCACTTCACGAAGGAGTGGCCACAGATCCACACCTCTACATGCCTCTGCCAGGGCCCGCAACACAACCTAGCAGAAAAGAATCACGATTAAAGCACTTCGTGAAATTTCAACCCAATCACAAATAGCATAACATTTAGACCTAACCGGTCCAAAGCTTGATCTCCTGCAGTTGAGCCGCTGCGCAGGCACCATAACCCAGAATCATCAGTGCTTTTTGTAATACCCCAAATACCTGCAGTGCAGAGAAGCGCACCCCATCCTTATGACGAAAAACCGCACCATGGCCCTCTCCCTGCCTTGTCAATGTGATCCACCAATCCCGAGGATAAACCTGCGCATTTATATACTTTCTCATGGTGATGCAGTTGCCCCTGACCGATTGGTCAGTTTTTGACTCTGTAATCCACACCTCTACGGCTCCAGCCAGATCCCCTCCTGTACTTTAGTGCCGACCATTTCCGTAACCCTGAATGAACCAAAGAACAACCTCACCTTAATCACAGAAATACGTACAGCCTTCCAAACATCCCTGCAAACCGCAACAGGTCAATCACTTGCTTCAAAATGTCCAGAGTAATAGTACTCTGCACTCGCACCCTTGTGCCCCTCTCCCTCGCCCAACCCTCCAGAATACACTTACCCATCTCCCCGCCGACGATTCATAACCACAAAACAGTTTCTCTGAGAAAGCCACCTCTCCCAACTTACCAGCTATGGTAACTGCTGACAAATGTTTTCCAATCAAAGACAAAATGAAATGCACCATGTCATTGCAACAAGCTCGGCCTCCGTCTGTGCCACCACGTCATAGAGCCCCTGACTGCATAAACTCCTCCTAAGCCAGCACATACGTCTTACAAGTACAGTCCGACAAAGACCCGAGGATACGCTGCATCACGCGCTCTCTCACACAGCCCACAAGTGATGTGGCATCGCCGTCTTCTTGTCGGCCCATGGTACAAGTCCACGGAACCTCGTCCACTAAAAACGAGAAAGAGCATCAGCAATCTCACTGCTGATTCCAGGTGAATGTCATTCTTTGTATATGACATCTGTTTTCAAACACCCCTAAAAAAAACATGCAGCAACCGTCTTATTGCCAAATTCTTGTCACAGCAGGCACACTACAACCACTAATGGGAAAAATTCAAAAAATGCGATACTCTGACCCCTTTTTTCCACACTTCTGGCCATTCGTCCACACACCACCGGCCTTGCCAAAAAATGCCAAACCCATGGCCGCCTGTTGAATTCACAAAGAAAGGTTCTCCAGAAATGCAAATCCTCCTTTACCCCTACTTTGAGGCACACCCTTTGGTGTGGGAGGGATGTACCCACTAGAGCCCATCTCAGTCTCCTGCAGAAGGTCCTCCCTGCTCTCACTGTCCTACAAGCAAAATTCAAGTGCCCAAACAGGACCTGTATGTCCTTCACCTGTACCTTTGATTATCCCAACATCATGTCCAGCAGTTCATTAAAACGGTGCTTCTTATCCTTGGGTAATCTAATTTCCTTTTTTAGAGAATCAAATTCAATGCCCAAAACTGGAAGCACCCGTACCGGTCCTACTGTCTTCCCCGGTGCCAAAGGTACACCAACATCCACCATCAACTCCTGAAACGAGCTCAAATTGTCCTGGCAATCCCTGTACTGCAGAACTCCCACCATCAAGATAGTAGGTCATGACCTCCTTCCCTGCACTGTATGTAAAAATCTTCTGCAAGAAAGTACTGAAACAACAAGCAGGACACAGAACAACCCATAGGCAAAACCTTGCAACAAAAAATTGCCCGCCAAACTGTTTCCCCAACTATTCATAATCCTCAGGGTAAACAGGAAACAACTGAAAAGGTGACTTCACGTTGCATTTGGCCATCAATGCCCCCTGTTCCGCTGCATTAACCAGTTGAACTGCTGTATCTACTAATGCATAATGTACCGTGCTACACTCCTCTGAAATAAAATCATTACAGATAAACCCTCCAGCCAGGAAAAATGGTGAATCAAATGAAACTCGCCCTTCTTGGGGACTTTGTCAATCAGTGACACTCTCAAACTTTCCAGAGGCCAATGTGTTAAAGGGCCTTCCATCCTGCACCTCCTTCATCAACTTGCTCTACACCAGCTCCTCATGCCCCTTTACAGACCATAAGTTATCCGCCTATTGCCTCACCCTGAGACCCCGTAGCACAAACGGAAACCAAACAGAAAACCAGGTAACAACAAATCCTTCTCCTGATCGGAGCCCAGCAAACCGAGTCAATAGCTCAACCAATCCACTTTAACCCCTTCGATGCTGCGCAGATTCCGCCGCTGTGCTGACGGAATCTTGCGCGGGTGTGGTCATGACGGAATGGTTCCGTCATGAGCACAGCTCAACCGTGGGTCATGACGGAACCATTCCGTCATGAGCACCGAAGGGGTTAACTGACATATGTGCCTTTTCCCATGGGATTCTGCCCACTCCTGCCCCTCCTACCATCCCCGCCCGGACCACTGACTGGTATTCACCCCCTGCTTGCTGGTTGCCACCCCTTGAGGTCCTAATTGAAAACGCATATGCTTACCACCACACTAGGAGCATTTGTGCTGATATTTGCAGTGCTCTAGCACACATTGTTCCCTGTTAAAGGACCAGCAAGCGCCTCCACTCCCCACCTTCCCCTGGCCTGCAGCACCCACCCCTCTGGGGTAGGATGCTCTCGAAATGGCTTGTAAATGACTGGCGCGCCGCTCGCCATATAAGTCAATGGGGCTGGCCGCTCCGGAATCATGGTCTGTAAAAACAAATCACTGTCCAACTGGCCCCAAACACCATCCTCCTCATCCGCGAGACAAGCCCTGAACTCCTCATCGTACCTCACCCAGGCCCAACCCTCGAAAGTGGCCTGTGCCTTCCTAACCACATCCAAGTACTTAAACGGTGTCACACACCTTTCTGCGAACTTCTCGCAGTAAACATTGGCATGGATCAGAAAAGCTGCTGTTCAGTTTTCTATGTTAACTGGGACCCTGTGTCTGGGAGACAGCTACTAATCTTCCTCTTTGGAGCCTTCTTTGGCCCAAACCTCCCTGTGTAAAAGCTTGAACAGTATTCTCTCTTCCAAATACGCTCCTTAGTTGCCATTATTAAATGCGCCCCCATAACTTTGTAATACCCATTTAAGGCAATTTCTTGGACTTCACTTGCTTACTTTGCTTCTTGTCTTCTGACCCCATGCCGCCCCCAACCATGGAAACCTGAGAATCCTGTGTTTTCTCACTCACTTCAATACCTGTCCATTGTTCCTGTATATACCTACCTTTTACTAAACAAGGGCCACTTTCCCCTGGCGCCTGAGTCACAGTCCCCACCGCCTGCACTCCCACTTCCATTCCTTTTTTGTTGCAGCGCCTGCCATGACAAATGCCTACCTGGCTTCAGGGTCGTGGCCCGCACCGAATCTGTCTGTCCTGACACCAATCTTGTCTTCTTCTGACTGTTATTGTTATTGTTATTGTTATTTTAATTTTATACCGCGCCTAATCACCTGCAGGCCTCTAAGCGCCCGGAAAGATGGAATAGGACAATAACACAACAGGTCAGAACAAAAGATCGCATTGGATTAAGCCATGCTCAGGCTTCTCCTGAACAGTAGCGTTTTCAGGCTCTTTCGAAATTTTAAGAGGTTTCCTTCCTCACGTAGCCCTCCAGGCAAGTTGTTCCACAGCTGGGGAACCAATACCGAGAAGGCTCTGCCTCCCTTCGTCACTAGCCTGTACCGAGAGCAAGTCAACAACTGCAGGTCCGAGGACCGAAGTGATCTCGTCGGGCAGTACAGTTGTAGGCGCTCCTTGATATAGGCCGGAGCCTTACCGTAGATGACCTTATGGGCTATACACAGACTCTTGAATTCCACTCTCTCTTTTATTGGAAGCCAATGTAGGTTTTGTAGTAGAGGAGTGGCTCTAGACCTCCTAGGGAGTCTAAAAATCAGTCGGGCAGCATCATTCATTAGAATCTGAAGCCTATTAGTAAGGGTTTTCGGTAGGCCAAGATAGAGGGCATTCCCATAGTCAATTCTGGAAATGATAGTGGCAGTTACTATTGAGCGCATCATGGGCTCTGAAAGGATAGGGGATAACTTCCGCAGTTGCCGGATGATATTAGTACAGCTGCCTACCACCGACGCGATCTGAGGCGCCATCGATAGGTCAGCGTCCAACCGAATCCCCAAGCTTTTTACAGCCAGGCTTGGTTTTGGGGCCGAGCCCAACTCCATGGGCCAGTAGAGGTCACTCCAAGGTGAGAGGGTGGATGGTATAACCAAGATCTCAGTTTTGTCAGGATTGACTTTTAAAAGGTTATCTGTCATCCATCGTACCGTGAACCTCAGGATGTTCTGGGATTGGAGTTGTGCGGCCGAGGTGTCATTTATACTTAGCAGCAACTGCGTATCGTCCGCATAGTTGAAGACTTTACAGTCCATCGCAGCCAGCGCAGCGATCAGGGGTTGCAGGTATAGGTTGAATAGAAGAGGGGACAGGGCCGACCCCTGCGGTACTCCACACTCTAAAACCCCGACCTCAGATGTTTCATCCCCCAGTTGTATCCTTTGAGTCCTGCCTGTAAGGAAGGATT
Source organism: Triturus cristatus (assembly GCF_964204655.1). NCBI lineage: Eukaryota > Metazoa > Chordata > Amphibia > Caudata > Salamandridae > Triturus > Triturus cristatus. The sequence goes on from NC_140579.1 coordinate 1,302,985,658, forward strand.
CCAACCACTGCAGCGCCGAGCCCTTAATCCCAAAGCTCTTCAATCTGTCCAAGAGCAGGGTGTGGCTGACAGTATCGAACGCCGCTGATAGATCTAATAAAATCAGGGCGCTCGCTTTCTTACAGTCAGCCCTACCTCTTAGTTCGTCCAGCACCGAGAGCATCACCAACTCGGTGCTGTGATGTGCTCGAAAACCTGCCTGTCTATCGTGGAGTAGATGGTGAGATTCCAGATAGCAGGACAGGGACTGAAGAACATGTTGCTCAAGGATTTTTGAGAGAAAGGGCAGCTGGGAGATGGGTCTGTAGTTCTTCAACACAGCGGGATCTGACCCCAGCTTTTTCAATAAGGGTCTTACCCGCGCCTCCTTAAGTTCACTCGGCAGGTATCCCATGTCTAGCGATCTATTAAGGAGAGAGATGATGTATTCCTCCAATAAGGGACGCGCAATGCGAAAGATCTCAGGTGGACAAGGATCAGCTGGAGAGCCAGATTTAATTTTACACATCAGTTGTTCCAAGATTAATGTATCCATCTGTGGGAACATTGTAAGAGAACAGTCGCTCGCCTTATTAGATGTTAAGGCAATTGCAGTCCCTGTTGCCGCCATATTCTCTATCTCCTGGACAATGATCTTCACCTTCTCCAGGAAATAGGTCTGGAAGGTATTACAATCAAAAGGGGGCTTAACATTATCCGGCTTCTTACTCAGCTCAGCCAAGATTTTAAAGGTTTCTTTCTGGATATTAGTGGCCTTGCTTAGGCGCGACTCAAGATAGTCCGCTTTAGCTTGAATCATAAGTTTTTTATATTGGTGGAGAAAGGCCTTATAGGTATCCCTATCAGTATCCTGCTTGGATTTCCTCCACAGCCTTTCTAATCTCCTTAGCTTGGTTTTGGTTTCCCTTAAGAGCGGAGTAAACCAGGGAGCTTTCCCAGAGCCCTTGATTTGCTGTGTTTTCACTGGCGCTATCTGATCGATGGCCCGAATCAAACATCTTGTTAGATCAGAGTGGTCTCGGTCCAAATTACAATCTGGCTCTAAAACCTGGGGGGGTTCCAGATGTGCCTCAGTCAGGGCTCTCAGATTGACTTCAATCCATTTCCGGGTTTTCCTGAAGCTATGTGAGTTATGAACCGCCCCATTGCTGAGGGGGACCTCACACGAGACCAAACAGTGATCCGACCAGACACAGGGCGCTGCCTCACTAAATGTTAGAGTGGCATCGGTGGTCCACATAAGGTCAAGAATGTGCCCTTTTTCATGGGTTGGGGTATCCACAATCTGTGTGAAGTCCAATGCGGACATTAATGTGTCTAACTGGCGCATAGGTGAATCCCAGGTGGGCTTATCCCAATGTAGATTAAAATCCCCTGTAACCAAGATTTTTATATATCTTGACCTAAGGTCAGATATAATAGGACAGAATAAGTCAAAGAAGGTAGGGGTTGCCTTCGGCGGACGATAAACAGACAAGATCACCCAACACACATTGTTTACTGTGACCTTTACCCCAAGAAGATCGGCTAAGTCAATCGTCTCAGTTAGTATTTTTTCAACCGTCATGGTCTTCCTATACAAAATAGCTACTCCACCCCCCCGTGAGCCCCCTGGGCGGTTATGCCACATTATATCATATCCGCTTGGTACAGCGGCGATGATATCCGGTAACGAGTTCTCATCTGTCCAGGTCTCTGAAAGAGTCAGGACATCGATGTCACTATCCTGAAGCATATTATATACCTCCAGATGATGGCAGTGCAACGAGCGGGTATTAAGGCTCGCTATTTTTAACGTGGAACATTTATTCAAGGCAGGTGTAACCCCAACATTCCGAGAGATACTGTACTTTTTAAGCAACAGCAGGACTGCTTTGTCCAACATGGGCTCGCCTCTATTCAAAGATTTAAGCATTTCTGAGGAGTAAGTGCGACGATGGCCAGCCGTCCCAGCCCCTGCGCCCGCCTGTGCGCGGACGGGCGCAGACGGGCGCAGACGGGCGCAGACGGGCGCAGACGGGCGCAGACGGGCTGGACTCTGGCGTGACTCCGGCGATGCTCCGGCGTGCCCGCAGCGCGTGCCCGCTGCGCGTCAGCATGGCCCGTTTTAAATACCGGTCTAGCGTCCTTGCGACGACTAGACCGTGCGCAGCTTCTCTAGGCCGCCCCCCCAAGCCAAGATGTCCGCCGCAGTGCTGTCTGTCGGGAGAAGGACCCGCTCCAAACACGGTGAATTTACAAATGTGGTGCAAGTAAGTGGATTCTTAGTTAAAAGCCTAAAAGCGGCAACAATACACAACAAATACACTAATAATCAGCGATTTTAAAAATTCCTTGTGTGAGCTCCTGTGAGCGCGCTGCACTCTGTAGTGCAACTCGCTCCGTTTGTCCTAAAAGTTTCCAATCACAGGCCACCTAGTTTGCCCCGTTTAAATACCGGTCTAGCGTCCTTGCGACGACTAGACCGTGCGCAGCTTCTCTAGGCCGCCCCCCCAAGCCAAGATGTCCGCCGCAGTGCTGTCTGTCGGGAGAAGGACCCGCTCCAAACACGGTGAATTTACAAATGTGGTGCAAGTAAGTGGATTCTTAGTTAAAAGCCTAAAAGCGGCAACAATACACAACAAATACACTAATAATCAGCGATTTTAAAAATTCCTTGTGTGAGCTCCTGTGAGCGCGCTGCACTCTGTAGTGCAACTCGCTCCGTTTGTCCTAAAAGTTTCCAATCTGACACCAATCTTGTCTTCTTCTGACTGACCACCTTATCCACATCAGGCTGCAAGACACCAAACAAAACTACTCTTCCAGTTAGCTTCATCCTGGCCCCGATACACCTCTTAAGGTGCTTCCCACCATGGATTCTCACTTTCATCAATTTTCCCTTCCTCCAACTCATCCTCTCCAAAATCGAGCTCCCATTCAGTATCCTCACACACACACCAATAATCAGCACTGGACCCCATCACTCCTGCATCTCCAAGCCACCATCACAATCTGCACATCAAACAAATTTTGGGAGAAATAAAAGTGGGGGAAGATGGGCGCACTGCCCAATCCTTGACGCTCCATCGATCGGTCCACTGAAGTCCCAAAGCCATCCACACTGTCACGCACTCTGCCTTCGGGCTGGCAGAACCACAGTAAGCCTTCCCAGTTGCTCCGACGCCTCTTCCGCTGAGAGCCCTACCACAAACCGCTGGCTGATGCTACACTAGCTCCGAGCTGCTTGCCCTGACTCTCCGCTGCCCATCATAACACCACACCCACCTGCCAGGACCTCCATCATGGGAAGCCCCGCACCCCAACCATGTCATTAACCTTGCCATCAAACCAGGTGGAATCCAAGACCCTGTTTCCCCATGAGACAACCCCCCTATCCTCTTCTGAGTAAGAAACCGCTGAGATACCCCTGTCTCCATAACCACAAGCTGGCTGTCCCTGCTCCCATTCACCATGTCCTCAAAACTAACATGGACCCCAGGAGTCACTGCTGTTTGCAAATTAACTAGGTGCACAACATTAAAAGTGTCATGGGCACCTGCCCCCTCTCTCCTCCTTCCTGCCTCACATCTTGCCTGCCAGGCACCAAATGCTCCCCTTCCCCTTCAAAAACTCGCCTGGGAGCCAGTTCTCTGTCCCTTCCCTGAGCCACAGACAGGACCTGCCTCCGCCGGCTAGATAAATTAAGAATCAGACCCTGGAACTCACTGGCCCCAGCCACCCCAACCACATGACTCAGGATCCCCGTGCGGGCAGGAAGCATCACTACACTCTTCGGCTGCACCTATTCAGTGGCTCCTGAAGCGCTCATCAGCACCCATATTGTGGGCTCTCCATGCTGCCCTCCCCAACAGACATCCTCCGAAAAGTTAAGGGCTGCTTAATTGGGTGCAAACCTCTACGCGATGCAACCCCTCTGCCCCCATGTCACATCAGTGGTAACAGCCGCCTGCACTGCGGCTCACACCTCTCCCCACATCCCCTGACCACGCAACAGTAGCTGCAGCCCCAGAGGCACCCTTGCCCGTCGAGCTCCACAGGTTGCCCACTGTGACCTCCTGCCCAGCGCAGCAGGCATCGCGGCCCACGCCGGCCGGCTCGCCACAGTGCCCAATGCGCGCATGGCACTCAACCCGTCTCTCTGATATTTGCGGATCGGCAAGGAGTATACCATGACAGTTACTCCCACTCTACTCTGCCCTGTGCTCTTCTGCCTGCAGCAGGGCCTTGCCAGCAAGCAGGTCCAATCGACTGGCACTGTACAGAACCTATAAAACTGACGTGCTTTGTCCACCATCAAATCTAAAATGGCACCATAACCCTAACTCACATGACTTCATGAAAACCCCACCTCCGCACCCCCAAGCAATTCCATAAAAACCCCCGCTCCTAAACCCTACCACCCACCTTAAAATTCCAGGAGCGTAGGGCATTCTGCCCCACTGCTCAAAAACCACATTCTGTAAGGTGGGTCCTCTATCGAGAGAAAGGCAACTCTCACTTGCCTCTAAGGAAAGAAAAGGTTCTTCACAGAAGTTGCATTCGCAGATTCTGTTTAGACTATCAAGCAAGCAATCCCCTGATAAGAGGCTCTAACTTGAGGAGACCGGGAACCAAAAAAGGTGCAAAGTCTTGCACTCGGAGCAAAGAAATGTATAAGTAAGCAATAGGACGACTGGAACATCGCCGCCTCGATCTCTTCTTCATCACAGTCCATAGTGTAGGAGGCTACCCCAAGCAATAACCCATCATCTTCTCTCAGTTGAGGTGATAAACTGTTGGCATACTCTCTTGAGTGTGCCAACTATACAAAATATCCTCTTCTCATCAGGTCAAATGTGTGCTAGTGTACTCACTTTTGGGGACAGCAACAGTGGTCGTAAAAGGGACACAAACGGAATTCTTAATCATCCTTTTGTTAATTTTATTAGCACTGAAATGATGCTACACGGTGACACACACGGTGACACCGTTCATCGCATTGTATTCCATGTGATTCATAATGGAGAGAGACTTCCTTCAGAATCGGCCTCAGCACTGTCCGTCCCATGGTCACCTTCCACTAGCGTATATCTTCAAAGATGGGCTTAGCTGGAATAAGCCAAATACGCTCATGCCTGTCTTTCCCTGGTAGCCCTCACCTAGTTTGTGTCAAACGTGGTGCCGCTTGTGGCCAAGCCTTTAGTCCCCAATGAATCAGAGCATCTGGGGGCGCCATAGCAGTGACAGCAAGAGCAGACTAACAGTCGCAGCCAGGCGGGCATGGTGGGATATGGACACTAGCACAGCTATGCATTTCGCAGGCCGGTTTGGTCTTTTGTTGCCCTCATTAACGATACAGACACAAATAGTAGGGCCATGGGAACATGCAGGTGGTGCCAGTGGATGGACCGCTTAGTGGCTTTTCTCAACAGTGCAGCTGTCCTTTTAATGAAATAATAAAAATGGACTTCCAAAGTGATTATAGTGACTCTTTAATGGTATTGTTATGAAAGACGGCAGGTGTTGGTGCTTGCTCTCATGGCACATAGTCACTTGCATAGGCGCAGCAGCTGATGCAAGAGATCCCAAGTGCTGGTGTGAATAAATTATCTCTGTATTTGGGTGCACAAAGTATCCATAAAAGCACAAATATGCACACAGAGAGGTATAAATACAGTTAATAAAAACAGACAATTAAAATCCAGAACCTTAGCAGCAATGATCAATATAGTACATCATAATCAGTTGTGCAACCTTATTCAGTGGGCATGGAGGTGCGAGCCCACACAGCCTTTCTCAAGAGAGCGCCTACATGGGTAATTACCTCATCATCAGCAAGTTGGAACAAGAGATGAAAGGCTACCCTAAAATCACTAATGTTGTGCCGTTTAATAAGCGAGATCAAAACATGCTTTGTGTACATAGTGTAAAACTCACTGAAAAATGTGAGATGCAGCATGGATTGGCCTGATCTCCCATCACAGGGACACCGCATTGAATTAAGATTCATTTGAAAGCCCTGCGGGAAGCACAATAAATATTTTATTGTACCATCTCCAAAGCGAAACAGTAGACTACGTTCCCAGCGTCCCATTACACTAGTGAGGTAACTTGTTGGTGGGCTATCTAGAAGGGTGTTCATGTAGGCTGCTACACTCATCTTCCCTCTCTCTATAGTGGTGGTATGCTAAGCAACATCTTTTTAATTGGAGATAAACCTCAAAGTTAACAGCTGCATGGACGCATGAAACATCCAGGAACAAACGCTTGGAGAATGGAGAATGTCCTTGTCAACTGATGGAGCATGTATCTGTCACTCTAAGTGCGTCTTTATCAGCAGTAAAATGAAAAGTTGTGCCGCCAAAATATTTGGGCAATAATATTAATATTTTTACAATTGAAGAACTGTATGTCTTCTAGAAGGAGGCATACCTGTAATGACCAGGGTGCAGAGGTTTGACAGCCCAGTTAACTGGATCCAGCCCAAATGATTGTCACTAGTAACCCAGCTATCAACAGTCAGAAGGCGGACCACAAAGCAGATGATGCACCACTCTAAGTGAAAGTCTCCTCTGCTTCAGAGATCCAAGACCTCAAACTCTGCCTCCAGACCTGGAAGCCCAGGGCCTCCCTGAAGTTCAACCCAAACAAGACAGAATTGCTGTCATTTGCCAAGAACAACAAACAAGATAAATTCTCTATTTGAAGTCTATTATGGAGAATCCATGTTTTTGGTCTTGAGGCTTTAGGATTAGGTTGTCAAATTCTGGTTCTACCGCACAAGAGGTAGCTTGAAGATGGTTTATGCCAGAATCCAGATTCACAGAGTGCCAACATGATGAATGAGACAGTGTAATATTTGAGTTACTATAATTATCTTCTGAACCATCTCAATGGACGCTCAAAAATAGCTATTTTTTGCCACTTGAACTTGGTTGTGGCATTTGTGTATAGAAGTACCCCACAAAAGCGACCATCATCAGCAAGTGTTGACATTTTTAAGTGAATAAATTGAAAGTCAGAATTCGTTCTGCGTGCAGAATAAATGTATAGTCAAATGTGGGATCATTTAACATGACCCTTCTAAGTTCTTGACCTCTTTTCTAAACCCACAATATGTCATTTATTATCTTAACAATAGTCACAACTGTTTCTCGATATCAGATCACCTTCCAAAAAAGGCCCAAAAAGTGCTACACGTATGCTCCATATGAATTAGAAATGTTTTGACTCAGAGATCCAGATATTAAGAGAGATCCATATATTGAGAAGAAATATTCAGCAATTACACAGGGTCCCTAAAAACCCAATAACACTGTGGCTCTACACTGAGACATGCATGGCACAGAATGAAGTAGGCTCCACAAAGACGTGGCATAAATAGTTGGTGCACGCCTGCGTTTTCAGGCATTATTACATTAAAACCCGTCCTACTGACTTTACTAATGCTTTTTTAATTAGGCAACCCCCAGCCTTACCTTTTCGAAGGAATACTCTAAAATGTAGTACTTTTCATACAGTGACGCATATTGTCGAAAATCTGAGTAAATGCGAGGGAGGGCCCTTCATCCTCAATTCTGATATAAGCATACAGTGAACATCCACTAAATGTTACTTCTAGAAATTTTAAACTTCATTCAGTGCATTGTTCTAATGCATTACATCTATTAAAAACAACACAATGACACTGTATTCTTAAGGCTCTGTAGAGGACAATTAGTAAAATCGATTACAAGTTATAGAAACTGGTAATGTTTTTAACTTGGACTTGGGCAAACTGTGACTAATGGCTGCCTATTTTATTTAATTGAGGGTTTGAAAGAGGACGTGTCTTTGGGGCACATTAACTGTCGCACACGCCCCCCAAACAATCGAATACTCCCTCCTTAATTAGTCAGTCCGTTAGAGCTTAATGGGGAGATCTTCACTTAGGTATACTTTGGAACATGTACTCACAATTTTGAATTGTTTGGTCAGTTTCAATATCTTTCAAGAGGGGTGTAGGTACCCCTGTGCTAGGCATGCAGGATAGTGCTGAACATTGCATCCTTCCGTGGATTTCCATTTGCTTTGTACTGGAAATGTCCATGGGTGGTACCCAGGTTTTGTGCACGACATGCCATGAAGCTCTCCTGCATGCATCTTTCAAGATACCTGTGGGCATCACATGAGGGCAAACATGCTCAACTGTCTCAAGTCCTGCCACAGGGAGGAGGACCAGGCCATTACAGGTCATGGGGAGCTGCACAGGGCTGGGCTTCATTGACGGTGACACGTTCTTCCTCATTGAACTGCAATGCATCGATGGAAGGGCTGCCAAAACCTACTGCATGGGCCTTCTCTTCCTAACGGCTCAGTGGTTGAAAAGGAGCCAGGGAATGTTAGGCCTGTTTGGAAAATCAAGCCCAAGAACCTACTGGAGGACTCACACACTGTCCATCTCACCTAACAGAGCGAATCAGGACTGTATTTCTGCTTGAGAAAAGCAGGCTTCCTTGTCTCTACCAACGAACATATTTTGCCTACAATAAACATCTCAGGAAAAAATTTGTATGAATGTAATGTATGCAGACTAGGGGAGAAAAAAACTGAAGCAAGAAGCAGATACTTGTGCAAACCGAAATGCAGCAAAGCTTTTTTCCACTTCAGATGGGAGTTTGATGTTTCTTATCTTTCCTTCCTTTGCAGTGCTACAATAACAGAGAGACTCTTCTCCTCCCCCCCCCTCCTCTTCCTGAAAGGACATTGGAGTCCTTCCTGCTGGCTGAGGAAGTTCCTGAAAGACCCCGCTTAGAGTCAGTGGCGGAGGAAGTTCCTGAAAGGACCCCAGACTCATTCTTGATCCCCGATCCAGAGGACCGTGAGTGGTTATCTTTTTTGTTGTGCTTAAACAGTTGTGCTATTTCCTATTGGATCACATGAAGAACAATGGGAATTTGTAGCCCAGGCTGGAGATGTAAAGTGCATGTATCACTAGTCTATGCACTTCCTCCTTGTAGAAATAGAAAACTGCAATTTTGGCCTCTCTTTGTTGAATATGGGTAGTGTATTTTAGCAGAGGTGTTGGTTGGTTTAATGAATGGTTATACAGATGATCATAAATTATGTCCTGGTAGGGGTGAGTATGATGAAATGCATTGTCGCTCTGTCTCGCCTTGCTGTTTACACAGCCTTTATGTTTACTTAGGCAGCCGGTTGTTTTTGACCTAGGATAGAGATAGGATCAACAAGTCTCAGTATTAGCTCTACCAGTGATTCATGCATCCTTATCAGATGGATGGCACCATTGGTTGAACCGTGGGATGCCGCAAAGAGGGCACGTCTTTAGTGGAACACTACAGAGCCAGACTTGGCCTAGTGCATGTGAGTCATGTCCGTAGAAGGTCAAGGGGCACTAATACAGGACAGTGTTAACAATCTCCATCGGTTAGGTAGGATGTCAAGGACTATCCTGTAGCTCAGGATGCTGACATCTTCTAGCAGTCCCACCAGCATTCACCAAGAGCTCACCTGGCTCTCAGAACAAAATAACTGGCACAGGACTTTGACCATGCCAGTGTCTGTCCTGTGCCTGGATCAGGAGCATCATTAACTTAGTTCTAGTGGGTGAGAAGGGACGTGAATTGCTGCAGTTGGCTGTGCGTAGCTTTTGTGATTATCTTACCTATTAAGGGAAAGTTAGGAGCAGGGGTTTCACCGATCATGCCGTAGTCTTGTGAACTGGCTCATTCTGAACAGCGTCACCAAATAAAATGTTCAGGGGACCACTGCCTGCTTCCCCTGATGTTTTCCCAAATGGCAATTTAAAAAAAATATATGTTTTTCCTTTGAAAATGCAAACACAGAGATGGTGATTTGCTGCCCCTCTGCAGGCCTCCATCCGTGTTTCTAGACAACCACAGGGGTCAGAAATCGCCACATTACTATTCGTTATGCAAGTCATTCTGCGATCCCCGCAACTGGTAATTGTTCAAAGCAACCAAATAGTACATAGGCTGCTTCGCAAAATACAATTTTGATCGCAAACAGTCAGTGCACAGTTTGCGCCCACCTTTTGCAAGCAGTATGATAGCACCTCTGGCCCACAGTTCCCACAGATGATCAATCTTTGCGTTGTGGTGGCTAAATCTAGAGAACGACCTTCAGTAAGGTTTGAAAAGTCACAAATTGTTGTGGGTTAAAAAGTCGGAGGGAGGTTGGTGGTTCCTTTTACCGCTGGAGTCGTCAAAGCTAAAGATAAGTGAAGATTGAAGATTAAATGACTGATAAATTAGAATTCTGAAAATAGAAATGGCATAGACCTTCTTTGAGTTAAGTAGGTTTCATTTCCATTTCTCTGTTCATGAAACTTCCCCAGCTTTAACAAGGAACCTGAATCTTGATAATTGAGAGATCTTTTATTGCCCTTTATTCCAAAAATTGCAGAGGCCATTTTCAATTAGAGACATCTGTGATGAACAATGAAATTCTGATTTGCATACAAACAATGGCATGAGTTCATTTTGTTTCTCATAGGCAGGTGGTAGTGCCAGTGAGTGGACATACACTTACAACACGTTTCTACTTCTTTTGATCAAAACTAAATGCTAATACTGTGCCTTTGAGCAGATGAAAAGCTATTTTGGTGGAACTTGAAACTGTCAGAAGCCTGGTCTGTGCTCGCCCCAGGGCTCTAAGTTCTGGTAGCCTAAGGCTGGAGTATCAAGGCCATGGTGTGCGTTCCGCAGCTCCTGCGTTACCCTCTATTCTAAAATATGTCACTTTTCATTACCAGACCTGCAGATACCTCAAGGAGAAAGTAATAATGCAGCTGCAACTTCACCCGGACATGGATCTCCTGGAACAAGTGCCGCAAACCAAGCAAAGAAGTGCTTCACGAGGTGCAAGGTAACCTGCTTTATAGTACAAATAGGAAAAAGGGAATATCATTGGTGAAGATCTTAACTGTAGGATAGTTTATTGTGAAGAGGTTGTGTGAAGTGACGTCCTCTGTGCCTCCCAACATTCCTACAGTTCAAAATAAGTTTATTGAGATAAATGAATACATTAAAGCAGTAAGTACAATGTTAATAAAAATGAAGATATTACATACAATGAAGCAATTCAATTTTGATAAAGTACAAATGATATGGATGTAAGTCCAATAAACATAGTGTAGTCAGATAACAACATCACATGAAATGAAAATTGGTGCAAAAAGAGATAATTATACTCAATGCTAATATATCAATTACAGATTGAATATAATTAAACCATATAATATCAACATGGAGGAAGTCATGGAGGTTTAGTCACTTCTTGTTGGAAAGGAGTAAGAGACAGAGATTGTCGGGCACTAGCATCAATAAAGAGTGTGACAGGCGTCCATAAATCTAAGCGTTTTGATGCCATGTGCATCGGTACACATATGTTGTATCTAATCTATGATTGTGGCAAACAGCATACCACCATGCTTGATACGATAGTTTAGTAAAATCCTTCCAATTCTTAGTTATTTTTTGAAAAGCAACTGCTAACAATAAGTCTATTATCTTTACATTAGATTTACAGTTCTCCCAAATAGGGGATAGACTTCCCAAGAAGATATGTGATACAGAGAAATGATGAGAAGACTCAAAAATCTAATTAATTTGAGACCATACTTTTTCCCAAAAACTATGAACAGATTTGCATGTGAAGAGTAGGTGATGTAAATCAGCATGTGGTGAAGAGCAAGTCCAACGTTCATCTGAAAGGTCAACATGTCTTGTATTGAGAGTGAGTGGAGAGAGCAGGAGCCTATTATATATAAAAAAGAGTGTCTGTACGGTACTTGCAGCCCTAGAGGACTTCCTAAATTTAAACCAGATTCTGTCCCAAAACGCAACGGACCAAGAGAGTTCGAGATCTTTTTCCCAGGATAGTTCTACCTTGGTTTTCGCTCTTGGAATAGGTGAGCTATGTAAACGTTTATATATAGCAGAAGCCCTAAAGCCATGAAGGAGGAGAAACCGGATTTTATCTGCATGAACAGACGCAGGCGGAGTAAAGTGGTGGGAAGCTGTGCATTGTGTGCGGGCAATTTGAATAGCTTGTATCAGGAGGGAGTATTTAAAGCTAAAAGATGCAGGCAGGTCAAAAGAGCTACTGGCGAGTGCAAAGGACATAATCTCATCTTGAACATATAATTGATGCACCCAAATCAGACCTCGTTGTCTCCAAGATTTCGAAAATATAGGTTTATTATTTATTAAAATATAGACATTATGCCATATAGTAAGATTGAGAAAGGAAGTCCAATCGGGAGGGGTCAAAGAGGTGAGAGATGGTATAATCTTAGATGTATGTTTAATTATAGGAGTGGACACAGACTGGGGTTTATGCGTGAAAGACAGATATTCTTGGAATGAAAATGGGGAAATGAAGGACTGCTCAAGCGTGACCCAAAGAGGACAATTGATATAGGATTTAGAGAGCCATCTCGAAGCCTGATGTAATAAGAAGGATTTATGATAAGTAGGGAAATCAGGGAAGTTCACACCACCCTCTGATTTTGGGCGAATCAATTTTGATAAAGACATGCGCGATTTCTTGTTACTCCATAAAAAGGAGGATAAAATAGAGTTACATTTTTAAAAATATTTTAAGGGAATAGAGAGTGGAATATTAGAAACTGTTTATAAAACTATAGGTGAAAGCATCATCTTTATGCTATCTAGGCGGCCCCACCAAGACAAGTACAGCGGATGCCATTTCGCTGTTAAGGAGAGCAATCTTTGTGTGCAATTATCCATACATCGTGATATGGTTCCTGATATGGAAGAAGTAAAGTGTAAACCTAAATACTTAATGTATTGGGGACTCCATGTGAAACCCGAAGTAACAAAGTCAGCTTTAAAAGTATATTTGATGAGAGGCAACATTTCGCATTTATCCTTGTTTAATTTATACCCAGAAACATGTGCAAAGGAATCAACTTCTTCTAAAAAGGCGGGAAGGGAGAGCTGAGGTTGCGAAAGAAACAGAAGGACATCATCAGCATAAGCTGCCATTTTGACGTTAGTCTCTTTGAAGGTGAAACCATGAATGTTGTCATTTTGACGAATTCTCAATAGAAAAGGTTCTAAAGCAAGATTAAAAAGAAACAGAGAAAGTGGACAGCCTTGTCGAACACCCCTGCCAGGTTGAAAATAAGAAGAGACACCGCCGTTTGCGCATACAGCCGCTCTCGGGTTAGAATACAAAATAGATATCAGAGCAATGATTTTTGGACCAAAACCAAACCACTCAAGTGTATGAAAAAGGTAGTGTTTTTAAGGCAGTGAAAAGCTCTTTCTGCGTAAGGTCAGTTTCTAAAAGTGAAAGATCTGGACGTGTGGTGGGTGTGCGTTGAATTTTAGACAGAAATTGAGAAATGGAATGATCCGAAGAGAGAGTTTCAGATGTATATAATGTTTTATAAAACTGGAGAAATTCATTAAGGATATCATCATCTTTGAACTTCAATGTGTGATTTCTATCAAAAATAGATTCTATATTAAGTTTGTTGTGTTTGACCTTTAAATAGTTAGCAAGTAGTTTACCAGCTTTGTTTTGGCCACCATAAAATTTTGCACTAGACTTCAATAAATAATTAGAGGCATTATTAGTTGTATCTTGGTTAAATTGGAATTTGGCCTTCATAAGCTCAGACAAACATACTTTTGATTTAGAAGAATAATAAGAGTGCTCCAATCTCTTTATTTGGGATAATAGGGCATTGGTGACTTGTTGCGCCTTTTTTCGTTTTCTTGAGACAAATCTAATAACAAAATCTCTGGCTGATGCTTTAAAGGCATCCCACACCACATGAAAAGGTATAGTATCTGATTGGTTGAGAAGGAAATATTCATTAAAAAAAGAAACAAAGGAGGACGTAAATACCGAATCTAAAAGTAGGGCGTTGTTAAAACGCCACTTTCGAGACAGGTTAGGTTTCAACAAAACATCAAGATGAATAATGACAGGGGCATTGGTCAGAGATTAAGATAGAGCCAATGTCTGCTGCCACTAATGATTGAGATATATTATGGGATATAAAAAAATAATCTAGTCGTGACTGAGTATGATGTGTCGGGGAGTAATAAGAGTATTCCCTCAATGTAGGATTACAAAGTCTCCAAGCATCTATAAGTTTGTGTTGCTTAATTGTTTGTGTAAAAAGTTTATGAGATTTGTGAGGGACAAAGGGGATTGACGAACTTCAATCAAGAAAAGGATCAATTATTTCACTGCAATCTCCTGCAAGGATAAAATTATCATCGAAATGTTGTGTGATTTGTTGGGCTAGGGAAGTCCAAAAAGAAGAATCGCCCATCGTGGGCGCATAAATATTCAACAAAGAGATTGGAGCATCATCTACTACGAATTTAACAAATATCCACCTACCAACTGCATCTGCACATTCCGACAATATTTTAAAAGAAAGGGACTTACGAAAGAGAATGATGACTCCATTGCGTTTACCATCACCTGGGGAAAAAAGGACCTCCCCCACCCATCCTCTTTTAAGTTTTGCAGATTCTTCAGCCGTCAAATGAGATTCTTGTAAACATGCAATATCAGTTCCCAATTTAGCTAAATGGGTCAAAATTCTGTCGCTTAATAGGTGAATGCAAACCTCTGACATTCCACAAGACACATTTTAACCCCTTGTGTGCCCATGATGAGCTGGACTCGTCATGGAGCACAGTCACGCTGTGCCCATGACGAGTCCAGCTCGTCATGAGGCATTCCCTGGGGAATCCCTCATTACAGTGAAAGTGAAACTGAAATGAGCCAAGAGGCCCCCTGAGCACGTAGAAAGACGGGAGAGGTATCGTTGGAAAGGGGAGAATCTCCCCTTTCCAATGGTACCCCTCCCCAGTGGATCCCTACTTGGTGAGCACCACAGGAGGGCGATCCCCAAGCAGGGATCCACCCACTAGACACCAGGGAGGGGGGAGTGGCCCCTTGGGCAAGGGCCTTTGCTCCCCCCAACTGACGTTGGCACCATTTAGTCTTTTTGCCCCCCCCTGGGGGGCAGATGGGGGCATTAGCCCCAATCTGCACCCCCAGGGGGTAAAAAGCCCACTAGACACCAGGGAATTAAAACAAAAAAAAAAATAGGGGTGGGGGCTGCCCAAAATGGGCAGGCCCATGCCCCCCCCAATTACTACAGTCTTTCTGCGGGGGGCAGATGGGGCATAGGCCCCAAATCTGCCCCTTCGGGGGGCAGAAAGCCAACTAAATACCAGGGATTAGTTTTTAGGTTTTTTTTAGGGTGGGGGCTGCCCGCAACGGGCACGCCAATGCCCCCACCCACCCGCCACCATTACAGCCTTTCTGCCCCCCCTGGGTGGCAGATGGGGCATCGGCCCCCAATCTGCCCCCCGGGGGGGCAAAAAGCCCACTAGACACCAGGGAATAAAAAAATAAAAATAAATAGAGGTGGGGGCTGCCCAAAACGGGCAGGCCCATGCCCCCACCCCCCAATTACTACAGCCTTTCTGCCCCCCCGGGGGGCAGATGGGAAATTGGCCCCTAATCTGCCCCATTGGGGGGGCAGGAAGCCCACTAAATACCAGGGATTAGTTTTTAGGTTTTTTTTAGGGTGGGGGCTGCCCGCAATGGGCACGCCAATGCCCCCACCCACCCGCCATCATTACAGCCTTTCTACCCCCCCTGGGGGGCAGATGGGGCATTGGCCCCTAATCTGCTCCTTAGGGGGGGGCGGAAAGCTCACTTGACGCTAGGGATTTTTTTGCGCAATTTTCTTTAGGGTGATGGATTTTATTTAGGGTGGAGGCTGCCCGAAACGGGCACGCCAATGCCCCCACCGCCCGCCACCATTACAGCCTGGTATTTCTTTTGCGCAATTGTTTTTAGGGTGGAGGCTGCCCGAAATGGGCACGCCAATGCCCCCACCCTCTGCCACCATTACAGCCTTTCTGCCCCCCCCTGGGGGGCAGATGGGGCAGCAGCCCCGAATCTGCCCCCCCCAGAGGGGCAGAAAGCCCACTATCCACCAGGTATTTCTTTTGCGCAATTGTTTTTAGGGTGTGGGCTGCCCGAAACGGGCATGCCAATGCCCCCACCCTCCCTCCCCACAAAAATGACAGTCTTTCTGCCCCCCAGGAGGCAGATGGGAGCTGTAGCCCCCAATCTGGCTCCCCCTGGGGGGCGCAGAAAGCCCACTAGAAACCATGGATTTTTTTGGTTTATTAGTGTAGGGGTAGGGGCTCCCCAAAATGGGCATGACAATACCCCCACCCCACCCCCAGAAAAACTCCAGTCTTTCCGCCCCCCTGGGAGGGTAGTTGGTGGCAGCGGCCCCTGATCTGCCCCTTGGGGGGACAGAAAGCCCACAAGGCGCCAGCGAGTACGCAGGCTTTCTTTATGCGTGGGGGTGGGGGCTGCCCAAAATGGTCATACCAATGCCCCCACTCCCACAAAAAATAGCCACAGTCTTTCTGCCCCTTTAGGGGCATATCGGGATGAAACCCCCTTCCCCGATTCCCCCCCAGGGCGGCAGAAAGCCCACTGCTGGGCTCCGGCTTTTTTTTAGCAATGTGCATACCTGTGGATTTTGGGCCCTAGCGCAGTTGGCACGTAGGCAAACCTAGCAAACCTGTACATTTTTTAAAACTAGACACCGAGGGGAATCCAGGATGGGGTGACTTGACTGGCTCTCACCAGGTTCTGTTACCCAGAATCCACTGCAAACCTAAAAATGTGTCCAAAATAAAAAAAAATCCTCACATTTCTGTGGTGGAAAGTTCTGGAATCTGCGTGGGTCCACAAAATTCCACCCACCCCGCGTTCCCCAAAGTCTTCCGAGAAAAATGGTACCTCACTTGCGTGGTTTTGCAAAGGGTGTCCCATGAGTTTTTGGCACCGGGCTTGACGGCTATCTAGGGAAACCTACCAAACCCACACATTTCTGAAAACTAGACACCCGGGGGATTCCAGGGAGGTATGGCTTCCGTGGATCCTCCAACGTTTCCTTACCCAGAATGCCCTACAAACCTCAAATTTAGCTGTAAAAATCACCTTTTTCACAAATTTTTGGGTGGGAAAGTTGTGGCATCACCGGGCTGACACAAATTTCCTACCACCCAGTGTTCCCCCGGGTCTCCCGATAAAAACGGTGCCTCACTCGTGTGGGAGGCCCAAGTACCCGCGACAGGCAAGGGCCCACAACGTAGTGAGGCGACATGAAAATTGCCTATCTCAAAACGACCTGGTTTTGCAAGGGGGATCACTTGGGTTTTTGGCCCGGTGCTCGGCGGCCATCTAGGGAAACCTACCAAACCCACACATTTCTGAAAACTAGACACCTGGGGAATTCCAGGGAGGAATGGCTTGCGTGGATCCCCCAACGTTTCATTACCCAGAATGCCCTGCAAACCTCAAATTTAGCTGAAAAAATCACTTTTTTCACACATTTTTGTGTGGGAAAGTTGTGGCATCACCGGGCTGACACAAATTTCCTACCACCCAGCGTTCCCCCGGGTCTCCCGATAAAAACGGTGCCTCACTCGTGTGGAGGCCCAAGTACCCGCGACAGGCAAGGGCCCACAACGTAGTGAGGCGACATGAAAATTGCCTATCTCAAAATGACCTGGTTTTGCAAGGGGAGTCACTTGGGTTTTTGGCCCGGTGCTCGGCGGCCACCTAGGGAAACCTACCAAACCCATACATTTCTGAAAACTAGACACCCGGGGGATTCCAGGGAGGTATGGCTTGCGTGGATCCCTCAATGTTTCCTTACCCAGAATGCCCTGCAAACCTCAAATTTAGCTGTAAAAATCACCTTTTTCACAAATTTTTGTGTGGGAAAGTTGTGGCATCACCGGGCTGACACAAATTTCCTACCACCCAGTGTTCCCCCGGGTCTCCCGATAAAAACGGTGCCTCACTCGTGTGGGAGGCCCAAGTACCCGCGACAGGCAAGGGCCCACAACGTAGTGAGGCGACATGAAAATTGCCTATCTCAAAACGACCTGGTTTTGCAAGGGGGATCACTTGGGTTTTTGGCCCGGTGCTCGGCGGCCATCTAGGGAAACCTACCAAACCCACACATTTCTGAAAACTAGACACCTGGGGAATTCCAGGGAGGAATGGCTTGCGTGGATCCCCCAACGTTTCATTACCCAGAATGCCCTGCAAACCTCAAATTTAGCTGAAAAAATCACTTTTTTCACACATTTTTGTGTGGGAAAGTTGTGGCATCACCGGGCTGACACAAATTTCCTACCACCCAGCGTTCCCCCGGGTCTCCCGATAAAAACGGTGCCTCACTCGTGTGGAGGCCCAAGTACCCGCGACAGGCAAGGGCCCACAACGTAGTGAGGCGACATGAAAATTGCCTATCTCAAAATGACCTGGTTTTGCAAGGGGAGTCACTTGGGTTTTTGGCCCGGTGCTCGGCGGCCACCTATGGAAACCTACCAAACCCATACATTTCTGAAAACTAGACACCCGGGGGATTCCAGGGAGGTATGGCTTGCGTGGATCCCTCAATGTTTCCTTACCCAGAATGCCCTGCAAACCTCAAATTTAGCTGAATAAATCACTTTTTCACACATTTTTGTGTGGGAAAGTTGTGGCATCACCGGGCTGACATAAATTTCCTACCACCCAGCATTCCCCCGGGTCTCCCGATAAAAACGGTGCCTCACTCGTGTGGAGGCCCAAGTACCCGCGACAGGCAAGGGCCCACAACGTAGTGAGGCGACATGAAAATTGCCTATCTCAAAATGACCTGGTTTTGCAAGGGGAGTCACTTGGGTTTTTGGCCCGGTGCTCTGCGGCCACCTAGGGAAACCTACCAAACCCATACATTTCTGAAAACTAGACACCCGGGGGATTCCAGGGAGGTATGGCTTGCGTGGATCCCTCAACGTTTCCTTACCCAGAATGCCCTGCAAACCTCAAATTTAGCTGAAAGAATCACCTTTTTCACACATTTTTGTGTGGGAAAGTTGTGGCATCACTGGGCTGACACAAATTTCCTACCACCCAGCGTTCCCCCGGGTCTCCCGATAAAAACGGTGCCTCACTCGTGTGGGAGGCCCAAGTACCCACGACAGGCAAGGGACCACAACGTAGTGAGGCGCACTACGTTTAGGACCCTTGGCTGTTGAGGCGCACTACGTTTTGGATATGGGATAAATTTTCAATTTATCCTATATTTAACTGTTAGTTTCTATAAAAAAACCTTGATGGATCTACACAAATGACCCCTTGCTGAATTCAGAATTTTGTCTACTTCTCTAAAATGTATAGCTTTCCAGGATCCATTATTGCTTTTGTACCCATTTCTACCATTAACTGGAAGGAGGTCGAAAGCACAAAAAATAGCAAAAATAGGCTATGTCCCAGAAAAATGGCAAAACTGTGTAAAAAATTTTGGGTTTCTGACAAAAGTCTGGTATCCCCTAAAAGCTGGGAAAATGGTGATTTCAGCCCCACAAACCCTTTTTGATAACATTTGCAGGGAAAAACTCAGAAGATTTCATTTGCAACCCGTTTTTCCCATTTTCCCCCCCAAAAACTAAATTTTGCTGTATTTTGGCTCATTTCTGTGACCCCTCCAGGGGAATCCACAAACCCTGAGTACCTTCAGAATCCCCATGATGTTGGAAGAAAAGGACGCAAATTTGGCGTGGATACCTTATGTGGTCAAAAAGTTACAGGGGCCTCAGCGCGCACTACCCCAAATAGCCAAAAAAGGGCGTGGCACAGGAGGGGAAAAGGCCTGGCAGCGAAGGGGTTAAGGGCATAAACTAAGACTGTATACAAGTACTAAACACCGATTAAAACAAAACCTTGAACGAGTTATACTGTGCCAAATAACGAACCAACCGTATAAGAAATAATTCAACTGAGATAGAAAAGAAAAAAGAAAAAGAGAGGTACAATAAATAGATAGAGTTTTAAATGTTGAAGAGTAATGTGAAACAGGCAAAAATGTTAAAGTGAAAATGGAGTAAGGCAAAACGTTCAGAATGATATAAAGATAAAAGAAAAAGAACATGATAGGAGAGAAAAGAAGACTGTATAAGAGCAAGGACTTACATACAATCCAGAACATACGAAGGGTGAAGGGATGTGAGGCCACACGGAACAATGACGTGTCCAAAGCCCACACGGGAAGACGGAGAGGATAACAGAACCAACGGACGCTGGAACATATGGAGAGGAATAACACGAAAATATCTGTGAGGAGAAAAAGGAGATCAATCAGATAAGTGGAAAAGAGAGGTTAATATAAGTTTGCTATGTTTACTGATTATCAACCTGCAAGCAAATCAACATCAGAAATAAAGCTTGTAGTTAGGATAAATACATGTCAGAAACAGAAAATGCTTATTTGACGTTTGATGAAGAAGTATCCATAGAGTCAGCGTGGTAGGAGTAGAGGAAACTTTTGAGCTTTAGTGGATCCTCATAAGTGTTAGTTTTGTTATTGATGGTCACTTTAAATAAGCAAGGATGAAAGAGGCCATATCGTGCACCTATGGAACGGAGTTGCGGCCTTAATGCTAGAAACTCTTTGCGGCGATCTGCAGTTGACTTGGCGTAGTCTTGAGAGAAAAATAAAGAGGTCCCTGACCAGGTAATACGATTCATTGCCCTGACCGCAGATAAAATTTTGAGCAAGTCAGTGTATTCTAGAAAATATAAGATCACTCCTCTTGGCTTTCTTCCCGAAGAAGAGGTCGTCGAAGATGATGATGCCGGGCCCAACCGATGAGCTCTCTGGATGTTAAGAAGAGTGCCTTCCGGTAACTTGAGAAGCTTTGGGATGAATGTTGTAAAGTTCCTTCAGGCAAACCATAAATGCGAAGATTATTTCTCCTGCTTCTGTTTTCCAAATTTTCAATTTGTTTGTGTAACGTTGACATCTGAGAACATAAGGAATCAACTTTGGAAGTAGAAGAATTTAAGGAATCGACATTGTATTCCAATGCAATAACACGTTCTTCCACATTTGACCATCTATCAGAGAGAAGCTGTAGTTTAGAATTAGTCTCTTCAACAAATGGACGCAAGGCCCTGATTTCTCCTAGCAAGGGTCCATTGTGACTGAAGTAGGTTGTTTAGGAGGCGACGGAGGATCTTTCTTCAGTCGTTTACTCGGCGCTTTAGTAGCACCAGGAGCTGAAGAAGTAGTAGAAGTTGATGCACCTTTAGGTGAGGTGTTGGTTGAGTCATCCATGGATAAGCAGCTATAACGTGAGCTAGTGCGTACTAAAAATCTTCGAGTGGAAGATTTAGCCTGAGAGAAACCTTTAGTTACTCTACCCATAAATTAGAATAAAGTTTTATTAAAAACAATAACAATAGTAACGCACCTTGTAACAGCTCAAAACCTAGTCCATTAATGTAATATAAAAACACACATATGCATAAAGATGCATAAGATCAGGTGCAGATTCAAAAAACAGCCACAATGTTATAAATAGACACCAAGGATTTGAGGTGGTCAAAGGGGATAGATATGAATTATATAGAATCTGTTATATGCCGCAAAGAGTTGTCAGCAAAGACATGCCATGAATATGCTTCTCATTTCTTGTAGAATGACATAAGTGCTTGTAAAAAATACAATGTCAGCATAAAGAGGCAGTCACATTTAGTACAACTGAGAGAAATAGATAAGGGCCATTTCATAAAAGGGTGGAGCAAAACACATGCGGTGAAGTTGTCCACAGAGACTGATAAAATGACGACCTTGGATTCCTCAAGTCGAATTAAAACCTGTATAGAAGAGGGGTTGTGAATTCAAGTGTCACGTTAAAAGGGGCAGAGAAATCATTTCCAATGCTGCAAGCGGCTGCCAGAATGCTGCGTTTAGCGCGCTGAGGAGAAGAAAGCCTCCGTCTGCGGGAGCACTTAAAATGGCGGACGCGAGCGTATAACAGCCGCGCCGCAACTCAAATGACGAGTAGAATCGCCGGCAGGTCACCAAACGGTATTATAGGCAGTTCCCTCAGCGCCTCAAGAGGTCAGAAGGTTAGTCCTCCAATTTCTGAGCCCATGCCTGCAGAAAATGTTGCGTCCGCGCCGTCTCCGCTCCCGTCAGCGCCAGAGAACTACGGACCAGCCGCCATCTTCGTCGGGGGCTAGCCAAGCCCCCCCCAACCTCCCAACATTCCTGAGATCCACCACAGCATGTTTAGAAACGTACCCTTTGGAAGCATGGGCCACAACCTTTTTATTATTTCACATAATTCATACGATGAGAGTTTATTAAAAAAAAAAACACTAAATAGTACACGCATAATATACAAATAGCTCACACCAGGAGGAGTGTGGCCCTAAAACAGTTTTGAATATTTTTTTATAAAATGGGTGGCAAATAGAAACTGGAATAGTGAGGGGATGCCCCTCTTAACAGCACTGTTAAAAACTGTCTCAGACACTGTTAGAGATTCCCAATGGCGTCGCAAATTGCCTGCCTCATTATTATTCATGAGGCTGTCGCAATTTGCGACCCCATTGGGAATGGCTGGCACTCCCAGGGATGGTGGCCTGCTGGGGTCAGCAGACCACCATGTCTGGGACTGCTTTTTTATTAAAGCAGTTTTTTTTAATGCAGCCCGTTTTACTTAAAGGAAAACGGGATGCATTTTCGAAAAAAAAGAAATGAAACTTTTTGTTTCATTTTTTTAAGGGCAGATAGTGGTCCCTGGGACCACTGCCTGCTCTTAGAAAATTTGTGTGTGCATGTATTCCCGTTTGCGAATGGTTTACCACCCTCTTGAAGAGGGTGGTAAACTGCGAGTGTTTTGCGAACGCAAAACATGCTTACATAGGGTTAAGAGTCGCTTATAGGAAGCGACGCCCTTGGAACGCCCCTTCCTAATAGCGAGTCGCTAACCCTATTTTGCGAGTCGCTATTACATTAGCGACTCGCAAAATAGGGTTGGTACATTGTGCTACCGTTTTTTGCGGTCGCAAAAGGGCAAAATGCCCCTCTCCGACCGCAAAAAACTGTCGTACATCTGGCACTAATAGTCTTGCCTCAAAACCTGTATCAGCGCTCCAGTTATTTTCACCCCACCCCCTAGGTATGCAACAGTGCCATTTGGTGAAAGAGGGTAACGCCACAGCTGATGCACTAATCAGTGTACTGAATGTTTGGTTGGTCAACAAAGCTAGACCGCCTGTGGCTTCACGGCTCCTGAACAGAGGAGCTCACTTACTATCATTACACTACTATTAACCCCTAACCACTCACCTGCATTAAACTAATACCAACCACGCAGGCATATTAACCTCTCCTGCTAATATGAGAGCCTCTCTGAGACCATAATCAAGCCTACCACACATTGAGTAATTGGTAGCACAGAACTAGCTAACTTAAGGGATACAAAAATGCCCTATTCCCAAAAACCAAAGGGGGAAAGGACAATGAGAAAGTTCATTTCAAGCCCCATGCAAATGCGCTAATCTTGTAGCATCTTCAAAGAGCAATTTAAGTTTCTCCCTATGGGCCCTGTTGCATTCGCTTATATCTCAACCACCACCTTATCCTTATAATGATTTTGCAGACTACCGACTCCCAGAACACCCAGCAGCCAAACCTCTAGGGGTCATATAGGAATGGAATCATCACAACTTCCACCCCCTACATGTTTCCTGAAAAAGCCTAAGTTAAATCTCGGCTAGGTGTCTGCTACCCTGTATTTGAGGATGGTGCAACATTATTATTCATTCATATTAACACTGATTTTCTTACAACTCTAGATCAGAGCTCTCAGTTACCTCAAGTCCGCATTGGCAAAGCCAATTGGTCTTCTGTTGGTTATCGGCCTTTTGGTTTTCTCAATGCTTGTTTTGTCATGGTTATTGCAAAATGTTATTGTTGCGGAAGCTGCCGAGCACTTATCAACCTAATACAAAACTATGTTTTGGTTTTAAAAAGCACTCATTGCCATAGTAGTTCTGGACACATACGCAAACTACTCTGTGTGTGTGGCTGTGCTCCTTGTGAAAGGGCAGAATGCTATCACTCAGTCAAGTTAGCTAATGGGTGTAGAGGTCTGACCAACTGATCCCTGCTACATGCACCCTGTAAAAATGGACATTTCCGGCATATACATACAGAGAGGGACAAGAAACCCATACTGCAGAAAATGCACCCATCACTTTTGAGAGGTAGACTCTTCAGAGAGGAACGTTTTTGCTTATAAATGACAATAGAGTTGTCTTGAGCACATTGGTATGGTACACCTTCAAAGCCAAGCCGGTGATGGCGGTAAATATATATCTACTGTGGCTCATCAGCGGAGATTAAGGGGACTGGAAATATTTAAAAAATTGGAAAATGAACTGTGGGAAGTTAAGGTGGAATACAGGGCTCACCCTTCACTTGGGCCGAATGAGTGTAAGATCATCTTAATAATTAAATTATGTCCTTCTTACATTATGTTTTCTAGAAAGCTCCCTACCTGCAGTGGTCCACCAGCTGGCAGAGTTCAAAACAGTAGACGGATAAAAGATGAACTTGAAAAAACCTGAAATTCTCAACCAGTCAACAGATAATGATGGTGGACTATAGGGCTTAACCTATATTTAAATGGAAGACAGGATACATCAAATAGATAGGAATTAAAATAATTCCTAACATACAAAAATCTTCAATGTCAATTACCCTCCAATGGCAGAGTAAATAAATCAAGACTTGACAAGATGGTCACCACTTTATATTCCCCTGCCGGGAAGAAAAATGTTGTAAAAATGAATATCTTTCCCAGGCTTCTTTATCTTTTCCAAGCACTGCACATGCCTGTGAATAACACCTTAGAACAAATGCAAAAGCAGAGAGCAAACTTTATCTGGAATAAAGCTAAACAGATGTTTGCTACGTGTTTCTTGGCCTAAGGCAGTATTATGAAGCATCTCAGCTTAAGGCGATTATGCCACGGTCTAGAGCAGAATCAGGGAGCACCGCACGCAAGTACAGCCATCTCAATATGGGATATATTTTGACTATGGCAAGAGCAGAGACCACTTAATGTATATTTGAGCACACCAGCAGCTACAACCCTGAATATATGGGACAAATAGTGAAAGAGAGAGAGCTGACGACATTCCACTCCCCATAGTCTCTAATTTATTACAATCCTGCATTCACTCCAGCAAGGAACGATGGTGAGTTTCGCAAGAGCAGGGTAGGAGGAGGGAAGATGATATCAAACGTTTGAATATGGGGCAATTACATTTTCTATTCAGTGTATAGTGGAATTTGGCTTACCAAAAAAGAAAGACTATGTTATGCCCAAATACAGTATTGGGTCCTACAACTTGAAAATAAAAAGACGGTAACTAGAGAACGGGCCAATTTGAAACAATGTTACCTAAAGTAAAAGGCATTAAAAGGGGAGATTTCATGGTTTTTTGCTCTCCTGTTAGGAGCAAGCCAGGAATTTAGATGGTCTCCCATGACAACTTGGGAAAAGGTACTTAATAGAGAAATGACATACATAAATGTTCAGTAAGTATCAAGAACAAAGAAATGAAATTCATTACTAAGGGAAGTGTGGATGTTACTACACCTTTTGAGCTGCATTTACCCATATGCACAAGGCACAACTCTCCACATATGGTAGGTCTGTCCAGCAGCAAAGCTATTTTGGAAAGAGTTTGGGAGAAATGTTCATCATTTCCAGGGTTACCCCATGTCTGATGACCCAGCAGTTTTGATTCTAGGCCTAAGTCCTCCTGGATACAAAGGCATGAGTAGACAGAAATTCAATTCGGTTTTATAATGTTTTGAAGTTGCAAAATTAGCCTTTGCTTTTAACTGGAAAGCTAAAGAGACTCCCCCAATTTGGACAATGGTACCACAAACTGTGGTAATTTCTGCTGACCCCGGAACATTTGAGGCACACGCTGAAGGATTCCGGAGTTTACTTTGAGAGCAAATTGAGACCACTGCAAGATGTGCTTAACAGTGGAATATCAAACATTTGTGTCCACCACACTGGAAAGTGATGGGAATGTATGAACGATGCATTTTGAAGGTGATAAAGTTACTTATTGTGAGACTACTACTATATGGGAACCTACTCAGGTATGGGTAAGGGGATATTTAGTTAAAAGTCTGTGCCTGTTGACTGATGAATATTAATAACTCAATAAAAAGAATCTTGACAAAACAATTCTGTGTTTGAGATGGGAAGCACTAATAACTTGGCAGTAAAAGAAAGCCTTACTTGGCATGCATTGAACCCCAGTGCCACTGAACCTGCAGCTGTATAGTTAAGATGGTCACACATCTGCCAGTGAGAGTGTGATCAGCCAGTGTCGTTTTTAGCCCGTTGAACACAGCACTAGGAGCCAAGAAAACTATGAAACAACAGGGAATCAGGACGACCCTAAAGGGCCCTAAAAATTTAACTGAGAGTTAATATTCAAATCCGAGAACCTAAAAGAAAACACATGTGCGATACAGGTGTAAATTAAAACAAGCATTTGCAATGCAATAGGACTCGCATTTACGCGAGACCTATAGCATTGTGCGGGCGGGCTGGGGGAGGGGAGGGGAGGCTAGGGGGCGAGGAGGCATGGACAGCGTGAGTGGGGGTGGGAGGGCAGAGTTTGGGCGGGGGTGCGAGAAGGCACGGGGGAGGGGGAAAATAGTGCTCTAAATAACAGGTCCGTACAGTGTAACACTCGAAGTAAAGGGGCCAATAGGAGCGTTCAAATGACGACATGGCATAGTAAGGTGGGACTAACAAGCCTCATAATCAATCAGATGACAGAATTTACAAAGGACAAAGACAGAAGCCAATGAAAAATATGGGCGGAGAGTGAGGGCAGCTTGTCTCCCCATACTCTACTACTGCATGCCTCGCAGAGCGAGCAGCTCATGCACGCTGCCACTAAAGCTCGACCTAAAAAAGAGCTTTACGTAAAGTATTAGTTCATAGTGGGTGCAAAATGTATTACCACAATGAGCAAGAAAAACGGAAACTGCTGTTAAAACAAAATGACGCTAAAAAAGGTAAACAAATAAAGAGAAAAAGTGAAATATATGGGGAGAAAACAATTAAAAATGAGAATGGATTTTTAAAAATGTATTTACGAAAAGTGAACTTTTAGCGAACAATTCTTGAAATACATCAGAAGGGTTAGAAAGGTTATTGGGATTTTCACGATATCCCCATAATATAATTTAACATACATCGAATCTAAAAGGAACTCATTTATACAATCACTGACTACCCAAAGAATATGTCATTCATCTGATCTATGGTAGACAACTCTGGAATATGCAGATGAAACAGTATTGAATTACAGGCCTTTTGTCCTTTCTGGTTTTCTGTCTTTGTATGTGATATCGTTTGCCGCATAATAACGGACCACATATTTTATGTTTCTGTACCACATCTACTCAAGCTGCGACAGTTTCTGTGTATATGCATTTCTTTCTGGCTGTGTCTGAATGTGTGCAAAGTTGGGGCTTTGTATGGTTCTCTTTGGATATTTTGCCAAAGTACGTGGTTTCATTAGAGTTCCATTACACAATCATACATGCTGCGTACACCAAATGAAATGTATATGTAAAAAATGTTCTGCGGCTACCAGGTGCGTTAATATCATTAGTGTAGCAGGTGCTGTGGCCACTTAGCCAATCACTGCGAGGAGCCCACCGTACCCTATAATAGGACTGTCTTTTACTACTGAAACCATTTCTTGCATTAGGGCCTATACCATCCTTGCCATACCGCTTGGTTTCACATGTGTAACCGTGCTAGGTCTATATTTCAGCACTGTTTGTGTATTTGTTTTTGTGTGACTGGTTCTGTGGAACCATGTGCATCATCCTGTGGGTGAGTATTTAAATATGTTCAGGTGAGACAGCACAGAAAATACACAGGCTAACCATTGTGAGAGTTAAAGGCAGCTTTAATAGGACAGGTTCATCAGCTAGTTTGCAACTACAATAAAATTAACAACACCCTGGTCTCACTAATACATCAAATGTGCCCTAGGCCAACCACCCTTAAACCTACCCAATGTTTTTCAACACCATCAACCACGCAGAAGCAACATCCCTCAGGCTGCCCTCCTTTCCAAACATGTCCACCTATTGCATTCCGAGTGTCCCACACTTGCCTTTCCACATCTTTTAGGCCCCTTTCTTGATGTTACTGTTTGCGTGTCCCCTTCATAGCCTCCTTGCCCGTGAGCTGCAAACGTATGCCCATCAACACTCCTAACCTTCCTTAATATTGCATCAACATTTTTTTCCCAGCAGCCTGGAAAACCCATAATGGGTGTTTTCCTGCCCTTCCCCCATTAGTTTCAGCATAGGGCTGTGACTCAAACAGCCTTGTCTGTAGTCCGATTCAACACCAATGTTTAACTGCCAAACTTCTAGATAAAATTATCGTAGCTCCACTAGATACTGCTCAATGCCCAAGAAGGAGAGATGCAAGAAATCGAAACTAAACAACTGAACCTCCTCATGCATGATACTAATGTACCGTACCACACCTATTTTGTGTGTCTTTCAGAAAGCCCACCTTTCCCTAATTATGTTCTGTCTTGCCTTCTCTTTAACACTGAGTTTCAATGCACCCCACCAC
This sequence comes from Triturus cristatus, assembly GCF_964204655.1. Classification (NCBI taxonomy): domain Eukaryota; kingdom Metazoa; phylum Chordata; class Amphibia; order Caudata; family Salamandridae; genus Triturus; species Triturus cristatus. Next base: position 1,303,014,247 of record NC_140579.1, read on the forward strand.
ACATACCTTTCATGTTCACTAACTTGATCCAAGTCTCAATGAATGTACTCTCAACCTTTCTTAGTCACCTTCAGCAGTGATAAATCAGAGAGTTGAACCAAGACATTCTCTTCTTTGTGTAGAAACAATCAATCAGGAAAGGTTGTGCACTGTGCTAGCTCAGTCAACCAGGGCAACAACTGCCTCCATCTTATATCACTTTTTATCTACCATAACTGTAAAAGTATCAATTCTCAGACCCAAAGATTTTCTAAATGGGTGCCCTTCTGCTTATTTGACTGCTCACATTACAAGCAAGTGAACAAAAATCCAACCTGTCACAACAGCAGACCATGACCCAGCAACAGAACCTAAAAGAAAAAACAAACAAACACCAATTAGATCATTACAAACATAAATCAATTAGTCTTATGTAGCTCTTATAGCAGTTTGAGAACCACCTCCCCAACCTGTTTATGCTTGCATAGCCTACTTTCTTCCATAGCTGCTCCTATCCTATGGGAATGAGTTCCAAACTGCTCTGTTTATTTGCTGCCAGGCCCAAGGAAGTCATCACTGTTCTCATAACTGCTAATAACGGGAAAGCCATCAGCATGCTCCTGGCCACATGGAAGCTGATGCAGCGCGGACAACAAGATTTGTATATTCTCCTTATGTCACAGATTCTTATTCCCAACAGCTCATTCATACAGTCATTCATTGGTGGGGCCCATAACACCAACACATTCATCATTCAACCAAAGTCACTCGAATCTGTACTCAGGAGAATAAGGCGATGGACATGTGGGTACCTTATTACCTATCAGGATTATTTTGCATTTACATTATATACACCTTCTACATATACATCTTCAGAATCCTGACCTTAACATCAAGGCACTCCACCACTTGGTCGATGGACCAATTAGTTGGACTGGTTGATGGTGACTTAGAACCCGTTAAATCACAATTAAAGCCTAGGAAACGCTTGGTATTTTCTGTAATTAATTAAAGAACCACAAACTCATTTTCTTATTATATCCATTGTTATTTATCTAATCAATAAAACTTCTTACATTTGCATTTATTAACTACAGCTCATAATATACATTTTTAGTTTTATTAAAAAGTAATCAAACATTTAGAAAAATAATCATTAATTAGGAAAAATGCAATTAGTCAGTTACCAATTAGCAAGCGATGATGGTCTCAGATCAAATAGAGAGTTCCCCGCATTCTCAGTTAAAACTCCCTGGACAGGCTGTCTGACCCACAGCAAAGGATCAAACCATCAGGCCGAAATATAGGATGCACAGCAAACTCTTCTCCCAAATGGCAAATAAACCCAAAGCAAACCAACGGATCAATACCAGCTCTGTGCAACCCAACGCCACGAATGATCAACCTAATAGATGACACCCAATTGCGGATGATGCTTCTGTTAACCTTTTTCCCCCTTACTTCATACTAACACGGCAACTTTTAGGGGCAGAAAAAATGTTCTGATTGGACAATTCGGGGTTATCTGTAGCTTATTGAAAGTTTTCTCAGCGAAAACCCGGTTCTTCATGATGACTTGGCATGGGAAGACGCAAATTGTTAAGTTTCTTTCAGGCTCCCAGGCGAGAGCAGTGAATGTAGCACTTCAAGGAAAAGAAGTCATTATTTCACAGGTTCTGTATTGTCCTTTCCGCTGTTCCCACATAGTCATGTATTTGGCTGACAGTCAATTCCAATTCCTGTCCTTGGTAGGGAACGCGGTGTCAGAAGTTCAGGTTACTTGGTGATCTCCAGAGCCATCCGGGCATGCGCAGAAATCATCTCGCTCACATGGTTGCATCTGCTTCAGAGAACACCATCTTGAGTGCATTGCTATGGTACACCTTCAAAGCCAAGCCGATGATGGCGGTAAATGTATATCTTCTGTGGCTCATCAGCGGAGATTAAGGGGACTGGAGATATTTAAAAATTTGGAAAATGAACTGTGGGAAGTTAAGGTGGAATACAGGGCACACCCTTCACTTGGGCCGAATGAGTATAAAATCATCTTAATAATGAAATTATGTCCTTCTTACATTATGTTTTCTAGAAAGCTCCCTACCTGCAGTGGTCCACCAGCTGGCAGAGCTCAAAACAGTAGAGGGATAAAAGATGAACTTGAAAAAACCTGAAATTCTCAACCAGTCAACAGATAATGATGGTGAACTATAGGGCTTAACCTATATTTAAATGGAAGACAGGATACATCAAATAGATGGGAATTAAAATAACTCCTTACATACAAAAATCTTCAATGCCAATTACCCTCCAATGGCAGAGTAAATAAACGAAGACTTGACAAGATGGTCACCACTTTATATTCCCCTGCCGGGAAGAAAAAATGTTGTAAAAATGAATATCTTTCCCAGGCTTCTTTATCTTTTCCAAGCACTGCACATGCCTGTGAATAACACCTTAGAACAAATGCAAAAGCAGAGAGCAAACTTTATCTGGAATAAAGCTAAACAGATGTTTGCTACGTGTTTCTTGGCCTAAGGCAGTATTATGAAGCATCTCAGCTTAAGGCGATTATGCCACGGTCTAGAGCAGAATCAGGGAGCACCGCACGCAAGTACAGCCATCTCAATATGGGATATATTTTGACTATGGCAAGAGCAGAGACCACTTAATGTATATTTGAGCACACCAGCAGCTACAACCCTGAATATATGGGACAAATAGTGAAAGAGAGAGAGCTGACGACATTCCACTCCCCATAGTCTCTAATTTATTACAATCCTGCATTCACTCCAGCAAGGAACGATGGTGAGTTTTCGCAAGAGCAGGGTAGGAGGAGGGAAGATGATATCAAACATTTGAATATGGGGCAATTACATTTTTTATTCAGTGTATAGTGGAATTTGGCTTACCAAAAAAGAAAGACTATGTTATGCCCAAATACAGTATTGGGTCTTACAACTTGAAAATAAAAAGACGGTAACTAGAGAACGAGCCAATTTGAAACGATGTTACCTAAAGTAAAAGGCAATAAAAGGGGAGATTTCATGTTTTTTTGCTCTCCTGTTGGGAGCAAACCATGACAACTTGGGAAAAGGCACTTAATAGAGAAATCACGTAAAAATAACATGACATACATACATACACCTTCTACATGTACATCTTCAGAATCCTGACCTTAACATCAAGGCACTCCACCACTTGGTCGATGGACCAATTAGTTGAACTGGTTGATGGTGACTTAGAACACGCTAAATCACAATTAAAGCCTAGGAAACATTTGGTATTTTCTGTAATCAATTAAAGAACCACAAACTCATTTTCTTATTATTTCAATTGTTATTTATCTAATCAATAAAACTTCTTATGTTTGCATTTATTAACTACAGCTCTCAATATACATTTTTAGTTTTATTAAAGAGTAATCAAACATTTAGAAAAATAATCATTAATTAGGAAAAATGCAATTAGTCAGTTACCAATTAGCAAGCGATGATGGTCTCAGATCAAAGAGAGAGTTCCCCGCATTCTCAGGTAAAACTCTCTAGACAGGCTGTCTGACCCACAGCAAAGGATCAAACCATCAAGCCGAAATATAGAATGCACAGCAAACTCTTCTCCCAAATGGCAAATAAACCCAAAGCAAACCAAGGGATCAATACCAGCTCCGTGCAACCCAACGCCACGAATGATCAACCCAATAGACGACACCCAATGGCGGATGATGGCTTCTTATACCCTTTTTCCCCTTTACTTCATACTAACACGGCAACATTTAGGGGCAGACAAAATGTTCTGATTGGACAATTCTTGAATATCTGGAGGTTATTGAAAGTTTTCTCAGTGAAAACCTGGTTCTTCATGATGACTTGGCATGGGAAGGCGCAAATTGTTACGTTTCTTTCAGGCTCCCAGGCGAGAGAAGCGAATGTAGCACTTCAAGGAAAATAAATCATCATTTCACAGGTTCTGTATTGCCCTTTCCGCTGTTCCCATATAGTCATGTATTTGGCTGGCAGTCAATTCCAATTTCTGTCCTTGGTAGGGAGCGCGGTGTCAGATGTTCAGGTTACTTCGTGATCTCCAGAGCCATCCGGGCATGGGCAGAAATCATCGAGCTCACATGGTGGCATCTGCTTCAGAAAACGCCATCTTGTGTACTGCGGCCTAGTAGCCCCGAATGCCAACTTAAGCAAAAATAGACATAACAGTAATTAAAATATAGAAATGAAGATGCTAATGTTTAAACCCACACCAATCCCATTATATATTAGTATTTTCCTAGCTGTGGCAACATTTAAAGCAATAATACTTACCATTTAATGAATTTAAAGCACAAACAATCACAAAGCAACATAAATCATGCAATTCTACTATTTCACCACAATCTAAGATTAGTTTGCGTACCATAGTTAATTAATTATTCTGCCATGCAATTAGCAATTTAGTCCCACTTGTATCTCGTGTTTATCAAAGCGCAAAAGTTGATTAATACATTTTCACTGCAAACATGTTACTTAAATACATTTTTAGAATGATTACGTAATTAGTTACATGCAAATTAGAGGAGGTATACAAAATTTTGTTTTACCTGCTCCATCAATCCCCCCTTTGGTGATTTTAAACATCACCACTACTCACTAATGTCACTAAATTTAGCTACGGAAAGGGTTTTATTCAGTTCCACTTGCATTTGTTAGTTTAAATCATAGTGTTCTCCATACTGTTTTCTTTTGTTTTCTTGTACACATTATATTGCAACTCTTCTAATTCTATTTCTTCTATCTCTCCTTCTCTTATTTATTTATCTTTCTTTTTCTTGTTTTCTCTTTTGATCTTCTTTTGTATTTTTCTTCTTTTTATGCACAAACACCCTAATCTCAATATTAACACTAAAATAATCACAAAGGTCACAGGTATCACTATTTTTCCCACAAAGGAGCTACCTAGTTTTGTTAATAGACTCTTAATAGTGGAAAAACCCTTACAAAGTTTCTCCCATACACCTTCAACCTCCATTGGAACAATTTCTTCATGCAAATCAGTTATGGTTTAAATATATTTCTTTAGGTTCTGACTTTCGTCAGGATTATAAGTACAGCAATGTTGTACTTTCAACATTCCACAGACTCCTCCCTCTTTTGGCAATAAAATGTCAAGGGCAAGTCGATTTTGCATTACCATAGCTCTCATGGCAAACATTTAGGTATTTACCTTTAAGAACCCTCCAGCTGTGCTTGTTGATAAACGATCCACAACTGTAGACAATTTTCAAATTTTATGTGCATTCAGAGATATTCCAATTACTGGTATCAGTGCTCCAAAGATATCCCCAATAATTTCTGACCAACTCTCCCTTCTTCTACGTGTTAGTGTTCTACCAATATCATGCAATCTGTCATTTCCCCTTTCCACATGAAATATTTTTGGAAAGACCAGGCCTACATAACAAGTCCCGTACCAATGGTCTGGCAACCTATAATAAGCTCTATTCCCACAAATGTAACATATTCCAGGGAATACTGGATCTTTTCCTCCTTTAAATCCCCATCCTCCTATGATTCTGTATAAATCATGGCACTCACTTGCTCCTACAAAATAATTATCATATACAGTATTATCTACTTATGCATAACTTCTCTTTCTGGGGCCAATCTAAAGCCATTGATGGGTTTGTTTCTCTCTTCAAATGATTTTTCTTTCCAACATCCCAAAATGTTGTTTCCATCTTTTCACCAGTCACCTTCTTTTGCATTTTAATTCTCCTCTCCTCTACCATATTCAGGAAAGTTTTCTCTTCTTTTCTTAAACTATAGTAAGGTTATTCTTAAACACTTCTTCTAAAGTTAATTCTCTTTTCTCTAGGAAGAATTCACCAAGAGTTTTACCAGGCTCCACCCTGTTTAATTCTGGAACTAGAAGAATTTGTCAGAAAATATTATCTATATCAGTGTAATAGTATTCTAATTTTCCTGTTTTATAAAACACACTGGCTAAAACACTACAAGTTATCCCATATGTCAAAGGAAGGTGATGATAAGTGACACCTTCTGATACAGATGCAGGTAACTGCATACATATGTAGCCGTCTCTAACATCCATTGTCTTTACATATTCGCACAACAATTTTGAAAAGACATTGTTAGAAAAAATATTTATAGACTTATCTTTGTGAAATTCTGTTCTATCTACCAATTTTGTGACATGACTGTCATCTGCCTTTACATCATTAGTTCAATTTGCTGTGTGTCCACCTATATCTTTAAATGTTACTCTAAATGAAATTGTTATTGCCAATATAATCCACACAAGCATTAATAATCCTGTACAACAAAAACACATTTTACAGCATCTTCGGAGAAATCCACATGTTGGATTTCTATTCTCATTGTTTGCCATCTTGGTAATGATCAGTGTATTTTGACTTAGCCTCTTTGTTCAACGATTTACCTTTGTCTAAACCTAAGGCTTTAGTTGCCTACTGGGTTCTTTTCAGGTCATGTGTCTTGTCCGGGTTTTAATTCCTTTTGATTTCTTTTTGTCACTCAATCCATGTGTGAATCGTCCTTATCTTATAGGTTCACAGTCCTTGTTCAGAATTTCCTGATCATCCGTTTCTTCTCTAGTGTCAGACAAGATAACTCTCAGGATTTCCGAATCTTCTTCTTCTTTGTCCACCTCTTGCATAGTCACTGTAAGACTTTCTTGGCTATCAGCTTCCTCTTGTATATCAGGAAGTGCCACACATGTCCATTCCGGTGACTTGTACTTTGGGTTTGGTTTCTTTATCCTCTTTGTGCTTTGCAAGTGCTTCTGATCTGTGTCCTTTTGTTTCTCTTGACTAGACACTTCATTCACTTGTTCAGCATTATCAGGCTTTATTCTGGTAAGTCGGTATCTCAACCTTTTGATTTTGTTGGGCCAAATATCTTCTTTCAAAGGCCTTTTCAATTTAGTTCCTTTCCTTTCTCGCTCTGTTTTCCAAGCTCTTTTCCTCAAAATTCTTCCACCTTTACTCTCTGTTTCACTTTCTTCTGATTCTGTCTCCGTCTGGATTTCACCTTCTTTGGATTTTATCCTCAATATTTCAGGTTCACTGTCTGTATCTATCCCTCCTCATGTTTCTTCCACACAATCTTCCTGCTGACTATCTGTCCCTTTTTCTACCTTTGTGTGTTGTGTCCCTACACCTCCTCGGGGTTCTTCCGCAATTACTTCACCCTCACTCTCTGTATCTAATTCCTCACCTTCTATCTCTATGATTTCGGGGGGAATTTCTCTTGTGCTTGTACTCTGGATTTCTTTTTCAAAGATTACTTGTTCAGTTCTTCTAGTATCCTGATCTGTTCTTTCTTGTATTCCCACTGGTTCTGTCTCAGATTCAGAGCTTGTATCAGGAATTTCAAGTCGTCTTCTCAGTGGTATATTTTCTTGTCCAACAATTTTACTTGGACCCTCTTCCCCTGTTTCTGGGTTCCGTCTTGTTCTCGTTTCTTCCGATTCTGATTCGAAACTAGTATCTGATACTTCTCGTTGTTCATCTTCAGATTGATCTTCTGGATTTGGGACTCGAAGAGTGTGACTGGCATGAATCCCGATCTTCACCCCTGCACACTTCACAGCAGTTGTTGTCAGAATCACTTGTTGTGGTCATCCCCAGCGAGAAACCAGACAATTTCTTCTTCAGTGTACCTTTGTGCGGACCCAATCTCCAGTACTCAAGTCATGAGCTGGCTTCTTTTCATGAGTGGTCGCATGTGGTCCAATCTGATGAAACACAGAATGTACCATATCAGCCAATCCTTTGCAATAATCCAAGACGAAGTCATCATATATAGGCAGCAATTTGTTGACAGGAATGAAAACATGTCTCATTGCTCTACCCATAATAATTTCATGGTTGGCTCAGACCCGTTTTCCTATCAGGAATTGATCTAAGGCTTATCAGGACCAGAGGCAAGACATCTGGCCATTTTAGACCTGTGGCCAAACACATTTTTCCCAATCGGTTCTTTATGGTGCCATTCACCTGTTCTACCACTCCAGAAGCCTCTGGTCGGTAGGCACAATGCAATTTTTGTTGTACATTCAATTATTCACAAACCAATTGTATAATTTCATTCTGAAAATGTGTCCCTCTATCTGTTTCAATCATTACTTGAAAACCAAATCTAGGAATGAACTCTCTCAGTAAGAGTTTCGCTACAGTAACTCCATCATTCCTTCTGGTCGGGTAAGCCTCAACCCAACGAGAAAACAGACAGACAATCACCAGTACATATCTTAGCCTGTTGCATGAAGGCGTTCCAATTAAATCAAGCTGCATACGAGTGAAAGGGCCTCCCTCCCATCCTATGGTTCCCAGGCTCACTACAGTTTTCCTTCCTGGATTGAATTGCTGGCATATGAGACATCTTTGGCAAAGGCTCTCAGCTATAAGCCAAAACTTTGCATTATACCAAGTTTGCTTAAAAAGTCTAAACATAGCATCTCTGCCTATGTGGGCCTGCCCATGGTACATCCGTGCCATGGCAGAGATCATGCTATCAGGCATTACTGGTCTTCCATCTCTGTAAACCCAAACTCTGTCTACTCTCTTTGTGTACATCCTGATTTTATCCACTGTTTCTTCTCCTCTTCCACTGCCTCTTCCTGTAACTGTCTAACTTCATCCCATGTACTTTCAGTGTTAGTAAAAAGCAAGGGACATAAATCCATTTCCTTTTCCTTGTTACGGTTTAAGGAAGTTTGATTTCATGCACAATATTGCGCTAGATCATTGGCAAATTAATTGCCTGCTGACACATAATAAGTTCCTTTTCTGTGTTTGCTACATTTTATAACAGCGATCTGTTTAGGCAGCTGTATCACCTCAAGTAATTTTCCAACTATCTCTGCATTTCTAATTGGAGTTCCACTTGACGTCAAGAAACCTCTTTGGAACCAAATTTGCCCCAAATCATGCACCACTCCAAACCCATACTGGCTGTCAGTAACCACAGTGACTCGCAAATTCTTTCACAACTTGCATGCTCTAATTAGTTCAAACAACTCGGTAACTTGAGCAGATCGTACTCCTTTCAAACAAGATGCTTCCAACACAGTCGCTACAGTGTACACAGCATATACAGCACTCAAAATCCCTTCTCCAGTTCTTAGGCACGATCCATCCACAAACATCACATAGTCACTCTCTTTCAGAGGCACATCTTTTATGTCCGGAAGCGGTTTGGTGCAAAAATCAATCACTTCCAACCAATCATGATCAACTTCATCTTTCACCTCTGCATTCACAGCATCAGGTAGTAATGTTGATGGGTTCACATTAGTGCATCTTACAAGACACATTTGTAGCACCCAAACTCACCTTTTCATATTTCTTTAGACGACTATGCGTCATGAACTGGGTTTTACTCCTTGTCAAAAGTATCGCCACATCGTGGGAACAAACACTCTCACAGGGTATCCCATTACAATTCCTTCACTTTGTTCCAAACTCTTACAGGTGGCAGCCACTGCTTTCAAACATCCAGGCAATGCTACAGCTACTGGATCTAATACAGCTGAAAAATAAGCAATCGGACGTCTCAATCTTCCATGTCTCTGTACTCATACGGAAAGAGCACATCCATCTCTCTCACTGCAAAAGAGCTCAAATTCTTTTTCATAACCAGGCAATTCAAGAGCCGGTGCTTCACACAAGCTGTCTCTCAATTGTTTAAAAGATTTTATCTCTTCTTTATTCAGCTCAAGGGGATCTTTCACGTCACTCTTTGTCAGGCGTACTAATGGTTTTGCGATCAGCGAGAAATTGCTGATCCCCTGTCGACAATATCCCACCATTCCAATAAACATTCTAACTTCTCTCTGTGTCATTGGGGCTCTCATTCCTTTGATTATTTTAATTCTGTCCATTGTTACTTTTCTCAGGCCTTTTTCAATCTTATGACCTAAGTATTGTACTTCTTTCTGACAAAACTGCAATTTTGATGGTGATACTTTAAGTCCTCCATCTGCCAAATGATTTAACAATGCAACTGTGTCAACCACGCGTGCTTCTCGCGTCTTCGATGCCACTAATAGGTCAGCCATGTATTGAACAAGCACTGTACTTTCTGGCATTTTTAAATCTTCCAGTGACTTCCTTAGAATCTGATTAAATATAGAAGGACTCTCTGTATACCCTTGAGGGATACAGCACCATGCCAAAATACGCTCACCGAACCGGAACGCAAAAATTTGTTGGCTATCAGGGTGCAATGGAATAGAAAAGAAGGCATGACACAAGTCAATGACTGTGTACCATTCTGCATCATGTGGAATCTGATATAGAATTACTGAGGGGTTTGGCACAATGGGAGAGCAAGGAACAACAATTTTATTCACCTTTGTCAAATCCTGTACTATCCTAAAGGTCCCATTTGGCTTTTTCAAACCCATGATCAGAGAGTTACATGGACTGCTCATTATCTCTCAGAATTCCTTGATCAATCATTCTGCCTCTTACAGGGGTTACTCCTGCAATTATTTCAGGTGTCAATTTATACTGAGGAATATTCGGGTAATTTACTCCTTCTTTTACAGTTTTCTTCACAGGATCTACTCTTTTCATTAATCCAACATCTTCTCCTGTGAAATCCCACACTTCTGTTTTCACTGTTTCTTTTAACTCTTGAGGCAATCCTTCCGGATCAAATACAACAAATTCTTCGGTAATTTCAGGTTCTAAGTTTGCCATTGTCATTCTATACAGTACATCTTCGTTTGGAGTTTCAAAGGCTATACCATCAGGTGTACAAAAAATGGTGCAATTCATTTTGCACAGTAAATCCCTCCCTAACAGATTTACAGTGTCGCAAACTACAACACGATGCATATCAGTGAATTTCCCTATTCTAACCTTCACCGGATCAGTAAGATAAGCTTTTATCTGTTTATTTGAATCTCCTACTACTTGGATTGTTTCACCCGAGAGAGGAAGATTTTTCACTTCAGCTGATCCAACAGTTGAACGAGTAGCACCAGTATCCACTAGGAAAGTAATGTTTACTTCATTCACCTTTCCATCTACAAAGGGCCCTGTCTGGTCTACCTCTAGAGTTGCGCCAAGTACGCACTCCTCTTCCTCTCCTAGGCACCGTCAATAACTCTCTTCTAACTCACTCTCATCGCGTTGCAGCCAATACTGCGAAATGGCACCAGCGCGTGGTAGCTTTGTTACCTGTTCTTCGTTGTAGAATCCTGTCTCATTACTGTATCTTTGAGGATTTACGTTCTGCAGAAAAGGTGGCTTTGGCACCTGATACTGTTGGGAAACAACCTGCTGCTGTCACGGCGGTTGGCAACTCACCTCATTCTGCACCTGTGGATTTAATGATGAATTATCACCATTAGCTTTTGGTGGTAATTTACACTCGGATTTCCAATGCCCTAATTTTCCGCACTTATGACATGGCCATTTCTTTTTAGCTTCATCTATGCTGATCTGTCCTTTTTCTTTCCCAATATTAGATTTTGGTCTTGCTTGCCCTATTCCATTCGCTTGTTCAATTAACTGGGCTTCTTGTCGTTCCGCTACCTTGACCTGGGCCCACCTTGCCTTTTCTTTCAACTTACGCTGTTTGACTTCAATTTCATCACTAAAATATTTTGCATGTCGCAACATCTCGTCTATCTTTTTGTTTTGCCAATCTACTGTATGCTGTTTAATCATTTCACTAACTTCAGGTCTTAAACCATAAACAAATCTGTAAACAAAATGACTCAAATCCTTTTCACTCAATTTTTCATCTCCACTGTATTGTTTAAAAGCCAACAGTAATCTTTCGTAATATGCATGCACTGATTCTTTAGCCTCCTGGTGAGTTCTGTCAATCTTTACCCAATCAGTTTCTTTCGGAGGTACTTTACTTTTCAGAAAAGTAATAACCTGATCATATTTTTTCATTACTTCTGGATCTGGGGCTCCTATCCATAGAATACTCTTGTGTTGGCCAATCTATTGTAATCTTACATTCTGCCCATAATCTGCAGGCACAGTTATATTAAAAAAGACCATTCAGATCTATCCACACTACTTTTGAAAGTTTGACAAATCTATCTACCTGTCTGTACCATTCAAATGTTTTTTCTCTCAACCTCGGGAAATCATTTGTAAATGACAAAATATCCTGTCTAGTCCATGGAACATGTACATATCCTCCTCCAGGAATTTCTCTCATGGGACATTCTTTTACTACTTTCTCTTTTTCTCTCATTGGGAAAGCTAGAGAGGCCTTATCTGTGGTTTCCTCTCTCCTTCTAAACCATCTACTTTTCTATCGATCCACATCACCCCATTTTCTTAATAACGCAATTAATTCTTTAATTTGGGTCAATCTCCCCGCAGTATTCAAATTTTCAATAACCTTTTCAGAAAAATCTACCCTGTATGGCTTCTGCAATGACCTGATTTTCTCAAAATCTATTCCCATTTCACTCGCTGTCTCTTCTAGCTTTTCATTAAAGTCCTTGCTCTACATAAAAACATTAGTTCCTCATCTTGATATGCTTTAAATTTTTCAGTTGGAATTGTTCCTACAATTAATTCTTCTAAAGTCACTTTTAACTTTGCCACATCTAAAGGTTGCGGTTCTGTATCCTTTTTCTGTAAACTCCTTAACCAATCACTTAATTCTTCAGATGTTGGTCCTACAGGGGTTGTCGCTATTCTCATTTTATCTGACATTCCCTCTGGGGTCTCAGTCGCTGATTCTGTTGCCATAGGTGTTTTACTTGCTGGACTTTGATTTACAGTTACATTTTATAGGGGTACTTAATCCTGATATTCCTGTAGTAACCTTCCACTAATTTTCTCCTGAACTACTCCTTTCTTTCTTCTTTTGCATACTGCCATTATATGGGACCGTTAAACAATGCTCACTATCCTTTTGTTTATCAAAAACAGGTATCAGCGGTCCTCTAGTTACAGGCACAGTCACTGCTTCCATATTCTTTGTTAACTCTCTAATCTTTTCAGTTAATTCCAGTGTAGTTCTAGCTAATTCTTGCAGATTTTTCGTTTTCAATTCTTACTGTCTGTGACATTTCCACATGTTTAAATGGATTATTTTTCCCAAATGTATTCGGCATTTGTTAAAATTTTTTATTCGTTACAGTCTCTTGTGGTGGTGCACTTGGCGTCATCAACGCAGAATCCTGTTAATATGGAGTTTTTTTTTTATAGAACATGTCCTCCAGCACTTCATCCTCTGATTCACTCACTCCATATCTGTAGCCTTCTGACCCTGTGTTATTTCTCAAAGGAAACATACCATCCGTCATGCTTGCATTTCGCCATCTTCTCATTCTGTCATCATGACTTTCTTGAATACAATGTCTACCAAATATATAATTATATCTTCTCCCACTCCGATGCCTTTCCCTTTCATACATCTCTTCTTCCCATTCAGTCAAAGCCTCGGATTGGGTAGGTCTGGGTTTCGGTTCTAATCTCATCATTCTATCTCTTAATTTGCGTAGCACTGCCAAACTAAATGAACCATTTTCCGGAAATGCTAACACTCCATCATCTTTGATATACTTTGCCCAATTCTCCAACCAAATACATGTATGATAACCATATTTCACTACCATAAAAGGTGCAGGCGTTTTCAGTGGAGGAAGTATCTGTCCTTCCCTAGTTACAATTGGCTTATCCTTTTTAAATAGGCCTTTGATTTTTCCAAACCATGATTTTTTCTCCTTCTCAGGTGGATCGTAGTACATCATTTTTATTTTCAAAAGTTCTTAATCAACTTAAGCTTCGCAAATTCCCTCTCTACGGCTTCTCCGTATTCTGAGCAATCCCAGCGCGACTCACACTCACGCACCAATCCTGTACATCTACGTCACTCTGGTAATTCTCCACTCCCAGCGCGACTCACACTAACGCGCCAATCCTGTACGTCTACGTCACTCTGGTAATTCTCCACTCCCAGCGCGTTTCACACTAACGCACTAATCAGTGAACGCTTCGTCTGTCTGTAGCTGACCAATCCCAGGGCGGTCTTTCTGACATCAGCCTCCCTCACTACTTCTGCTCTTGCTGATCCCTCCTTTACAAACTTTTTCGGCAAACTTTTCTTACGTTTTCTTGAATCAAAACCTGTTAGTAACAACATAAAACATCTCCATTGCCCATTTCACTAAACCAAAGAGATAGCTTTTAATCATTTATGCAAGAATTCTGTCTTTCCAATAGGCAGCGCTTACCTCTACCCTACCACAGAATTTTCCATTACGCCGATAAAGTAGAACTTCCCTCTACCTTACCCTTCTATCAAGCAAAAGGTAAATCTGTTTCTCTGGGGATAAAACACATGTGGAGACTACAATGCTCCTGAGAATTAAGACCAGAGTTTCACAAGAGAACCTATTACTATACCATTTACACACATTCATACAGAAATTTCCCAATACTCAACATAACGTGTTAAACATAAATCGATAATTACCAAACCAATACAATAATAACCATCAATCTGCTACCAAGAAATATGATTCAGCGCCAAACACAAGATTTGCATATTCTCCTTATGTCACAGATTCTTATTCCCAACAGCTCATTCATACACTCATTCATTGGTGGGGCCCATAACACTAACACACTCGTCATTCAACCAAACTCACTCGAATCTGTATTCAGGAGAATAAGGTGTTAAACATGTGGGTACCTTATTACCCATCAGGATTATTTTGTATTTACATTATATACACCTTCTACATATACATCTTCAGAATCCTGACCTTAACATCAAGGCACTCCACCACTTGGTCGATGGACCAATTAGTTGGACTGGTTGATGGTGACTTAGAACCCGCTAACTCACAATTAAAGCCAAGGAAACATTAGGTATTTTCTGTAATTAATTAAAGAACCACAAACTCATTTTCTTATTATTTCAATTGTTATTTATCTAATCAATAAAACTTCTTACATTTGCATTTATTAACTACAGCTCATAATTTACATTTTTAGTTTTATTAAAGAGCAATCAAACATTTAGAAAAATAATCATTAATTGGGAAAAATGCAATTAGTCAGTTACCGATTAGCAAGCGATGAGGGTCTCAGATCAAATAGAGAGTTCCCCGCATTCTCAGGTTAAACTCCCTGGACAGGCTGTCTGACCCACAGCAAAGGATCAAACCTTCAGGCCGAAATATAGGATGCACAGCAAACTCTTCTCCCAAATGGCAAATAAACCCAAAGCAAACCAACGGATCAATACCAGCTCCGTGCAACCCAACGCCACGAATGATCAACCCAATAGACGACACCCAATGGTGGATGATGGCTTCTTATACCCTTTTTCCCCCTTACTTCATACTAACACGGCAACATTTAGGGGCAGAGAAAATGTTCTGATTGGACAATTCGGGGTTATCTGTAGATTATTGAAAGTTTTCTCAGCGAAAACCCGGTTCTTCATGATGACTTGGCATGGGAAGACGCAAATTGTTACGTTTCTTGCAGGCTCCCAGGTGAGAGCAGCGAATGTAGCACTTCAAGGAAAAGAAGTCATCATTTCACAGGTTCTGTATTGTCCTTTCCGCTGTTCCCACATAGTCATGTATTTGGCTGGCAGTCAATTCCAATTCCTGTCCTTGGTAGGGAACGCGGTGTCAGAAGTTCAGGTTACTTGGTGATCTCCAGAGCCATCCGGGCATGCGCAGAAATCATCGCGCTCACATGGTGGCATCTGCTTCAGAGAACGCCATCTTGGGTACTGCGGCCTAGTAGGCCTGAATGGCAACTTAAGCAAAAATAGACATAGCAGTAATTAAAATATAGAAATGAAGATGCTAATGTTTAAACCCACACTAATCCCATTATATATTAGTAGTTTCCTAGCTGTGGCAACATTTAAAGCAATAATACTTACCATTTAATGAATTTAAAGCACAGACAATCACAAAGCAACATAAATCATGCAATTCTACTATTTCACCACAATCTAAGATTAGTTTGCGTACCATAGTTAATTAATTAATTATTCTGCCATGCAATTAGCAATTTAGTCCCACGTGTATCTCGTGTTTATCAAGGCGCAAAAGTTGATTAATACATTTTCACTGCAAACATGTTACTTAAATACATTTTTAGAATGATTACGTAATTAGTGACATGCACATTAGAGGAGGTATACAAAATGTTGTTTTACCTACCCCATCAAAGCCAACCAACTGTCCTTGAGTAGCTCTTTGCTCCATGAATCTTACGCAAGCATCCACTGGGAACAATTTCCCTTTCACCTCACGTGGTTTAATCCACTAGCCTTTCACTTTTCTATCAGTTCTGGACTGCCATAGACACAATTTCAAAATCCCTCCCAGTAGAAACACCTCTGATAAACAAATACTCTTTTTCCTTCTTCCACTTAACAACCCAGACATCCTAAAGACTCCCAAAAGAACATCATACATACGTGAAACAGCGTCGCATCATACCCAGAAACACACATTTCTCCCAATCATCCAGCATGCCAACCAACTAATCTGCAGTTATCAGTCTCCTTGGTTGCCTCACTGAACCAGTCTCTTTAGCCCATCCATCAAAATCATTCTCCCCAATTCATCCAGTGAAGGCTCATAATCCCAGAGATAATTCTCATAAAATGCAATTTAAAGTAGCATACCTTCTAGAGTAATTACAGCCATATTCTTGCCAATCATGGACATAATAAACCTAACCACATTGTCCATCCCTGACATAATCCGTGGTATGTTACACCCATGCCTTACCACGGCCTTGACACAACTAATCCCAAGTCTGACAGTATGCTGAACTCTCAACCAATGGCAACACTATCATTCTCCTTGAGACCAAACCTCTGAAGGAACTGTGGTCTTCTATATATACGTTGCAGTCCAAAGAATCGCCGCACCTGTGAATGAGACAAAGCATCAGCTATGTTACTGTTCACTCTTGGCATATGCCTAGCCATAAAAACAATGTTGTACTACAAGCAATCAAGCATGAAATGTAAACCATGTGCCCTTCACCTTCTGACCAGTCACCAGTGTGACTACTGTTTGTTTGTTCTCATAACATCAGTCCACTTGCAAAGGGAAAGATTCCAGAAATGTGATCCTTTGCTCTTCTTGAAATCATTACCTCTGCTATCTCTCAGATAACCGCCTGCCATCCTAAAAGAGGCCAAAGCCATCAATACCTGTTAATGCAAAAACATTTTTACCTGTCAAAGTAGGTCACCGTCCAAGGGCCACATGGTGACACCATTACACTGCCTCTCAAAGCACACCCACAGTCTTAAATTAGCCCTTACTGTCACTGAAAACCTCACCCTGTGATGTGTAAGCTGCTGCTCTGCAGTTACGAAACCAAGCTTTTTTCAAAAAGTCCTCCCTGCTCTGACAACTCTCCAAGTAAAAATTCAAATATCCCAGCAGCCGTTTAATTTTACATAACTCAATTTTTCTTGCCAACATCGCTTCTTCCAACAATAGAATCAATTTCTTTACGTTTGCCTCAGGAAACCTTGCCTCCATGGCCAGTGTGTCGAACTCAATGCCTACGAACGTGGAAGTTGTGGCTGAACCTTCTATTTTCTCTGGAGCCAAAAGAACCCCCAACTCATTTGAATGGAATCTAACAATATGCCAAAGCTTTCTCACAGAATTTGATCCCCTGACTACTGAAAAAGAAAAAGTTATCCAAATAGTAACTAACTAATAACCTGAACATGCCACAAAACACCACTGCACAGATGTACTGTAAGTTTCAGAGTTTACATGAAATGGTACAACTAATCGGAATTACCTTGTCCAGAAACATTTGACCTTCAAGCTGAATGCCCAACAATGACAAATCTGTAGGATGAATTGATAGTAACCTAAAAGCAGATTTAAAGTAACACTTCCCTAGCTCTGCCCCAGCACCATATAGCCTCATCAGTCTTATTGGTTCATCCACAGATGTAAATTCTACTGTCGTTCCTCTCTACCAATTAAGTAATTCACAGACTACCCCTCAGGCCATGACCAATGATGAATCATATTAAACTCTCCAACCATTTTATTAGACAGTATACTTAAAGGGGAAATCACTAAATACTCTAAAGAGCACTTGTAAAATGGGCCAGCTATCCTTTTGTCAGAAACCTCTTTAAACAACAATTCCTGGACAAGTTATGACATATACTTAATAGATTTCAAATTCTCTGTCAAACCTTCTCTCCCGTGAGCCTTGATTACCCCACAGAAACCTTTTCTTAAAACTCATTTGCATTCTTATTCGGGTTAAATTACAGCTGCACCACCCACCTGAATAAGCTTGAGAGAAATGTCATAGGAACTCCACTCCACCTGGGTGCGCCCATTCTGTTTGTTTCCACGCCCTTCTTCATAAAGTAATTTCGATGGACATTTCTCAATGTCTTACTCACTCATAAACTCAGTTACCTCTAAGCACTGTAATCAGATTTGAAACTCCATCCAGTCCAGATAAGAAAACGCATACTACTAGACAGCCACACTCTGGAGGTTATGATTCCTTGTTTATGTTTACGTTTAATTTTAGAATAGTTTAGTTTTATTTAGAATAAAGGCATATAGAAGAAAAAATAAGTGCAACAGAATATAAACTAAGCCAACAAGAGTAGTAAACTTGAAACAATACTAAAGTTGTCTACATTTTACAATTATCATCAGGGAAGAAGGAAAGAGAGAGAAAAAGAGAGAGAGTACAAGAGAGAAGAATGAAGATCGATATCAAAATTAGTAAGAAGAATGCATTTTAAGAAGAGTACAAATGATAAGAAAAATGGATTAAGACTAAACAGAGAAAATAAAAGTTCATGGAGGTTTAACATTCTCAGAAAGCATAGAATTAGTATTTTGCACAGCTATTTTGTCTAAAAAGTTTGTTAAAGGTATTCAATACAATTCTGTATAAATGTGGCATACAAAGTGAAGCAAAAGCTGTATCTAACCTATGATAGTGACAAACATGATATCACCGAGCTTTAAATGCAATATTAGAGGAGCATTTCCAATTGAGTATAACTTGCTGAATAGCTAAAACTAACATGAGGTCAAACAGTCCATTCTTAATAACATTTAACATGGCAAAATCATGTAGGCTACATAGAAAAAGCTATATCGGAGGCATAGTACATAGCATTTAAAAAATTGTTGTAATTTGTGACCAAACGTCTTTTTCCAAAAAGAGGCAGTGGGGGGCATACAAAAGAAGGTGCATTAGGTTCCCATTCAAATTACAGCAAGACCAACAAGTGCTATTAGTAGTGCTAGAGAATTTTGTGATAGAAGCCTGGGTATAATATATTCTGTGATATAGCAAGAACAATAATTAGGTAGTTGTAGCCATTCTTGAAATTTCAAAGACTCTGGACCAAATGTTATTCCAGAAGGAGACTGGGCAATCACATCCCAAATCATCTCCGGATTAGATTCTATTTTAGTTTTAACCCTGGACATATCTGGGGAGAGAAAAAATGTATAAATAGGAGAAGCTCTAGGAGTGGAACCTAGTACTCTGATTAGAGGGGAAGACAAGGTGTAGGATTGGAAGGGAGTGAAAGAAGAGTTTCCAAAATTATATCAATAAAAATTGTGACTTTATGCCACAACGATTGAGGACACTGGAAAGTTGCTCAAAATTGAGGAAAGGAGTAAGGATTAGAACCATTAAATAAGTGGTGAATCCATATTGCCTCCAAGATTTCCAATATAGGGACCTATGTTTTACGGTGATAAGGGAGATTGAAAGAAAGAATCACAAGAAGATTGGCTGGTTTGGGAAATGGGGTTTTAGTATATTATAAGTGTGATTGAATAAAGGTAAAGATGTAGTGACATTTTTAGAAGAAAAAAGAGAGAATTTCTCTAAGAGTGCAAGTAAGGCTTGCTCAATATCAAACCACAAAGGAGTGGAAGACGTGGAAACGCAAAAAGCGCTTTCGAGGCTTGTCACAAAGGAAAAGCTTTATGATAGGCCTAAAAATCTTGAAAATGCGCCCCATGTTCTTCATAAACCTTTTTAAGATGTGGAAGGGAAATTCTAGACTTTTTCTTATGCCTAAGAAAAGAAGAAAGCAAAGAATCAAAAAAAAATGTTTACGTACATGGATTGTAAACTGGGATCATGGATAAGATGTACAATTAAAAAGGTGAGATCATCATCTTAGTAGAGTCAAGACAAACCCACCAGGAAAGGAATAATGGGTTCTAGGAAGAGATTCATTTATCAATTCTATTTATTCCGTCTTTCATATTTAAATAGACCAATTCTTTAATCGAGTTGGTGAGTCAAATACCAAAGTATTCAATTTTGAAATATTCCAATGAAAACCAGTTAAATAAATAAGGGCCAGATGTACGACACTTTTTGTGGCCGCAACTGGGAGATCCTCCCGTTTGCGACTGCAAAAAAGGGTGATGGCATGTACAAATGCTATTTTGAAAATCACTGACTTGCAAAATAGCATTTGCGACTTCCACTATTAGGAAGGGGTGTCACCATGCCATGTACAATTGTGTTGCGGCCGCAAAACACTAGCAGTTTACCACTCGCCAGTGGGGACCCCTTCCCCTTTGTGAGTATGTGCGAAACTATTTTTAAGAGCAGGCAGTGGTCCCAGGCCCCACTGCCTGCCCTTAAAAAAATGTAACTGAAAAGTGTATTTTTCTTTTTTAATTGCATCATGTTTTCCTCTAAGGAAAATGGGATGCTTTAAAAAAAAAAAAAAAAGATTGCTTTTTTTAAAAGCAGTCCCAGACGTGGTGGTCTGCAACCATCCCTTGGAGTGCTAGCCATTCCTAATATGGTGGTAAATTGCGCCTGCCTCATTAATATTCTTGAGACATGCAATTTGCGATCCCATTAGGAACCGCAAACAGTGTCTGAGACACTGTTATACATCCCAATTTGCGAGTCACAAATTGCGAGTCGCAAATGCAACGCAATTTGCAAGTCGCAAATTGGTGGGTCGTACATCTGCCCCCAAGTGTCTAAGGCAGAATTTGACAAGAGACAATAACTCTGTTTTGTCTGAATTTATTTTATAGCCTACTACTATGGAAAATTGAGAAATTTCAAGAAGTAAGGCAGGAATTGACCTATCAGGATCGGATAAGAAAAGAAGAATGTCATCTGCATATGCTGAGAGTTTCAAGTGTTTATCTTCATACTGAAATCCTGTTATTAAATTGTTATTGTAAATTCTAGACAAAAAAGGTTTGAGGTTGAAAACAAGAGTGGAGATAGAGGGCAACCCTGCTGAACACCTCTTTGTAAAGGAAAATACTGGGAGATTTGTCCATTAACCAATACATAAGCTGTGGGTACCTTATACAAGAGAGAAATAAGAGAGATAATATTAGGTCCAAATCCATGCGAAGCAAGAGATTTAAGTAACAAAGACCAGTCGACTCTATTAAATGCTTTTTCTGCATCAATAGCTACATCAGCAAACGGGTAAGAAAGAGATGAGGCTATATGTAATAAATTAAACTTTTATCTACTGGATTTGGGATGTGCTGGGGTTAACACCATAAAAGCCACAACTGGGGCATGATCAGAAATAACAATGAGCTCAATAGTAGAATTGATAAGGTTTTGTGAAAGGGACTTGCTGTGATGTAATCGTATGAAAGTGCCAGACAGAGGGGAGTAAAATGAGAACTATTTTAAGGAAGGATTGCACAATCTCCACACATCTACAAAATGGCTATGGACATAGGAAAAAGGGAAACAAACAAATTCTTAATCAACTGAAAAAGAATATAAAGAGGAAAGAGAGTGAGCAAAAAGAAGACAACGGCCAATAAGTAACAACCTGTGGAAAGAATTATATTAGTTAGGACTGTATTAAAACATTACTGAAGGTCTCAACATGAGAACGGGCCTACTGTGTCTATTGAGTGAGTTGAATGAGAGTGAATAAAGTTTCTAAGCTTGGCTGGATCATCATATGAAATACTCTTATTCTTGTATGTAACTTTGAAGATACAGGGGTGAAACAAGCCATTTTGAGTTCCCACGGCACGTAGCGCCGAATGGAGATTAAGAAAGTCTTTTCTCCGGTTAGCTGTGACTGAGGAGACATCCGGTGAAATAAATAACTTAAAACTGGACCACATAAGTTGTTTCTTAGACTTTGCTGCATTTAGGATTTTCAAGAGATCCATAAACTCCAAAAGCAAAATAATTGTTCCATAAGATTTAACAGGAGCTGTTTGAAAAAGATAAACTAGGACCTAGTCGGCATGATCGTTGGATGTTCAGTATGGTGTGGAAGGTGATTCGAGATGTTTTGCCAGAAATTAGGTAAAGAAGGTCACAGGATTCTTGCCTTCAATGCCCTCAGGAAGACCATAGATTCGTAAATTATTACACCTGTTTCTGTTCTCAAGATCCTCTGAGTGTTTTTGCAACATGAGGATATCTTTCTCGAAGGCTGCAATTTTAGTTATTTCATCTTAAACATCACTGAAACGTTGATCCACCAATGTTAGTCTAGATACAATAGATGACCATTTATCATCAAGGGTTTGAATCTATGTATTAGTATCCTCAATGAAGGGTCTTAGGGCTCTAATTTCTTCTAACACAGTTTCTAAAGAAACAGGAGTGGAGTTCTTATCTGGAGAAGGGGGGTCTTGTTTGATCAATTTATAAGTAGTAGAGGATGAGTCTGACTTCAATGAATTAATAGCAGCAATCACAGAGCGAGAGGAAGCAGAATGTTCCATTTCTAAAGAAGAATTGGGCCCCTCTATCAAAGACTCTCCAGCTGACAGTCCTGAGTCTAATATCTTAACAGAGTTATTCTTCCTGGAAAATATTAATTTCTTAATTCTGCCCATAGAATAAAAATCTAACATCCAACTAAGAATGGGATAAAAGGGACAAAAGCCCTGTTAATGATACGCTGAGCTATGACATCTCATCCTGGATATGCTGAGGCAAAGACCTTGTTTCTCATATAATTCATAAATAGCCATATTATTGTGAGAAGCCAAAGAGATAAGCTAAACAATTAATGGAAGAAACAGTAACCAAAGTAAATTGTGAGGGCATCCAAGAAATTAGAAGCTAAGACTCAATGTTGCGCAGTTTAAACATTGCTGCCAGGGACTCTCTGAGCGAAACTCTACCGACGTGATAAAAATCAAAATGGCAGTTGTCACGGTCCAAGTGGCGCAATCCACTCATTTGAGAAGAAGAAAGAAGGCATTCATGCAGGGTGAAGTGTCTCCAGGATACCGGCCACTTCCTCTTTCAGGAACATCAGGTTTACTCATCGAATGTAGCTGAAGACCGCAAATATATCATCTACAGTCATGGTGAGGAGCGGAGCCTCACGCCTAGGCGCCCGTCTTGTGCGGCGTCCTAGCAATGCCCCAGGTTATGATTTCCTGAAATAGAAAAGGTCTCTGTTTTTTCACATGGTCTGATCTGCTCATATGTTTTTGCTGCAGGGACAGAGTGTTGAAGAATGTGTGGAAGCTAAGCAAAATGGGGTGCTTTTGGTAAAACAATAATTTAGATAATTTTAGGAACATTGGCTGTGCAGCAAGCATCCAGAAGCTGAAATTAATTTATGGAGAGGAGAGGGCTGAACAAAAGTCCACTCAGAATAGGGTTACATGACCGATTCCTGTAAAATTAATAGCTCGTTAAAACTGACAATTAAATGAATATATCTGAAATCATAATTAGAATCCCATGAATGAGGCAAATTGAGCGTTTCAAGTGCTATGATAGAAATATTATGGAGCTTAATTTTGCAACAGGAAATGCTGCCATCATATTACCATTTTCTTTTGCCCATTTTCCCTGTCCCCACTTGTTCTTCATGTTCCTGGTGGTGTCCAGGGGAAATTACAGTGAGGAGGGAAACAAACATATGCCAATAGCTGAGAGGACCTGTTATGTTACAATGCTCTCCGATATCGGAGATGTTACAGGATTCTATTTTCAGTGTTTTACGTCAAAGAAATTTGCCCCTTTATTTAATTCAACAAAAATATTAAAAGAAACACACATTAATTATTAATTATTCTAATTTCAGAATGTGGCCTGAAAACAAAAGAGATACTAAGTGATATATTCGATGGGATCAACAAGTGTTAGGCCGAGTAAAGACTTACTTTAGGAGGCCAGTAGGAATGTTGAGGGGAACAGACTGAAAGAAAGAATGCAGCTGAGAGAATTCCCTCAAATGAGGAGTGGGGTGGGCATGAAATGTGTTAGATACAATTATTGACGAACTAAACATGTCTTTTATTTTCTAGAGCTTGAAAGTGTTACGAACTTTGAAAAAAGGTAAAAAAATTAAATTTGTGTTTAAATACACAATTAAAAAATAAAAAATATGTATAGAGTGCTTTTGTATCTATATGGAGAAAAAATATCTTTAACTATAACCATGACATTTACTTGACCAGTACTCTGAAAACTACTACACCCGCTCATGATGTATCACTTGGCTTCTGCTACTAAGAATATGTACTATGAATTTGTGGGAGTTAATGCAGAAAGGGAAACAAAACAGTCCTTAATTTCAACAACAACAAAAATAGGTGCAAGAGGTGAATGCCTAGATTGCCTAATGTCGACTAATCTTAAATCCACTTTATGCTTCTTTGTTCCACCACCCTAAACCTCTTGTCCCTTAATATCACTCATGCAGGTTTTTTTCATCTCTGTTTCATACCTGTTTTCCTTCCGTTTCATTTTCTTAATTCATTTATATGTTTCTATCTCTTGCTCTGAAGAACCAGGCTGAATTAGGCCTGGCGGCGCAGGGTACGCCTTAATCTCCTGAGATCACCTGCTTTGTTGAACAGAGACACAGGGCACTCTGTTGGGCGTAGAAGATCAGGTTTATTAGTTGCAGCTAAGTACAGTTGTCCCAGAAGTACACCCGGTATGTTCTTAGGAGACTGCCACTTTACTCCATGGCGCACAATCTTTTATAGCACATAGATTCACCAAGAACACACCCAATGCATACATGTTTAGCCAATGGGAAAAGTTTGAAAACAAGATATAACCAATGAGAAAAGTTTGAAAACAAGATATCAAGTAACCCAAATAAACCTCTCTTACAACTGTTTTTGTCACCCCTCCCCACAAGTTAATCAGTGGTTGTGTCTACAACTCATCTTGCAGGTGGCAGGACACATTTGTATGCTTTGGAGGACAGTTGTGAAACGAGAGAATACAAGTAGAGAATAGCGAAGGCCAGAAGATAGGATAAAGTCAGGAAAGAATGGTGCAAACCAACAGATAGTTGAAACAGGGATCAGTCGGACTAGACGGGAATTAATGGACTCAGCCAGTCCCTGACATCAGTCTTGTAAACAGAGGCAGGAGGTTATTTTGACACGTCGCAGTGAGATCAGCAGAAAAAACTTCGTTCATTGTGCTGCCTGAGTGAGGGCAGCACAAAATAGCGGTGGAACACAAAATGGTGGCTGAATATAAGCGAGATTGAAAATCGAATTTCCACAGACCCTCCTTTTGCCATAACTCAGGCAAAACATCACAGATTCCCGTTAATCTGAATCAATGTCAATAGCCATGAGGTCGTCAAGCTGTTGCTGCAACATCATTTTAATGTTCTCTGTTTTCTGTGACTTAGGTCTTGGGACACACAGAGTGGCACAAAGACCGCAGATGGCGGGGCCACACTGCATACAGAGACAACAGGAAAAAAATTATGGCCAAAACCACTCCAAGGAAGGTTAGTGCCTTCCATCCCTATTTAGACAGTAATCCCCAAAAACATCCCAATAAAGACCAATCTCCTTCGTCTTGATGGATCGATTCGGAGATCATATGTAATTTGGAAATTGCTTGGTATACCGTAGGGGCGTCGTCAGGTATATAAATACAACAGCTAGATCCGATCAATTTACAGACTCCACCACGATCTGCAAGAATAACATCTAGTGCAATCCGGTTCTGCAAAGTCATGAGACGGTCCGCCTGAAGTTCAGCTGTGAGATTACTCAAGGCTCCTACAGTGACATCTATGGTAGTCTCAACAACACGAACCAGCTGTCTCATGTTTCTGCTGTTGGCCATTGTGCCCCAAAAAGGAAGAAATCCTTTGAGGAAATCACTTCCCTCTTGTCCTGCCGTGTCTTTAGAATCAATAATCCCTCTGCCATATCTGTTTCTATGATGGCCTGAAGGAGCAGTGTATGTAGAAGGGAGAAGAAAAGCTATATAGCATTTTCCTGAAAAATCCGTTGGTAGCCACGTGTAAGCTCTATCGTGGCAGACAAAATATGTGCCCTGGGATGGCACTAATGGCGGTGAATTTTGAGACGTGTAGATGTATGTATGGGAACAAAAGCTTTTTCTTTGTCCAGTGTCAGTAGTTTGGCCATTCATTTGTAAACAGAAATTACCTTGATGAGGGACAGTCCAAATTCCTGGAGATTTTTCCTGTTTAGTTTTATCTGTAAAGCTAGTAATGTAATGAGTCACGTTCCAATTAATATATGATTGTCTCTCATCAACAGGAACCTTATTATTCTCCACAATTTTAGTCATACCTACCATTCCCTTTATCAGAGAATTATGACTAAAATCTGGCTTACTATCATAGGAACCAACTGGACGTCTAAATCGGCTCTGATATGCATTTGAAAATATTACAAAATAAGCCCAAGCGGAACCTTCATAAGAAAATGGAAGGACTAAACATGGCATCCCTTTATCTGTGGTATGAGGCATAGGTCCACACACCCAACAGTCGGTTGTGTTGACTACCAATTGGTGATGGTGCAACAATTGGATTAATGAATTATTCAAATATTCTGTTCTCCTGATTAGTTCATGTTGGGGAAGTGTATATAATTGATGTGAGGAGATAGTAGAATGAAGAGGCAAAGAGATAGAATTAGGGACAACTTTTTGCTGCGTAGCATGAATAACCCAACCTACACAAGCCAATAAGATACACAAAAACATAAAAACACACAATGTTACGCCACATCGACTGTACAATATTTTACAATATTTCTTTCTCATCTCTTCCTTATTATCCTTCTTTCCTAATTTAACATCCATCCTCTAAAATTGTTGCTCACGGCAATCTTCCTTACTCACTTGGCTGTGATTATTAGCCGTCCTATGACACTGCAAGTCCTGGGGGCCTAGCCACTATACAGGTCACAAACCAAGACTCCTACCGTGACCCTGCAACTTGGACAGATGATAAAATGTAGCAGAAGAGATGAAAATCTCAGGTGTCCTTGACCAATCTAGGTTTTAAATTGTATCTAGTCCTTGTTGGTACAGTTTGGTCTTGAAATAGGGTCTATGGCTCTGTAGTGTTTAATCGGAGATGGGAAGGTATGGCTTCCTGTAGAATGTCGTCATCTTCTTTCTCCGATCGAGTTCCATCCAGGTGTGCACTACTGAAAGGTATGAATCGGGGGACTTTTTCTCCTTCAGAATCACCTATACCTTTACGAACCCACTGATCAAAAGGCAAGGGCAAGGGCACTTTCTTGCAGTGCACGCCGTGGATCCAGTTCTTTTTCCCTTTGACTTTTACTGCTGTGCGAGTTGTCAGGAGGACTTGTCAAGGTGGCCTCCAGCGAGATTCCAAATTCTTTGTCCTCTGAAATTTTTTCACTCAGACCCAGTCTCCAGGTTGGATAGAATGACCTGGGTCTGTGGAGGCTTCGGCTTCTGGTAAAGCGTTTTGAACCTGTTGGTGAAGAACACGTAATTTAGTGGTGAGGTCATGTAAATAGTCAATCAGCATTGGATACTGTATGTCAGAGTACGTTTTAGGGCGAGGGACTCCCCATACATTAGCTGGGCGCCCGAAAACAACCTTGTATGGGCTGAGTCCCAAACGAGAATGTACAGCTGTTCTAGTGGACAGGGGAGCCAAAGGTAAAGCATCGGGCCAACTAAGACCTGTGCTGGCTTGTACTTTTGCAAGCTTAAGTTTGAGAGTGCCGTTATAGCACTCTACCAAACCTGCTGACTGAGGATGATTTGCCGCATGGAACTTTTGCCTTATGCCAAGACCGGTACACACCTTTTGCATAATTTGGCCTACAAATTCACTTCCATTGTCACTCCAGACAATGCGCGGCAAACCAAACCTAGGGAAGAACTCTTTTAGAAGAACCTTGGCAGTGGACAAAGCAGTGTTGTTTTTCAGGGGGTAAGCCTCTATCCATCTGGAAAAGGCACATACCACCACCAGAACATATTTAAGATTGTTACATTGATCCATGTGAATATGGTCGATTTGCAACACCTCAAAAGGATATGCTGGGGGAGCAAAATGACCTGCCGGAGTTGGGGTTCCCTTTCCCGGATTGTACATCAAGCAAATGATACAATGCTTCACCACATTATCTGCACATTTTGGAATCCCTTCGTTCAGCCACACTGGAGCCAGAAGTTTACATATTCCTTTCGCACTGATGTGGGCTGGACCATGCGCCAGAGTAACTACAGGCAGTACATAGGCATCTGGTAACAACCAACGCTGGTGTTCTGACAATTCTATCCAACATCCTGTTGCGTCTAACATTCCTGTACTCTCTTTCCACTTTCTCAACTCTTTCTCTATAGCATCTCCCTGAATCGATCTCACACTTTCTATTGTGTCCTCACACATCCCTCTTTCCCTGACCCAATTCGCAGGGCCCGCAACATACATGCGACTTGTAGCATCTCTGGCTGTCCTTTTTGCTACCTCGTCCGCAAAAGCATTTCCGCGACCAACATCATCAGTAATCTTCTTATGCGCACTACATTTCACAATTGCTATCTGGGTAGGCAAAGCAAGTGACTCAAGAAGATCAGTTACCAATTGACCATGCTGTATTTTAGTACCGTGGGAGGTAAGGAATCCTCTTTCCTTCCACAAACGACCGAAGCTATGCGCCACACCGAACGCATACTGGCTGTTGGTATATACATTCACTCTCTTTCCTTTAGATAACACACATGCTCTGGTCAAAGCTATCAGTTCAGCCGCCTGAGCTGAATTATATCTGATGCGTGCTGTCTCCACAATTGTATACAAGGTGGTAACAGCATAAGCTGAAGTTGTCTCGCCATTTGGGAGTTTGAAACAATACCCATCCACCCATAGGATCCCATCTGGATCCACTAACGGCGTATCTTTCAAATCAATCCTGCATTTTGTCTCCTCCTCAGTACGGAGAAAACAATCATGTTGTTCCTGAATATCTTTCTCTTCTGGAAGAGGTAACAGTGTGGCTGGATTTAAAATATTACATCGTTTGATGTACACATGACTAGCCAAGAGCGTCAGCTCATATCCAGACAATCGAGCACTTGTAAGATGTTGTGTTTTTGTCCTATTTAGCAAGGTATCCACTGCATGTGGTACCATAACAATGAGAGTATTATCTAGCACCACTCCAGCAGACTGACGAATAGAAATCGCTGCTGCTGCTGTAGCTTTAAGACAACTAGGCAATGCCTTGGCTACTGGGTCTAATGTAGCTGAAAAATAGGCACATGGCCGCTGTTTGTCTCCAAATCGTTGTGTTAAGACTGACAACGCACAACCCTCTCTTTCATGGACATAGAGCGTGAAGGGCTTACTGTAATCTGGAGTACCCAACACAGGAGCAGAACACTGAGCAGCACGTAAATCAGTAAAACTCTTTTGACATTCGTCAGTCCAAGGAAGGTGTTGGGGTGTGTCTTTCAAAGTGAGTGCTAACAAAGGCTTGGCCAACAAAGAAAAATTTGGAATCCATTGCCTACAATAAGAGGTAATGCCCAGAAAGGCACGCACCTCTCTTTGTGTGGATGGCACAGACATTTGCGCAATGGCTTGAATTCGTTCTGGGGAATCACCTTACCTCCTTTGATAAGAGATGACCCAAATAGGTAACCTCTCAACTGACATATTGTAGTTTAGAAGGCGAAACCTTATGGTTAAGATCAGACAAGTGACGTAACAGTGCAACAGTCACATTTTTGCAGACATCCTCTGAATCAGCAGCAATCAACAACTCATCCATATATTGAATAAGAGTAGCACCTGGGGGCAAAGGAAAAGCATCAAGCTGACATTTCAGAGCTTGACTATAAATGGAGGGGCTTTCACAATAGCCTTGGGGTGCGCGCTTGAACCGGAAACTTCGGCCTCCTAGAGAGAAACTAAAAATATCCCTACTCTCTTTGGCAATGGGAATGCTGAAGAAAGCATTTTTCAGATCAATAACAGAAAACCAAGCCGCTGAGGCAGGTATCATAGTTAACAGGGCAGTGATATCTGGAACAACAGGAAACTGTTTATTGACCTCCCGAAGATCAATCACAAAACGATAAACAGGAGGCTGAGAAGGATCAGTGCGTTTAAGAACAGGAAGAATAGGACTATTGCATACATTTCCTCTTGTTTCCTCAATTACACCCTTCTGAATCAAATCATAAATGATATCCAAAAGCGCTCTTTCACCTTCATTGGAAATTCTGTATTGAGGAATGCGTGGCAATTTAGCATTGGGCTTGAGAGTAACAACATAAGGCGGGATCTCAAGACAACCAACATCATTTGGACCCGTAGCCCAGAGCGTTGCAGGAAGAGAGAGCAATTCAGGTGGGAATTGATCTTTAGACAAATACATTGAAGAAGTCAATTTCTGCCCCAAAGTAAGATGCACACCAGAAGGAGAACAATATATCGTTGCATGCAATCTTTTCAATAAATCCAAACCCAACAGATTCTCGCCGCAACCAGTTGTTAAAAGAAGAGGAGCTTCCAAATCATAAGGGCCAATTGAAATAGGCAGAGGGCTAGAGACCGGGTTACGAACTGGGGCGCCAGAAAATCCTACTGATACATTCGTTGAGCCAGACAAAGGTGCCCCAGGGAGTTTAGAGTGAATGATAGAACTTCTCATCGCACCAGTATCTAAAAGAAATGGCTCTGAAGCACCCATTGTGGTGACATTAACATAAGGTCCACTCTGCTCTACTGGAATCGATACAACTCCCTCACTTTGTCTATGGCTGTCCTAGTTAGTGTGAAGGCTTTCATTTTCACCTTCAACATGATAATCATCATTGTAATGCTGGATAGACTGAGTATTTTGTTGATCAAAGTAGATCGTAGAATTTGGAGGGGGAAGGGAACGCTGTTCTAAGGTCAACGCACCTCGACCTCTACCCCTGGGCGCTAATTGATAAATACCACGACCTCATGGAGCAGATAGTCCTCCATTACGCTGTAATAAAACCGGGCAACTATTCTTGAAATGACCCTCCTCTCTACAATAGGCACATTGGTTAGGACCTAATTAAGGTCGCGAAATAAAAGGCTCAGGCTTTTGATACACCCTCTGAAACTGTGGAGGCTGTTGAAACTGGCGCTGAGCAGGACGAGGAGGATAAGCCTGTTGCAGAAGAACCTTCGTTTTTAATTCTTTAGTCTTTTTCTCTTGCTTGTCTTTTTCCTCTTTATCCCTGTTCTCATAATATTGAGCAGTAGCCAATATCTGAGCAGAAGAGGAAACAGCCCATGAACTTTCAGAGTCTTTCAACTTATGTGACAGCTCGGGAAGCAAATTAAATACGAATTTATCTACAAATAATCGCTGTCCACCCTCCGTAGTCATATCCTGACCACTGTGATCAATAAGCGTCTCCTCAAAACGAGTGAAGAAATCAGAGACACTCTCCTCTTTCTTCTGCTTACACGCAGTTGGTTTATCCCAATTAACTCGCAAGGCGGGCATCATCGTTTTCATTAAAGTAATAATCCTACCAGGGAGTTCTGAAATCAAAACATCAGGCTTAGCGCCACCCACTTGAGCTCTATCCACGGCAATTATAGCAGCCCAATCACCACCTAATGCTTGGGCGTGATCCTGTCTACGAATCCGAGCCCATAATGCTTGTGGGACTACATTTCCCATCAACATATCAATATCGGCTAAATTCATAATACAGGCATCAACAGTCTGGGACAACTCTTTATAATAACCAGCAGGGTTTTTACGGGGATCTGGTAGAGACTGTTTAAGAGCTAAAACTTCAGATCTTTTCCAGGGGGCATGTACCCATATACGCTGGAAGTGTGTGGGAACAGCTGGATTAGCACCTGCTGCTGCAACCGCTTCTCTCCACACTGGAGGAACCTCTCTCATGGGATAATGTTTGGATGTCAGCCTAACAGCAGGGTCGGAATCAAAAAAAGTCTGCGAGGAAAATAGGGACCTAAAAGTGACAAGTGTATTTACGGCGTCCTTAATCTTAGAACCCACAATGAGTCCCTTATCGAAATTACCCTGAACATCTAACAAACCCTGAGGAACCGAACCCAAATCCATATCCTCCCATCCTTTAACAAGAGTGTCACACATAACATTAAAAACATATCTCTGCGTGGGCGCTTCCCACTGGTGAAAGGTGGCCATGATATCATTCACACTATACTGGGGACCCTTCTCGATCCATTTGCGAGCGAGAGAGTCCAATATTACCCGTTCGTCGGAAGCTGGAAGCTGACTACGAGACTGTCTTCGGGGAAAAACCGGAGACATATTAAGAGTCTCAAAGAAAGGAGACAGAAAATCAGAGACAGTATCTGTGATTCGTTTGCGCACAGTGGGAGAATTAGACATAAGGACAGGGGACAAGGTATTAGGTGAACTAACAGAAGAATTAACAGTTATAAAGGGAGCCGAAGGCAAAGGAGATTGATGTTCAGGAGACGAAGGCAAAGAAGTCGGTGGCGGAAGAGGTGGGGTGGCACTACCGGAAGGGGCAAATACGGAAGAGCCGGAGCAGGCAGAGGCGCAACTAATGGCTGAACTGGTTGCAACAATGGGGGTGCATTAGCACCTTGTACATAGGGAGGAGGCAATCTCAATAAGTGATACATCAAAGGATCTTGCTCCGGATCCTTACTTTTATCAGAAGGGGAAATAGGCAACACTGGATAGCATTTATCTATCGCCATACGATGCTGTCTCTCTGAAATTTCCATTTCTTGATTAATCTCATTATCTTTAAACTGCTGGGCAGCCTGTATAATCGTCATACTTTGTGTTTTCTTATCTCTTTTTGCCTGTTTAATTTCTCTCTGTTTGGCTTCCTTGCGCCAGAGACGGAAAGAGTCAAACATTGCTGGCCGGGCTTTTCTTATAAACAAAATTGCTTCCAAATTATCTAATATGTCAGGCTCAAAGCTACCATTATGTGGCCACTGCAGAACACCATCGTTCTTCGTGTATCGGATCCATGCCTCATTAAAGGCAATGGGGCCAACACCATGTTTAGAATAAAGCTCATAAGTGGGAGTTCCAACCGGAGGAATTGGACAAGAGTCCTCCAGCCGGGAATCCCTTTCACAACCAAAACAACAAAACTTTCTAAACTTACTCAGACCAGGCATCGTTATTTCACTGGACTGTTCACAAACATCAAGGGGTTAAATCAAATAATATAGCACAAACTGTACTTACCCCTCAGCTTCGGCTTTTTCAATAGCCGAATCACAGACCCAAATCAAACAAAATAGTGGGAGCTACCCACCAATACTTAACTAAGAGTCTTCTTACGCCAACAGAGGCCCGTCTAACGTCTCACGATACCATACATCACCAAAAAGGGGGCCAAAGCAAGGCGGCAGTCAGGGCAGCAGTCGTCAGCAGCCGTCAGGAAGGAGAAACCGTGCTGAAAAAGACCTTCGGGCCACTTTGACATGCAGGGGTCGCTTGACGTGGTTCGCGATTCCTCCAGAATTTTCTTGCGGGGTTCCTCACGACCTTCAGGCAAAACCGCTACCTCTGAAGCCGCCTCACAGAGGGCACCATTTGAAGAACCAGGCTGAATTAGGCCTGGTGGCGCAGGGTACGCCTTAATCTCCTGAGTTCACCTGCTTTGTTGAACAGAGACACTGGACCATCTGTTGAGCGTAGAAGATCAGGTTTATTAGCTGCAGCTAAGTACAGTTGTCCCAGAAGTACACCCGGTATGTTCTTAGGAGACTGCCACTTTACTCCATGGCGCACAATCTTTTATAGCACATAGATTCACCAAGAACACACCCAATGCATACATGTTTAGCCAATGGGAAAAGTTTGAAAACAAGATATAACCAATGAGAACAGTTTGAAAACAAGATATCAAGTAACCCAAATAAACCTCTCTTACAACTGTTTTTGTCACCCCTCCCCACAAGTTAATCAGTGGTTGTGTCTACAACTCATCTTGCAGGTGGCAGGACACATTTATATGCTTTGGAGGACAGTTGTGAAACGAGAGAATACAAGTAGAGAATAGCGAAGGCCAGAAGATAAGATAAAGTCAGGAAAGAATGGTGCAAACCAACAGATAGTTGAAACAGGGATCAGTCGGACCAGACGGGGATTAGTGGACTCAGCCAGTCCCTGACATCAGTCTTGTAAACAGAGGCAGGAGGTTATTTTGACACGTCGCAGTGAGATCAGCACAAAAAACTTAGTTCATTGTGCTGCCTGAGTGAGGGCAACACAAAATGGCGGTGGAACACAAAATGGTGGCTGAATATAAGCGAGATCGAAAATCGAATTTCCTCAGCTCCGTTGAAAGTCTGATGATGAAAAATAAATCCCAGTACCCTATATTGGGTGGCAGTGCCCACCGTTGGCAGCCACCGGCACTAACTAAGCCCTGGAAACAAAAGGTTGAAATTGCAACCCTAGCAAGGGTTAGTAAATTCTATTTATTAAAAGCCTTGCTAAATGTTGTCAAATATTATGGAAATATATGCACATACATGTGCATGTGTACACACACGCACACACACACGTATGCTATGTCAATTCTATTAATGTCTGCCTGAGATGTCAGCAACATTAACAGTATAAATAATAAGTGATTACCTGCATGAGAAGGCTAGCACATGAGTGCCGCTAGAAGATCTACCTTGTCACTTGTGTTGCTCACTTAAAACTAAAATATCAGGGAAATAAAAATATGTTACCAATAGGTGTTAAGCAAGTAAACGAACAAAAGCATTTGTTCCCTTAAACTCCAATGGACGAGATGCCTCTATTCCATAGCCATTTCATGTCCTGTTTCTCTATTCCAAGCAGAAGTTCTGCGTATGGAAATAAACACAAGGCCGCAGGCTCATGCTTAGATATGATGGAGTTAAGGTGAGAGAATCTGAATCCCTGTGTTGGAAACACAGTGTAAGGAACTGAGTTCCTCACAAGTTTATGTGCTTAGGTGTGGAAGTCGCTGATTTAAAGAGCTTAGTTCATAGTTCAGTGATTCATTAGAGACCCAACCAGGATGCCCCTACCTTCTCATAGAATACAATGAAGACTGTGCTGAGATTTTTCTCACTGACAACACCGTGCCCAACATGCTCTCATTTCCCATCAAAAATCTTGCTGAATATGCCGATTTTTTCGTGGATCCCCACCAGATAATGAAGACTTGTTGACTGAAACCAACTAAAACCAATGTTCCCGCCCTAATTATAACCCTCCTGGAATTTGGCGATGCCGTTCTGGCTAACATCCTCATGTCATCTCTTACTCTGACAATAATTAATACATGGTCTGACTCATCTCAGGGAAAGAGACATCTACCACATCACACCAGATTTAAGAGTTACCTGGCTTCCAATGGAGGCCAGTATCAAATTGTCATCTGACGTATAAGATTTCCCATCTGCAAAGTTCACTTTACCTTGCCAAGCTGCTGCCTCTCGTCAGGAGTAAAGAATGATTGAATCTCAAAACCCTGAAATACAAACATTCTCCAGCCCTAAATCAATCAATCATTCAGAGGAGATGCTACCAACCTTTAACACAGCTTCTGTCACAACTAATAACCCAACGTAACCTTTTCTCTTTCAAGAAATTATTAAAAAGTCATCTCTCTCCCCCCATCAGTTGTTCTAATTCTAAACTTGCATGTTGGTCTCTTAGCATATTCCACTAACTAAATGTGTTTTCACTTTTTTCCGTTGCCAAACGTGAGCAAGAAAAACTGCCCCTTAACCCCATCATTTGGTAGGTGCCTGAGATCCCTGGCACCAGTGCAACTGACCCTACTGCATTGTTGCTATCAAAGTCCGTTAACAATGGCAGAAGTAGCAGAAGTGATATTACACACACGGGTATCTCCTTGTCCCTTACCTAGCCCCTCAACAGCCTTCTACTTGCTGCTGATTTGCTAATGGGAGGGGAAGTAGCTACAATTAATAAAGCAAACTATGCACTTAGAGTTCCTTTAACGATTTGTTCCTAGCCTCACCCCTAACACCAAACTTAGCAGTGGCAGCGACGAGGAGGAAGCCTGTGGTCTATGTGTGAATGTCATCATAATGGGTGAATATAACCAAACAGATATAATTTATATAATCAGAGTAATAAATATCTATATATTTGGCTTGAAAATGGAATCCTGCAATTAAATATAATATGAATTATAGTCTTGACGGTGTTGCTTGAAAGGTGGAAGTGTGTCTCAACTGGTAACCCATACCTCATATCACCAAACTCAAACACGTGTAACTGACCAAATCGAATCTGCATAGAATTATATCTCTGGGAATGTCAGTATCTCACCATAATAAATAATGTTGTTTTCACAAGAGGCCCTGAATTATTACCAAACTATTAGCTGACTACCTGTTGCAAATTATCTTTCATGGAAAAGGTGGATGAGGTGAAAAGGCTTCAAATAATATATAGAGGTTTCGGTTTTCAGTCCGCAAAACAAGCTGTAATTGTCAGATCTTCCCTCACAGTTACTAAAAGTTTCATCCATAATGTATTTGAAAAGTTGTTTGGGTGGGATCTTCTAAGCCAAAACCACCAAAAGAGAACAAGCTACGTGGAGCAAACACTGAATAAAACAAAACCCAGTTCTCATCAAATGAACTCAGTTTGTGTGAACTTCCTACACCCATTCCACACGGATCCTAGAGAGAAGCAATGCACTGTGAAAAAGAAGCTCAAACAAATGAGGTACAAGACAGAATCTACAATGAATGCTGGCAAGAATGGTTCTTGTGTTGTTCAGTAGAGACCCAGCTGCACATTTCAGATGGAGTGAAGACCATAAACATGAAATACATGCATGGGAATATTAGAAGGAACAAATCCCTGAATGGCAGGAACCTGTTCTTCCAAAGTCAGCTGGAATTTGTTCTCTTTTACAGAAGATATTCTACCTGACTACATTCCACTTTCTCAATATCCGCGTCCGATGGTCTATTAGATCTGAAGAAACACATTTCAAATGTTAAATATTGCTAATAGCACAGTAGTTATTTGACTGTTAAATTTATTACATGATTAAGAAGTTTTGTATTAAGAAAAGATCCAACCATAATACTGAGTCAATAAAATATGTTATATTACATTATGAAATAAACCAGACACCTGAACAATTGAAAAGACACAGTGAATATCTCTGCTATATTTAAAACTTTCAACCTCTGATATAAAATGCAAAAGGATTTGTTGAATTCTCCACAACTCATGTTTCATGGTAATGAGAGAACACTATTTCAGAATGATGCTATTTTTATTATGTATTTTTCTAAACAGAGTAGAGAGATCTACAGGTATTTTCACAGGTACCATAGTTAATCACCTAGGAATATACAGGGCTAGTTAATACGTTGATTTGTATACCGTCAATGTGAAATGTAGGATTCTAAAAGTATTGGATTAGTCTTAAGGTAACTTACCCAGGGAAGGGAAAACTGTATCTCTTTTGTGTTAAGAAATATTAATAGACGAATGGTTAGTAGTATACACACCCATGTAACATATTGCCTTTTTTAAAATAGGCTGTTGTGGTTGATTATATAGCAAGGCTACACCAGGCAGCTGCCTTGGGAGGCACTAGTGTATGGCAGCAAGTGTGGGCCACCATGCTTAAGGAGGGGGAACAAAATCTCTCCTTGGCTAAGGCAGCAAATAACCTTACACCAGTTTGTATGCATTGGGTTAAATTTTCTATGCAGGAAAAGAAAGAAGGGTTAGATTAAATCGTAGGTCCATTTAATTTGAAACAATGAAGCCACATACAAACAAAGGTAATATTTGATTGAACTAATGCTCCCTATATTCTTACATGGGTTCTTGTTTTAGGACTCTGTAATGCACCTTCAGCGGTCAAACAAAATGACTTTTCACAATCAAATCAGTCAAGTTCTTTTCTAAACTTCTGTAAGTTCAATTTACTTATTTATTAAGTTTATTATTCTTTTTATAAGAAAACACTTTAAACTCATCTGATTTAACTGACACCTATAAGTATAAGATGGAGTTGGTATGTTGGTTAACGCATAGTTGCCAACTGTCCCATTTTTGCAGGCACAGTCCCGGCAGGTTGAGTTGCAGAAATTGTTCCTCTTTATTACACACTGGTACTAAAACAAGAACTCTCTATTTGCAGCAGCCCTGTGCTGCAAAGTGTCCTGGGAATTATGTTTCAAATGTGGTTAATGCCATGTAGCAAAGGCCTACTAGCATTGATCACTCAATCTAATAATTCTCTTGGTTGGAATGATTCATATTTGTTGACATTTCTTCAGTGTGCTCTTTCCATTCTATGGGTAACTAGCATTTGCAAAGCTAATAGCTTTGGCTTGCATTTTCAGTTATAAGCTAGACATATTAGCATTGGAAATGCTTGTTTTCTTTAGATTGGCAGAGTTGGACATGTTTTTTGTGGGCGTAAGAGCAGAGAGAGAAACCAGTACGTAACTTTAGTGAAGTGAGATGTATGTTTCAGTCAAGGTAGGTTTAAGTAGTTGAAAGATACTCAATACTGCTTGTGACACAAGGTCAACATTGTCCAGTTGTTCTGATATGTCACGCCTTACAAACCTTTATATAATATAACAGAATCACAGAAAAACTTTTTTTAAAACTCTGGTATCACATACTGAAAAGTAAACGACTTGCATTGCATAAATAAACTGAGCAGCAAGACAGCTCCTATATACTCTCCCAAAGCAATAGTTGCAGGTAAAGGCACATCAAGGCAACATTATTTTACAATAGTTACAGGTAAAGGCACATCAAGGCCTCATTATTTTAAAGCAGAGAAACACAAGAAAGGTCCTTCTACAAAGAGATCATGTCTCAACGAATATCTTCTTCACATTTTTCAGACAGTTAATCGGTCCTCCAGTGCGTTCTAAATAAGTGCCCTAACAACCACTTACTACTTTCCACTGCTAGCTGTTGCCTTGCCTTTGGTTATCCTGTACACCATGGAAGTCTTATGTGCACTAAAGCCAACTCACTCTATCCTGGAAGAGAGTGAGTATTAATGTTGCGTAGCGGCAGCTACATCGTGGATCTTGTTTGACGACCACTGGATTGCTTTGGGGAAAATGTGTTCCAAGCATCATGCTTCTGAGGACCCACCGCAGATGCCTCCCAGAATCCCCAACTTACCTCCTGCTCCTCTGCCATGGGGTCCGTACGCCCTGGATTCCGAGGCCGACGACGAGCCCTGGAAAGAAAAACCAACACTAATGAAGG
This sequence comes from Triturus cristatus, assembly GCF_964204655.1. Lineage (NCBI taxonomy): Eukaryota > Metazoa > Chordata > Amphibia > Caudata > Salamandridae > Triturus > Triturus cristatus. The sequence continues at coordinate 1,303,053,790 of NC_140579.1, forward strand.
ACTGTTGACTGTTGAATCATCAAGCCTGTGGGTGGACCAACCCCTGGCCAAACACGTGAGCCGCAAGAGCCAATCCCCAACAAGGAGAGGAGGAGAAAGGAGACAGAGACAGCAAAGACGGTCGACAACCCGGAAGAGGCTTCGGGAAAGAAGGAAGATGCGAGAAAGGCTGCAGTGGATAGTGAGGAAAATGCCAAGGGGAAGAAAACCGGTGACGAGAAGGAGTTTGGGGGAGTCGGAGCAGTACCCGAGGAGACTGACAACCAGGACCCTGCCCCGGACAACACCGCTGCCAAAGACAACAAGACCAGAGAAGCCCGCTGTCCCCCGCGGCCACGCCCCCTCAACGCCCCGCTCCCACTTCCCAGCTGCTCCCCCTCCTTCCATGCCTCATAAGGCGGCCGCTGCCCGACGGTAGAGGTGAACTCTGGCCCTGCTTAAGGGACGGGTCTCTCCCCTGCCGCCGAACAGCACCACCTGTGCGCGGCCACCCCGCTGCTGCCGCTCTTAGTTTGGGTTCGATCCTCCTGTGCCCAGGATCACCATTCTGACTGTGGTTTGATTTTCTGTTTTTCTCCCTCCTGCCTGTTTGTATTTTGTTTTCAGTCTGCTCCTGTATTTTACCAATTGTAGTCCACCTGCCCACCCCCTCCCCCCCTTTTTTGCTCTCTGTGACCTGTTGTTTCCCGCCGCTGTCCCCCGCGGCCACGCCCCCTCGCCGTCCCGCTCCCGCCTCCCAGCTGCTCCCTCCCTCCACGCCTTATATGGCGGCTGCTGCCCGGACGCGCAGGGACCGCTCCCAGCGCTAGAACCCCTGGACCCCGCACACGCCACAACACCAGAACCCGATACGACGCCAACACTCTCCACGCTCTCAACACCGGCCGAGACCACCGCTGCTTCCAGGCCACCCTGAAACGCACCCACGGACCCTTCTCCTGCCACACCTGCAACTTCACTGGTGACAGAACCACCAAAACCCCAAGGAATGGACCCAACCACCTTATTTGCATACTCCTCAACACCCGCTCCGTGCGAAAGCACGCCGTCGAGCTCTGGGACCTGCTCAACACCACCGCCCCAGACGTTGCCTTCCTGACTGAGACCTGGTGGAATGACTCCTCAGCACCTGACATCGCCATAGCCATCCCGGACGGCTACAAGATCTCCCGCAGAGACCGCACCAATGGGATGGGAGGAGGATTAGCCATCGTCCACAAATCCACCCTCCAGGTCCACACCCTCGCAGATGACTCCCTCAACTCCACCGAACACCTTCACTTCCGGATCCACACTGACCCCAACACCACCCTCAGAGGAACACTCATCTACAGACCCCCTGGACCCCGGGCTCAGTTCAGCGAGTCCACCGCCGACCTCGCCAGCACCCACGCACTCACCTCCACAGACTACATCCTCCTCGGGGACCTGAACTTCCACCTCGAGAGCAACAACGACACCAACTCCACCGCCCTGATCGACAACCTCACCAACCTCGGCCTCCGACAACTCGTCACTGAACCCAGCCACGCCGCCGGCCCCACGCTCGACCCCGTCTTCTCCACAAGCACCCACGTCACCTTCAACCACACCACCGAACTCCACTGGACTGACCACCGATGCATCCACTTCACCTTCAAGAAACCAACCACGCACCACCGCACCCAACAGCTGCCTCGCCGCTGCTGGAGCAAAGTTACTGAAGACCAGCTGACCTCCACCCTCACCCAGAATCCACCCACCGACCCCACCGACACAGACGCCGCCACCCGAAACTTCAGACAGTGGATCAACGACTGAGCCAACACCCTCGCCCCGATCAAGAAACCCTCCATCAACCACCGCGGCAAGAAAGCCGCCTGGTTCACCGAAGAACTCCAGATCTCCAAACGAACATGCCGGAAGCTGGAGAAGAAATAGCTCCACGACCGCGCACCAGACAGCCATGCAGCCCACAAGGCCGCCACCCGCAGACATCACAACCTCATCAGAACAGCCAAGAGATCGTCCTTCAAAGCCCGACTGGATAACAACGCACACAACAGCAAAGAACTTTTCAACATAGTGAAGGAACTCTCCAACCCCAGCGCAAACACCAACGACATCCCGCCATCACAGGATCTGTGCGACTCACTGGCCACCTTCTTCCATCGCAAGATCGCTGACATCCACGACAGCTTCAACTCCTCATCTGCCCGACCGCAACAGACCACACCCCAAACACCACCTGCACCAACCAGCTGACCTCCTGGTCCCACGTCAACGACGAAGAGACATGCAAGGTCATGAACTCCATCCACTCAGGAGCTTCATCAGACCCCTGCCCACACCACGTTTTCAACAAAGCTGACGCAACCATCGCACCCCATTTGCGAAAGATCATCAACATCTCCTTCGACACAGCGCCCTTCCCTGAAAGCTGGAAGCACGCCGAAATAAACACCCTCCTCAAGAAACCCAAGGCAGACACCAAAGACCTCAAGAACTTCCGCCCATCTCCCTGCTCCCCTTCCCGGCGAAGGTAATAGAGAAAATCGCCAACATGCAGATGACCCGCCACCTCGAGGACAACAGCATCCTAGACCCATCCCAGTCCGGATTCAGACGCAACCACAGCACCGAGACCGCCCTTATCGCCGCCACTGACGACATCAGGCGCCAGCTAGACAACGGCGAAACCTCAGCCCTCATCCTCCTGGACCTGTCTGCCGCTTTCGACACGGTCTGCCACCGCACACTAAGAACACGCCTCCAAGAAGCCGGAATCCAGAAGAAGGCCCTGGACTGGACCACGTCCTTCCTCTCCGGCAGAACCCAGAGAGTCCGCCTCCCGCCCTTCCGAACCGAAGCCCCCGACATCATCTGCGGCGTACCCCAGGGCTCATCCCTCAGCCCGACCCTGTTCAATGTCTACATAGCCCCCCTCACACAAGTGGCCCGCCAGCACAACCTGAACATCATCTCCTATGTCGACGACACCCAGCTCATCCTCTCCCTCACCAAGGACCCGCACACCACCAGGACCAACCTCCATGAGGGAATGAAGGCCGTCGCCGAGTGGATGAGGAACAGCCGCCTGAAACTGAACTCGGACAAGACGGAGGTCCTCATCCTAGGTTCCACCCCCTCTGCTTGGGACGACTCCTGGTGGCCGACCGCACTGGGAGCAGCTCCAACACCCACGAACCACGCACACAACCTAGGATTCATCCTCGACTCCTCCCTCTCCATGTCAAAGCAGGTCAACGCCATCTCCTCCTTCTGCTACAACACCTTCCGCATGCTTCGCAGGATCTACAAGTGGATCCCGACCAAAACAAGAAGAACAGTGACCCAAGCCCTCGTCAGCAGCAGGCAAGACTACGGCAATGCACTCTACGCAGGAATCCCGGCCAAACACCTGCGACGACTACAACGCATTCTGAATGCCTCAGCCCGACTGATCCCCAACGTCCCCAGCCGCAGCCACATCTCCCCCCACCTCAGAGACCTGCACTGGCTCCCCATCAACAAGAGGATCACCTTCAAACTCCTCACCCACGCACACAAAGCACTCCACAACACCGGACCAGCATACCTGAACGACAGACTCAACTTCTACACCCCCGCCTGCCAGCTCCGCTCTGCCAGCCTCGCCCTTGCCGCCATCCCGCACATCCAACGAACAACCTCCGGCGGCAGATCGTTCTCCTTCCTCGCTGCAAAAACCTGGAACACCCTCCCCACCCATCTACGGCAGACACAGGACCTGCTCACCTTCAGAAGGCTCCTCAAAACCTGGCTCTTCGAGCAGTAGCAGCACCTCAGCGCCTTGAGACCCTCACGGGTAAGTAGCGCGCTTTGCAAATTCACTGATTGATTGATAAATGGGGACAATATCTAGGCCCTCTTCTGACAGGAGAATTGCAAACAGCTTATGAGGCGGCCAATCCTCTTGGTACCACCCCCTATCCTGACGTGAAACGAAGCATCCTAGAACGTATGGGCATAGACGAGGAGACATATAGGATCAAGCTACGCCAGATCAAGGAAGGGCCACAGGAAACCCCAAGATCCCTTTATTATTTCAGGGTAAAAGATATGGTAGAGAGATGGCTCAAGCCATTGACTTCCTCCAAAGAGGAAATAGTAGAGAAAATCTGTCTGGAACAGTTTCTGCAATCGTTACACCCGCCCATACAAAGATGGGTTAGACAACATGCAGGCCTTACTCTGGACAGAGCAGTAGACATTGCAACGGCTTTTAGCCGGGCCCAGGAACTACACAGGGGAAGAGATGAATCTTCATGGAAATCTTCTGGGGAGCGCCAACGAGACCCACCAAGACTCACCCTAATCCCCGAAAACCGGAAACAGTGACTTTGGTTCCTGGACCTGTACATACACCACAGCGACCATCCCTCGCATTGGATCCCCAATGCTTTCACTGTGGTGCTTTCGGTCACATTGCCCGCTCCTGCCCACAAAAAGAAGAGCCCATGCAGGTGGGATATGCCCGAGCCCTTTACTGTTATCCGGTGGGAGAAACCCCCCCCTTCCATCGAAGAGTACTGGTCAATGGAGAACCAAGGAACGCCTTGGTTGACACGGGATGCTTACAAAGCGTTATGCGACCCCAAGAGGTCCCAGGGGGTGTTCCTCAGACAACAGGGGTTGTGCACATACAGTGTGTTCATGGAGACAGCAAACCGTACCCGTAACCGACATGACTGTCCAACACCAAACCTCTGACCCTCCGGTCCCCCTGAGGGTAGGGCTGATCCCAAAGTTACCTGAGCCACTGGTCCTAGGAAACGATTACCCTCAAATTGACGAGCTCCTCCAAGAGACATGGAAGGAAGGTGCTGAATGGAGGAAAACTGCCCCTTTTTCCCAAGACCCAGACCCTGATCTGAACATAGGCAAAGATCGGAAAAGTCGAAAACAGAGAAGGAAAGAAAAGAAAAACTGGACCTCACTGGTCTTAACCAACACGAGCCATGAACTATTGAATCATGATCAAGGTTTCCATTCTGCCCAGCGAGAAGATCCTACTCTTCAAGAAGCATGGCGGCAAGCCGTAAGTCAGGTAGACCCCCACCTCGTAGGTCCCCAGTTTTTTATACAAAAAGGCTTGTTGTACCGAAAGGGAGGGAAAACCATGCCCAACCAGTTTTTAGCACCCCAGCCCTTTTGGGAAAAAGTCCTATTTTTAGCACATAGTCATCTCTTAGGGGGGCACTTTGGGGCCGAGAAAACTGAGAAAGCCATCCTAGACAGATTCTACTGGCCAGGAATCTTCCAACAAATCTGCAGATATTGTAGGGAGTGTCCCCGAAGACCCATGCCTGTCATAGATGAGCCTTTTTCTAGGGTGGGTATGGACATACTCGGTCCCCTCCTTCGCTCCCGTAGTGGATATCGCTATGTGTTAGTCCTAGTAGATTACGCTACGAGATTTCCCGAAGCTGTAGCCCTCCGACACCCCAACACAACACAAGTAGCTAAAGCTATGATCAACATCTTTTCACGGGTGGGTTTTCCGAAAAAGATTATCACAGACCAAGGAACGTCCTTTACCTCGTGGTTAATGCGACAAGTATGCCGACAGCTTAAGATCAAACAAATCCGCACAGCGGCATACCACCCCCAAACAGATGGTTTGGTGGAACAGAACAATTCCACGCTTAAGATCACTTTAAAGAAGTTACTGAACCTAGAAGCAAGGAAATGGGAGGATATGCTCCCCCAGGCTTTGTTTGCCATTCGCTGTGGGCAACAGAAAAGCTTAGGTTACTCCCTTTTCGAATTACTGTATGGGAGATAGCCCAGGACCCTCCTGGATATGGCCAGAGAGGAATGGGAAGAAGAGAAAGACGTCTCATAATCACTTCTAGAGTAAGTCTCCAGTTTTCGAACCCACCTTAATCAAGTAAGGGAGATCGTTAGAAACAACCTGGAAAAAGCCCAATCCACCCAAAAACAGCAATATGATAAAAAAGCAAAGGCCCGTACCCTAGAGGTGGGTGACATGGTTCTTATCATGATGCCTACTTCAGAACAGAAATTGTTAGGCCAGTGGTAACCCGAGGAGACTGACAACCAGGACGATACCGCTGCCAAAGACGACGAGGCCAGAGAAGCCCCTGACATGTGGGGGTCCCCGGAGTAAGTGAGGGAGCCGCCGCAACTCAGGAGAGCTGCGGCATAAGGCGCCTCCCGGGATCCCGTCTTCCAGAACGGCACACCTGAGAAGAAACAGAGGAGAGGAAAACGTGAAGAAACGCCCTTTTTCTTGTTTAAGCGCAGACAAAGCACTCTGTAGAAACACTTCTGGGACTCAACAACCTGTATACCACGGACGTTCTCTTGACTAATAAAGCTCCACTATTAACTCCATATGGCCTTCTCGCTTCTGTTTCCACCCATCCCTCCAACAATGCTGATGCTGAGCCAGTAGGACTGTCAACTGCAGTTGCTGGAATGGATAGAAATCTTGTGTTCCAGGTCTCTGGCTAGTGTGGGAGCCACTTGGGAAGCTATCTACCTATATGTTGTTCTGTTGTTTAAACATGATGCACTATCATATTCACACATAAAGTACTTCTCAGGTGCAGGGTTAATCTTGGTTTTTAGCCCTTTATGACGGTTGTTTTTACAAAGTCTAAATCTTGATCATTCAACAGAAACTGATGAAGGCGCAACGTGCGCTAAAACGCGCGTAGAAGATCCATTTCACAGCCACTGTCTTGTTACTTTTGTCTTTGTTTTTGTTATATCAAATTATATATATTTTTTCACTATATCTATTTATGAATTCAATGTAGTCTGTCATTTGGTATTGCTTTAGTGTTGTCATTTTAAATATTGTGTTTATTACGTTTAACACCAATTGTTTGGCTTACACATGTTTACAAATGTTTTTAATATGACAATAATAAAAATATGGAAATTTTAAAATAATGTAGTTCACACTGAATTCAATATATCATGTGTGTTCTTGATATGAGTCACTGATTGTTCCTTGACCTTTTGACTGCCTAGGGATTTACCCTTATATGCATTGTTACCCTGCCCTAAGAATCTGATGTACCTGCAGGGGGTCCTTGTTATTTGCATTTAATGCCAATTGACTCCAGTGTGATGTAACCTGGAGTTTGTTGTGTACTCAACTGAATATGTGCCTGTGTTGGACTTGGCCCTTTTTGGCAGGTTCACCCCTAAACTTTTTGCCTTTTCTCTGACATGGTATTGGTGGTTTTAGGCCTCTGGGCACCTTAGCACTGTGGTCCAGTGTAAAGTGTGTGCCCTCTCTGTGTTACATTTGTAAGGTTGGCCTGCCCTCCCATAGGAATGCATTGGGGATTCCCTGATCAGTGTGTGTCAGTGGTAATTCCTGTTATGAGAGGAGCAGTGTGGTCAAGTCTGGAATGTACGAAATTGTGTGAATAAATGCTGTGCAATGGTGTGCGCAGATTTATTGTGGCAGATCACCTAGCCCCCACCTGACAAAGGGGAAGAGGAGCTTGCAAAACAAAGTGCTCCAATTCCCCCCTGAACCAGCTGCATCTGGTTCCCCCATGCCCTGCACTGCAGACAAAGGATTATGTAGTATAAATATAGGGCTGTGACCCCATGAAAATGTTCAGTCTTGGTTCCTGATTCCTGCCGGGGCGAGCTGCTGCTGGGGCCCAGGGGGGGCTGCCATGGGGGCTTGCCTCCCTGGGCCCTGCATTGCCCCTTCATATCAAAGGACTTTTTGGGCTGCTTCTACTGCCCATGAGCACTTTTCTTTCATCATCCAGGACCTCCAGGACTTTTGCTGCCTTTTGCGCCCTGAGAGCGCTGAAATTTGGCTCCTGGAGGAGCCCTGGAGCTTTGCAGCGCCGAGCTGCATATTGCCCTGAGGCAATATGCCATCTCGGGGGAATCCTCAGCGTAGGGATTCCCCCGAGATTGCTGGGATTGAGCGGGTGCCCAACCCGCATTCACCTGCTGCTTCGTAGGTGCCCACACCACTTTATGGCGCAAATTATCTTTATACTAATGGTAGGTGCCCACCCCGCTTCTGCTTTTTGTTTAACTGAAGCGGGTGCCCACCTCGCGTTCTACTTCCAAGAAAATCACTGCCGCTGGCCCGGGCAGGAAGTCAGGCAGCGCAATGCCTGGCGTGGGGCGGGACTTCCGCCTCCCGGAGGGAAGCCCCGCGCCCACGAGGTCACTGGAACGTAGATGGAGTGTTGCGGCGGTTCAGCGGGGCTCCCGTGGCGAAGGGAGAGCCCCCGTGTTGCCGCGCTGCCCAGAGGAGCCTGCAGCCCGTGAGGAGGGAGGCGGAGGGGGCCCGAGGCACCATGTCGGTGCCTGCACCCGCAGCACGGGTGAAAGTCCAGCGGAAGGAGAGCCTCCCCTGCATAGCCCGGTGAGTGGGGCCGATCAAGAGGCAGCATTTGTTGAATTAGGAACCCCAGTGGGGGCTCCAGGTGCACATGAGTAGTACCTGAGCGGCCCCGCCTGGCTGCGGGCCACTCCCACGAGGCATTTCTTGATTGGGGGCATTTCGAGGCACACTGTCGGTGCCTGGGTGGTTCCGCTAGGGAGCAGGCCACCCCAACGATGGGAGCATGTGTTTAAAGCCCCGTGGGGGCCAGAGGGCACCGTGGTGCCGGGCCTCCTCACAGAGATGGTCACAGTTGCCCCACTTGACAGTGGGCAACTGCAACGATGGGGGCATGTTATTTGGAGAGCCCCAGTGAGGCCCCGAGGGCACAGTAGTGCCTGGGCCTATTTGATTATTCACAGCTGCCCCGCCAGATAGAGGGCAGCTGCAACGTGTTGCATACTGTTCAGAGGGCACAGTGAGAGCCCAGGTCTTTATTGGACCCACAGCTGTGCAGCACTTAGTGCCACCTGCCACGTTTAGGCCACAGTTCTTTGAGGGCAGGTTTTCAGAGATAGGAGTGAGGTGCACTCCTTAGCCCCAGCGCGATGGCGCACCTTGGATTCTGCTGCAATGGCAGCGTGCCCTGACATTTTGGACACTGGGCATTTGAGCTCCTTTGAAAAGGCCAGTTGGTCAGGGGGACTATTAGGTTTGTAGGGCGCCAGGCGCTAATGTGATTTATGTGGTTCTAGGAAATGTGATTGATGCTATGATTTACACACCCTAATTTATGCCTCTAATGTGGTTTTATGCTTAGGAGGTTTTGCATACTGTGTTTTTGTTTGAATTATTCTCTACTGTGGTTTAGGTATGAGGTTATTTGCCTACTATGGTTTATGCTAGTGAGATTATTTCCTAACGTGAGTTATGCTTAGGAGGTTATGGTCTAATATGTTTAGGCTTATGAGGTTGGCGCAGAATATATTTCATGCCTAATGTGATACTGTGCATAATATGATTTGTGTTACAGGATGATGCTGATTACAGTATTTGCCAGTAATTACTGGTTGTGTTCTATGCTTATTACATGTTCTACATTTACTATCTTTACTAAGTGATGGTTCTGACAATGGCCCAATTGGCCCTGTCATGTGCATATAATCCCCTGTAAATATTGCCCAGTGCCAGGCGGCACAGTGTATATTGTGTGATTACTATTCTAATGCGTTTTATGATAATACAAAGGCTATTTTTGATAGAACCTTGTGTGGAGTTCCTTTTGTGGTGTGCCTATTATGTTGCTGCTGTGTGGGTTGCGCAAATGCTTTACACATTGCCTCCGGGATAAGCCTGACTGCTCGTGCCAAGCTACCAAGGGGGTGAGCAGGGGTTATCTTTGGCGTGTAACTCCCTTGCTCTGACTAGAGTGGTGGTCTCTGCCTGGCTTTGGCGCAAACCTTAGCCAACCAGAGATGCCATTTCTAACAGCCTGCCTTAGACGTGCGCATTCTAATTGTTAATCTATGCGCTTATTTGCTGGACACAATACCAGTCGGATGTTTGCAAGGACTAGACTGCCAGCAGATGAGCATCGTTTTCAGGGAACATGGCGCCCATCGTACATGTTTTTTGGGAAAACTTGAGTGCCTCCCAGAGTGTGGAACGTAATAACATTTTAGCAGCACCCAATCCAACAGCCATTTTGAGAGTAATCAAACCCCTGTTCCGACAATGGTGCTCCTGTGTTGAATCACTGACATAATATCGAAGGCAAAAATATAGAAGACAAAAATATCGATGTAAAATTATCGATCGTCAAAATATCGACATCCTATCTTTAAAATGTAAATAACAAAAATATCGAAAAATATATGTAGATGTAAAAAATATCGGATTTTTTTAATATAAAAAAAGACTGTTAAAACAACTATATTATAAAATTAACTAAGAAAAAACTTAGATATAATATACATTTGAATATATATTTAATTTAAACGTTCATATATAAAATGTAATATATAAATGTATATTTTCTTTAAAATAATTAATAAACTAATAACTAATTTATTTTAAAATATTATAAATATATGAAAATGAACTATAAAATAAATATATATATATATATATATCACTGCTCCGTAGGTTTTGCCTGCTGCCGCACTCGTGAGCGGGTGCCCGGTCCAGCGGTGGCAGACCGCTAAATATCAAGCTCCTTACTTTCCAGTAAATTAGGGCCAGCACTCACGTTGGGTATAAACTTTTACGGTTTATTCACGAGACTCAAAGTAACAACAAACGCGTTTCGGCGTCAGCCTTCGTCAGTGTCGACGAGCGCCGTTCCCGTGGTAACTTAAATTCAAACCAAATACATGTAATGGACAAAGGACTACTGCTCAATTTCGAGCGCCATCTTGTAACATGTTATTCTTCACACGTATTGCTTCAAAATAATAGTAATTCAGCCCGATGTAATGGTCTGGTCAAAATATATCATAATTCATTCAAAACCACGATTAATAAGTAAGTCGCTTCACAAGCCGTGAGTCATAGCGCGTAAATTCAATAACATAATTACATCCTAGATGGAATCGCGCTATTTTCCTCCACCACCAGTACATGATTAATGGCAAAAACACCTCGTTCTACTGAGAACACAAAAGCCCAAAATGAAGAGATGGAATCTGACATACAATCAGAAAATGGCAATTCGGGATTTGAAAAATGACACGGAAATTATCGTGAAACCTTCGGATAAAGGGGGCAATATTGTCTTACAAACGAAGGACAACTACTGTAGGGAGGCCTTAAAACAGTTGAATGATCGTGAGAGTTACATACCGGTCAGCGAAAGAGACTACCTGAACAGCATAGAGGCATTTGAAAAAATGATTAACAAATGGCACAATAAAGGCATCTTGTCAACAGATGAAGTCAACTTCCTATCGAATAAACATCCACGGATCCCGACCTTTTACCACCTCCCAAAGATACACAAGGACAACACGAATCCCCCGGGCAGACCAATAGTCTCATCGTTAGGGGCCCTGACAGAGAACCTATCGAGATATGTGGACTATTTTTTGGCCCCATTAGTATCACAGTTAACATCATATACTCGTGATACGAAAGATTTTTTAAGCCAAATTCAAGGAATCACTTGGGAATCGGATTTTATGATGATAACCTTGGACATATCCAGCTTATACACAAGCATAAGACATATGGATGGAGTAACAGCGGTGGAATATTTTTTGAAAGGGCGGTCAATTAAGTTTTTGGATCACAATGAAATGATCATTGAGTTTATACTATTCTGTCTGAACAATAATATCTTTTTATTTCAGGAACAGAGATACAGGCAGATACAGGGGACTGCGATGGGCACCTGCTTCGCCCCCAGTTACGCGAATTTATTCGTGGGCTGGTGGGAGAAGCAGGTGGCCTGGGCAGAAACCAGTGAAGGGGGCGTTGACAATGTAATCTGTTGGAGAAGGTACATTGACGACCTCTTCATCATATGGAGAGGGTCGAGAGAGTCAGCTGAGAAGTATGTCTCCTCACTGAACACCAATGAACTAAATCTTAGATTCACTGGGGAAATGAGTACCACGGAAGTGTCATTCTTAGACCTGCGAGTATTTGTGGAGGACAGTACATTGCACACTGCACTCTATAGAAAGAGAACCGCAGGGAACTCTATACTACATAGAAAGAGCAGTCACCCCGCTAGTTTGATTCGAAGTATCCCCTATGGGGAATTACTTCGAATCAAACGGAACAGCTCACGAGATGAGGACTATAAGATGGCAGCGTCAGAGAGCCTAAAACGTTTCAGAGCAAGGGGGTATCCTACGGATATTCTAAGAAGGGCTGAAAGTAAGGTAGCCCAAAAAGCAAGGTCCGAGCTCTTGTTTCAGGAGAAAGTACGAACGAATAACACAGATGTTGAGAACAGATTTCGCATGATCACCGGCTACTCGAATGCGGCATCTGATATCAGACGCATTTTACAGAGTAACTGGAAAATTCTGAGATCTGACACGGTCATTGGCAGGGATCTACCTATAAAACCAAGTATCAGCTTCAGTAGAGCTAGATCTCTGAAAGATGAGCTAGTAGAAAGCCACTTGGAAATGAAGAAACCCGACACAGGTTTACAGAGGTTACATGGCTCCTTTCCCTGTGGCAAATGTAGAGCTTGTGCCACGAGCAAACGAGTCACAACATACAAAATTTCGAATGAATTAAAACAGCGAAAGATAAATAAATTCATGACATGTAGCACCCCATATGTGGTTTACTGCCTGGTATGTCCGTGCAGTTTAAGATATGTCGGGAGCACAATCAATCCTGTGAAAATGAGGATTTTAGAACACCAAAGGGCAATAACTAGTGTAGACACTAACTATCCGGTTGCACGACATTTTGCGAAGAAGCCCAATAGCAATAGATCTTTGTTGCAATTTTTCTGTCTAGATCATGTCCCGAAGAGCATCAGGGGAGGTGATAGAGAGAGGAGTCTAAGGAGATTGGAATCCCGCTATATTATAGACCTACAAACAAAGTATCCGGGTGGTCTTAATGGCGGGGAAGAACTTGCAGTTCATTTGTAAGGTGAATAGAAATTGGTGGCCCACACTCTGTGTAATTTTGCATGCGACTATTGGACGGTAATAGATCTGGTCATATTACAAAGTAATGATGTTAATCAAAACCACTACAGAATGCCTATACAGGGCGATATGTTGACATCAGATGATTAAGAATTAAGATTGACACTACATGCGATAGACTGATCACGGGCATTATATGTACATAAACTTATTTAAAGAGGAAGCTTGAACTCTGAATGCAAGCCCATTCAGGGCGTTAATCAGTTCTCTATAGAAAATGATTGTAACATATAATTTTAATGTACCACTAACTAAAGTCTGAGATAGATTCCATGCCATGTGTTAGATCTATCCCAATGGAAATGTTTTTGCCATTAATCATGTACTGGTGGTGGAGGAAAATAGCGCGATTCCATCTAGGATGTAATTATGTTATTGAATTTACGCGCTATGACTCACGGCTTGTGAAGCGACTTACTTATTAATCGTGGTTTTGAATGAATTATGATATATTTTGACCAGACCATTACATCGGGCTGAATTACTATTATTTTGAAGCAATACGTGTGAAGAATAACATGTTACAAGATGGCGCTCGAAATTGAGCAGTAGTCCTTTGTCCATTACATGTATTTGGTTTGAATTTAAGTTACCACGGGAACGGCGCTCGTCGACACTGACGAAGGCTGACGCCGAAACGCGTTTGTTGTTACTTTGAGTCTCGTGAATAAACCGTAAAAGTTTATACCCAACGTGAGTGCTGGCCCTAATTTACTGGAAAGTAAGGAGCTTGATATATATATATATATATATATTACCTACTGGCGGTCGCCAGTAGGTAGTTATAGTTAGGACCACGTTTCCATAGGAAATCTGCAACATTCTATTTTGAATAACTTTGGCGCCGGTCGACGAATCCTCGCGAAATTTTCAAAATAGATGGCGCGCTACGCTCCGCTCCTACCCTGAAAGTCTCGGGGGGATTCGTCAAGCGGGGGCTGAGATAAAAGGGGGGTCCCAAAACGCATTTTTCCCATGCATTTTTCCATAGGACCTTTAGACACAGCTACAGCCCGAACGGCTGAACAGAATTACTTGAAATTTGGCAGAGAGGTAGTCCTCAGTTCAAGGAAGTGCCTTTTGTAGGTTTGGTGTAAATCTGTTCAGTAGATTCTGAGAAAATATCCTTTAAATAAATATATATATCTGAGCCAGCTTACGGTGCGCTTACGGTACGCTTGCCGTACGCGTACGGTGGCGTGCGCGAGCGCGATTCTGATTGGCTCTTAGATCTTAGTAAACATTCGAATCGGTCGAAACCAGGAAGCGGCGGCCGCCATTTCGTGTGTTTCACTCAGAAAAAAAAAGAGTGATATCTTGAAAAGGGGGCAAGGAGGAGAGTTACAGACCCCCTAACATTTGTAAGGGGGTCAAAGAAGGACAGAAAAGTACAAAGACAACATTTATTGATTTTAAAAAAAATCGCGGGGTACGCGTACGGTAAGCTTACCGTAAGCGTACGGTAGAAAAAAAAAATAAAAAAAGAAATGAAATTCAGATTTAAGTGTTTAGATATTAGGGGTCTCTAAAAAGAGCCGTTGTGTTTATGAAATGATTTTTTAGTGGTACCTACAAGTAAGTACCGATGCAGAGTCTAAGGTTCAAGAGGAAGACTCTGTTCCCTTCATCATTGAAGTGCACACCATCTCCTCTATAAATGTCTTGCATGTCGTAACGCAAGTTGTTGTGGTAAATGGAACCCATACCATAGTCACGGAGGAAAGCAGAAACAGATTTGTTGACGTGCTTTCTTGCTTTGTCAATCTGCGGACAGAAATGATTGGACCAGTTCCATTTTTGCCTTTGGCATATGTTAGAAAACACAAAGGCAGTTTTAGGGAAAAGTGAAAACAGTTGTGCAAAGGTGTCCTTCATAAGCATTTCCAGACCTACCCCAGTCAAAGTGCCTAGGTCATTGCCACCACAGTGCACTATTATGAGGTCAGGGTGTTGGATGTGCATGAAGGATTTCACCAATGGCATCAATTGGTGCCACTTTAACCCTCTCTGACCAATACATTTAATGTCTACATTTGGCAAAGCAAGGTCTCTCACCATATCTGTTTTCTCTGCATACTTTTCACTCCAGAAGACATAGCTGTGCACTACAATCCACACTGTGAACATCTTCAAAGGAGAACTGGATGCACTCAGGAGGTGTCTTTCAGTAGAATGGCAATATGAAAAGAAAGACAGTTTGGAAATGGAGGCATACATATTTTTTTCATAAAAAAAAGAACTGATTGGCTGTTTCATACCATTCTAGAATAAAAACTAGGCTGTATGTGTAAATTAATAGAAGCATGTTTTGTATTGGTACAGAAAAATGTATTACCAAAGAACAGTACTATGGATTGGCTGTTAGGTTTGAAAAGTCAAGCACTCTTGCTCTGTGGAATTGAAACATTGTTTGGTGAACTTCTGACCTAACGCCACACAGCAGTGTTCCATGAGCTGTTGCTATGGTAGCAGGCAGAAGTCAAGTTGGGGGAAGGGTACTAGGCAGAAGTCAAGTTGGGGGAAGGGTACTTTTGGAAAAGGGTTGGTTTTCAACCAATAGAAATGTGTGATTACATTTGAAAAAAAGGGGGAAGCACTGAGATTTGAAACTAACATGTATATGTGTGGAAAAAGAGAGGGAACGTTTGCCATTATCTGGTTCTGCTGAGAGGAGAGAGGTGTAAAGAACAGAGATCCTGGCTCTGATAATCTGCTGTTTGAGTGCCACATTTCTTTCACAAATAACTAATTTTAAAGGTGAGTTTAGAGTTTGAGAGGGGATGTATATGGTAAATTAAGAAATGAATAATAGAAATGGGATTCCTTTTGTTGAAGTTGTGTTTATTATTTTCTGTTTTGGGAGAAATTTAAATGTGAAGAACATGTAAAATAATATGGACTATGTTTTCACCATAAATTAAGGTGTACTGGTAAAAATAAAGAATACTTTAAGGGTTTGAGGTTTCAGTCAGAAATGCAAATACATTCAGCATCACTAAGGCTGGTTGCCCTTGTTGGAGTGTAGGCAGACAACCAGGTTACACATGGTGCTGGTCTGAAAAAGCAGTTTGGACATGTGTTTTTTTAAGAATCTGAAAAGTGGATTCATAATGTGTCAGTCTGTAAAAGTGTTTATCACTTGCCAAAAAAAAGAGTAGTAAGTGCGCTTTCAAATTGGCAAAGAAATTTCGTTTTGTGACTAATGTGAAAACATGACTCTGTGTGCATATAGGAATTACAGGCAGAGATTTATTGCGTATTGCTCTGGTGATTTCACAGTTGCATTAAATGGAAAGGGGGAGCCATTTTTTGGTGCAGAAGCAGACTCTTAGCACACACCCAGCTGCTTACCCTGTGGAATCATGCACAGTATTCACAAGCGAGTGGGGTTTGAGGTTTCAGTCAGTAATGCAAATACATTCAGCATCACTAAGGCTGGTTGCCCTTGCTGGAGTGTAGGCAGTCAACCAGGTTACACATGGTGCTGGTCTGAAAAAGCAGTTTGGACATGTGCTTTTTTAAGAATCTGAAAAGTGGATTCATAATGTGTCAGTCTGTAAAAGTGTTTATCACTTGCCAAAAAAAAGAGTAGTAAGTGTGCTTTCAAATTGGCAAAGAAATTTCGTTTTGTGACTAATGTGAAAACATGACTCTGTGTGCATATAGGAATTACAGGCAGAGATTTATTGCGTATTGCTCTGGTGATTTCACAGTTGCATTAGATGGAAAGGGGGAGCCATTTTTTGGTGCAGAAGCAGACTCTTAGCACACACCCAGCTGCTTACCCTGTGGAATCATGCACAGTATTCACAAGCGAGTGGGGTTTGAGGTTTCAGTCAGTAATGCAAATACATTCAGCATCACTAAGGCTGGTTGCCCTTGCTGGAGTGTAGGCAGTCAACCAGGTTACACATGGTGCTGGTCTGAAAAAGCAGTTTGGACATGTGCTTTTTTAAGAATCTGAAAAGTGGATTCATAATGTGTCAGTCTGTAAAAGTGTTTATCACTTGCAAAAAAAAAGAGTAGTAAGTGTGCTTTCAAAATGGCAAAGAAATTTCGTTTTGTGACTAATGTGAAAACATGACTCTGTGTGCATATAGGAATTACAGGCAGAGATTTATTGTGTATTGCTCTGGTGATTTCACAGTTGCATTAGATGGAAAGGGGGAGCCATTTTTTGGTGGAGAAGCAGACTCTTAGCACACACCTAGCTGCTTACCCTGTGGAATCATGCACAGTATTCACAAGCGAGTGGGGTTTGAGCTTTCAGTCAGTAATGCAAATACATTCAGCATCACTAAGGCTGGTTGCCCTTGCTGGAGTGTAGGCAGTCAACCAGGTTACACATGGTGCTGGTCTGAAAAAGCAGTTTGGACATGTGCTTTTTTAAGAATCTGAAAAGTGGATTCATAATGTGTCAGTCTGTAAAAGTGTTTATCACTTGCCAAAAAAAAGAGTAGTAAGTGTGCTTTCAAATTGGCAAAGAAATTTCGTTTTGTGACTAATGTGAAAACATGACTCTGTGTGCATATAGGAATTACAGGCAGAGATTTATTGCGTATTGCTCTGGTGATTTCACAGTTGCATTAGATGGAAAGGGGGAGCCATTTTTTGGTGCAGAAGCAGACTCTTAGCACACACCCAGCTGCTTACCCTGTGGAATCATGCACAGTATTCACAAGCGAGAGGGGTTTGAGGTTTCAGTCAGTAATGCAAATACATTCAGCATCACTAAGGCTGGTTGCCCTTGCTGGAGTGTAGGCAGTCAACCAGGTTACACATGGTGCTGGTCTGAAAAAGCAGTTTGGACATGTGCTTTTTTAAGAATCTGAAAAGTGGATTCATAATGTGTCAGTCTGTAAAAGTGGAGTTATTTGAGATATATTTTTGGGATTATACTTCTGAAACAAAAATATCAGACGGTATTTTAAAGAAATAAGTATTGATATTAGTTGTTATTTTTTTAGAATATTATGCATTTCTATAATGTTATGTTTAATTTAAAAGAGATTCTGGGCTTTTTTTATACAATCTTTGAGATTGTTATTTTTTTTTTGCCCGCTGTTAAATGATGAATGCAATTGCTTTCTCAATTTATAGTGAAATGCAATATATTCTGAAAACAGCAAAAAAAAGCCAATTTTTTTTTTAGAAAAATATGTAAATATGTGTACTGTATTATAAAATGTTTTATTAAATATTAATACTTCTTTCTTTTTTTTCAGATTGAGATAGATAATTTTCGAAAACTAGAACCATTTTTAAAGCAATTATAAAAAAATTTAAATTAATAAATATTTTTTTGAGTGGGTATGGTAAGTCAAAAATATCATGGTCCCTTTTTTCCACTTCTCCACAATCACATTTTCAGTTTTTCATTGTAGTCTCTCAAGGACCTTGTAATGTGATAATTGATTTTTAGTGTTTTTTTAAAAAAAAATAATAATTACGCGTACCGTACGCGTACGGTAAAAAAAAAACAAAAAAAAGTTTTAAAAACATATATAAAAAATAGATGAAAGGTAAGGTTGGCTCTTAAAAGAGCCGTTGTGTTCATGCAGGGACAGAGGAAAGAAAGAATGGGAATATTAGACGGTACGACAAGTGTGCTGATCTATTTTATTGTTCACTAGGGAAATACTGGTCTCCCTATCACAAATTAGATCATGACAAGTGGCGCACCGTATTTCAACCCTCAGAAACCGAGGGTTAATTTCCTGAGGAGAAGAAAAAGGAGATGCTCCCCCCACAGATGAAGGGCTCACCTGACCTGCAGAAGAAGGACTCGGCACTGCAGATGATGGTCCAGGCTGAGCTGCTGTGGATGTGCTTGGTTGATTTACTGAAGGGTTACCTTCAGTAAGTCGAGCATGTGTCCTTCTGTGTACATCCTTAAGGTGTCTCATCATGGTGTGATTCCCGAAGGAATACTTCCTGTCGGGATTCCCTCTTGAAAGTACACGGCCACACAGCTTATAAGTCACTAAGGGTGCATTTACCTTTTGCTGGCCCTCTGGAAAAGAAAAATACTCCCATATGAAAGAGGTCTTTTGTTTCCTCGCTCTCTGCCTCAAGGTAGTGCTGCTAGCCTCACTCTCAGAAGGGCTCTGCTGTTCTGCCATCGTATCACAAAGACAACCCAGCTCCTTCTCCTAAGGGATCACAAGCAGAAATGAGGGGAATGGGTGTGGTGTAGGAGAGTTCTAGAACTGAAAGTAGTTTCAACCAATCAAAAGTTGTGTTTCATGATCACATGACCAACCGTACGCTTACGGTGCGCTTACGGTGCGCTTACGGCAAAAGTACGCATGCGCGTAAAAAAGACACGCGCTCGCGCGCATGCGCATAACAGTCACTCCCCAACACTTCCAAAAAAAAGAGTAGTAAGTGTGCTTTCAAATTGGCAAAGAAATTTCGTTTTGTGACTAATGTGAAAACGTGACTCTGTGTGCATATAGGAATTACAGGCAGAGATTTATTGCGTATTGCTCTGGTGATTTCACAGTTGCATTAGATGGAAAGGGGGAGCCATTTTTTGGTGCAGAAGCAGACTCTTAGCACACACCCAGCTGCTTACCCTGTGGAATCATGCACAGTATTCACAAGCGAGTGGGGTTTGAGGTTTCAGTCAGTAATGCAAATACATTCAGCATCACTAAGGCTGGTTGCCCTTGCTGGAGTGTAGGCAGTCAACCAGGTTACACATGGTGCTGGTCTGAAAAAGCAGTTTGGACATGTGCTTTTTTAAGAATCTGAAAAGTGGATTCATAATGTGTCAGTCTGTAAAAGTGGAGTTATTTGAGATATATTTTTGGGATTATACTTCTGAAACAAAAATATCAGACGGTATTTTAAAGAAATAAGTATTGACATTAGTTGTTATTTTTTTAGAATATTATGCATTTCTATAATGTTATGTTTAATTTAAAAGAGATTCTGGGCTTTTTTTATACAATCTTTGAGATTGTTATTTTTTTTTTGCCCGCTGTTAAATGATGAATGCAATTGCTTTCTCAATTTATAGTGAAATGCAATATATTCTGAAAACAGCAAAAAAAAGGCAATTTTTTTTTTAGAAAATATGTAAATATGTGTACTATATTATAAAATGTTTTATTAAATATTAATACTTTTTTCTTTTTTTTCAGATTGAGATAGATAATTTTCGAAAACTAGAACCATTTTTAAAGCAATTATAAAAAAATTTAAATGAAGAAATATTTTTATTGAGTGGGTATGGTAAGTCAAAAATATCATGGTCCCTTTTTTCCACTTCTCCACAATCACATTTTCAGTTTTTCATTGTAGTCTCTCAAGGACCTTGTAATGTGATAATTGATTTTTAGTGTTTTTTTTAAAAAAAAATAATAATTACGCGTACCGTACGCGTACGGTAAAAAAAAAAAAAAAATGTTTTAAAAACATATATAAAAAATAGATGAAAGGTAAGGTTGGCTCTTAAAAGAGCCGTTGTGTTCATGCAGGGACAGAGGAAAGAAAGAATGGGAATATTAGACGGTACGACAAGTGTGCTGATCTATTTTATTGTTCACTAGGGAAATACTGGTCTCCCTATAACAAATTAGATCATGACAAGTGGCGCACCGTATTTCAACCCTCAGAAACCGAGGGTTAATTTCCTGAGGAGAAGAAAAAGGAGATGCTCCCCCCACAGATGAAGGGCTCACCTGACCTGCAGAAGAAGGACTCGGCACTGCAGATGATGGTCCAGGCTGAGCTGCTGTGGATGTGCTTGGTTGATTTACTGAAGGGTTACCTTCAGTAAGTCGAGCATGTGTCCTTCTGTGTACATCCTTAAGGTGTCTCATCATGGTGTGATTCCCGAAGGAATACTTCCTGTCGGGATTCCCTCTTGAAAGTACACGGCCACACAGCTTACAAGTCACTAAGGGTGCATTTACCTTTTGCTGGCCCTCTGGAAAAGAAAAATACTCCCATATGAAAGAGGTCTTTTGTTTCCTCGCTCTCTGCCTCAAGGTAGTGCTGCTAGCCTCACTCTCAGAAGGGCTCTGCTGTTCTGCCATCGTATCACAAAGACAACCCAGCTCCTTCTCCTAAGGGATCACAAGCAGAAATGAGGGGAATGGGTGTGGTGTAGGAGAGTTCTAGAACTGAAAGTAGTTTCAACCAATCAAAAGTTGTGTTTCATGATCACATGACCAACCGTACGCTTACGGTGCGCTTACGGTGCGCTTACGGCAAAAGTACGCATGCGCGTAAAAAAGACACGCGCTCGCGCGCATGCGCATAACAGTCACTCCCCAACACTTCCACGTAACGTGCGCGTGTAGCGTACACGCGTACGCGCCCCACGCGCAGTACGCGCGGCTAAGCAAATTGCGTAACTATACGCAAACAGCGTAGATAAATTACGGACATTGCGTAAACCGTACGCTTACCGTACGCGCACTAAAAAAAAAAATAATAATAATATTTTCAAAGTTATACTAATATATCTTACCTGTTTGTTAAATAAAAAAAAAAAAATCTTGAAATATTGCAGATTTTAAAGAAAAAAAACATAGTGTTTTAAGAGAATAAAAAGTTTAAAAAAAAAATGTTTTTTTTTTAAAAAAACACATTTAATATAAGAATTTATAAAAAAAAAAAAAAAATCAATAAAAAAAAATATGGGAATCACATATGTTATAGCTAAGAATTAGCATTTAAAAAACCATACAAATTCACTGAAAAAACCATGGGTTTCACACACGTTATAGTTAGAAATTAGCATTTAAAAAACCTTGCAAATTCACTGAAAAAACCATAGGTTTCACACATGTTATAGTTAGGAATTAGCATTTAAAAAACCTTGCAAATTCAGTGAAAAAACCAAAGGTTTCACACATGTTATAGTTAGCTGGACATTTCACTCGTAAAAAACCAATGAAATTCCCCCGTTATAGTTAGTTCAGCTAACTATAACTCGCGCGCCCGCAATGCACTGCTGATGACGTCACATATTACATCACTCATGACATGGTCACTGACATCACTCATGACATCACTGATGACATCTCAAATGACATCACTGATGACATCACTGATGACATCATCCTTGTGATAGAGTGGCAGACCTCCTCTTCCCCTAATATAACCTTTGATACACACATTCAAAAATAGAGACTGAAATTTTCAAAACAATGGACATACCAATACCAGTTACAAGAACCTCTTAAGTAATTCTAAGAACCACATACACATCCACTCATTCACCAACAGTCCTATACAGTCACTCATACATGCACTCACTCATCATATGTACTCATACACCTATACATCCTGTTACACAATGCCACTCATCCATAGAGTTACTCACACATACTCACTCATGCTAATAAAGAAACAAACATACATTTATTAGCTTATACAGTTATACACACACCACCACACTTACTTCTACGGAAACTTACACATACTTAGTCTTATAAACAATCACTTATAGAAACACATACTTATTCATACAGGAACTCTTTCAATCTCTCACTCTCACATATACTCACTTATATACAGCAATAGTCACATATACTAGTTTAAAACATATGTAGTTACTCATAAAGACACTATTGAGACAGTCATTCACTCACTAACACAACCAATCACACACTCATCCACCCATACAGTCCTGCACACATGCTGTCTTCAACACATACAAAGAGTGAATCACTCATTCATGCACCTATGCACTACATAATACCCCCCACCGAACCATACAGACACTCAGACTGATACTCAAAAAAACAACTAATAACCTATATAGACACCCATGAAGCTACTCACCAACCCATGCAGCCACTTCTACACAAAGTGAGAGACTGATACAGATATTTTCATATTTAAACATTACTCAGTAAGCCATGTATTCACTATGATACACTTAATCAGTCAGTAACACAATACATTTTTCAAAAACAAAGCATCCATTTAGACACTTATATACCCATTTATTCTTCCATTGACCTTGAGATATACATATATAAAACATATTTAATTTTCAGAAAAACACACATTCACTGGATGATGTCATCAGTGATGTCATTTGAGATGTCATCAGTGATGTCATGAGTGATGTCAGTGACCATGTCATGAGTGATGTAATATGTGACGTCATCAGCAGTGCATTGCGGGTGCGCGAGTTATAGTTAGCTGAACTAACTATAACGGGGGAATTTCATTGGTTTTTTACGAGTGAAATGTCCAGCTAACTATAACATGTGTGAAACCTTTGGTTTTTTCACTGAATATATATATATATATTATCTACTGGCGGTCGCCAGTAGATATTTTATAGTTAGGACCGTGTTTCCATAGGAAATCCGCAACATTCTATTTGGAATAACTTTGGCGCCGGTTGACGAATCCTCGCAAAATTTTCAAAATAGGTGGGGCGCTCCGCTCCGCTCCTACCCTGAAAGTCTCGGGGTGATTCGTCAAGCGGGGGCCGAGAAAAAAGGGGGGTCCCAAAACACGTTTTCCCCATGCATTTTTACATAGGGACCTTTAGTCCAAGGTACAGCCCGAACGGCTGAACAGAATTACTTGAAATTTGGCAGAGAGGTAGTCCTCAGGTCAGGGAAGTGCCTTTTGCAGGTCTGGTGTCAATCTGTTCAGTAGTTCCTGAGAAAATCAAAAGTAAAATCATATATATATGTGGACGGAGCCTGACCACACATCTCATCCTGAGATCTGATTGGCTGTCAGCACTTCATCCAAGAAGTGTTGGCAGCCATCTTGGGACCAATATACATGATAGCACCTCATTAAAAATCATTGCAGTTAATAGAAGGTTTTAAGAATTTAGTTACATTATAAATCATTTGTTGATGGTACCATACTCATTTTAGGAATTGTGGTATGTTCTAAGGTGATTTCACCATGTGAAAAAGCCTTCTGCTGGGATATCATGATTGAGAGAAAAATATTTTCTCATGCTTTTCCCACAGAGGTTTGGAAGGTGATCTATAAGCTAAACTGAGAGCATATTTTCTGTAAATTCACATTATCTTTCTCAGTCATGTGAGAATGAAGTCTGACATTCTCAGTAAAACATGTACATCCAACAAAGGCAGAGACTGTCAGTTGATTCCTTTGTGTTCTACTGCAGCTTCCTAGAGTGTTCCAAAGAACAACTAGAGCGCTAACAGTCCTACTTATGATAAACGTATGGCACATCTGAAGCCATCTTGCTTGGATTAAAGTGGTAAATCTTAAAACATTTAATTAAAAAGGAACAAAATGAGGGGGTCATTTTTCCATAAAAAGTATGATTAGTGCTGCAGAAAGAAAAATTAGGGCACATTTTGAGTGACTTCTCAAATCCTCTTCTATTTCATTAAACAATTCTGACATGCAGACTGAAACATGCACTTTCAATACCAGCAGCAGTTTTCCCTGGTGAGCAGTAGCTTTACTACAGTGATCTAATGAGCAAAAAGAGTGCTAACATTCTGAATTTATGGCAAATGTGTGACACATCTGAATGCCTTCTTGATGGAATCAAAGTAAAAAACTGAAAGTATTTCCTACTGAGGAGACTGCAGTAAATGAGGAAATCAGGAAACTTCATAACAAATAAGTCTCCCAAGATGGCCACCAGAGACAAAAGAGCCCAAATATAGCCCAAATATCACCCAGATGTAGCCCAAGTATAGCCCAATGACAGAATGTCCCAGAGTGTTCTTAAAAACAACTAGAGCGCTTACTGTCTTCATTATGACAAAAGTATGGCACACCTGAAGCCATCTTGATTGGAATAAACTGGTAACACTTAAAACATTTAATTTAAAAAGGAACACAATGAGGGGGTTCATTTTGCCATAGAAATTATGATTAATGCTGAAGAAAGAAAATGAGGGCACATTTTGAGTGACTTCTCAAATCCTCTTCTATTTCATTAAAAAATTCTGACATGCAGACTGAAACATGCACTTTTAATACCAGGAGCAGACTTCCATGGTGAACAGTAGTTTTACTACAGTGATCTAATGAGCAACTAGAGTGCTAACATTCAGAATTTATGGCAAATGTGTGACATATCTGAATACCTTCATGATGGAATCAAAGTAAAAAACTGAAAGCATTTCCTACTGAGGAGACTGCAGTACATGAGGAAATTAGGAAACTTCATAACAAATAAATCTCCCAAAATGGCCACCGGAGACAAAAGAGCCCAAATGTAGCCCAAAATCACCCAGATGTAGCCCAAATATAGCCCAATGACAGAAGTGTGCAAAACACTTATTATTTTGTGTTTTTGCAGTGTTATATAGTGCAGACTTGTCAGATATTGGAGTGCTTTACATGAGCATTGGTTACATCACACAAGAACAAATTCATTTTGGTTGTAGACATGGGGAGACTAAGTGATTTGACCAGAATCACAGAATGTCGAGCTGAAGCAGAAACTCCAACCTGGTCCCCAGTTGCAAAGTCTGCAGTTCTGGAAGTAACACCACATCCTCTCCCCTAAGTGCAACATTTAATCAAGTGGTCAACTGGATAAAAAAACATAAAGATAACAAATAATTTAAAAGTGCTTTGTCGCTATTTGAAAACTCAGAAAATATGTCCTTATTTTAGTCTTTTAGAGCACTAACCATAATTTTGATGCCAATAAGACCCTCTCATATATGTAATTTCTAAAGGAAATGCTCTAGGTATTACAGTTTTGATTACATCAAGATGCAGTCAGGCGTTCCACACTTTTGTAATAAATATAGAATGTTAGCAATCTAGTTGTTCATTAGGATACTGTTGAGAGGCAGAGGCCAGGGGAACGGACTCTGAAAATTGAAGGCAGGTAGGAGGGTGCAAAGGCAACAATTTAACCACACTGAGCAGGCAGGAAGGGCCGTGGCAGCACAACAGACTATGGAGGGCAGGGGCAACAAACCAACAATACAGGACTTGCAAGAGAGGCTGTGGCAATGTAATAGACCATTGTGGGCAGAAGGAAGAGGCAATGGTAGTACAACCATACATGCCAACAGACCCGATTCAGCCAGGAAATGTCCAATGTTTTTAAGCTCAAATGGGCTTTATTTGATCTGACTCCTGTCTACAATCTCCTCTTTTTCAATGTAACTCAAAGGGGAAAATCAATACCCCAGATTTTTTTCAAAATCTCCCTCTTACCAAGTTCAAACTGTTCGCAAGTATGATACATTGGATCATGGAAGGAAATGGGGTAGGGACATGGACTTGGATAACAGAGGACAGGAGGGACATGGAGAGGTGCACCAAACTGACCCTGCAGGGCAGGCATCAGGGTTTGCAGCAGCACAATACACCACACAGGGCATGCGGGACGGGAGTGCAGCACAACAATCCATAGAAAGCAAGAAGGAGGGGACAGGACCATGCACATGGACAACAGAGAACAGAGGGGCAAGAGGCAATGGTAGCTAGCTGACCATAATGGACAGACAGGAGAGAAAGCTGCAGCATAACAGACCATAAAGGGCAGGAGGGACGGATCAGGGGCATTACAATGGAACAGACAAGCCAGGAGGGAGGGAGTAGGGGTCTGCACATGTAAACAGAGGGCTGGGGGCAAGGGGGCAGGACAGGAGCAGCAAGATAGCCATGGAGGTCAGGCAGGATGGGCACTAGAAGCAAGACACACCATGAAGAGCAACAGTGAGACTGTGATGGCATACACACAGACCATGGAGGGAAGGTGGGAGGGGGTCAGAGGCAGCTAACTGACCACACATGGAAGGTGGGAGGGGCCATGGCAGCACACAAGACCATGCATGGCAAGTGGGAGGGTTAGTGGCAGCACAATGGCTATGATGGGCAAGAAGGAGGGTGCAGGGGCATGCACAAAGGACGATGGAGGATAGAAGGGAGGGTCAGGACCTGTGCACAGACAAGAAAGTTCAGGGGAAGAGGCCTCACAACAGACTGCACGGGGCAGGCAGGAGGAGCAGTTGCAGAACAACAGACCAGGGAGGGCAGAAGGGTGTGGCAGTACAATGGACCATGTGGACAGGAGGAAGAGGATAGGGGCATGGCATGTGGACAGGCGGGGTGGAGGTGGCAGGGACAGGTTACAGTCATCTGACAATGCTAGGCAGGTGGGAGGGGAGTGGCAGCTCAACAGAACACTCAGAGTAGATAGGAGTGGCAGGTCCATTGAACATGGTGGGCAAAAAGGATGGAGTAGGGGCATGCACAAAGACATCGGAGGGCAGGGGGAAGGAGAATAGGGGCAGCAAGCTAAGCACAGAGTTTAAGCAGGAGGTCAATGATGGGACATAGAATTGGGCAATGGAGGGCAGGAGGAGTGGACTGGTACATCATACTAAATTGAGGGCAGTGGCAGCACATCAGACCATGCATGGCAGGAGGGAGGAGGCTAGTCCATGGATTCACACAACAGAGGATAGGGAGGAGGGGGATGGGGCAGCAAGCTAACTGTTCAGAGAAGGCGGATATTAGGAACTTTATTGTTTTTAAAACGTGTGTCTGTGCGAACTACTTAAAATATGAACAAGTATGTAGCATAATCTCACTTTTATTCAGGAAGAAGAGGACGTTTGTGACTGTGACTCCGGGCTCACTTGGTAGAAACACCCCCTGACCCTCCACCCCCTATCGCAAAATGTAATGCCCGTGAAAAGGGTAGGTGAACACAGTGTTATATAGAACATAGTCCTGAGAGCACTATTGAAAATGAAAACTAGATATAGTGTATGGTATAAACTATGCACCAAAAAGTGTGATATAAGATGAACCGGGCGTGAAATATAATATGCAATACATTGTGCGCAATGACAGATTCATTGGAGAGCGCGAGATAGCACAGGCACTAGCGCGTGCTATGCGATATGCACCTTGGAGTGTAATATGCACAGGGCAGTGTTGTGTAACCTAACTAGTCTCTAAAGTTGTAATATAAAATATGTGCTGGGGAGTGTAACGTTGCATATGCACTGTGACAAAGATATGGATCCCAGATTGTAATATGTATGGCATAGCACTGTGCATTATAACATAGGCATCGAGGAAGGCACGTTAGATGGGGCAATATAACCCGTGCGAAGACAAGTGTGGCATGACATATTCACGGGGTGGTGTTACAGTGCACATGGGCTAGAGAGTGTCATAGCATATGCACTAGCAAGTGGAATACAACACAGAGGTGTGTGGCACTCAGCAGGCAATGGTGGGTGTAACACAGCATTGGGCTCTGCTAGGAGCGCGCTGTGACTCTCAAGTGATGTTTGTCCCCTTTCCAGAGAGTAAAATAAAAAGTATTACCATCCGTCAGTGGATGTGTGTTTTATTAACCGTGAGGGGGGTTTCTTGCATAGTTTTGGTCGAATTTTTGTCGAATCCCCTTTGAATGGCTTGGTGTGCATGTGTATTAAATGTGCCCGTCAATAGCTACCCATGTTTGTATAAATAAACGACAAGGGTGTCTACCGGGATTAGGCACAGTAGGGCATCAGACATGTCAGAGCTTCACTAGTGGTGTAAATACATTCCACGTGGATTCATTGTATGCATAGTCGCCTTTTAATGAATATCACGCAAATCGTCATGGTGATAGGTATGTACGGTTTGTCCAGCATGTCCTAGGTGTGTCTATAAATATATATATTTTTAAAATAATAAAAAACAGTGGCCGGCCCTGGGGATTGGGGTCAAAAAAGTATAATTAGGAGACAGGCCCTGGGGGATGGGGTCATCAGGGCCAATAAATTAGAATAAGAAGGGGAACCACACAGCCCCCCTTCTTAAAAAATTAAAATAAATAAAAGACTGGCATCGTGCCGGAGGCGACGCCCCCCTCCTTGCAGCACTCTGCAAACGCGCCCCCTGGCGAGTTGTAAGTTGGGGAATTAATTCCTCTTCAATACTGAGGGTCCCTGAGGGCCAACTAGCCCAACAGGCATCTCCAGTATGCGCCAGGGAGCTGCGCTGCAGACAGGTGTTCTGAGGCCAAGCCCCTTTTTACACCTCTCTGCAACGCAGCTCTGTGGCGCTTACTAGAGGTACCTAGTGGTCTAGTTTGACCTTAGGGACCCTTAGGATTCAAGGGGACTTAATCTCTCAACTTAGACCAGCCACAGGGCGTATTTACACAGTGGTGAAGGGAGGGGACAGGGCCTGATGTGACGTGTGCAAACACGCACTATGGCACGTTTTAAATTGGGGATATAATTTCCCTTCAATACTGAGGGCCCCTGGGGGCTAAGTAGCCCACCAAGTGCTTCCAGTAAGCGCCACTGAGCTGCATTGCAGAGAGGTGGTCCAGGCCGTGCCACTTTTTACACCTCTCTGCAACGCAGCTCTGTGGCACTTACTGGAGGTACCTAGTGGGCTAGTTGGACCCTAGGGACCCTCAGGATTCAAATGAACTTAATCTCCCAACTAAAAACGGACACAGGGCGTGTTTACACAGTGGTGAAGGGAGGGGACGGGGCCTGAGTTAACGTGTGCAAAAACGCCCTGTGGCCTGTTTAAGAGGTAGTTTTAATCCCCCTGCCCTATTGTATACTAGGGGCTTACAGAGGAGGTCATGCTAATCACAGGGGGACCCCAACGCATAATGTTCCCTAGGGTATGTAGGTGTTTTCACTGTATTCTAAGTGTCTTTTAACATAGCACTGGCTCTAGGACTGGTTAGTCAGACTCAGTTACCACCAGTATCCGTCTGAAAAAGTTGAGGGTACAGGATGATTTTGCAACAAGGCTTCTTTCTGCTCTTCTTTTTGTTCTTTCTGCACGTTATCCTTCTCCCTGCACTTTTCTTTGTCTTTGAGGACTTCTGTTGCTTCTTTCTGCACTTCTTTTTTTTCTTTCTGTGCATTTTTTCTTCTTTCTTCACATGTCCTATCTCTGTCGGCATAGTTAGAAATTAGCATTTAAAAAACCTTTGAAATTCACAGAAAAAACCATAGGTTTCAGGCACGTTATAGTTAGGAATTAGCATTTAAAAAACCTCAGAAATTCACTGAAAAAAACCATAGGTTTCAGGGGTGTTATAGTTAGCTGGACTTTTCACTTGTACAAAACCATTGAAATTCCACCGTTATAGTTAGTTCAGCTAACTATAACTCGCGCGCCCGCAATGCACTGCTAATGACGTCACATATTACATCACTCATGACATGGTCAGTGACATCACTCATGACATCACTGATGACATCTCAAATGACATCACTGATGACATCACTGATGACATCATCCTTGTGATAGAGTGGCAGACCTCCTCTCACCCTAATATAACCTTTGATACACACATTCAAAAATAGAGACTACAATTTTCAAAACAATGGACATACCAATACCAGTTACAACAACCTCTTCAGTAATTCTAAGATCCACAGACACATCCACTCATTCACCAACAGTCCTATACAGTCACTCATACATGTACTCACTCATCATATCTACTCATACACCTATACATCCTGTTACACAATGCCACTCATCCATAGAGTTACTCAAACACATAGTCACTCATGCTAATAAAGAATCAAACATACATTTACTTGCATATACAGTTATACACACAGCACCACACTTACTTCTACGGAAACTTACACATACTTAGTCTTTTAAACAATCACTTATAGAAACACATACGTATTCATGCAGGAACTCTTTCAATCTCTCACTCTCACATATACTCACTTATATACACCAATAGTCACATATACTAGTTTAAAACATATGTAGTTACTCATAAAGACACTATTGAGACAGTCATTCACTCACTAACACACCCATACACACACTCATCCACCCATACAGTCCTGCACACATGCTGTCTTCAACACATACAAACCGTGAGTCACTCATTCATGCAACTATGCACTACATAATACCCCCACCGAACCATGCAGACACTCAGACTGATACTCAAAAAACCAACTAATAACCTATATAGACACCCATGTAGCTACTCACCAACCCATGCAGCCACTTATACACAAAGTGAGAGACTGATACAGATATTTACATATTTAAACATTACTCACTAAGCCATGTATTCACTATGATACACTTAATCAGTCAGTTACACAATCAATTTTTCAAAAACAAATCATCCATTTAGATACTTATATACCCATTTATTCTTCCATCGACCTAGAGATATACATATATAAAACATATTTAATTTTCAGAAAAACACACATTCACTGGATGATGTCATCAGTGATGTCATTTGAGATGTCATCATTGATGTCATGAGTGATGTCACTGACCATGTCATGAGTGATGTAATATGTGACGTCATCAGCAGTGCATTGCGGGCGCGCGAGTTATAGTTAGATGAACTAACTATAACGGGGGAATTTCAATGGTTTTGTACAAGTGAAAAGTCCAGCTAACTTTAACACCCCTGAAACCTATGGTTTTTTCTGTGAATATATATATATATGCATACAAAAAATGTACTATTCCCACTGCAATTACTGCAACAGTAGGGAAAGTGTTGGATAGAGTTGGGTTAAAAATTACCATTTCCACTCCAGAGAGTGCAACAGTAGGGAAAGTGTTGGATAGCGTATGTGTAAAAATTACTATTCCCGCTCCAGAGAGTGCAACAGTAGAGAAAGTGTTGGCTAGCATAGGGGTAACAATTACTATGGCCTCTCCAGTGAGTGCAATAGTAGGGAAAGTGTTGGATAGCGAAGGAAAATAAATTACTATTCCCATTCCAGTGAGTGCAACAGTAGGGAAATTGTTGGGTAGCAAATGGTAAAAATGACTATTCCCACTCCAGTGAGAGCAACAGTAGGGAAAGTGTTGGATAGCGGAGGTGTAAAAATTACTATACTCACTCCAGATAACTATATTTAATTAGTTTTTTATGTTTTCTAAATAAATTACTTCATACCATATTCCACTATAATGCACAAACAACTCCTACATAATTGACACAATTAACATATTTACCAATTAATTAATCAATTATTAAAAAACAATTAATAATTAAATAAATGAATTACCACAAACAACACTATAAAATCAAAATATAAAATAAATACTAATAAATACAAATTATTAATTACTTTATTCAAATTAAATTACTTCCCACCCTATTTCCCTATAAACCTACAACCCGCTTCTGTAAAAAATAACACAATTAACATAATTATCAATTAATTAATTAATTCATAATAAATTGATCACCAAATTATTAATTTATAAAAAACATTATAAATACTAATAAATAAATAAATAAATAAATAAATAATCACTTTGTTATAATTAAATTACTTCCCACCCTATTCCTCTATAAATCCACAACCTGCTCCTAAAAAACCCCCACAATTAACATAATGATCAATTGAATAATTAATACAATTTGATAACCAATTAATAACTAATTTAAAAAAAAATATATATATTATTAATTACTTTATTTTATTTAAATTACTTCTCACCCTATTTACATATAAACCCACAACCCGCTCCTAAAAGAAAAACTAAATTAACATTATTATTAATTATTTAATTAATAAAAAATAATCACCAATTAATAATTAATTAATAAAACAATTACTATAAGTACTAACAAATAAAAATAAGTACTATATTATAATTACATTTCTTCCCATCCTATTCCCCTATAAACCCATAACTCGCTACAGAACTAAAATATGCAAAATTTAATTAACATAAAATTAATCACTTCTAAAAATTTCACACATACATTAAAAAAAGCTATACTTATATGAAAAAATTAGATCACATACTTTTAACACTGACTTCGATATTACAGAAAACTATATTTCTTACCTTCAAGTTCATATTCTGGTCAACGATATTCTTGCAGTCGATATTATGCCACTTCGATATTCACAATTCGATATTCTGCCACTTCGATATTCAGAACTCGATATTCTGTCTGTGCATCCCTGGGTCCCATCACGGGTAGCTTTCTAGCTTTCAGCAACTGTGCTAGTGCAGAACTTCTTCCAAACCACTCCCACAGAAACTTCAAAGCTAATGCTGGCAGAAGCAGGCTGACCCAAACAAGCCAATAATTGAAGGTGCTGATTCAAAGCCCCTCTCTGTATCCAAGTTTTTGAATTGTGCTAAGATAAGCTCTGGCCAACAGCTAAAACTGATCATAGCTGGACCTAAAAATCCAGGGGCCAGAGCAGGTGTGCCATCCTTTTCACCACATTTTTTAAAATGCTTAATGAGATTTTAATACAAGAACCGCCTGAGTGGAGAAGGTGAAACAGTGAGGGTCCCTCATAAAAATCACCTTGAACCATAGCAGAGAAGCAACACATTTTTCCTGTGGATATTGGATCACACCCCACTTGGCTGCCATATATTAGATAGTGGTTGCAATTTTTCTCAAATAATAGGTACTGGTGTCCCAGAACACCCTTTCTGAATGCCTTAGCCCCAGAGATGCCAGACGATTAAAAGACGTAATAATGCTTATGTGGCATCTGAAGCCTGTCCTGCTTCTGATGTCATAGTGTCATGGTAACCTAAGAACCTATACTGGGTGTTGGTATCCCAGGTTATAGAATGTGTTGTTTCAAATGTGCAAGGGAGCTGTGCTGGCTGGGACCTGGATGGGTTTCTTCTTACTAGGAATAAAACTTGAAGTTCTCCTCTACAACCTGCCTCTGCGTGATCCTTACAGCTGCCTCTTTGGATCTTACAGATTAGTAACAGTAAAGCAAACAAAGAAGAAAATCCCATCTATTAGGGATGCTGGCAGAAAATGCTGTTTGATAAAGTACCTACACCATAATGGAAAGCCAAGTCTAAAGTTGGATCCCTGAAGTGACAGTCACAAAAGGATAATGAAAACAGCCACCAAGGGGCCGATTTCAATCCTGGAAAAACGCCGTACGAATCGTCATACGGAGCGTTTTCTCCATGCGACTCGTACCCGGTAAACTGTCCCTACAACCTAGGAAGTACGATTCGTACAGAAAGCCTATTTCCGTATGAATCGTACAAGAGACCGTACTGGTAAAAAAAAACTACGATTCTGATCCGAAACAGCCTGTACGCAATGTCCGGACTGATTCAGGCAGCGGTTTCCGGCCCAGCAAGTACGATTCGTCCCTACATCACTCGGCACGGCTCTTTTTTTACGGGAGTCAAACACAGCCGGAAAAGCAGAGTTTGACGCGAACCGCTACGCAACGGAGCCCCGGTACGCGACGTACACGCCAAGAACCCCGTCGTACGTGTAATCCCGGTCCTCTTGGCCTATGACCTGGTGCACCGCACCCGACGCACACACCGCAGAAGGTGGGAACAACACCCAGGGGCCAGGGTGGGGGTGAGGGGCAGGAAACAAACCCCATACCAAATCCAAACCTATAATATGGAGGCCATACATTACCACCAGGGTCTGGTCACTTGGTGGGGCGTGTCCAGCAAGCCCTGCGTACCGCAACAACGGAAGTGGATGTGTACGGTGCGTTGCACACGTACCCCTACGGCAACATAAGAACAGTAATAGGGACCGTACACACGCAATGAATGCGTGGGTACAGTGCGTACCGCACGTACCCCTACGGCACAGTAGAACAGAGATACGGACCGTACACACGCAATGAATGCGTGGGTACGGTGCATACCACACGTACCCCAACGGCAAAGTAGAACAGTGATACGGACCGTACACACGCAATGAATGCGTGGGTACGGTGCGTACCACACGTACCCCTACAGCACAGTAGAACAGTGATACGGACCGTACACACGCAATGAATGCGTGGGTACGGTGCGTACCACACGTACCCCTACGGCACAGTAGAACAGTGATACGGACCGTACACACGCAATGAATGCATGGGTACGGTGCGTACCACAAGTACCCCTACGGCACAGTAGAACTGTGATACGGACCGTACACACGCAATTAAGGCGTGGGTACGGTGCATGTCACACGTACCCCGTTACGGCACCAGTACATTTGGGATATGAGGCATACACACGCCAGGAATGTGGGCTTAGAGGACTGGCCCAGCATGTTACCTTCATATTGGTGTGTGTGTAGGTCCAGGCCAGCAGTGTACTGCTCCAATGGGGTGCGTGGGTGGGTGCAGAGGACTCCCAGCAGAGTCCAGACATATGAGGGGTGTGTGCATATGACTACCAGCAGTGTCCAGACATATGAGGGGTGGCTGCATATGACTACCAGCAATGGACAGAGATATGGGGGTGGGTGCAGAGGACTACCAGCAGTGTCCAGACATATGAGGGGTGGGTGCATATGACTCCCAGCAGTGTCCAGACATATGAGGGGTGGGTGCAGAGGACTACCAGCAGTGGACAGAGATATGGGGGTGGGTGCAGAGGACTCCAAGCAGTGTCCAGACATATTAGGGGTGGGTGCATATGACTCCCAGCAGTGGCCTGCAATATGAGGGGTGGGTGCAGAGGACTCCCAGATATGTCCAGGCATATGAGGGGTGGGTGCATATGACTCCCAGCAGTGGACAGAGATATGGGGGTGGGTGCAGAGGACTCCCAGCAGTGGCCTGCAATATGAGGGGTGGGTGCAGAGGACTCCCAGCAGTGTCCAGACATATGAGGGGTGGGTGCATATGACTCCCAGCAGTGACCTGCAATATGAGGGGTGGGTGCATATGACTCCCAGCAGTGGACAGAGATATGGGGGTGGGTGCAGAGGACTCCCAGCAGTGGCCTGCAATATGAGGGGTGGGTGCAGAGGACTCCCAGCAGTGTCCAGACATATGAGGGGTGGGTGCATATGACTCCCAGAAGTGGCCTGCAATATGAGGGGTGGGTGCAGAGGACTCCCAGCAGTGTCCAGACATAGGAGGGGTGGGTGCATATGACTCCCAGCAGTGGACAGAGATATGGGGGTGGGTGC
Organism: Triturus cristatus; assembly: GCF_964204655.1. Lineage (NCBI taxonomy): Eukaryota > Metazoa > Chordata > Amphibia > Caudata > Salamandridae > Triturus > Triturus cristatus. The sequence continues at coordinate 1,303,089,686 of NC_140579.1, forward strand.
AGAGGACTCCCAGCAGTGTCCAGACATATGAGGGGTGGGTGCATATGACTACCAGCAGTGGCCTGCAATATGAGGGGTGGGTACATATGACTACCAGCAGTGTCCAGACATATGAGGGGTGGGTGCATATGACTCCCAGCAGTGGCCTGCAATATGAGGGGTGGGTGCAGAGGACTCCCAGCAGTGTCCAGACATATGAGGGGTGGCTGCATATGACTACCAGCAGTGTCCAGACATATGAGGGGTGGCTGCATATGACTACCAGCAGTGGACAGAGATATGGGGGTGGGTGCAGAGGACTACCAGCAGTGTCCAGACATATGAGGGGTGGGTGCATATGACTCCCAGCAGTGTCCAGACATATGAGGGGTGGGTGCAGAGGACTACCAGCAGTGGACAGAGATATGGGGGTGGGTGCAGAGGACTCCAAGCAGTGTCCAGACATATTAGGGGTGGGTGCATATGACTCCCAGCAGTGGCCTGCAATATGAGGGGTGGGTGCAGAGGACTCCCAGATATGTCCAGACATATGAGGGGTGGGTGCATATGACTCCCAGCAGTGGACAGATATATGGGGGTGGGTGCAGAGGACTCCCAGCAGTGGCCTGCAATATGAGGGGTGGGTGCAGAGGACTCCCAGCAGTGTCCAGACATATGAGGGGTGGGTGCATATGACTCCCAGCAGTGGACAGAGATATGGGGGTGGGTGCAGAGGACTCCCAGCGCTGTCCAGACATATGAGGGGTGGGTGCATATGACTCCCAGCAGTGGCCTGCAATATGAGGGGTGGGTGCAGATGACTCCCAGCAGTGTCCAGACATATGAGGGGTGGGTGCATATGACTCCCAGCAGTGGCCTGCAATATGAGGGGTGGGTGCAGAGGACTCCCAGCAGTGTCCAGACATATGAGGGGTGGGTGCATATGACTCCCAGCAGTGGACAGAGATATGGGGGTGGGTGCAGAGGACTCCTAGCAGTGGACAGAGATATGAGGGGTGGGTGCAGAGGACTCCCAGCAGTGGACAGAGATATGGGGGGATGTACATAATTATCAGATGACCACACCTACATGGTGGTATGGACGCATCCCTAACTTTGGACTATGATTTTAGTGCTATTACAACACATCACTGACAGCAGTGTCCCACTCCCAAGAGGATGGATGTCTTTCACACACTGCATGACACACCACATGTGGGTGTGAGGACATATAACACATGCATACCCACCCATGGCGGATGCAACACAATACACACCCTGATTTCATGCCAACAGACTGTATAGTCATGTAACTGCATACAAAACTAAGATAGCCAAAGGGAACACACACTGTCACGCACATCCCAGGAGTGACAGGAATGTTCAGGTGCTGGTCCAGCCACCAAGATGTTGTCTCTCATGAAAGCAATAGGGTTCTATTCCACTAGATACAATGCCCACAATTGTGAGTCTGGTCCCCAAATACCCTGCATAACAAGTACCATTGGTGTGGTAGGCCGTGATTACACACATGCATAGTGCTGAAAAGGGCCAATTTGTCCCTGAAGGAATTCCTACATAACCAAAACATAAGTACAGTGACTAGCAAGGATGGCACAGACGATTCAGCAGGAGACATCGGTGAGCAGGCATGGCCATTGTTGAAGGTATCCTTAACCAACAAAGGAAATGTTGACACAGGTCAGCACAACAATTGTGCAACTGTTTGCAGGGAAGATGTCAGGTGCCACAGAGGAAGGAACACTCCTTGGGACAATGTCGCAAAACAAAATGAACACACACTACCAATGATTCTTTGCAGAGACATTGTGATGGCACACAGATACCATGGTCCACCTCATGACCATCATACAAAAACATTTCTCAGAACCCTAACACATTACCAGAACACCAACTCCAGGAGCCTCATCACCAACATCAAGTACCTGAAATGCAATAGTGTTGAAAGTAAAAGAAAAGGCTTTATTCAGCACCAAAAAACAAAAAAACAAAAAAGAGACTATGTACAAAGGCCAATGGCCAGTCCATTTCTCAAGTCCAAGGGTGGACGTAGGGGGCCGCGTCCACCCCTACCTTGCCTGCACAAAGGAACCTCAAGGTTTGTCGACTGGGGGGGGCATCATCTGTGGCAGTACCAGGCACCACAGGGACAGTAGGGGGAAGGGTAGGTGTTGCGGGTGCAGGGGGAAAGTCTCCACCACAGGGGGTGGGGCAGCGCCGAAGGTGGAGGCGAGCTCAGCGCTGCACAGCGCTGCCAGTGCCTCCATCCGAACCCCTGCACCTGAGGATTCCCCAGGGTCAACAGAGGGTGTGGTGGGTGAGGGATGGGGTGCAGCGCTCTTGGGGGAGGGGTGGACATGGTGGGGGACTCAACTCCCATGCCCGGGGACTTCCTCGCCCGCTTGTGGGGTGGTGGCTCAGTGGGGGCGAGGTCCAGGCCACCCATATAGATCTCCTTGGGTGAGAGTTTGGCAGGGGAGCTAAGGGGAGTGGTCTTGGAGGAACAGGGTTGTGAGGACTGCAGACTGCGACTGTGGCTGCGTGTATGTCGTCTGCCCCCAGACCCTGTGGGTGTGCCTACATCCCCCTGAGTGTGCGTGCCAGGAGGTGTGCGCTGTGCCTTACTTGGGGGTGTGCTGGATGTGTCTGGTAGGGTGTGTGCCCGTGACTGTCTGGGTGTGCGTTGGGCAGGCATGGGAGAGGGCAGTGTGGATGGGTCCGGGGTAGAGGGGGGACGGAGCGCTGCAGGAGAGATACTGCTGCGTCCATGGACCGCAGAAACCTGCGTTGGTCAGACATCGTTGCTGACATGCCCTCCATGAACGACACCATCTGTGTGAGCAGTTGAGTGTGTCCATGGAGGACATTCAGCACCGATGCCTGCCCAACTTGCAACTGCCGCAGTATGTCCACAGACTCTTCACTGAAGGCAGCAGGGGTGACAGGGGCAGGGGGTGCGGTGCCTGGGCCGAAAGAGACATGGTGGGACTCTGCACGGACAGAAGGGACGGGTGCAACTGGGAGGGCGGAGATGGTAATGGAGGAGGCGGGGACAGATGTGGGGATGCTGCTAGTTGGTGTTGCAGCCTCCGCCTCCTCAAGGAGGTCAGCCTCGGACCCGTCGGTGTCGTACCTGCTCTCGCCTCCAGACAGGACCTCCGACTGACTCCCCTCGCCCTCCGTGCCACTGGGTCCTTCTGAATCCACAGCACTGGTGGCACTGTCGCTGGGTCCCTCCTCCAGGTCCATGCAGGTGTCTCCCTCGGTTGCGGATGATGATGCTGTGGGCAAGGGGAACAAACCGAAAAGCATCAGTCACCTGTATACATCTGACACATGAGCACAAGACAATTGGTCACAGTGCATATCAGGCAATGCATCATGAGTAACAGCTAGATAACTCCGCACATATGTAAGCCCTGTACTGCCCAGTTGGTAGACCCACTATGCCACTTGGACACCAGGAAAAAAAGAACACAAAAGGCCACAACTTGAATGAGAAATACAATGAGAAGCTAGTGTCTGTGATCCGGTGAGCACAGCAATACAATGAAGTCATGCCACCTCTTGTTTACCCTGAAAGAAACAGTAGTGGTGCACCCAACGTAAACTGACACACCTCAATACTCAAGGTGTCACCACACTCAGAGACCTGTAAGTACTTTGGAACACAAAACGAAAAAATTTTGCTACCTTGGGACTCACAATACTTTACACAATCTACATGTTTTGAATGTGCCAATTCGCCATTTTGTGAAAAGAACACTCATGTGCCTGCATGAAATATGTTGCACAAGGCAGTGCACACAAAAGTACATTTACACTGTCATTGAAGAAGCTGGCACCTTTTCTAAGAAGCCACTGTTAGAAATAAATGGTGTTGCAGAAAGTACATATACATGGGCCCACGGAGGTCTTGATGTCTTGAGACTCGTCAGTTTGTATCACCCTCAACAAAGGAGTCTCACAAAATCAAGAGCACTGTGGGAACATGTATATGGAGAATCTGCAACACCATTTAATTCTAACAGTGGCTTCTTTAGAGTAACAACTTGAATTATGTCAGTTGTCACATGGCCATCCGTCACCTGATTGCACAGTTGGCTACACAGATGACCTACTGCCTGTCATCTTGAGTGGCACACATGTCCACACCCAGGACAATGCATAAGCTAATGGGCCTGCAATTGGGTTGAAAAAAAGCCTAGCTGCACTGTGGGGACACCCTCATGGCAAGCCAGAATGTATACACAGAGGTCAGCACACAAAGTCCAAACTGCGTTGCATCTGAACCACACACAGGTGCAAAAAATGTATGAGCAGGAATCATGTTTTAAAAAAACTGACACAGGCTGCAAAGCACGAACATTAAGCACTGGCCAGCATCACAGGGGCACTGCACAGTGATTCTTTGTTCAGCCAAGTCTCACACACAAGTCAGACCTGGCAATGAAAAATCAGGGTTGCACATGTATGCCTCTCCCGCACACCCCACCCCATATCTGAGTCAATGTGATTGATACAGATCAAGAAGTGACACCTCTTTTTCAGGGTTACAATAACTGTGCTGGAAAAATAGCTTCATTTACACAAAATCAGCTCGTGGGGCTGGCAACACATATTTGTGACAAACAACCATCAACAGATTGTTGTGAATAGCCACACAGGCACTGCCCAGTGTGAGTATGCACAAGCAAAATGGTGTATCCCTTTCCAGTGGACACATGTAGCACACATTTGCAAAATACTAACTAGGCCAGGGAACAATGCCACAGAGGCAGACCTATGCTGAACACACAGAGAATGTGCACAGTGTTGGATGACACACATGATTAGGAGGCCAGGGTGTCTCAGGGGACTGTAGTGGGCACACTGCTCCGTGGTCCTGGAATGAGCTGACTGTACCATGTTCAACCGTCATGGCAATATGCATATCTCCCACTCATGCACATCATGTCTGAGGCCACAACATTGGTCATGCATGCTGCAAGGGTGTTCAGTTGAAAGCTCACACTCCTATGTTGAGAATCATCATCAGTGACAACAAATATGGACCCCCAACATAGTGAACAGGTCATGGCAAGGTACCAACACAAGTCACAGACCACCCTCCCACATGATGCAGAAAGCAATGTGCACTTAGATTTACTGGCACCCTAGATGACCATGTGCAAATGTGATTACTCACAGACCAGGGGACACATGTCAAGGAGGGGAAGGGATGAAAAAGAGCACCAGGTGACATTGGGGAACAGAAAATGCACTGCACATATAAACTCTGGTAGTGTATCCAGGCTACAGAGCACTTCCAAAAGCTGCCGACACATAACACGACAAACAGCCATGTACCTACCCCCTCCTTGCTGCAGTCTCTCCTGTAACTGCCTATCGAGCTCAGGGAATACCACCGCCAGGACACGTCTCATGTGGGGGGTCAGGTGCCGGCGGCCGCCATGGGGGCGAGGACTGTCAAGCCCCAGCTGGACCCGGGCGATCCGTCGGGTCCAGCACCAGATGTCCTGCCACCTCTTGCGGACCTGTGGCAGCTGCCGACTACGCTCCCCCTCAGATCTCACGGCCCTGACGATGTTTTTCCAGATCACCCCCTTCTCGTAGGCAGTTACCTGTCAGGATGACAAAGTGACACAACATCAATACACCTGCTCCATGTCCCAGAGACACACATTTGAACATCATTGAAATGTTGAACAGGGCATAGGATGCAGATAGGAATTACATCATACACAATAAGAAATTGGCCTGTGTGCAAGCCCCAATGCACTACATGGCATTGAAAGACAACAGGTTGGCATGAGGGGTGCGACACACTCACTGATCATGCCACACACTGTGCAGCACATGCAACAGCAGGCTGATGGCCAGCACGTGCCAAGCAGTCACATGTCCCACTCCACTGAGGCACCATCAGCATACTAGACAGACACACCCAAGCACAGATCACTCGCCTGTCATTGACAACAGCGGATACAACCCTCACTCTGCACATGTGCCACTTGCCAGTGGGGTGTCACAGGTGTCATGCTAGCTCTGCAAGTCAGACACACAGCACGGCTTACTTGTCACATCAGATGGGTTGATCTGTTGCCTCCTCCATGCAGCTGTGGTGCAACACTTCACATAGACACTCACCCACATGACAAGGAACATTCACACACATCAATGTCCATGAGGTATTACACATCATTTGGACACTCTCACCACAGGTCCACTCAACTCATACACATCTGTGGGTACAGTCACCTGTCACACCGGGGGGACCACTGAATCACCTCAGGACAATAGGAAAAAATGCCACCAAGGATTTGCCAGGCTGAAAGTGTCATGCACTATGCAGTGAAAGACACAGTAAGCACAATGCAAGTGAGGAGTGCACACAGGAACTACATCATGCTCTGCATGAGAGACATCAGCATGTCCCCCCCCCACTCTAAACAAGATTGCATGTCTGTCCCACCTGGACACAATATTGACAGTCACACAACAGGTGCATAGGCAAAGTTAGTGGACTCAGCACTCACCTGCTCCCCTGGTCTCCCAAACAGCTTGGTGTACTGTGGGAGGAGGACGTCCAGCAAGGCGTCATTCTCCTCCTGGGTGAATGGCTGGGCCCTCTCCACAGTACGTGACATGGTCCAGAGGAAGCAGAGACAGCAGCAGTGTGGTCGACTGGAAAGTTGTGCAGGCAAGTGCCCTCTCATGGGTTCTGGCTGCCTTATATCTGTCTTGCTGAGGGGCATTCATTTAGAGGAGTACATAGTGATTGGTCAGACTCATTCGCATCCTACGTTTACTCCAATCCCTTTAAACATACACCAATGACTTTAAACATATACCAATGACAGCATTTGCATCGTTCAAATTTTGAGCATCATGTCAAGTCAACAACCACTTTGCAACATTGTATTTTGTGGCCAACTGACTGTTCCAGGACACATGATCGACACTTTTCAACTGAAAACTCTGTCTCCATGACAACCAGCATGCATTTAGGGCCAAATACTTGTCCCTTATGTGTCCCCTATGCAAATTTGAAATCCACACACAGGTACGGTGCGTTTCACATGTACCCCTACGGCACCAGTTGTACCGTGCGTTTGACACCTACGGGTACGCACCAGTAGTATAGTGCGTTTGACACGTACGGGTACGCACTAGTAGTAAAGTGCGTTTGACACGTACGTGTACGCACTAGTTCACACGTAAGGATACACACTAGTAGTAAAGTGCGTTTCACACATACGCGTACGCACTAGTTCACACGTACGGGTACGCACTAGTAGTAAAGTGCGTTTGACACGTACATGTACGCACTAGTTCACATGTATGGGTACACACTAGTAGTATAGTGCGTTTGACACGTACGGGTACACACTAGTACTAAAGTGTGTTTGACATGTACATGTATGCACTAGTTCACACGTACGGGTACGCACTAGTTCACACATACGGGTACGCACTAGTACACACGTACGGGTACGCACTAGTAGTAAAGTGCGTTTGACACGTACGTGTACGCACTAGTTCACATATACGGGTACGTACTAGTAGTATAGTGCGTTTGACACGTACAGGTACGCACTAGCTCACACGTAAGGGTACTCACTAGTAGTTAAGTGCGTTTGACACGTACGTGTACGCACTAGTTCACACATATGGGTACGCACTAGTAGTATAGTGCGTTTGACATGTATGGGTACGCACTAGTTCACATGTACGGGTACGCACTAGTAGTATAGTGCGTTTGACACGTACGGGTACGCACTAGTACTAAAGTGCGTTTGGCATGTACGTGTACGCACTTGTTCACACGTACGGGTACGCACTAGTAGTAAAGTGCGTTTGACACGTACGTGTACGCACTAGTTCACATGTACAGGTATGCACTAGTACACACGTACGGGTACGCACTAGTAGTAAAGTGCATTTGACACGTACGTGTATGCACTAGTTCACACGTACGGTATGCACTAGTAGTATAGTGCATTTGACACGTACGGGTATGCACTAGTTCACACGTATGGGTACGCACTAGTAGTAAAGTGCGTTTGACACGTACCTGTACGCACTAGTTCACACGTAAGGATACACACTAGTAGTAAAGTGCGTTTCACACATACGCGTACGCACTAGTTCACACGTATGGGTACGCACTAGTAGTAAAGTGCGTTTGACACGTACGTGTACGCACTAGTTCACATGTATGGGCACACACTAGTAGTATAGTGCGTTTGACACGTACGGGTACACACTAGTACTAAAGTGTGTTTGACACGTACATGTATGCACTAGTTCACACGTACGGGTACGCACTAGTTCACACATACGGGTACGCACTAGTACACACGTACGGGTACGCACTAGTAGTAAAGTGCGTTTGACACGTACGTGTATGCACTAGTTCACATATACGGGTACGTACTAGTAGTATAGTGCGTTTGACACGTATGGGTACGCACTAGCTCACACGTAAGGGTACTCACTAGTAGTTAAGTGCATTTGACACGTACGTGTACGCACTAGTTCACACGTATGGGTACGCACTAGTAGTATAGTGCGTTTGACACGTATGGGTACGCACTAGTTCACACTTACGGGTGCGCACTAGTTGTATAGTGTGTTTGACACGTACGGGTACGCACTAGTACTAAAGTGCATTTGACATGTACGTGTACGCACTTGTTCACACGTACGGGTACGCACTAGTAGTAAAGTGCGTTTGACACGTACGTGTATGCACTAGTTCACATGTACAGGTATGCACTAGTACACACGTACGGGTACGCACTAGTAGTAAAGTGCATTTGACACGTACGTGTATGCACTAGTTCACACGTACGGTATGCACTAGTAGTATAGTGCATTTGACACGTACGGGTACGCACTAGTTCACACGCACGGGTACGCACTAGTAGTAAAGTGCGTTTGACACGTACGTGTACGCACTAGTTCACACGTACGGTACGCACTAGTAGTAAAGTGCGTTTGACACGTACGTGTACGCACCAGTTCACACGTAAGGGTACACACTAGTAGTAAAGTGCGTTTGACACATACGCGTACGCACTAGTTCACACGTACGGGTACGCACTAGTAGTAAAGTGCGTTTCACACGTACGTGTACGCACTAGTTCACACGTACGGGTACACACTAGTAGTATAGTACGTTTGACACGTATGGGTACGCACTAGTTCACATGTACGGGTACGCACTAGTAGTATAGTGCGTTTGACACGTACGGGTACGCACTAGTACTAAAGTGCGTTTGACATGTACGTGTACGCACTAGTTCACACGTACATGTACGCGCTAGTAGTAAAGTGCGTTTGACACGTACATGTATGCACTAGTTCACATGTACGGGTATGCACTAGTACACACATACGTGTACGCACTAGTTCACACGTAAGGGTACACACTAGTAGTAAAGTGCGTTTGACACATACGCGTACGCACTAGTTCACACGTACAGGTACGCACTAGTAGTAAAGTGCTTTTGACACGTACGTGTACGCACTAGTTCACACGTATGGGTACGCACTAGTAGTATAGTGCGTTTGACACGTATGGGTACGCACTAGTTCACACATACGGGTACGCACTAGTAGTATAGTGCGTTTGACACGTACGGGTACGCACTAGTACTAAAGTGCGTTTGACATGTACGTGTACGCATTGGTTCACACGTACGGGTACACACTAGTAGTAAAGTGCGTTTGACACGTACGTGTACGCACTAGTTCACATGTACGGGTATGCACTAGTACACACGTACGGGTACGCACTAGTAGTAAAGTGCGTTTGACACGTACGTGTATGCACTAGTACACACATACGGTATGCACTAGTAGTATAGTGCATTTGACACATACGAGTATGCACTAGTTCACACGTACGGGTATGCACTAGTAGTAAAGTGCGTTTGACACGTACGTGTACGCACTAGTTCACACGTACGGTACGCACTAGTAGTAAAGTGCGTTTGACACATACGTGTACGCACTAGTTCACACGTAAGGGTACACACTAGTAGTAAAGTGCGTTTGACACATACGCGTACGCACTAGTTCACACGTACGGGTACGCACTAGTAGTAAAGTGCGTTTGACACGTACGTGTACGCACTAGTTCACACGTACGGGTACACACTAGTAGTATAGTGCGTTTGACACGTACGGGTACGCACTAGTACTAAAGTGTGTTTGACACGTACATGTATGCACTAGTTCACACGTACGGGTACGCACTAGTTCACACATACGGGTACGCACTAGTACACACGTACGGGTACGCACTAGTAGTAAAGTGCATTTGACATGTACGTGTACGCACTAGTTCACACGTACGGGTACGCACTAGTAGTAAAGTGCATTTGACACGTACGTGTACGCACTAGTTCACACGTACGGGTACACACTAGTAGTATAGTGCGTTTGACACGTACGGGTATGCACTAGTACTAAAGTGTGTTTGGCACGTACATGTATGCACTAGTTCACACGTACGGGTACGCAATAGTTCACACATACGGGTACGCACTAGTACACACGTACAGGTACGCACTAGTAGTAAAGTGCGTTTGACACGTACGTGTACGCACTAGTTCACACATACGGGTACGTACTAGTAGTATAGTGCGTTTGACACATACGGGTACGCACTAGCTCACACGTACAGGTACTCACTAGTAGTAAAGTGCGTTTGACACGTACGTGTACGCACTAGTTCACACGTATGGGTACGCACTAGTTGTATAGTGCGTTTGACACGTATGGGTAAGCACTAGTTCACACGTACGGTTACGCACTAGTAGTATAGTGCATTTGACACGTACGGGTACGCACTAGTACTAAAGTGCGTTTGACACGTACGTGTACGCACTAGTTCACACGTACGGGTACGCACTGGTTCACACGTACGGGTACGCACTAGTACACACGTACGGGTATGCACTAGTAGTAAAGTGCGTTTGACACGTACGTGTACGCACTAGTTCACACGTACGGGTACGCACTAGTAGTATAGTGTGTTTGACACGTACGGGTATGCACTAGTTCACACGTACGGGAACGCACTAGTAGTAAAGTGCGTTTGACACGTACGTGTACACACTAGTTCACACGTACGGGTACGCACTAGTAGTATAGTGTGTTTGACACGTACGGGTACGCACTAGTTCACACGTACGGGTACGCACTAGTAGTAAAGTGCTTTTGACACGTACGTGTATGCACTAGTTCACACGTATGGGTACGCACTAGTAGTATAGTGCATTTGACACGTACGGGTACGCACTAGTTCACACGTACGGGTACGCACTAGTAGTATATTGCGTTTGACACGTACGAGTACGCACTAGTTCTCATGTAGAGGTACGCATTTCACACGCTTACAATGGTAATACAGGCACACACATGCCAAGAATGGAGGCCTACGAGTCGCACAAGGATGTCCATCAAGTACTTGTCATTGCATACTGTCATGTGCAGGCCCTAGGTGTGGCAGCCAGTGATATTGCACAGGTCATCTCATCTAGTTGCACAATTGATGTGTGATGACCTGTTTACACATGTCATGTGTGATGGGGCACTATGTGGCACACATCACCTTGACACTTGCCACATGTGTGTCTGTAGTCCAACTGTGTCATGCACAGCAGCAGTGGGATGGCAGTCATCAACACCCGCACCTGTCTCCTGATGCCAGGGACAGGGACACTCTATCAACTGACATGTCACGATCAGTGTGCCCCTTTGTGACTATGTCAGGTGTGGGTCATGTGTTCCCATGAGCTTGATGTCAGCGTTCCGTCAACTGCATCTGCTGTTGGTGCATCCAACATGGGTCTGTGTGGAGATGGGCATGGAACACATCTACGCACACCATGCCACATCTGGATTTCCACCGCTGTAGGGTCTGTGTGCATCGGACATCATATTTTCCCAGTCATACATGTCTGCATTGTCTCAATAGCTGTGTCTTTCTCTTGTCACGTGTACCCCTTCATCGCAATGTGTTTGATATGTACATTTGACATTCCATGTGACCTGTGCGTGTGCCTTGCAGTCAGCTGTGTGGATGAGATGACATCCTTCCAATGCAGCTATGTGGTTGTGTCTCACTCCGGTGTGTGTCTCTTCACTCAGACTGGCCACCAGCTCATTTCAGGGCATGTCATGTAGACTTGACAATCAACAGGTGTTTCTGGCTTTTTGTAGGAGTGCTAGCAAGCTGGCATATGTGTCCTGTATGTATTGCACACACCCGACTCCATAGTTACCTGATGTGTATTAGCAGTGTAGCATGTGCTATGTTCATTGACATTATTATTGGCAGACTCTCAATCTTCATTCTTCCAAACAATGTCTTGCAGGGCACAGCCTGTCCCAAGAACAATGCCAGACTTGGGTGCCATGAGGGAACGTGCCTGCATCCGCCGTTACAGATTCACTCACAAGTTGATTGAGGACTTGACAGACAAGCTGGCACCACACCTTCAACCGCGACACAGGTATCCTACTGCACTGACCCCCAAGATGAAGGTGATGGCAGCCCTACATTTTTTTGCCACAGGTACGTTTCAATTCACCATAGCTGATGTTGGTGGCATGTCACAGACAATGTTCAGCCGTGTCCTGCGTGATGTTTTAGCAGCCATATTGGAGCACCTTGATGAGTTCATCCAATTTCCTACTCCTGAGGAGTTGACAGATGTCAAGGGTGATTTCTATGCCCTGGGAGAGATGCCCCATGTAATTGGGTCCATTGATGGTACACATGCGGCTTTGGTACCACCACAGGCACAGGAACAAGCCTATCGCAATAGAAAACATTACCACTCAATAAATGCCCTTGTGGTGTGTCTTGCTAACATGCTGATTTGCCATGTCTGTGCACGTTTTCCAGGATCAGCACACGATGCCTACATCATGAGGCGTATGAGGGTGCCACAAATGATGCTGCGGCTGCACAACGAACGAGCATGTCTTGTTGGTGGGTGTACTCTGTTTGTCTTGTGTGTTGCGGTATGTTTGGCTCTTACGGCATCTCCTGACACACTTTTTTACATGATGTTTACATGTAGGGGACTCTGGCTATCCCAACATGCCATGGCTGCTGACACCTCTCTGCAACCGAAGAGCAGCTGCAGATCACCGGTACAACAATGCACACGGGCAGACCAGGTGAGTGATTAAGAGGACGTTTGGACTCCTGAAGAGCCGATTCCGGTGCCTGGACAAGACAGGCGGGTCCCTCCCTTATGCCCCGGAGAAGGTCTGCCGAATCTTCCTTGTGTGCTGCATGCTGCACAATATGGCAGTTGAGAAGGCAGTGCCACTCATCCTGGATCCGGATGAGCAGGAACATCCAACCGTGGAGGATCAAGGGCTTGCTCATGAGGCTAGTGATGAGGAGGAGGAGGATGATATCCGGAGTCAGCTCATACGCAACTTCTTCTCATAATGGTAAGTCACTGGGTATGAGTGTGCAATCTTGTTGCATTGAGTGGCATGTGTTGCAATGTGTGTGTCCAGCTGACTGAATGCAAAGTGACTTTGATGTGTGTTCTGATGTGTCACTCTAGTGATGATGTCATGCCACACAGTTTTGCAGGGAGACTTTCTTTGAAATTTACATGTGTCCAACATTGTTCATGTTTTGTAAATGTCCATGTGCGGCGAGAATTGTTTTAGGTGACTTCTTGTGTGTCTGTCATTCCCAGGTTTTTGCGCCTGTTGTCTGCTTGTGTCATCATTGTTCTCCTGCTATTCTCATGAGGATTGCAACGTGTCCTGAATCAGCGTAACATGCATGGACATGTGCAAATGTCAGTTTGGGTAAGGATTGCAGCAAGGCTTTTTGGTGGTGGTACGGGTTGGGAATGTGTGGGCCTGCTTCTGTGCATTCGTGGTACCATGCATACATGTCTTCTCACCATGGAGCATATAACATGTAGCATCACTCCCATGACATCATAGTCACCCTTCTTGACAGTCATCTGTAGTGGAGTGTGGCGTCTGATGAAGGCATCAATGTGTGTAAACCTTGCCTCTGAAACATTGCGGATGCTACGGGTGGACATAGTGTGGAACATCACAACAACAGGTTCTATGGGGAATTGCAGCCTCTCCGTGTGCAGCAGGATGTGTTTGGCTCATCCCCTTAACTTGTGTGCCAGTTCATTGGGATTCGTGTTGCGTAGGGTATGGTGTATTACATCATGCCCCCCTCCCCAATTTTAACATTGTTTGGCTTTAATATACTGCCTAAATTAGTTTTTCTTTTTTGCCATTTCAGAGTTTGACTATAGGGGTTCTCCTTTACTCCCCCTCCCATGGAGTACATGGAGTTTAGGCTGTAGGTAAGAATTGGGGAGTACTTGTGTTCCCCGTGTGTGTTCTCACTTGTGTATTCACGTATGCCAGTCACGTGTTTTACACTTGCACTATGCGCACATTAGATAAGGTACAGTTGCGCCTGTTCTGATTTTTCAAGAATGACCCCATAACCTATAGGTTGCTGAGTTTGTGTTATTTTATATTTCCTTCTTCTTCTTTTTTTCTACAGGGTACTTTTCTGACCCATAGATACACAGTGGAGAGTGACTTTGGTCTCTCCACCGATGATTCCATTTAACCATTATATTGGTAAGAGTGGAGCCCGTTTCTTGGTAATATACTTAGGTCCTGATGAATGCCGAGTACCTCTGTTGACATTAGGCAGAAACATGTCGACCCACTTCCAGACCAATGACTACACGGCGAGGGGATAATAATTTCTCCCAATTGCGCCGTACACCTGTTTTTATAGACCATATAGTTTCCGTAACCATTAAATAGAGAATGAGGTTACTATAATGGCTTTTAATCTCACTTATTCACTTTGGGCCCCACTTAGTTAGAAGTGAATCCCTGTCGTCAGGTGTATGCCCGCCCTCTATCAAACCAAGTTTTTAGAGGGCGAGGACTGGCCGATGATGAAGCATGACACCAGGTGGTGTGTGAGGCCAGTCCGTAATTTTTAGTGAGATGTCCACAGTCACATAACACTACCCAGCTTTTCTTTAGGTCATTCGGATAGGAGCGGCCCCATTTGTGTATATCAAGTTGTGTTGGAGGCAGGCCGTCTCCTATTGCCCCAATCAGCCTCTAGTTCCCTCCCCCAGCGAACCTGGGGTAAGTGTGCATTGACAGTGGTACAGCCAACGGCTGTGGGAACATAGTTCAGGGCATTTTTTTGTTTGTTTGTATTCACATTAATAATATTACATAAAGGTTACACTAAGCAAGTCTAGTTGATAACCTAGGACTCACTACATTGAGTGTTCCTCATACAAGTGTTCCTTTTACCTACTGACACCCTATATCAAACATGGAATCTGAACTGGCGTTTGGAGAAGAAAATTATGCTGAGATTTTGAGAACTCCATCCCTTCTGGCGGAGACTGTAGTAACCCAAACACTGAAGAATTCAGACGACTGGGAAGCTCTTACAGCTAAGAAGAAACATCAGGTTAGGACAGCCCTTCATGGAGCTTTTATGACCGAATATCTAAGGAAGAATACAGCTCCTAGAGGTTTAGTGGTGACCAATGAACCAAGACTCTTTTTAGATAATAAAGAGTTTCGCATCAACTGGTCCGGTATTGCATGGAAATGCACGAAGGACTGGCTGGTCCTTATAATTAACACAGCTAGACAACTGGCAGATGCCCTACTAGTAGAGATACAACAAAGTGAAAGCCGACTAAAAACACTTGTTCAGATTACTGTCTACAAGAAAAAACTGGAGGAAATTAATAATGATCAATCAGAATACCGAGAATATTTAACCCAATGTAAAATTACTAAATTGCAAAAGGATGTACAAAAATTCAATAGAGACACAGTTTATCCTTACACGACAGATGAATAATATGATCAGCCACAACAAATACAACAATCAAAAATAACACGAAAACAACGACCCAGACCCACTCCACAGAACTGGACATTCAGCTCAGGCAAAGATAGGAGCAGTTCGGAAAGTAGCGGAGATGAGAATACGGGTAGACAATTTGGGAGACAATATCAGAATCCACATCACCCTATGTATGCACCACCGATGCCCCCTTTCGGTTTCTGGCAACAACCCTTCTACCCCCAAGGATTTGGATTTCCTCCAGGACCACAGCCTTTTTTATCCCGAGGCCGTGGCAGGGGCAGAGGAAGACAAAAACAAAGAAGAAACACGAGAATCCAATGGGACGACCAAACACCGATTATGACAGGGGCGGTGACCCGGAGTATGGGCAAGGGCAACGGCCCCTCAACGAGCAAAGACTGAGTAATATTGTAAATCTGAGTGATCATATAATTACACAGGATGAGGAATCTGTTCTATCAAAGGGTTTAGGATTTGTACCAACGCCCAATAATGACCCCTTCCGCCTCCACACAGAACTGGCCCAGTTCTTTAGAAAAATAAAACTTAGGGATTTCTTTGGTGATCATCAAGATGACTACGATTCTAAAACTAATACAGGATTGAGGAAAAAATCCAGTTTCTCGCCACCTTCACAAGAAGTATCATGTAACATCCAGGCATTTGAACAGGCAGTACTGAATGAGGTGGACAAGATTGACTTCCAGAAAACCAAAGGTTATCAAAACTTGATAAAAGATGAAAGGAATGCACTTCTATCCTTGAAAAACAACAAAGAACTGGTAATTAAACCAGCTGACAAAGGTGGTGCTATTGTACTCATGAACCTGGAAATGTACCGGAATGAATGCAACAGACTATTGAGTGACTCCAATAGTTACGAGATCTATGTTAGTGACCCTACCAACCGCCTCAAGAATCAGATTGGGATCATGGTACATGAGGCAGTCACTAACAATTGGATAACGAAACAGGAAGCAGAATTTTTGATTAATGATACTCCTCGAACTCCCAGATTTTATATCTTGCCCAAAATTCACAAGGGCAAAACTCCACCTCCTGGTAGACCCATCGTGTCCGGGATAGGTTCTCTGCTTGAACCCCTATCACAATTTTGTGATTGGTTCTTGAAACCTATTGTCCAGAAATCACAATCATATCTACGTGATACAAAAGATGTCCTGTGCCACCTACAGGATCTTGAGATAAACGACACTGAAGATATATTCATTACCATGGATATTGAGGCGCTGTATACCAGCATTCCGCAGAGACGTACCCTGGATGTAATCGAACATATTCTGTTGAATATGGAATGGTCGTACATTACTCCGATACCTTTTATCTTAGAATGTGCAGAAATTGCCCTTACTGAGAATTTCTTTGATTTTGAAGGTACAGTCTACCACCAGATCTCCGGTACCTCCATGGGGAGCACTTTCGCGCCAAGCATGGCATGTTTATATGTACACCAATTCGAAGAGGATTGCATCTTTAATCAGAACAACCCCTATTCAACACAACTCAAAACCTGGAAACGCTACATAGATGACATTCTTATCATCTGGCGTGGCACAATGGAAGAAGCTATCCTTTTCACACACTGGGTAAATTCCAAAGTTGAACATCTGAAATTCACATACTCCATTGACAGTAAGCAAGTTATCTTTCTTGATCTGGTGATTTCTATGAGTTCAGATGGGATTCACACCAAAGTACATAATAAACCAACTGACAAAAACAGCTTACTGCTCTACGAAAGTTTCCACCCTAAAGCACTGCGACAGAATCTACCTGTCGGACAATTCCTCCGGATACGTAGGAACTGTTCTGATATGAGTACTTACAATGAACAAGCCAATCAACTAGAGAGGAAACTGGTGGACCGGAATTACCCTACAACTATGGTTAGGAGAGCAAAAAAGAGGGCTAGGAATAATCATCGAGAGAGTCTCCTGGAAACTACTAATAAAGAGAAAAGTAACAGGATTGTTTGTGTAACCACCTACACTCCTGTATCAAATCGGATTCAAAATATCATCAAGAAAAAATGGTCTATTCTGAACAGTTCTGATCAAAAGTGGGAAACCCCACTTTTTGCATTTAAAGGTAGCAAGAGCCTACGGGATGATCTGGTCCAGGCACAGGTACATCAGAATGAAACTACTGATCAAGGGACACTTTGGAGCCAACCGAAACCTTATGGTCATTTCCCGTGCGGGAATTGTGTAGCGTGTTCACAGACATACACAACAAAAGAAGTGGACATTGGGACTGGGAACCCTTGGAGGCTAAAGAGTTTTAGCAACTGTAACACCGAGGGGGTGGTCTATTTGCTGACATGCCCATGCAACCTTAGATACGTGGGTATGACTACTAGAAAAATAAAAACTAGAGTCAACGAACACCGCAGTAATATCCGATGCGGCAGATCCAATACTAAATTAACTAAACACTTCCATGAGGCAAACCACAAAGACACTGACATCAAATGGGTGGTTTTAGAGGTTATGCAAAAAAGAAAGACTGACATAACCCAAGCACTCTTTCCAAGGGAACAACGTTGGGTGTTCCGCTTACGTACATGGGACGTTGGCTTGAACGACGCGATTCCTTGGCTTCAGGTGGGAAGGTAATTACCTGACATATCAGGATGGGAATTAATAACAACTAGAACATTTGTTCCATATTCCCCACACAACATATACCAGATACTCCACAGTGGTTTTCTCCCTTGTGTGGGTGTATGATTAACATACCCCCTGTTTGTTTGGGGTGGCGCCTCTATTTCAAGATCACATATGTCAGGGTGGCCCCTGTACACTGAGATCGTAGTGGCCTCTTTTTAACATAGTGTCTCCCCAGCCTTTACAAGCAGTTCATACGTAGACATTGAAATTACTCTTTCATATCACTCTATGTGTACTTTTATTTATGGTACACATGGTCTTTTTCGTATGTAATGTTTACCTGAGAAATACATCATGAACTCAAATGTCAGGGTGGCTCCTTCACATTAAGATAGTAGTAGCCTCTTTTGGATATAGAGTATCTCCCCAGCTATTGCAAGTTATTTATATGTTGACATTGAAACAACTGTCTTACATTACTCCATGTGCATTTTAATATATGAAATACATGGCATCCCCGTATGTAATTTTAACTCGAGATGCCCCTGTCAGCTGAGTAAACAATGTTTTATGAGGCTTACTCTCGGCACTGTGCCTGACTTCCGCTCCCTCCAGCGCTCGGGACGTAGTCTTCCGGTTTTTGCCCTTCCCCCGGTGGTGACGTTAGTGTCTTTTAGCACACACGATACGGTGTTGCCGCTCCCTACTTTAAACGCGCATCGAGCTATTTCTGATCCCAGTAATTAGACACCGCCTTTGAAACTATTTGGATGCTTTGGGCAATGTTTCCTCAGGGTATCTTTGCATATTGCTCCGTAACGCCACACGTTATGACGTTCTTTCTTCCGGAAGACAGGCCGAGCCAGGCAGTTCCAACACTGAGAGTGAATGGGACACCGGATCACATCACTGGGTCTCGTAATCACGCTACTATCGGGCACCTCCCATTAATTTATCAATTGAGACGGCTATTTAACAGAGAGCTCTTCCCCCACTTACTTGTCACCGGGGAGGAGTGTGGTACACAGCTAGGTGATCCCGAGGAAAACGCACCTTGATGAAGTAAGATGCAGCTTTCTGGTTGAATGAGAGTGGGATGCGTGTTGAGTAGGGTATGGTGTATTACATCATGCCCCCCTCCCCAATTTTAACATTGTTTGGCTTTAATATACTGCCTAAATTAGTTTTTCTTTTTTGCCATTTCAGAGTTTGACTATAGGGGTTCTCCTTTACTCCCCCTCCCATGGAGTACATGGAGTTTAGGCTGTAGGTAAGAATTGGGGAGTACTTGTGTTCCCCGTGTGTGTTCTCACTTGTGTATTCACGTATGCCAGTCACGTGTTTTACACTTGCACTATGCGCACATTAGATAAGGTACAGTTGCGCCTGTTCTGATTTTTCAAGAATGACCCCATAACCTATAGGTTGCTGAGTTTGTGTTATTTTATATTTCCTTCTTCTTCTTTTTTTCTACAGGGTACTTTTCTGACCCATAGATACACAGTGGAGAGTGACTTTGGTCTCTCCACCGATGATTCCATTTAACCAATATATTGGTAAGAGTGGAGCCCGTTTCTTGGTAATATACTTAGGTCCTGATGAATGCCGAGTACCTCTGTTGACATTAGGCAGAAACATGTCGACCCACTTCCAGACCAATGACTACACGGCGAGGGGATAATAATTTCTCCCAATTGCGCCGTACACCTGTTTTTATAGACCATATAGTTTCCGTAACCATTAAATAGAGAATGAGGTTACTATAATGGCTTTTAATCTCACTTATTCACTTTGGGCCCCACTTAGTTAGAAGTGAATCCCTGTCGTCAGGTGTATGCCCGCCCTCTATCAAACCAAGTTTTTAGAGGGCGAGGACTGGCCGATGATGAAGCATGACACCAGGTGGTGTGTGAGGCCAGTCCGTAATTTTTAGTGAGATGTCCACAGTCACATAACACTACCTAGCTTTTCTTTAGGTCATTCGGATAGGAGCGGCCCCATTTGTGTATATCAAGTTCATTGGGATTGACTTCATCCGTGCCGTGAAGGGGGGGTCCAGCGTATGTCCCACATGTTCTGTCAACTGAACTGTGAGTCTGTTCACATGGATGCATTTCCCTTTGTGTGTGTATGTGGAATAAAGGTGTTCAGCACAATCCTAAGTGCCTCATCTCTGTCACTGCAGATCTCTTGCCAGTTTGCATGCGTCATCTATGGCATACTTGTCAAATATTGAGCATATGTGTATGTGTACTTCAGCAACATGCATGCAGTTCTTCATGGCTAATAATATCTATTGTGCATGTAGTCCCTGGTTGTGTATGTATTTGTGCAGGTTGCTCCCCACAACGGGACGTGAACACATGCTGATGGTGTGTCTCCTGTGCGCAGCTCCGCATTTTGTTGCCTGACCCTGTGGCCGTCATTTTTGGTGATTGTTCATACATTTTCTCGTAGTGACCCATGAGTAACCTGACATTCCTTCCTTTACATACACCTGCTGCACTGTGCCTTTCTGACCTCCTTGTCTTTGTGTGCTACTTTTTGCCTAGTTTCTCACCGCCTGCTGCTGCCTCACCTGCGGCACCGCCCCACCGAGTGTTCTGATTCTGCAACCCACACGCCCCCAAAATGCTCCTCCCTTTCCCCCTCCACCCATTCTTAATGCAGCCAGCAGCTTGTCTGTGCCACTGTTGCCCCAACACCGTGCCAAAGGCAGGACCGTCTGCGCCTGCAACGTGCACAGTGCACGAGCCTCTGGTCTTTGCATGACCCACGTCACATAACAGGCTCATGCTGCAGCCAACCTCCAAGCAATGTCCTCCAGACAATCATCCGCCTGCTATCAGGCAACCCCTAAGCGCACACACGACACCTTCGCATGCTGAGTGTGCAACTCCAACTGCCTACACAGCGCTGCCCAGCCTAACAGACCCTGTCAGAACAACCAGGTCATGTGCCTCCTACTCCACACCCGCTCCGTCCACCAGCACGCCATTGGACTCTGTTACCTCCTCAACACAACAGCCCCACACATCACCTTCATGACAGTAACCTGGACATAAGCATCCTCAGCACACGACTTCTTCATTGCCATCTCAGACGGATACAAGATCACCCGCAGGGACGGCACCAACAATCCCAGAGGATGAATTGCAATTTATTCACAAGTACCCCCTCAGAGTCACAAATCCGGGTTTGCAGCAACTCCCTGGCAACCCTCAGAGTAACACTCATCTACAGATCTCCAGGCCTACATCCACAATTGCGCTAAGCCATCAACACGTATATCTGCACGCACGCCCTCACCTCCACAGGCTACATGTGGCTGGGGGCCAGTAACTTCTGGCTGGAGGAGAACCACACCACCATCCATCATTGGTCCATCAACATTGTATTCGACGTCTCCGACAAGCAACACACTGCCCCACACCCCGCTAACGATCCCCCAAAGATGCTTGATGTAAGTCACCACAGACAAGCTGTGTGGGACACTCAAAACAACACCACCGCGACACCCTGAAACCTCACGCACTGGATCAGCAACTGATCCAACAATCTTGCCACATTGACAGACTTTCCTGTGAAGCACAACAACAGTTAAGGCACCTGGGACAAGGCAGACCTACTGGACTCCTACAGACCTAGCCGGACTCTTGTGCAAACCTTGCAACACAAATAGCCATCATTTACCTTACAGGCCTGGAAAAGACCACACACAGACATCACCATATCATCAGCAAGGACAAGTGGAGATCCTTCAGATAGTGCCGAGACACCAAAACACACGACAACAAGGAGCTCATCAGCATTGTGAGTGAACTGACAGCAGATCTCCATCCAAGACACCCCACCCTTGCAAGGCAGATCACATCCCTTGCAACTTTGTACCACTGCTAGCTCATGGCCATACACAACAGCCTTGGCACACAGAGGCAGACAGCACTATTATC
The DNA here is from genome assembly GCF_964204655.1 of Triturus cristatus. NCBI lineage: Eukaryota > Metazoa > Chordata > Amphibia > Caudata > Salamandridae > Triturus > Triturus cristatus. Next base: position 1,303,112,212 of record NC_140579.1, read on the forward strand.
CGCAGGACAAACCCCCTCAGGTTCTGGACTCCTGTCAGCAGCCAGTACACCACCTGGCTCATGTGCACCATCCACTCTGGCTCTCCATCAGGCCCCTTCCCACACATCTCAACCACATCATTTCCCATCCTTAAGGCCCACGTCCAGCGCGTCATGAATGTCTCCTTTGAGTTAGCCACATTCCATGGGTGCTGGAGGCATGCAGAGACCCAGGCCCTTCTTAAACAACGGACGGCAGTACCGCAGGATCTCCTGGTACATCACCCTGCTTCCCTACCCAGCAAATGTCATCAGGAAGACACTCAACAAGCAACTGACAAATTTCCTCCACGCAACCAGCTCCAGGCAACCGGCACCAGACCATCTTCCACAGTAATCACACCACTGCAACCGTCATCATTGCCACCACCAACTGCAACTTTGCCCTGCTCAACAATGGTGAGCCCACCGCCCTTGACCTCTCAACGGCATTGTACACCATGTGCTAACACACTGTCAGCTCACACATCTCCAACACTGGTATCCAGAGGAGGGCCCAGGATTAAATCAGAAAGTAGCTCACCAGCAAGGCACAGGGAGTCTGCCTCCATCCTGCAGCATGTAGTACACTGGGGTCATGTGGCACATGCCTCAGGGCTCTTCTCTCAGCGTGACAATCTTCAATGTCTCCATGACCCCCCTCTCCACCATCACATCCGCACACAACCTCATCATCATCTCGTATGCCATTGACACTCAGCTGCTCCTAAAACTCACCAAAGAGCCAGCCATTGCCAGATCCAAACTTCAAGAAGGCATGAAATGAAATGAAAAATTATATTTATATAGCGCGTAACTACCCGGAGGCCTCGCAGCGCTTTAATTGATCACTGTGGCGGGCCGCAGGGTGAGACTAACACACTTTTGCGATAAGGTGGGTTTTCAAAGCCTTCCTAAATGCCAACCGGTTATTATTTTCTCTGAGAGCTAAGGGGAGGGAATTCCAGAGTCTCGCGGCGGTATGGGAGAAGGAACGGCCACCCCATCGGGCTTTGTTGATTTTTGTTGTAATTGCGACGTGCAGTGAACCAGAGCGAAGGGCTCTAGATGGAGCGTAAGGCATAACTAAGGGGAACAGAATGGCAGGGCCTGTACGATGGAAGGATTTGTGCACAATGCACATAGCCTTAAACTGAGCTCTGGCGGCCATTGGGAGCCAGTGCAGTTCTTTTAGAGCTTTCTTAGCTGACTGCCAACGGGGGATGTTAAATAGTAATCGAGCGGCACAGTTTTGTGTGATTTGAAGCCTATTGGTCACTGATGCCCGAGCACCTAGGTATAGAGCATTTCCATAGTCCAGGCGGGAGAGTATCAGGGCCTGAACCATGATTCTCCTCGCCTGCAAAGGAAGCAGAGGGAGGACTTTACGGAGCATTTTCATTAGACCGACGCACGTAGAGGCGGTTTTGGTAGCCTGGATCGAAAAGTCCAGCGCTTTATCGAGCCAGATTCCAAGGCTCTTTATCTGAGGTTTAGGAGGAGGAGGAGCACCGAGGCAAGTGGGCCAAATGGAAGCCAGCGTGGACGGGGGAGAGTTGCCCAATAACATAATCTCCGTCTTCTCCCCATTAAGGTTGAGACAGGAGGACTGCATCCACTTAGCAACGGCCTCTAGACAGAGGCCCAGTTTTGGACGACTCCTCGGTGTGGTCCAGAGAGACCACCAGTTGGGTGTCGTCCGCGTAGGTGACAATACGCACACCAAAAGACTGGACTATCTCCGCTAGAGGTCGCATATAGACATTAAAAAGCGTGGGGCTCAGGCACGAGCCCTGGGGAACCCCACAGCTAAGTGGTTGCTTAGGGGAGACTACCTCACCCTCAAACACCTGGAAGAAATGCTCGTCCAGGAAGGAGGTCAGCCATTCCAGGGCCGCGCCCGACACGCCCACGCCTTTCAAACGATGTAATAGTGTGGCATGGTTAACAGTGTCGAACGCGGCACTGAGGTCGAGTAATATGATGGCTGCTTTTCCTCCCCGATCTAGCACCGATCTAGTTTCTTCCGTCACCGCTAGGAGAGCAGTTTCAGTTCCATGCTGAGGGCGGAAACCTGTCTGAGAGGCACATAGCAGATTACTTGATTCTAAGTAGTCTACTAAGATATTATTGATGTGCCTTTCAAGCAGTTTGCTCATCCAGGGCAGTAAGGAGATAGGGCGAAAGTTGGCCAAGTTGTTCTGGTCCAAGGTGGGCTTTTTCAAAAGGGCCCTAACCATCGCACACTTCCAGGGTACTGGGACAGATTTAGAGGAGATGGAGGCATTAAGGACATCCAAGATGACTGGGCGGATGACATCCATCACCTTATTGAGAGTCTGCGGAGGTGCTGGGTCATTAGGAGATCCCGAGGTGACATTAAGAAGCATTCTATCTAAAGTGACGGGATCTAGGAGGGGGAATTTGTTCAGTGAGCTGGGAACCAAGAGGTCAGAATCTGTAGTGGTGGTGCACATCGTGTCACCATTGCCAGTAGAAAATGAAGAATAAATGGCCTGGATCTTCTGAGAGAAGAAGGTGGCTAAATTATTACAACGGGTTTGCGCGCCGTCAGATGACAGACGCTCAGGAGGAGGGGGGAGATTAAAGATTTGGCTATTTTAAAGATTTCTTTAGGGGAGTTTGCAGCTAGATTGATTTTGGCTTCATAGAAATGGGCTTGTGCAGATTTTATTTGTTTTTTGTAGAGCTTTATTGCGGCTCTGTACTCAGCTTTCTTTGATTGTGAGTATTCTTGTCTCCAGGCTCTCTCTAATTTGCGACAGGATTGTTTCATAGTCCTAAGAACCGGGGAGTACCAGGGAGCAACTTTAGCTCTGCTTATTAAGTGCAGGGGTTCCTTTGGCAGGACTAGGTCAAGGGAACTGGAAATCCAGTTATCAAAATTGACAGTGGCTGTATTGGGATTGGCCACCTTCGGGGGAAGATGTTCTGTGAGAGCTAGTTTCCACTTGGGAAGTGGGAGAGAGGCCCATTTTCTTCCCCAATGCTTATTGTGAATTCGTAAAGTGGGGGGAGTGCATGTGGACCATGTAAAGGGTACTAAAAAGTGATCGGTCCAAGGAGCCTCGACGGTTAGGCTATCTAGATTACTATAAATGTGATCTAGAAGATGCCCCTTGATGTGCGTTGATTGAAAACCTTTCTGGGACAGGTCAATGGACTGAAGGTTAGTTCGAAAACTGTTGGCTATTGAGTCAAGCGGATCGTCTAGGTGTAAGTTCAGATCACCCAGCAGGGTGAAATTTGCCGAGGTGAGCACTAGGCTGGCAACTATATCCATCATGTTAGGTGATGAAGTTGTTAAGGGTGCCAGGTGGTCGATAGACTAAAATACCAGAGAAAGTGGTGGAAGGGGAGAACTCAAGAGTGAAATGTAAGTTCTCGCACGCTGGCGTGGAGGAGGGAGTGACCCGGCATCTAAAGTTGTCCCTATAGATAATGGCCAACCCTCCACCTCTGCCAGTCTTGCGATCCAATCGTTTAAGAGTATAACCTTGGGGGATGGCCCAAACTGTTGCAGGATCAGTTTCTAGCTGAAGCCATGTCTCTGTTAAGAAGAGGACATCAGGATTGAGCTCCTCTATCAACATGGCCAGCTCAGCATAGTGTTTCGGCAGGGATCGGCAATTGAGGAGGAACATCCTCCATTTCTGCTTGAAGGAATGTTTCCCTGTATTTGGGGTAAGAATGCCCCAATCACATGTTTTACAGTGGGCCTTCGAATTTGTAGGAAGGACTGAGTGTGTGCATAATGGGTTGCAGGTAGGACGCAGTGCGTACAGTGAGGAGGTACTATATGAAAGGAAGTTTCCCACCATGTTAACGGCTAGGACCGGAAGCTGGAAGCGTCTGGACGCGGACTGGTGCAGACTGGCTTCTCTTTGGCGCCTCTTCGGGGCGTCTAGGGCGCTACCGCTGCGCGTGCCGCTGCGCGGTACAATGGGAGTTGATATAGATTAGGCTCAAGGAACACTAGAGCGTCACCCCACTAAGATGGCCGCCGAATAATGGCAATACCAGGAAGTAGGATCGCCCTGTTCTCCCTCCACATCAATGAGCCCGAATAGCTGCGGTGGACCGGGGAGTCAGTGCACAAATCAGGTCTCACTAGCAACAGCAAATTTGCAAGTATAAAAATGATCTTCCTTCTTTTTTTAAAACACATACAGCAGAACACAAATGGTGCTATCACCGAGAGCGCTAGCGCAGGAGTGATCAATTTCAGGATTAACTCGAGCGTGTCGGCGCTGGGAGCCTAAATAGTCAGGGCTCAAGGAACACTAGAGCGTCACCCCACTAAGATGGCCACCGAATAATGGCAATACCAGGAAGTAGGATCGCCCTGTTCTCCCTCCACATCAATCAGCCCGAATAGCTGCGGTGGACCGGGGAGTCAGTGCACAAATCAGGTCTCACTAGCAACAGCAAATTTGCAGGTATAAAAACGATTTTCCTTCTTTTTTTAAAACACATACAGCAGAACACAAATGGTGCTATCACCGAGAGCGCTAGCGCAGGAGTGATCAATTTCAGGATTAACTGAGATCCGTTGACGAATGGCTGAACATCAGCCACCTGAGGCTGGACTTGGACAGGACTGAGGTCATCATGTGAGGATTGTCCCCTTACGGCTGGGTCAACTCCTTGTGTCCCACTGGTCTGGGCACCGCACCAGCACCCAGTGGCCACGCACGCAAGCTGGTGTTCATCATGGACGCATCGCTCACAATTACCATGCAACTCACCACCATCTGTACCTCATGCTGCAACACCCTCCGCAAGCTGCAAATGATCCACAGATAGATCCCCTACAAGGCAAGACAGACCGTCCCCCAGGTCCATGACACCAGCCGGCTCAACTACAGCACCGGCCTCTACATATAAAACAACAGCAAAACTGCAGGAGAACTTTTCCACATCCAGGGTGCATCCGCACACCTCATCTTCAACATCCCCAGCCCCAGCCACATCACCGTCCACCTGAGATAGCTACAATTGCTCACTGTCGGCTGCAAGATCACCTTCAGACTCCTCAACCACACTCAGGAGGCAGTCCACAACCCCAGACCCAAAACAAACCTTGTACGTCTGTCATCCAACACCCCGTTGCCCCAATTCCATGCAGCCCACCTTGCCCTGGCCACCATTCATCACATCCACATAAAAATTGCATGCAGTAGATAGTTCTCCCACCTCGCAAAACAGACCTGGGACTCCCTCCCCGGGCACCTCCACATGACCCATGACCTCTACACCTTCATGATACTCTTCCAAATTGGTCTGTCTGAGCAGTATTGCAAGCCCCCCTCAGCAGCTTGAGGCCATCACGGGTGAGGATTGGGCTCCATGTCTGTATTTGGTGATACATTGACACATGTGTGTCCTCGATCGGACTCAGATCCAAGTGTATGGATGGCTGGAGTTAGTTCCACACTCAGGCATACTTTGACATATCCCCACACGTATGTTGTGGACTCATGCTAAATGACTGCAACATGAAGTTTCACGTGTTAATTATTTAATTATAGCTCTGTGGCGTGATTTGTGCACTGAAAAAGGTGCAATGCAGGGACCATAGAATCCAAAGTTCACAGGGGGAGATGGGATCCTTGCCATTTGAAGTCATCAGAGTCCAGACCACAGTGCTTGGCATCATTAGTCAGACTGTGACCAGCAGGTCCATGTGGCAGATGATGTCAGTCAATGAGGTGATGCTGTCGCACATGAAGACCAGGTGCCAGGCCAGGTGACCTGGGAGATGTGGATGTGCCGCTGCCTCTCACGGTCTTTTCCGTGGACGACCCACCTTCCTAGGGGGACTCTCAGATGCAGGCCTTGATGATGCTTGGGACGCTCCGTCGGACGAATCCTCCTCCTCCTCCCTCCCTGTGGCTGGTGGTGGTCTTCGCCTGGTGGCACAGGGAGGGTTGCCTATGTTGTTGGCGATCCGACGGAGTGAATGGCTTATGTCCCTTTGCACCGCCAGGAGCTCAACTAGTCTTGCCTCCATCCGTCCTTGGTGTTCTTGTTGACTGGCGTGTTGCTCGGCCTGCTGGTTCTTGATCTCTGTGAGGGTCACCACTACCTGGCTGAACTCCCTGGTGTCACGCCGGTATGCATCCATGATGTTGTGTATGTGTGACATACCGGTCCCTTCAGCTGGCTGGTCAGGTTCTCGCCTCCGCCTGCCTCCACTCCCACCACCCCTGCCCACATGAGCCTGGCCTGCCGTAGTGGGCACATCGGGTCTACGGGACCCCTGAGGGATGGCAGTGGCGGTGTTGTCTGCCTCCTCCTGGGTGCCCGGCGCTCCTTGTCCCTCCTGGTCAGACTGGCTCAGTTGTTCACTGCGGGCAGGGCTCCACGGTGTCTCCTGGGATGTGGCAGGAATGGGGGTGGTGGTTGGCAGAGATGGTCATGAACCAGGTTCTGCAGGGGCTTGGACACCAGAGGGTCCAGGTCGGTATGGGTCATCCGCGGAGTGTTGAGAGGCGTCGCTGCCGGTGGGATCAGGTTCCTCCCGGGTCAGGGACTGTGAATCTTCACCCCCATTGTTGGTGGTAGATTCATCACGTTGCCCTGTGTGTGAGAGACAGACAATTGTAATGCTGTGTCATTCATCATGCTTGTTTAATCCACATTCAAGTTGGCATTGTTCCTCCAGGTAGTTGTATGTGCCTAGCATTCTCCTCAATGTTCACTTGTGGATGGGTATGTTGCGGGGGACAGATTGATATGTTCTCCTGAGTCTTTGACATGTAGATTTTTGGCTTGGATGCTTCTTCGGCTATGAATTGGTGTTGTTGTGTTACATGTCCATTGTGACAGTGGGTAAATCCATTGCCTGTCCCGGGGTGTCTGCTTGTGTAAGGGGTGTGTGTGACAGGGCATGCTGGTGGGTGTAGTGTGATTTGGCACTGGGGCTCCCAGGTGATGTATCTGTCCCCCCATGGAGCATGCTGCCATGACAGTGAGTGTGAGTTCCTGTCCTAGATATCTGACCTTGTTGTCTTGGTGTTTGTGTTTGCACTGGTCACAGGAGGGCCTTGTGCTGCCTACACCCGGGCCGAGTGTGAGCTATCTTGTCAGTACTTTCCCAATCCCTGTGCATTGCGCATGGTGCATGGGTATGTACCTGGGCCATATGGGATGAGGGCAATTGTGTCTGATTTGGAGTTCAACAATGTGTTTTGTGCCACCCACCCTCCCAGCATACCGGACATCCATTCTTGGGTTGCTGCTTCGTGTAGCATGGGACATAGCATGGCCTTGCTTTCTCAATGGGGCATACACATGTTAGTGGCATTAGCGTTATTTTTGACTGTGGTTCTGGCCGGTGAGGGCTTGGGGGTAGTTGCGTGCATTTGGTGTAGTTGGGGTGTGGAAGCCATTACCCCCATGTTACCTAAGTTGTTTGTGTACTCACCAGGCTCTGGAACTCCTTGCAGTCCATGTACTCCCACCGGCGGAAGCAGGGCCATCACCTTCTCCTCCCAGGGATGGAAATGCACTGGTCTACGGGGCCCACCACCTCCAGTGATGTTGCTCTGGGCGTAGTCATCATTCATTTTGCGCTTTACCGCCCTCCGCAGATCGTACCACCTGGCTTGGCATTCATTCCTGGTCCTTCTGATGGGTGCAACATCATTCACCCTATTGACGATCCTCTGCCACAGGCGTGATTTTTCAGCTATGCTGGTCTGTCTGACCAATGTTCCAAACAGCTGTGGCTCGACTCTGATGACTTCATTGACAAAGATCTCCAGCTCCTCCCTTGTGAACTTTGGATTCTTGTCTGTGGGCATGGCGTGGGGTGAGGGTGTGGATGGTTGTCGGTGTGTGGGTGTGAATGTGACGGTGTGGGTCTGAATGTGAAGAGGGGGTATGCGTGAAGGAGGTTGTGTGAAGGTGTATATGTTAAGGTGGATGTGTGCACTTGTTGGTGTGTGCTCTCTAGCTGCAGCGAGTCTGTTGCAAAGGCTCATGGTTTGTGTGTGTGGGCCCTTTTTATTGGTCCATTTGTGGGTGTGCCTCATTTTGAATTTTTGGTGGGTGTGTTATAAGGGGTGGTTGTGAGTTTGCCCCTCTGTTTGCCTGTTTGGATGTGTCCAGGTCAGTCATTTCCATTTTGTGTGCACTGTAGACGTCTTTTGTGGTGTTGTGCGAGTCGAATAGACCCTCCTTGTGCTTTTTTACAGTGTCCGTGGTTCAGTACGGTACAGGGGTACGAGTCGTTCAGGCACACACCCCCATGCGTTGTGTATGTACGGTGGGTACACCGCCATTGCGTATGTACGGTGCATACACCATCATCGCTATGTACGGTGCGTACACCGCGATTGCTATGTACGGTGCGTACACCGCCATTGCGTATGTACGGTGCATACACCGCCATTGCGTATGTACGGTGCGTACACCGACATTGCTATGTACAGTGCGTACACCGACATTCCTATGTACGGTGCGTACACCGCCATTGCGTATGTACGGTGCGTACACCGACATTGCTATGTACGGTGCGTACACCGACATTGGTGCGTACAACAACATTGCGTATGTACAGTGCGTACACCGCCATTGCGTATGTACGGTGCGTAATACAACATTGGTGCGTACAACAACATTGCGTATGTACGGTGCGTACACCGACATTGCATATGTACAAGTCATTCCCCGTGCACGGGACGTTTTCCGTACGAATCGTAAATCGGAAAGCCGGTCCGGATCGTACTTGTACGCTCGGACTGTATTTTTACGATTTGTACGGAAAAGTGTCCGGGTCTGTCTCGTACAACTTTTCCCGCTACGATTCGTATGGATCGGGCCGATCCGTATGTACTTTTTCCCGTACGAATCGTACTTCACGGGTCGGACGTGACTTGTACGATTCGTATGGGAAAAAACTACAGATACGAGTCGTACGGAAAAAAAAAATACAGGATCGGAATCAACCCCCAAATATAACAAGTAGTTAGAGACACTGCTAACTGTAAGAAAACTCACAGAATAAAGGAATCTTATGACGAAGCTTAGACTATCAGGTGAGTCTAAAGACCTCATTGTTGTTAATCCTAGAACTAGTGCACCAATAAGTAGTCAACCAACTGAACCAGCAGGCCATCTGTTGCTCAGCTTATTTTCAGGGCATGCCATTGGTGCCCTCTACAGCATTGTGTAACAATAGAGAATTAATTGTCTCACACTGAGAATGTTGTTAAGTTGCTTAACGGTGGTTCCATGTGCATGGCTGACATTCCCTGGGGCTCAGTCAACTGAGAGCGGCAGTTGATGAGAGCTTCCTTGGAGTTGACAGCTCTGGACATGGGCTCCCATTTTCTTCACAAATAAACTCAAGTTCCTTCCTCAATTCCTGTGTGTGTCCCTACTTCCACATTTGGCGATGGGGAGGATTCGCCATGGTAGTCCACGCTGGTGCAGCCTGCTTCTTTCTCACCCTCTGCATTTTCGCAGTACAGGGAGGTTTTTTGCCATACCAGCTGCTTTCCTTATGCTCCATTTGGCCTGGCTGCTTTCCTCCTCACCTTGCCTGATGTGAGAGGGTGCTGTATGGTTGTGGGGCCTCCCCGCACAATTTTGGAGAGCAGTGACAGCCCAGCAAACTGTAACTGAGGTGAGCTGCCTATTTGCCTGCTATGCCTCACATTTCAAATCTATTGGTTCAGGCCTACGCATCACGTGATATGCAACAGAGCAGCCATTTGGATCAGGTTATTGCCAGGAACATGCTTTCTTCGTCGCTCTCTCAGTGGTGGCCATCTTAATTTGGGCTTCTCTATTGCTTTGCCTCTAACCACATGAGATACTGCTAATTTTGCCAGCATCTATATTCAAACATGGATCTACTTGTCCTGAGGGATAAGTTAGTATGTCCTAATTACGATCACTTGCTGAAGGTCATGAGAGCAAAGTTAATTCCATCTTTGGACTACGGTTCTACTATCTTTCGGGGCAAGGATGCGAAACTGCTCGATGATATAGAAGTAAGGACGTATAAATCTGTTTTAGGGTTACCAGATATATTAGTCGTGCTAATATAAGACTCGAATTCGGTATACAAAAACAGTTATTGGCCAGACAATCTACATATTTAAAGTCTTTACTGTCACTATCTCGATCTAAAGAGGGCTCGCTAGCTAATTTGTGCTGGCTTGAGATTTCGAAAGGTGAATATTCGAGTAGCTGGCAAGTTTATTTAAATGAGTGTTTTTATGCAATTTTGAATGCCCAAACTTAGTAGATGAAGTGAGGAGCAAAATGGTCTATAAAAAATCAATTAACCAAACAGCAGCCTTACTGTCTTCTATAACAGACAAAGATGAATTAAGGCGAAAAAATCATTTATGGTCAATAGTTTATTATTTTGGCAAATTGTTGCCACAACCGTATTTGCTCTTTCATTAAAAACCTTTGATAAAAAATAAATTCATGTTATTAAGATTTGGGATATATCCAACTAAAGATGGAACCCCAAAATGGGAGAATAAATGGCCATCGAGTATTTGTAGGCTATGTGGGCTGTGTGACGAAACCTTATTGCATATAGTAACTCTATGCCCAAATTTGTTAGAAGATAGGAAGACCATTTTGAAGCCTATTTTTAAGGAATTGGGGGTTAGATCATGTAGGACTGCAATTATTTTATGTCTAAGTGGTGTTGACATTCATATTAATTACCAATTTGGTAAGTTTGTTTTTATGGCTGAAAAGAAACTTTGTAAAGCAGACATTCTAAGTAAAAGAAATACTAGTTATGAAAGTTAATAGAAAAAGGGTAACGATACAATGTTTTTAAGTGTCTTTTGGGAGTATTGGGCTATTAATGTATTTTAGACTTATTTTGATTATGTGTAATTGTTGTTGTTTGTATTTGTTATTTTAATGTTGTAGTTTACCCCTTGAAATGCTGCAACTTTTTGCTGCTAGCATAATGGCACTTTAGTTCTGGAGTTGAAATTGTAATGCACGTTGTCTCTGTGGCTAATTCTTATTGGCATATTGTTAAAATTGTTTACTTTTGCTGCTATTATAAGGCACTTTAGTTTTGGTGCTGTAAGTAAATCTCATTGTATTTGTATATGTATATGTTTTGTTTAATGTTGCTGTGGATATTTACAATTTTTTTTTATTCTATTTTTCCCTTTGTAATGATTTTAATTAATCAACAAATAAATCATCTACTACTTACTTACTTGTCCTTCAGTAATCTTTCTTCTGGATTGGCTACTTTCTTCTCAATTACTGGAAACTTCAGATACTATTTGATATTGTTACTATATTCATTTACCTTTCATAACTTTTCTTTACACTGCTGGGGCACTACATTTCTCTCCATCATCATGGCTACTCATCAGTATCCTGTTCAAATTGCTTCATTTATTACAGAATCCAGGTAAACTGCCTATTTCCTTGAAACAGTGATTCTGCATCTTCAAAAATTATTTATTGCCCATTGACACCACAAAATCTGAACCAGCAAGAAAAGCAGCTTTATAATGAAATCATTTGGGCCAAGAAGGGAAACAGGTATTTAATATTTTACACGTCTTGGCAGCACCTGGAGTTGAAGGTGATACTAGGGTACTTCTTGAAAGATTTAAATTCTTCAGAAGGAAGTAATCGGCTGAAGAAAGCATTGAGGAATTTATTTCTGCTTTCAGGTTCTTGGCTTAAATGTATGACTTTGGTGATTGGCTAGACACTTACATTGGAGGCCAGTTTGGTTTTGCTTGCTATTCCAAGAAGATACAGGAGCAATTGCTGAGTTGTAGAGATCCCACACTTCTGGAAGTGATTGATGTCACAAAGGCCATCAAACGTTCTATGGTCTCCAGCAAACGCATGGCTTTAGAATATTCAAATAGCTCATATGTTAATGTCTATTTGTGCGCTAAAGAAAAACCTGTCAATGCCTTATCTTTGAAAGACAAGTCCATTAAGAATGTGCCTAAAAAAAAGTCAACCTATTGTTTATACATGTGGTCCAAAATCCCATTTTGGGAACTATGTTAATTGTCCGTCTATGGACAAAAGTTGTAGCAGATGTAAAAAGGTTGGCCACATTCAGGCTCTTTGTAAGGGTGGTAAGCCATCTTTTAAAATTAATAGTGTGGATGTTGAAGTCGATGATTGTACCAATGATTTATCCAAAATACATCTTTCTGTTCACACTAGCTCTTGTTCAACTGATTGTGTCATTAACAGTGTGAGCAGTCATGTTAAAGGAACATGGTGTGAGGTCCCGTTGGTAAAATCTCCCTCAACCTGATGGCTGAATTGCCCCATCACAATTTTATCAGATGTTTGCATTTATCAACATTGGAATAAGGATTTTCTTCTTCAGAAACCTGTTGTGCACCCCAAGGCTTTTGGGGGAAAAGATATTGATGTGTTGAGGTGCTTTCTTGACTCTATCATATGTCTGGGGAGAATTATAGTTACCAAGGTGTATGTTGAATTGAAGGGTAGGAACTTGGTGGCTCATTATGATGGCAGGAGGATCGCCAAGGCTAGCCCGGCGGTGGCGAACTGCCCCGTCATCATAATGAGATTGACCCACTGCCAAATTAGGCGGTGGGTATCGCGGCGGACGCAAAGTCCGTCCACCGCTTTTCCGCCGGTGGCAATCGTTACGATTGCCTGCCGGGTGGAGCAGGGCACCGTCCGCCATATTAGGATCAGGAAATTGGACAGGCCTTTCCTTGGCGGCCATGCCTCCATGGAAAGGCTGGCGGGGATTGGCTTTGGGGACCAATTGCGGGCCCCCTTTGTGGAGGGGGCGGGGGGTGTGCACTGGGGGGATACCCATGGTACCCCCCTGCAGTTCCATGCACCACATGGTGCCTGCCACGTGGTGCAGGGAAATGCTGTGCATGCTCTGTTACCATTGCAGACAGTGCTGCAGCCAGCAGGCCTAATTGCACTGGTGGGACCGCCGCACGTCTGGTGGGCGGTTCCATCACCGTTATTATGGCGGATCATAATGAGCCCCTTGGTTGGGTAACAAGTTTTGGCAAAGTTGGGTCTGATGTTGATTCTTGGTTCTGAAACACCTGTGGAGGCAGTTGACACATTTTTGGCCAAGTTTTAATTGAGTAAAATGCTAGCTAATGCGCCTCTTTCTCTTGTTGACACTCCACTTGAAGGGACTGATGGAATTTGTCTGCAACTGACTCTGGTTCAGTGGCAGTTATCACTGATATTATCCAAAAATGTGCAGATGTTTTCAGTAACAGCACTGGCTCCATCAAAAAGTTTGAGCATAAATTTAAGTTGAAATCCAATGCAGTGCCAGTTGTTCACAAAGTCAGACCAGTCCCGTTAAGTGATAGAGATGATCTAAAAACATTGTTACAGAAATTGGTGTCGGAAGGAGTCATTAAGGCAATAGAGTCAGCAGAATGAGTGAGCCTGATTGCTCTTGTGCAAACATTTTTTGGAGAAATGCGTTTGTGTGCGTATCTTCAAACATTGAACAAGATGCATGAATTGTTGGCTAACTTAAACAAGCCAAATTCTTCTGATCATTGATTTAAGGTTGGCCTATCACGAGATTCCCTTGTGGAGGAGTTCCAGGGTCTGACCACCTTTGTGACACCTTTTGTGCGTCCAAATTTCTGCATCCCCCTTTTAGCCTAGCTTCTGCTACCAGCGTGTTTCAGAGATTCATGGACATTATCCTGGAGGGAGTGTCTGGCATGCAGGCCTTCCAGGATGATGTTTAGATTTTTGCTGAAAATGTTCATTAACACTATTAAATTTTGGAAAGAGTCCTACAAATGTTTAAGGATGCTGAGGAGTGATAAATGTAAATTCTTGGTACAAGAGTTGGATTATTTGGGTCATCACGTCACTATTGTGGGAATCGAATGAAAGTTTTCTCTTGTGCAGGCTGTAGTGTCTCGTGAGTTAAAGATGACAGGACCATTTTGGTTCCGTAAAACAGTGATGTGAGTGCATTGGTGATAGAATTCTGGATGTAGAACATTCAGATAATGGTTACATGCTGAGAAATAAAGACGTGTAATACCAAGCTCCATGTGTGGTGTGATCCTTTGTGATCCTTTGCATGTACCTCTGCTGGGGAGGATACTACAACTGGCAACCAGAAATGGGATTACATAAACCTCACAACCTGAAGAACCAAGAGTGCTCTCTCGCACAGTTTGCCGTGGGCCAGAATGCTGCTCGTGCATGTTGTGTGTGTCTCAGTTAAAGTGAAACTCGGCCGTTGGCATACGTGGAGTCAAAGAGCTACTCCAGCCAGTGCAAGGCCTGTGAAGAAAGTGAAGGCCATATAGAAGGTTTGTTTGTGGTCGGCTAGAAATTTGCTGGTAAAGTCGCGACAAGAGATACTGTGCCATAACGTGGCCCAGAGCCAGAAGTTATACAGAACATTCATTCTAAAGGCAGTGACAACCAGGTACAGAGAAGCACTAAAAGCGATGACAGTCAAGTGCAAGGAAGCGCTAGCAGAGAAAATAGTCAGACACAGAAAAAAATTAAAGGCAGTGGAAATCAGGTATAGAGAGTATTGTGGTGCTTACTGAAATTAAAGAATGTCATTATACTACATTATACCACAGTGTTTAGGCAAAGCAAACCAAGCAGAAGCCAAAGGGTTGTGAATACGGAGCAATTGAACCCTGAAGCAGACACCACAGAAGGGGCTGGGTGCGTTCAGCACGACTCGAAAGTCTTGAGGAAGTTGAAAGGCTCCAATGGCAGCACGAAAAGAAGCCATACAAGTTCAGGTTGGGCATAACGACCCTGAAGCAAGCATGTTGCAAGGACTTAGATATTGTATGAACGGTGCAAGTACAGCTGGATACAGCCAAGAAACAAACTATTGGCGCAAGATGGACTGTCTGGATTGAAACGTTTGATGATTTAATGGATGTACTGGAAGAAACAAATGACAAAAACATCATTAAATATCTAAAGAATTTGGCAGTTGAAGGAGTAAAGGAAGTGATAAAGAAAATACCATAAGGTGGTGAAGTGACGTACCATCAAATCAAAGAGGTCCTAAACACCGAATTCTATCCAATGCCAAATGTCTACTACGAAAGATATATTTTCAGTCAAGAAAGACAGAAGTTGCTGAAACAATCAAATTTGTAGAAAGTATTGATATGCTTATCAAATATTGATGATTCAATAAGTTTAGTGAAGAAGAAGCTATTCGACTAATGGTTAGTCTTAGATGGTTGCCTTTCTGATTCCTTCAGGAGCCCAAATTGAGTCAGTCATGAATGTGACAAGCAAGCAGAGACATAAAGCTGAGGGACACAAAGGGATAATTTTAAAGACAAAGAAGTTGTGTTTCCAATGTGGATTTTCCATTCCACATGAAGGTAAATGTCCCGCCATTGGACAAATAAGCAAAGGCTGCGGGAAAGAGAACCATTTTGAAACGGTTTGCAAAGCAAGGGAAAGATCAAGTGTGTCACTTTAAGAAAACAAAATTGAGGCAAGAACAAGTGTGTCATGTCAAGAAAACAAAATGGATGCCAGAAAATTCTAGAGATGTTCCAACCACGCCAACAAGGCCAAGTGGCAACATCAGTTGAGGCAGGTAGAAACTGAACGACATAGATTGTGATCAAATTCCTCATCTAAAGATTCATCTTTGACAAGTGACAATGAGGAAGATGACAGTGCAATGTCAATGTTGACCGCTGGACAATGTGCGCATGTAGGAATAATTTCTTGCAAGGAAGAATGCCGGTGAAAGTTAGGTCGGCAAGTGGAAGTGTGAAATTCATTTGGACACTGTCCCAAAAGTCCACTGAAAGTGAATGGGTGCGCCATACCTTTTTTTATAGACAGTGGCACGTCGATAAACATTGTCAGCAGAAAAATACAATGAACTGTCTCCAGTGCCCTGTTTAACCACGTCGAAAACCAAAGTGTATAGGTGGGCAACTTCGACGCCACTTCAAAGTCAAGGTTCATTCATAGAAACTGTGAAGCATAAAAAGACAAACGAACAAGCACCAATTCATGTCCTGCAAGTAGGTCATCGAGTGCATGTTTATGATTTCTGTAAACTACAATTACATGAGATATTAAATCAATTTCCATCCTTGTTCCATGGACTAGGCAGGCTTATGACCATGAGAGGGCAACTTCACCTAAATGAGGACATCCATCCTGTTACTCAACGACATCATCGCATTGCATTTCCTTTACAAGAGGCTGTTGAGAAAGAACTGGAGACTCTAATAAAGCATGACATCATTGAGCAATCCACTGGTCCTACGCCATGGGTATCACCCCATAGTTGTAGTGCTAAGGAAGGATAGTGGAAGAGCCGTGCGCATCTGCGTTGATATGCTCCAAGCGAACAAGCTGATTGGAAGAGAGCGACATCCAAGTCCACACAATGCTGACATGATTATGCAGCTGATTGAAGCTAAAGCCTTTTTCCACCCTGATTTGAAGAAAGAGTAGCACCAACTTGAACAGGAAGAAAATTGCAGGTACATTACTACCTTTTCGACTCATGTTGGTTTATTTAGATATTAAAAGGCTGAGATCCGGAGTGTCATCATCTGCAGAGCTATTTCAGGATGTGATTTGTGTCGTCTGACGTCTGGCCCTAAAAGCGCTGCTGCGTGCGTAATTTTGGATCACTGGAAAATCGGTAGGACATTTGCGAAATCGAACAAAGTTCGCATGGCAGGGTCACTGTAAAGTCCCATGCGACTCTCACAAGAGTCTTGCAGGATCGTACGAGGCCTCCACATCAAGCTTCACCCACAGATGCTTGGTAGTGACTCCTAAGGATGCTGAACCCGCTGGTGTCCTAGCCCGCCGGATACTGTTGAGGCGCGGCTTTTAGATTAAGTTGAACACACTTAAGGGTATTCAACCGGCAGCAATACATTAAGTGGATGCTGAACCCGCTGGTGACCTAGCCCGCCGGATACTGTTGAGGCGCGGCTTTTAGATTAAGTTGAACACACTTAAGGGTATTCAACCGGCAGCAATACATTAAGTGGTAGGTAGTTTTTTCACATATACCACGGTGTGTAGGTAGTCTCACATTATACGATTGGTCCTGATGAATTGCCATAGACCCGGTAGGGCTGTCAAGGCAAGAAACATGTTGACCCATTGGAGTAGAGTGTCACTTTGTTCTGATTCATTATGTCAGACAAAACCGCCTCTCCTTTTTCTTTTAATCAGGTAGGAACCAGAGTTAAATAAAATTATAAAGGTTACCTAACCTGTTTTAACTTTCACCCTTCACACACACCTACACTTTCTAGGCCCCTCACTCACACCTCACCAATTGGCAAGGAACAAAAGATCTCCGCCAAAGAGCCCCTCATTGGGAGCCCGTTGGGGATTGCAGCGCCAACCCAACGAGGAGCAGGCCCAATGATGAAGCATGACACCTAGCTGGCTGGGTGTGTGAGGGCCCTAGTTCCGAAATAGGGAATTCCCCTTAGGACCCACCTCACTGGTTGGAGGTGACGGGTAAAACTATCCTTTCGGTATGCATTCTCTTATATATCTCTCTTTTTCTTACCATTCTAACCCTTGAGGAACAGCATACTCCTTTTTGTGAATTGAAGCTTGGGCACTGTATGCTGGACCTCTCCAAAAGCCCTTAATCCCCCCTTTGTTATTGAGCATAATACAGCCAGTCAAAAATGCTTTCAATGACAGTAATGACATACTAGTTTTTAGGGCCACATGAAAGGAACACGATAAAGCTCTTACACAAGTGTGTCGTAAAATTGCGGCAAAGTGTGAGTTTCATAAAACCAAACTCAAGTTCTTCGGTCATACTTTTCTGATGGGGGAATGATTTTGGATCCAAATAATGTATAAGCCTTGCCATCCGCTTCTCCCCCACAAGATAAAACTATGCTGTGATCCTTCCTTGGTATGTCCAGTTGCTGTTCAAAGTATATATGTGACTTTGGCACTGTAAGTGCCCCATTGAGAGACTAGACGATACGAAATGTTCCATTTCGATGGTCATGTGAATATGAACAAAGTTTCAAGAAAATCATACATGCAATTGAGAAAACCACTGAAACTGTATACTTTGATCCGAAATTGTTGTTGATGCAAGCCCAGTGGGGATGGGTACCATTCTTCCCCAGCACACTGGACATCCAAATGCCCGAAGACACATTATGGCTTATGCTAGCTGGAGTTTATCATCAACAGAACATGCCTATTCACAACCTGAAAAAGAAAGGAACTCTGTGGTGTGCACATTCATGTGTTCCTGTATGGAAAGCATTTCACAGTTGTCACTGACCACCAAGCATTGCTCACTATTTCCTGAAGCCTAAATGCCCCTTCCCATTGTGAGGTGGGGGTTGCAATTGTAGATATATGATTACATGATGGTGCATCATTCAGGAAAAGATCAAAACCTACTTCTCATGTGTGCCAATACAGTGTCATGGCAATAACGAGACTGATGCTTACGTTAACTTCACCGTAAAATCCAGTGCCCATGGCTGCCATATCGGTGGAACAAATCATTACTGCCACGAGCACTGACAGAGATTTTCTAATACTCAATGCCATATTACACATCAATCGTGGAGAAAACATACTCGACTTCTTCATGATGACCTAGAATACCAGAAAATAAAAAATTTGAAAGAAGAACTTTCCATTACCCCTCATGGCATCATCTTACAAGGGGCGATAATTGTCATACCAGAGAGTCTGAGTTATTGAATTGGCCCAGGAGGGACATCATGGAGTTGTTGCTACTAAACAAGATCTATGGGACCGAGTGTGATTCCCTTGTCTTGATGGAAATGTTGAAAAAGAGTTGGGGGCATGTCATTTGTGTAAGTGCTTGTATTCCAAAAACGTCCCCGCATCCGCTAAACATGTCTGATCTTACAAGACATGTAGGTGAGAAGATTGTGAATGATTTCTTTAGATCCCTTGACAATGGGCATCATCGACTAACGATTGTTGATGAATATTCCTGTTTTCCCCTTGTGGAAGACCTGTTGTCAACTACTCATGAAAGTCATCAAGAGATTAGAAAATATTTTTCCAACATGGGTTGTTGCTTCGATTTTGAAATTTGACAATGGTCCGCCTTTCAATAGTCTAGAATTGAAAGATTTTCTCACTCATCTAAATGTCAAGCATCAGAAAAGCACACTTCTTTGGCCACACGCAAATTGTGGTGTTGAGAGATTTATAAGCACCCTCAAGAAGACCGTTCAGCGTTCTGCGCTGGAAAAGCTTGAACTCAAATGAGTTCTTCAGTCTATGCTTCATGCATACAGGTCAACTCCCCATTCTACCATGGGAAAAAGCCATGTCACCTTAATGTTTAGGAGAGCCATTGGAACCAAATTGCCATAATGATCCACTGTGAGATCTATTGACATTGATAAACTTCGCACCACTGATTTGTCTCACAAACACAAAATTTAAGACCTATGCAGACAGACGCCGCTGTGCTCGGAGCACTGTGTTCAAAAGAGGAGACCAAGTTATTGTCAAGTAGAAATTAAAATGCAAGTCTGATGCTGACCCACTGAGGGCAGTGACTACTAAATGGTGACTGCTCACCGTCCTAGAAAGTCCATTACGTGAGATTCTTTGCATTTCAAGCAGCTGCCTCGACATTAACCAACTTCAGATGTCAGAAGTGAGATTTATCCACCTTGGAATACAGGGAGCCCAACCACTGCACCAATGTCTCTATCACCAGTGCTAGTCATGGACACTTCCCTAGTGTCTCCGCAACCTCACATGACCAGATCTGGGTGACTGATTTGAGCACCATAACAACTTATTGAAGAGGTGTGATGTATATGCATTATTTGTACTTTTTATTTAACAAAGGGGAGGTGTATTGTCTTGTGAGTTAGAGATGTCAGGATTCTTTTGGTTCCTGATGGACTCCAGAGAACAGTGAGGTAAGTGCGTGAGTGTGGGTGATAGAATTCTGGATGTAGAATGTTCAGATAACGGTTACACACTGAGGAACAAAGACGTGTAATGCCAAGCTCTGTGCGTGACATGATTCTATGCATGTACTCAGGCTGGGTAGAACGCTACACAGACTATTGAGGCTGCTTTTCTTTTTGGGATTAAGCGAGTACTATTCTAGATTTATAGAAGAATATGCTTTTATTGTTCAACTGCTTTGTGGTTTTAAAAGGTGTCAAGTTCATCTGGAATGAAGCAGCTAGTAATGCTTTTTCAAAAATCAAAGCATTGATAACTTCTGCTCTGGCTTCATTTGATTTAGAAAAAAATGTTTTGTGATGTTGGTTGCAAGTCAAATTAGTTTGGTGGCAGTTCTGTGGATGCAATGAAACAGACTGCGGCTTTTGCTTCTCATTGCTTACAACAGCCTGAAACCAACTATGATAGAGTGTGAGGGTCTTGTGTGCTAGTGTGCTGTGGAGAAATTCAGACCCTTTTTGAGGGTGCAGAATTTGACATTTATAAGGATCAGCAGCCTTTGATTTACTTGAATGGTAATGGCACTGGCAAAGCATCATTCAAGTTAGTTAGCTTATTAGTACGTCTCCAGGAGTTTTTGTTTACCATCAAATATATTCCAGGAGGTAGAAACAGTAGGGCTGATTGTTTATCTACGATGCCTTCAGAGACTTAAGTTACAGCTAATCAAGAGGAGGATGTAGACCATGTTGTGGCTTTAGTGAATGACATGATGGAGGACAAAGGAGTGATATTCAAAACGGAGTGGTGACAAGCTCTAGAATCAGATCAGGACTTGAAGAAAGTGATGGGGTTTATCAGAAATGGTTGACCTCATAAGAGGAATTTGGATGCTGGGGTTAAACCTTTTGCCAAGGTTTATAAAGAATTGTCAATTGTGAAGGATTGTCTTAAGTGTCAGGATTTGTGCATTCCCCCAACCGCTATTCATGCAATGCTAATTAGTTTAGCACACAAGGGACTTTTAGGCATCCGTGGCACATGTAAGAATCTAAAACAGTACTACTGGTGGCATTCGGTGGATGCTCGGGTGGTTAAATGGGTTAACTCTTTTAACATGTGTCTTCATTTTGATACGCATTGGAAGACTTTTGAATCACCTCTGCATGTTGTTCCTTTACCTGAAAAGCCCGGGGATTAGGTTGCTCTGGATTTTGTGGGACACTCGACATGTCGCCTTAGGAACAAAAAAAACTTGTTAGTTTTGGCGGATACATTTTTTAAGAGAATTCTCCAGAAAAAAGGCTGCTCCATCACTTCTCACTGATAATGGGACACATTTTGCCTCTCTATCGGTGAAACAGTTAATTGGTTTGCGCCATGTCTTAGAATTGGTATCATCATCTTAGCTTTGTATTGTCCTACCTCTAATGGTCTGGTGGAAAGAATGAATAGGTTTTTGAAAGAAGAAATTCAGATTGCCTTGACAATTGGTGTCGATGTGGAGGATTTCTTGCAGCAAAAGGTATGGGGTTTACTTGATAACACCACATAGTACCACAGGAGTTTCTCCTTGTAAGCTATTAAAGAGAAGAAATCTAAGATCTTCCCTTTGCACAGATTGGTTGAAGTGTAATGTGTCTGCTACTTTGAATGAGGTTGAGTTGTGCAACAAGGGTTTGGACAGAGTTCAACCTAGGCAATGTTATTCTAAAGAGTGTTTTAACAAGAAGTATAATGTCAAAGAGGTGATTTTAAACATAGTAGATTTGTTGCTTGTGAAGAAACCTTAAAAAGTAAAAAGGGGGAATTCCACGTTATCTCCCCATCAAGATTTGTCAAGGTTTCTATAGGAGCTGTCATGACTGATGGAAAAGGGTGGTGGAGCAGGCTACAATTGGTGAAATTGTCTTCTCAACAGGCGAGCATTTTACTGAACTCTAAACTTGGTGTTGCTGGAAGTAAGGATTTTTCAAAACAGCTTGCTGCTTCTTTGTGGATCCACACTTGTGAAATGATGCTCCATTGGTGGAATCTTCTTTCACTTCAGAGTTAGGTTCAGCATTGAATGTTACTGATGCTGCACATACAGATTCATCAACTACAAAGTCTGACAGTAATTACTTAACTCACAGTGCAAAAGGTTAACCTACCTAAGAGATTTAAGGACTTTTATATGCATTAACAACTTATCTGTTTTTGTTTCAGATATTATTTTTTGTGTGTGATTTTTGTTTGGTTTCGTAAGGTAGAATGTGATGTGCCAATAGAGCACTACTTGCATTGAGAATGTTGATCTTTAAGTTGCCTACCAATGGTTCCATAGGGCTCAGTTTGACGAGAGTGGTAAGTGGTGAAAGCTTTCTAGTAGTTGCCAGGTCTGGACGTGGGTTCCCTTTGTCTTCACAAATAAAGTTCCTTCTTTGATTTCTCTGTGCATCCCTACTTCCACACAGGGCAGTGGAAGACCCGCCCATTCCCGTCAGATCTGCCAAGTGCACCACCAGAATTACTATCAAGGTCCAATTTCTGATGCAGGATATCCCCAGTGAGGCGGAAGGGCTAACTATAAAGCCTGATTTTCTGCTTCTATAAACCCTGCTGTGTGTATGTGTGCATTTTTTGAAAGTTAGTGTTTCAGTCGTTGCTACGTACCCACAGACACGCAGAGTGTTAACACCTAACACTGTGTAACAATTGATCGGTCTGACTCCTAGCCTGGTCCCATGACATTTGTAATATGTTCAGCCAGTCCTAGATTATTTTGTCAAGAGCATGTTGCATGAACACTTATATTTTAATTTTTACTATGGTAATTAAGAGCTCAATAAACATAGCAGTCAGAGTAATGGCGAAATAGTCAGAATTGGCTGAATGGGTGATGCATGACATGACTCCTCCTATCCACAAGAAAAAGGAGCAGAAGGGTTCTAATGCACCGCTGTCTTTTATTCAGCTGTATAGTATGTGTGAGTACTAAACACATAACGCCATACTGTAAACAGTCTATAAAGTTTACTGGGCCAATGAGGGCTAAAACCTCTCCTAACAACGAGCAAACATATACAGAACATCAGAAAGTAGGTAACAGGGTAATGTAAGAAATTGGGTTAGCCAGAACATGGGGAATGCACAGAATGTGCGGATTAGGGGAACTATTACCCCATCACCACAGTTACTGTCGTCGACATGTTTCTGCCTATGGCTCTACTGAGTCTGCGACATTCTTCAGGATGAACAAACGTTGTCTTGTTGTTAGGGTGACCTGTGTCTACCTCTACACTAAAACTTGGTTCATAGATACCCCAAAGTATGGTCTTAAATGCCCCATGGAAGAAGGGTTTAGGGACACCTGTCGTCACATTTGCCTCAAGGTGCGTCCCTCGCCGTACACCTACATGTGGGGGGAAGGAGTGGCCTAATCCCCACATTCTCAATTTTTAATACCAAGTAATGTGTCTGATGAATAAATGTAATCTAGGATGCTGCATTGGTTTTTAAACTCACTCTTGATTTGGCCCCCCCTAAAAAAATTAGAAGTGCCTCCCTGTCTTCAGGTGTAGGCCCGCTCTCCATCAAACAGGGTTTTTGGAGAGCGAGGGATCTCCTATGATGAAGCATGACACCAGGTGGTGTGTGAGAACAGCCTTTTTAATTTTTTGGTATGCCCAGCACTTCTTTTAAGTAGTGCTATGAGGGACACTGTAACGAAACGGAATATAATTCTTGGGGAGCTAAATTGTCTGTATCCATTCGATAGTTGCCAGCAGCCCTAACTCAAGTGTTCAGCATTTTGAAAATCTCAATTTGATAGTCCATACTTAAAATGTAAAAAACAAAAATAATAGTTGGAGATTACAAAGTATTGTTAGATTAAAAGTTCAAATTAATTGAAAGAAAAACACATGATATCGGGATCGTTGTAAATTCCTATACTATTGAAATGTAATTAACAAAACAGATTTCTAACATTAAAAAAATTCCAACTGTGTATGAAAATTTGAGCAACTGTCCCCCTACTCACCAGCATAAATAGTGAAATTCTCTCCACAATATCAAACTCTAAGTATGTAGTGGCTGCCACCGTTTTGTCCTATATGTGAGGATGAGTTCCTCTTCCTCCTTTTAATACCATTCATCCAATACATGCAGGTGAAACGGGCGAATGGTTTAAACAACTCCTTTCAGTTCCCTCCATTGGCAGGTTGGATTGGATTGGATTGGATGTGCATTTGTAGAGCGCGAATTGCTGCCCGGAGGCGTCCAAGCGCTAAGAATACCGTAAGACCAGACTGAGGCACCCGTGGGGAGAAGGGGGGGTAGGTTAGATTAGGTGAAATAAAAAGGTTTTCAGCTGTTTACGGAAGGCTAGAAGGTTAGGGTTGGCTCTAAGATGCAGCGGAAGGGCGTTCCAGGCCCTCGCGGCGTTATGTGAGAAAGACCTGCCTCCGGATCTGGATCTCTTTATCCTGGGAACTATTGCCCGGAAGGTCTGACTCGAGCGTAGACTTCTGTTGGGTATGTAGTGGGTTATTAGATCTTGAGTGATACTGGGGCCAGTGTTCCAGAAGGACTGATGAGCTATGCACATGGCCTTGAACATAACTCTCTGGCGCACTGGAAGCCAGTGAAGGGTTATCAGTCCGGCCCTAGCTGACTGTCTGCGAGGAATGTTGAGTAGGATGCGGGCTGCGCAGTTCTGGGCCATCTGAAGCCTGCTCAGAGTGTATTCCGGGGCCCCGAGGTAAAGTACATTATTAAAATCGAGGCGCGACTGGATTAGACCTTGGACAGCTGTTTGTCTGGCCTCCATAGGAAGGAGAGGGAGGATTCTCCTCAGCATCCTCATGATGCCGAAGCAAGTTGCTGAGAGTTTTTTGGCCTGCGTACTAAAGGACAGAGATCTGTCAAGCCAGACTCCGAGGCTCTTGATGCTATTTTTAGGGGTAGGTGGAGGGCCCAGACTAGGTGGCCACATGGAGGTGGGGAGACTGAGGTCTGGGGGCCCGAGGAGCATCAGCTCGGTTTTGTCTCCATTTAATTTTAAAGATGAGCGGGACATCCAGGTTTTCACTTCCTCCAGGCACTCTCTAAGCCAGCCCTGTGTTGAAGAATTGGCAACCTGCGTCAGGGAGACCACTAGCTGTGTGTCGTCCGCGTAGGAGATGATCTTAATCCCAAAAGGACGGACGACATCCGCCAGTGGCCTCATGTACAGGTTAAAGAGTGCAGGGCTTAGAGAGGAACCCTGGGGGACTCCACATTTCAGGGGCCTGCTAGTGGAGACAGACTCACCGTCAAACACGCGGAAGGACCTATCCTCTAAGAATGACTGGAACCAGGACCAGGCTTTGTCCTTAATGCCGACCTGGGACATACGATACAGCAGGGTGTTGTGGCTGACCGTATCAAAGGCCGCGCTGAGGTCAAGGAGGATCACTGCCACTGATCCTCCCTGATCCAGAATATGTCTAGCTTCTTCGGTGACCATGAGGAGAGCGGTCTCGGTCCCGTGTTTCGGTCTAAAGCCTGTTTGAGTTGGGTCCAGTAGATGATGAGCTTCTAGGAAGTTTATTAGTTGTTGGTTTATATGTTTCCCCAGGATCTTGCTTAGCCATGGGAGCAGTGATATGGGGCGATAATTGCTCAGGTCGGCGGAGTCCAGGTTAGGCTTTTTCAGCAGGGCTCTGACCGTAGCCCGCTTCCACGCTATTGGGACCATACCGGAGGAGATGGAGGTATTTAAGACCTCCCTTATGATGGGAAGAGTCGTGTGTGCGGCAGCCATTATTATATCTGGAGGGGCTGGGTCATTCGGAGACCCGGATTTTACTTTCCGTGCTAAGGGCTCGAGAGATGCTAAGTCCAGAAGGGGGAAGTGGTTTAACATAGGTAGGTGTGGGCTGGGCGGGGAGACTGTGGGAAGAGGGGGAGTGACTGAGAGGGTGGAATTTTCCGGGGAGAAAGCAGAATAGATGGAGCTGATTTTCTGATGAAAGAATTCGGCAACATTGTTACAATGGGAGGATGGCTTATCCGCCTGCAGACATGGCGATTGTTTGGATAGTTGTTTAATGATCTGGAAGATTTCTTTAGGTCTAGATTTGGCATGCCGGATTTTCTCTGAGAAATATGTGGCCTGGGCTGCTTTTATCAGTGATTTGTATTCACTGATGCTTTCGCGATATAGGGTTCTTTTGACTGCGGAGTAGTCAGAGCGCCAGTGCCTTTCTGATTTCCTGCAGAGACGCTTCTTCTCTCTGAGAACATCTGTATACCATGGAGCTGTTTTATGCGAGCGTTTGAACGTAATTTCCTTTTTAGGGAGAACGACGTCAAGCGAGTTAGTAATCCAGTTGGTATATGCTTGGTTTGCTATGCCAGGTTTATCTCCAATCAGGGGTGGATTCTCTGTGAGTTTACTAGTCCAGTTGTCGACTGCTAAGCGAGACCAAGCTCTCATGATTCTCGTAGTGGGTAGGGGTTCAGGGGGTTTGGGCGCGGACCAACTAATGGGAATAAGGAAGTGATCCGTCCAGGGCAAGGGAATAGGAGAGCTGGTTAGAAGGTCATGACAGTTGCTGAAGACCGGGTCCAGCAAATGGCCTTTTTCATGAGTGGGGGATATGACTCGTTGAGTGAGTCGTAGGGCCGCAAGGTCATCTGTTAAGATTGCCGCCGTGAGATCTGCTGTTGACTCGAAATGAAAATTAAAGTCTCCTAGCAGGATGAAGTTGGACGTGGCATATAAGCGCTCGGCCACGCTTGAAGGGAGGCTGACGTGAAACTGCTTAGGGGGGCCTGGGGGGCGGTAAATAAGGGAGCCAGAAAGGCATTTGTTAGGTGTTAGTTCAATATTAAAAGAGAGACTTTCACAGTCCAGAATGGTTTCAGGAACCATTCGACAGTGGAGTTGCTGTTTGTGGATTATCGCTAGGCCTCCTCCTCTACCTTCTGGGCGGTCTAGCCGTGAAATTAGGAAACCTGGTGGGAGGGCGTCTATAACCGCTGGCTCCGCGCCAGGGGAAAGCCAGGTTTCTGTTAAAAATAATATATCTGGCGTATGTTCTTCGAGAAGAAGCGCAATCTCCTCTTTGTGTTTTGGGAGGGAGCGGCAGTTCAGTAGGAACATGCGGAAGTCATATAGCAGTTCAGATGACACTTTCGGTTTAAGGCGTGAGTGGCATTTGGGGCAGACAGATGGTAAATTGTCTGCTTGGTAGCTATGCTGACACAATCTGTTGGTGGTGCCCCTGAGGCTATGGAGGGTGTCTACGCTAAGGGGAATGGGGGCCGAGAGCCGTGAAGCAGGGGTGCTGGCCCTGGGCACGGACTCGGCGCGGACGAGCGCAGACGAGCTTGCCTTATGCGCGCCTTCGGCGCGCAATCGTCGCGCCCGCTGCGCTCGTCCGCTGCGCTTCCGGTAAATGCACATTGTTATGGGGAGGTAAGGGGGCGTGGCCTTCGCCTCCGCGAGGTTAATGGCGCCTGACAAGCCTCCTGCTCTCTCTCCCTCTCAGCGCTGAACAGCTGCTGGGGACGCTTTCAGGCAGGGGTTAGTCAGGTAGGTGCAAGTATTGTTAAAACAATTTCAACAGTTTTAAAATTCAATGTGCAAATGAGCAAAACAAAATCTAAATCTATCTCCCGGCTGAGCCTCAGGAGGGTGGCGGTATTCTCAGGAGGTGTGAGTCACTCCTTGCATGCCGTAGTAGAACGAGTCGGGATACACGCCACTCTGTTGTTAACGTCCAGTCCAAATCGGATCAGACAGTGTCGTAGAAATTGAACAAGCCTACACTCAAACAGAAGCTGAAGCCGAAATTCTTAAAGGGACGAAGCTGTTAGGTGACACCAAGATGTGCTATCTGTGCTATCTTTGCTCCATCATAGACAGACAGAAAAGGAACAGATACTTAAAAAATTCCTAAGGTTGTACAGCATGGTCATCTTGCAAATATAATTATGTGGATGTAGTGGATCTAAGAAATTCATTTTGCATAATATCTGCATGAAACCATATAATTTGCAGTCTTTTCTTCTTAATCTATTTATTTTTATTTATTTGTTTTATGTAGCGTGAACAAGACCCTCTCGGGTATCAGAGTGCTTTATAAATGTTAGAAAGGATATAGTTATGCAATGAACCATGTCAAAAATGGCAATAATTACAGCAATACAAGATACAACAACCTCCAGATGAGGGTGGTGACCTTTCAATGTTATGTGCAATAAATCAGACAAGATAATAGCAAGCTGGCAAGTAGCAAAATTAGTGTGACAATCTGGAGCATTACAGGCTAAGGCAACACCCCAGCTGTGGGAGGTAACATCTAGGTGTTAGGCTAGCTAGGTCAGAAATGGCAAAAGCCATAACAGCACACAACAAGCATAATATCATAATCACGAACAGTACAGGATCAATCCGTCAGCATCCCAAATAAGGGTGGTGCCAAATCAGTGTTACCACACAGAGATCAATAGTGAGGCAAGCTAGCAGTCATCATGAGTTGTGGGTGATGAGTCATAGCCTGCTCATAAAGGGAGTTACTAGGGTCTAAGGCATAAATTTGTCCATGAGTAATAGTTTAACTCCTTTCTTGAAGCATATAATTGATGGGTTTATCCTAAATTACGCTGGGAGAGAGTTCCAGATTCTCAGGCAATGTCAGAGAAGGCTCTGTTATAGTTATTTTTTTAAGGAATCTCTGAGGTTTCAGTAAAAGAGTGCTGGAGCTTTTAGAAGACCTAGCGCCTCCCGAGAGTTCAAGTTTCTGAGCAATGTAACTTGGGGTATTGAGGTGTAGAGCTTTGTGGGTCATGCAAACAATTTTCAGTTGAATTCTTGCTTCATAGGGGAGCCAGTTGAGGGATTTCAAATCAGAGGTGATGTGATTCATTTTTTTGATCCTGTGATGAGCGTTGCTGCAGATCTAAGGAAAGCCCTTAATTGGGCTGTTTTGGATCTAGGCAAACCGCAGTGGGTAGCACTTCCTTAGTCCAACTTGGGAATCATTAGGGCTTGGACAACAGACTTGAAGTCATTGCAGGGGAGGAAGGATTTTAATTTTCTTAAGGTGTTCATTTGGTGGTTTGTTCCTTCAGTGGCAGCACAAATGTATTTCTGCATATCAAGGTTCTTATCAAGAGTTATTCCAGTGATCTTGCTGAATCAATAACTTGTGTTGAGCATTTGAAGGCTGTTATGCGTCATCCATTCTTTAATGATGGGAGAGTGGTGAGGTTATTAGGAGGCTATTCAGTTTTGAGTGTGTTAGGTTTGAGATAGTTGCTTGTTAGCCAGTTTTGGGTGTTTTATAAAGTAGGTGGGGCTTTTAGGAGGAATTCAGTTTTGAGTGTGTTAAGTTTGAGATAGTTGCTTGTTTGCCAGTTGTGGGTGTTTTGTCAAGTGGTGTTGAGGGATCTGATGTCATCGGGGCATGAAACTTTCAGGTAAAGTCGGATAGCATCGATGTACATGTGATAGTTGATGTAGGATGGACTTAGCACCTCTATTAGTGGTTCCGTGAGTAAGTTAAAGATAGTGGGTGAGAGGGAGCAGTCCTGAGGTTCCCCTAATGTGACAGGATCTGTCTTAGACAGGGACTTATTTACCTTGACTTTTTCCATTCTGTTATAGAGAAAAGAGGTGAACAAGTTTAGGACGGAAACTGAGATTCCCATCCTATGTTCCGATAGATCTAGTAGGGAGTCATGCTTAACCAAATCGAACACGAAAGATAGGTCAAGAAGGATTAAAACGTATGATTCATTATGATCCAACATTTACAGCATATCATCCATTATGTTTGTAAGGGCCAATTCAGTGCTATGCATCGGACGGAAACATGATTGGAATCGGTCAAGAAGATGGAATTTTTCAATGTGATTACATAGTTGGACGTGCACAATTTTCAAGTAGCTTTGCTAGAGTTGGAATATTGGAGAAGGGGCAAAAGTTATTTTAGTTAGTTTGGTTTGCCGTTGTTTTGTTTTAGGATTGGGGTGACCTGCCAGACTTTGGGCAATCAGGGATTGTGCCTTGACATAGAGAGGCCTTTATGATCTTGATCCAGAGTGGAAGTAACAACACTTTGAGCTCTTTGAAGATGCTGGGGAGAAGAGGGTCATTGAAGTGGTTTGAGGGTTTCAAATTTGATAGGATTTTGAGAATAACTGATCACTCAAAGATATTTAAAGAGTTCCATGTTGCATTGTTTTTGAGGATGTGCCCCAGAAAGCCTGATCACCCCCACCCCAGCCTGCCCACCCCCGTCATGGAGGTGGGCAGGCTGGGGTGGTGTAAAAGAGGACCATGCCCAACAGCCTTCTGCAGGTCAGAACTAATGTGTTCAGTCTTCTCAAGGAAGAAGGAGGCAACAAATTCACAATTAGGTAGTGGATTAGATCAGCTGGGGAAGAGATGGGTGGGCCATACTATTGCAGTTTGGCAAGCTCAAATAGTTTTTTGGGCTGATTTCTGCCTTGGTCAAGCTGGTTATTGAAGAAATTATATTTTGAGTTTCTGATACTTTTGTAACATGTATTCCTGAGTGATCTCAAATGTTTGAGGTGTTTGAAGGAGGGTGCAGATCTCCATTTTCATTCAGCTAGTCTCAAGTAACATCTTTCTGCATTAAGGCTATCATTGTACCATGGTTTAGAGTCTTTGGAGGATAATCTTTTTAGCACTAGGGGTGCCAATGAATCTAGAATAGTTTTCATGAGCTAGTGTAGTGGTTTGTGAGAACTTGCACATTTGACATGTCTCCAGGAGTCGATAGGATGTTATTACTGAGGGATGTCAATTCCATAATGTTGATATTTTTTGTGCTTTTTTCTATATCTTGTGCTTTATTATTTGAGGCATGTTTATTTTCAGGGGTTCAGCGATGAGGAAAGTAATGTGGAAGTGGTCAGACTAGTCACAACTGGGATAGATTCCAGGTGAATAGTGTTATACTTCGCAATGACAAGTTCTTGTGTCGTTCCTTAGTTATGTGAGGGGCTGTCACATATTTGTGCCAGGTTGAGGTCAAAAAGAAAGATTTTAAGACTGTTAACTGCCGGGACATTCAAATCATTCCAATGGAAGTTGAAGTCTCCGAAGAAGATTTGAGTACTGTGTTGATCAGCGTTAGTTGTGATGATATCCATAATTTGTTCTAAGGAGGAAAGGTTATCTCCAGGTAGATGGTAAATCGTGTGTAGTTTGCATAATGATCTGTTATTGCAATCTATATCGATGCAAAGATATTCGCATGAAGACAGAATAGGGGAATGAGACTGGCTGAGGAGCAATTACTGTGAATACATGCAATGCCTCCACCTGGTCGGCTAGATCTATCTAATCTAGTGATGTCATAGCTTGAGGGACAAGTATGTCAAGGAAAGGTACAGAGTAAGCATTTAGTCATGTTTCGGCCAGGATTAGGAGGTCAGGATCCTGTTGTCCTGTGCAAGGATAAGGTTTGCGAGGTCTACTGCGTGTCTTGCAGCTGATCTGCAATTGAGAAGCATACACTTCAGATTGGCTTTGGCGATGGTTGGGGCAGTCTGAGTAAGGGTAACTTGTTTATTGCTCTGCAGTTGCACTTGGCTTCTCTATGTGGGTTCCCAAGGATTCATATAAAATTTAAGGCATTGTTTAAAAATCTTATTTTAATTTGCTGATAGTTGTAAATATCTTAGGAATAAAAAATCGGTTAAAAATTAACAAACGCCGGCTGACCCGCCGGCTGTGAGTTGTCCTGCGGTCCAGTGGTCACCCCCCCCGGAACCCGTGAACTGGTTTATCGGCCCTTTCGAGGAGATTGGCACGACTTTGGGAGTGCGACATGTCCACAAAGCAAGATGGCGACCGGGCAAAGGTGAAATCGACCCGCCGTGGCCCGGCACATCAGTCTAACAGCATGGACCGCTACACCCTCCAGAAGGGATCTCCAGAGGCACCGCGTACATCCCCCGCGGGCCCGACTGAGGCGTCTGCTCAGCCCGCGGATCTGACCCTCCGGGACGTCATGGGCGCCATTGCCGAGATGAAGGCCTCGGTGGACCAGCGCTTTGATACTCTGGCGCAGAAGATAGACTCGGCCCTGGTGGATGTGGGCCTGGTGAGAGCCGACTTGTCTAAAACAAATGACCGGGTCGATTCCCTGGCCCACACTACCTCGAGTCTCACTACAGACGTGGCGGCCCTTCAAAAGGAGGTGCACCGGCTTGGCCAGGCGAGCGCCCTGATGGACCGTCGATTGGAGGACTCCGAGGGTCGGGCCCGGAGGAACAACGTTCGCATTGTCGGGGTGCCGGAGGGACGGGAGGAGGAGGCGGCAGATTTGTTTGTGGAAGACCTGATCCTCACCCGTCTCCAGCCCCGGGGGCTGAGTAAGCTTTTTGCGGTGGAACGTGCTCACAGGGTCCCCGGCGGAAGACCTAAGGCCGGAGCCCCGCCGCGGCCTCTCATTGCCCGGATTTTTAACTTTCGGGACAGAGACGCTATCCTGCAGACTTCCAGGCTACAGGGACCGGTCAAGCTCGATAATATGGACGTGAATTTCTACCCTGACTTTACTCCGACGGTCCAAAAGCAGAGACTGAGTTTTCTCGGAGTTAAACGTCGCCTACGGGACCTGAACCTTAAGTACTCAATGCTTTTTCCAGCTAAGCTGAGGGTGGAGGTGGATGGTCGCACGCATTTTTTTGACCGTCCCGAGGCGGCTGGGGACTGGTTGGATACTCTGCCTGGGGATCGGGCCGGGGGGGTGGGGGGGGGTGCGGTTGGCGGGGAGGGCTCGCCGGATCAGAACTGAGGGGTGAATAGTAGGCCTTGCTCTGGACAACATTCCGGTTACCATTCACTGATCGTTTATGTTCCCCTCCTATGGAGGTCGTACGGGGTCCATTGGGGGCTTTCCCTCCTCCTCTGGGGGACTAGTTAGTTTTTCGTCTATGGGGCGACAGGCACACTGCACTTTGGGGGGGCTGTCTGGGCTCATGCAGGGGTGCAGGGAGGGGGGAGTTCTGTTGGGATGGGTGGGCGGGGGTGGAGTGTTGTTTGTTTGCACCGCAAGGCGAACCCTTTACTGTATTGTTGTTTTCGAGATGCTCTTTGGGGGACGACTGATGGCTTCCATGTATGATGGGGGGTAGGGATTTGACTGTGTTATCATGGAACGTTAACGGACTGGGGGATAGGATTAAGCGTGGTGTGGTCCTGCAGTATCTGAAACGAATTTCACCAGATGTGGTCTTCCTGCAGGAGACACACCTTATAGGCAATTCCTTTCATGCCATGAATCGGGGAGGCTATCGCTTGGTGGCCCATTCGGGCTTCACTTCGGGCTCGCGGGGGGTGGGCATCATGATTAAGAACTCGCTCCCATTGGAGATTGATGAGGTGCGCCATGATGAGAGGGGACGTTACACTGTCTTGGTGGGTAGAATGGAGGGCAGAGTGGTCGTTTTTGTATCAGTGTACGTTCCGCCGGGGTTGCAATCTACCACGTTTGCGGACCTGGGGCGCCTCCTCCTTGACCTCCCGGGTGGGCTTCTGGTAGTTGGGGGGGACTTCAATGCGGTGGCTTCTGGGTCTATGGATCGTCATCCCCCCAGGGACCTCCCCCGGGCACAGGCGTGGCTGTCCGGCCTTTTAGATACACTAGGATTGGTGGATTGCTGGCGACTAAAGCATCCCGCGCAGCTGCAATACACCTTCCACTCGGGTGCCCATGGTAGCCTCTCGCGGCTTGATTATGTCCTTGTCCCTGCGGCCTATGCTGGGAGAGTGGGAGAGGTGCGCCATTTGGCGCGGGGTATTTCAGATCACTCCCCACTACTGTTGCACTTTGATGTCTTCCCGAGGGGGGAGGGCAGGGTAGCCCCAATCAATGCCTGGTACCTGCGCGACCCCACTATTCGAGCCGAATTGATCAAATCCTTGCAGCGGTACTTTGAGGAGAATGTGGGGTCTGTCCCTTCGGCTATCTCCCTGTGGGAGGCTTTTAAGGTAGTTCTCAGAGGGGAGGCCCTCTCCTTTATCTCCCATGCCCGGAGGCGCGAGCGGGAGGAGGTAACCCGGGTGGAGGCCGAAATTACTGAACTAGAGGGTGACCTGGGGAGCGGGGTGACGGATGCCACATTGCATGTTCTACACCTCAAGCAGGCGGCCTATAGGGCCCTCGTCACGGAGGCGGCCAGGGGCCTCAGTAGAGAGCAACAGGGGCGACTGTATGATGTGGGTGATAAGGCTGGTAAATTGATTGCGTGGTTGGACAAAAAGGAGAGAGCGAGTCGTGTGGTTCCGTTGATCGAGAGGATGGATGGTGTGTGTGTCACCGAGCCGGACGCCATTGTCTCCTGCTTCGCGGATTATTTCCGCGAGGTGTATTCCCCGGTTTCTCCCTGCTCGGAGGAGGATTCCCATGCCCTGCTTCGGGACATCGCGCTGCCCTCCCTTTCGGTAGAGGACAGGGATTCGCTGGACGCTCCTCCCACCTCGGACGAAATTGCCCTTGCTATCCGCTCGGTCGCATCTGGCAAGGCCATGGGCCCCAATGGCATCCCTATCGAGCTGTATAAGCTGCGACCGGATGTACTGGCGCCCCACCTGCGCGCGATGTTCCTGGCGGCCCGCTCGCGGGGTTCCCTTCCGCCGGACCAGCGTCTGGCCACGATCGTGGTGATCCACAAGGAGGGGAGACCCCGTGAGCGGGTCACATCCTATAGGCCTATCTCGCTCTTGAACGCGGAGCCCAAAATCCTCGCCAAGGTGCTGGCCAACCGGCTGGTCGGCGTGGTGGGCGATTTGGTCCACCAAGACCAGTCCGGCTTCATACCCCATCGCAACACGGCCCTTAATCTGCGACGCTTGCACGGGGTGCTCGCGCGTGTCCCGTTCGTGCGGGAACCGGCCATCTTGGCGTCCTTGGACGCCACCATGGCGTTTGATACGCTCGAGTGGCCATACATTTGGGCGATGCTGGCGAAGTTTGGCTTCGGACCGGGCTTCATCAGCTGGGTCAAGTTGTTGTATTCCGGCCCATTGGCGCAGGTGGTGGTGAATGGACGAGTCTCGGCCCCATTCGCACTGGGACGGGGCACGCGACAGGGTTGCCCCCTGTCGCCTCTCCTGTTTGCATTGGCCCTGGAGCCCCTGGCGGAGTGGCTGCGGTGGCACCCTTCCATCCGTGGTCTCCGCTGGACCCCCGAGCATGAGGACCGTGTGTCCCTCTACGCTGATGATATCCTTCTATATCTTGCCTCCCCGCGTAAATCACTGATCGTCCTAGTTGATGTTTTGCGCTCATTCGGTCGCAACTCAGGCCTCGTCATCAACTGGGCGAAATCCTGTGTATATGTGCTTGCCGGGGAGGCTCCGGTCCTACCACGGGACTGTCCGATCCAGATTGCCTCCCAGGGGTTTCGGTACCTGGGTATATATATTACTCTGGACCCGGAGGCCCGCTACGAGCGGAATTTGCTGCCCCCCCCTCCAGCGCTTGAAGGAGGACGTGGTGCGTTGGCGGCGTCTGCCGCTTTCGCCGCTCGGCCGAGCGGCCTTGTTTAAGATGATGTCGTTGCCGCGCTTTCTGTACGCTCTCCAGAACACTATGGACTTGGTCCCGGCGCGCTACTTCCGTGAGGTGGAGAGTTTGCAGCGTCGCCTGTTCTGGGACGGGAGGCCACGTATTGCCTTGGCTAAATTGACGCTCCCGTGGTACGACGGGGGGGTTGCCCTCCCGGATATTAAACGGTATTACTGGGCCTCCCAGCTAGCTGCGATTAATCATGGCCTTTACGGGCCCGCCCTGAACCCGGCATTTGAAATGGACAAGATGCTCCTGCCCGGTGGCGACTACAATCGAGCGCTCTACTCTGGCGCGCCGGACCCTCGCCTGACGGGACCGACGCGTGTCATAGTGCGTGTATGGCACGCGGCTAACGCAGCTATGGGGTGGAAGGACCGTTTGACCAGGGCATCACCGCTATATGCGTCTGCGAGGTTGGGCTCCCTGTGGACCTCGAAGGGCTTCGAGAAGTGGGACACGATCGGCATCAGCACAGTGGGAGATCTCTGGACGAGGGGGGGATTCAAAACTTTCGAGACGCTGCAGACGGAGTTTCAGTTGCAAGGCAGTGAGTACTTTCGGTACTTACAAGTCCGCCACGCGCTGGGCTCCGTCTTCCCGGATGTCGCGTCCATTCCGGAGTCTTCCCCCCTGGAGGACAGAGTGCTGGATGGCCATGTCCCAGACAGCACGATCTCCCTTATATATAAAAAACTGATCAACGACCGATCGGGCCTGCTGACTGGCCTCCGCGAGGCCTGGGTTGCCGATGGGCTGGAATTGGACGACGAGGACTGGACTTCCGCGGTGGCCTCTCCGAAGGAGGTGGCCATCCCGGCTCGCCTTCGCTTCGTCCAGCTTAAGATCCTCCACCGGGTTTACGTGACGGGGCCAAGGCTTCTACGTATGGGCTTTGCTGAGGATGGACTGTGTAAGCGTGGCTGTGGTGCTTTGGCAACTTTCTTGCATATTCTGTGGGAATGCCCAAAGGTGGAGCGATTCTGGCGTGGTGTGCACGAGGTCCTGCGAGTGGTTACGCGTGTCGCGCTGTTGCCTGAAGCGAGGAGATGCTTGCTGAATGTGTGGGAGCCAACTGACTACTCGGTTCCGCAGACGCGGTGGGTGACTCTGGGATACATGATAGCCAAGCGTGACATTGCTCAATTGTGGGGATCCCAGAGGCCCCCGGCGGTGTCGGCCTGGAAAGAACACATGGATTGGTGTATGTTTCGTGAAAAGGTGGTGTATGTTGCGAGGGGTAAGCCTGGGGCGTGGGTGAAAATCTGGGGCCCCTGGAACGCCTATCGCGGGGGTATTTGCGAGCCGCCACTGCTGCCGGCTGCCTCACCAGCTCCGTCCCCCTAGCCGACCCCCTCCCCCAGCCACGGGCACGTGGTTCCCCAGTCCCTGATCTGTTCTCATTCCCCTCTTCAGAGTTTGGCGATTGGTTGGGGTCCCCCACTTAAGGAGCGCGTGCTGTCACTTGGGATTGCGGGTTGCCTTGCGGGTGTGGTTTTTTTGTGTTGTTGTGTTTCGACAAAAGGAAACCGTATTGTGGGTTTGGAGTTATGTGGCCTGCACTACTGATATCTCCTGATTTACCTTTTTGCACCGCCAAGAGATTTTTCTGTATATACGTCATATGCTTCTGCCACTCTAGCGGCCGGCCAGACGGTTGTAGGCCCATACCTGTAACTATTTGAGATTGCAATAAACGGTTTCAAAAAAAATAAAAAAATTAAAAAAAATAATTAACAAACGGAATGAAAATATGGTATTTAAAAAGAATTAAGCATTTTTCCTTAATTTTGGTTGGTTGCTTGTGGGGAGCGGCCTGCCAGCAGACAGGACTCCTGTTCCTTAAGAGTAGTGAATCTCTTAGAAACACAAGGGTGGGGCCCGGAATGCATGAGGCGATAGCACCTTCTCCACTCTCAAAGTGAACTTCATCTGGGTTGGAGTGAAATATCTGATTCTCTTTCAATGACTACTAAGCAATCACCAATGCAAAAATTTAAGCGGAAAAAATGTATACATCTGCGAAATGCCAGGGGCTGATCCAGGAAGGGATGGCCCTACAAATAAGTCAATGATTGAAAGGGGCTCATCCAAATAAGGCAATCGCTGAAGGCGGCTGACCCACAACCCCTTTCTGTATATTGGTCTGTGTCATGTTTTTGTGTTATGGATATGGCAAAAAAAAATGCTAAAGCTGCTTGCCAAATCTAACAAATAGATTAGTAGGGTAGGAACTGTGGTGTTTATGTGGTCTAAGGTAATGCGCTATCACTCTTGTGTTGTCATTAGGAGTCAATGTGCATGTGGTGTCACGTGCACTACCGCTGTTATGTACAGAATCCTAAATGCAATTCAGGTTTTGTATTTATTCATGCTATTTATTAGCTGCGTCTGAGTGTTTCAAGAGATATAAGGAAGGATTTTCATTACAGGAGGTCAATAGAGCCTGTGGTTCAGTCATTTTCTCTTATTAGAAAGCGGGGTTGCAGACAGAATAAAACAGAGATTTTCTGACTTTGTAGAATCATAGTAAATTGTCTTGTAGTGGTAGATGTAGGTAGAGATGGGTCCAAATGAGAGATTTGTATGTAAGCGGTTCCACCCCCAAATATGTTGTGCTTAATTCTGGGCAAATTGCAAAGAGATTGTTGGCTGCCAATCTTGGGTATCTGGTGGGATACTAGAATTTGGATTTGATGATCAATGACATGTAGCTATTGGTATGGCCATACAGTGACTAGTGGGTGGTACAGAGTTCCTCAAAACTGTGTTCTTGTTTGCACCAGAGGACAGTGCATGGCTTTCAAGGCAATAGTTCTACACTTTGGGGCCAATTCCGATTCCGGCCGCAAAACTAACTGACCGACACGGACCCGGACCGAATACCGACCGACACGGACCAACGCCGTACGACCCGTGCAGTATGATGCAACGCGAGCGAATTACAACAGACACGTACGGAATACAAGCCGTACGACCGAGCCGGAGGGAAAATAGTGATCCGGCCGGAAAACCGACTCGATTTTCACTGAACGACACGAACCCGGAATGAACCTGACCGACCCGTACCCGTGATGTACGATTAGCGCAGTACGATGCAATGCGTGTAAAACCAGACCAACTCGCACGGAGATCAAGCCGCACGACTGACACGCACAGACAACCCGGCACACAAGCAATAAAGACCGCCGCGAACGACGCGTACCAAACACAGAAGACAGGCAGCATGAACGAGGCGGAGAAGCCCGCACGAGACAACAGCAGCATCCGTTTCCGTCACATGAACGTCTCCTTCATGCCTACAAAACACAAAGGAAAAAACACAAAAAAAGGACCAAACAAGCAATGACTAAGCCAATAAATACCCCCCCAAAAAAACATGGGACAAAGACACACCCACAACTCCAACTATATAATGGACTACAATCACTACCATCATCCCTTGCAAACAGGAGACACAGCCAGCAGCAAACACCAGTACACAGCAACCACAGACACACTCACAACTCACCCATAACACAACTCACACACCATCAGCACCTCATACAAAAGCACACACACATACACACAGCAAAACCAACACCAAACCAACATCACTTGCACCCTCACACACACATCCCCCACCACCACCACCCATCACCATGCCTCCAAAGAAGAATCCAAAGTTCACAGATAGTGAGTTAGAAGTGCTGGTAGACGAGATCATCAGAGTAGAGCCACATTTGTTTGGTACATTGGTTCAAAGGACCCCCATCTCACAGAAAACCAAGATGTGGGCGAGGATTGTGGACAAGGTGAACGCACAAGCACCAACGTTGCGCACAAAGGACGGTATCCAGAACCGGTGTTATGACGTGCGCAGGAGGGTCAAGAAACTCATCGAGAAAGATCACGCCCTGAGTCAGCGCACCGGCGGTGGCCCTCCTGCCAAACCAGTCTACTTCAGGACCTGGGAGGAGAAGGTGTGGGACATCCTACCACCAGAGAGCGTCCATGGCCTAACAGACATCCCAGAGCCTGGTGAGTACACAAACAACATAACCAAGATTGTGTGGCAAGGGGACAGTGAAACCATGCACCGCAAGCAAAGCTACACTAACCAATAGATAATCAACCCAAGATGTGTATGCCAGTCACACAAACACAATAACTGCCATCTCATAGTGACTGGGGACTGTGTCATGACATGCGCCAACCTACAAACAAATAGAGCAAGCCAGTGGCACTAAGCCAAATACACCCAGTCAGACAGTTTGTCATCACAAACACACCACCTCACAGTGCAGCTGACTGTCAGGAAGGAATAGTGGGGATGCAGGTGAAGTGAGTGTAGACAAAAGCATGATGGGGCCTGTAGTCACAGATAATGCCCCCCCTCCTGATTGGCCCATCAAGACCCCTCTGAAACATGCCCACATCACAGGGAGTGGAAAATGACTGACAAGATGGCTGACACTGGCTCCTGCTGTGGGGAGCACAAGGCCCTGCTAGGGCTTGTGTGCAAATCAGAAGCAGGACACCACTGACTGACATCCTGAAAGACAACTTGCACGCCCTACAATGGAAGCACGTTTCATGATGGGAAGGAGGACTGACAGCCCTGACCATACTACTCAGCATGGGGAGACACCCCCCCAACACAAACTCCACACAACTCACCGGGTACAATGCATTGACACACACCTCATTGAAATATCAGCAAAAGATACCCCGTACTGGGTGCTGCTGTGTGAAGCACAGGGGCTCACTTGGGACTTGTAGCCAAACAAACACCAGAATTTCACAGTCAGCCATCTTGCCATTGATGTCACACCCCCTCACAGGGAAGCAGAGTCAATAGGGAGGAAGCATGGGCATGCTGGAAAGGGGGGTGTAGCCAAGAGTATGATGGGACTCACAGTCACAGATAACCTACACCCACCCACATGGCCCTGCAAGATCATCCTGAACCATACTCGCCCCACAGGGAGTGGGAAGGGACTGACAAGATGTCTGACACTGGGCTCTGTTGTGGGGAGCACAAGGCCATGCTGGGACTGGTAGCCAAACAAATACCAGGATTTCACAGTCAGCCATCTAGCCATTGATGTCACACCCCCTCACAGGGAAGCAGAGTCAATAGGGAGGAAGCATGGGCATGCTGGGAAGGGGGGTGTAGCCAAGAGTATGATG
The DNA here is from genome assembly GCF_964204655.1 of Triturus cristatus. Lineage (NCBI taxonomy): Eukaryota > Metazoa > Chordata > Amphibia > Caudata > Salamandridae > Triturus > Triturus cristatus. The sequence continues at coordinate 1,303,152,942 of NC_140579.1, forward strand.
GGACTCGCAGTCTCAGACATCCTATACCCACCCACATGGCCCTGCAAGATCAACCTGAACCATACTCGCCCCACAGGGAGTGGGAAGGGACTGACAAGATATCTGACACTGGGCTCTGTTGTGGGGAGCAGAAGGCCATGCTGGCAAATGGCCAAAAACAAGATCAAACTCTGTCTGTGACAAGCTGGGAAAAAGCAGTGTACAGACAGGCATCTGTTTGAAAAGTAGAAAATGTCATGTTTGTGAACCAATGATGCATGTAGAAACATAAATCACATTGTGTGTCTCTTCCAAACACAGGTCGTGCTGGGCACCCAGTGCCAAATGACGAGGATACCTAGACTCTGGTGGACACTGAGCTCTCTGGTCTGACTCTCTCACTGTCCTCTTCGGATGACGACGACCAACCTGGCCCCTCCGGTGTGAGCCATCATGCAGCACCAGCAGCAGCAACATCTGCCCCCCCTGTACCCACGCCTCCAGCATCTGGACACCGACAGGTCACCCCCGCCAACACGGACAGACCAAGGACAATCAACACCCACAGCACAGGGACACAGGACCCCCCGGAAGCTACAGCCAACACCACCAGCAACACCATCCAAGGGGTCTCAGTGTCACCTGTGCGTACCGCCGCTGGTCCTGCCCGTGTGGAGAGGGGTGCTGGGAGGGGTGGGAGGCACAGGGCACGCCTTGCCGAGGGGTCTGGACTGCATGATGACCCTCAACTGGCACGCATCTTTGATGCGTACCAGGATAGCACCGGAGGTTTTGGCCAGGTAGTGGGGATCCTCAAGGACATGCAACACGAGCAGGTCGCCCACCATACCCGCATGGAGGCAAAGTGGGATGCCCTTACTGCGGTGCATCGGGACATACTACAATGCCTCACCTGTCCACACCCACCTGTGTGCCCATAACATCTGTCGCAACACCATTTGCCAGTGCCACAGGGAGGGAGGAGGACTCTGGCGGAGAGTCCCCTGCACCGCAGAGGCATGCACATGAGGATCCCCCCCCGGAAGAAGGGGGGTCGTCTGAAGAAGGAAATGTGTGAGGCAGATGTCCCAGCACATCCCCCAGGGCCCCCAAACTGTTCTGGGCAATGTTCTTTGTGCGCAACCCATTCACCTTGTCCAATCGCACACAACTCACCCACATTACATGGAGGGTTCATGTTGGGCCAATGTAGCAGACGACTGTGGACTTTACTCTGGACATTTCATCTACCAGCACTTCCAACTCCAATGTGAACTTTGTATTCCCAAACCACTGTACAGCACCCACCATCCTGTGCACTTCACTCACACATGTTTGTAAATAAACTCACCAGTACACCATACTTGCCTCTGTTGTGATTCCAACTTGTCATGTTCATGGCAAAGTCGATCTGCTACACAACACAGTGCATGCCAAATATTGCAACAATGTGATCAACGTAAGGTGAGTCATGGGGATGTGACACATGTGAGGGAGACACACCACTATGGCAACACAAAACATACTCACCATGGCCATGTTACTCATCCCACACAATGATGTTGACCTGAAACACATTGGCATTCACAGACACAACACCAAGCACAGTCAGTGACAACAAGTCCTCAGGTGAGGTAAGCAGATGTCACTCAGATGTGGGAAGACAGACAACGCACATAACAAAGCATAGCACAGGTTCATTACACATCAGCAACACGTTTATTCCACAATAGTTGCATGGTAATTCTACGTAACAGTGGACACACACTCACAATGTGTTGGAGAATGGAAGTCCAGGGATGTGTGGTACATCAGTTGATGGGAATTGTCAACTTCCACACTGGTGTTGGCTTCTGGGCATTGGGGGTCAGTGTTGACCACACAACAGGCAAAGGACCCTGGGAAGGACAGACAAGATACAGTCAAAAGCACAGACGAACAGGAGAGAAATGCAATACACATGCACAAAACATGTTGCAAAACACCTACACAAACACCAGTTAGCAGTACTACCCTATTGTGGAGTACACACCACCTGAATGGACACATCACAGCACACATTCAGTCAAGTGGCACACAGACACACTCAGACAGCAACAGAGCTGGCTCAACACATTCCAGGCTACCTCCATAGATTGACATAACAACCCTGGAAACTCACATTCAGGTGAAGAAGTTGTTGATGAGCTGGGAGCGGACGTCACCATCATCTTCATCATCACTGGCATCTTGGCCCAGGCCGGGATCCTCCATAGGTGCCGGACGTTGGTCGTCGTCATCGTCATTCTGGATGAGAGGCACCTCCTTCCGCACCGCCATGTTGTGTAGCATGCAGCAGACCAGTATTATTTTGCACACCTTTGCAGGCTCATATGGGAGGGCCCCTCCGGTCTTGTCCAGGCAGCGAAAGCGGCTTGTCAGGAGGCCGAATGTCCGCTCAGTCACCCTCCTGCTCCGACCATGTGCCTCATTGTAGCGCAGCTCGGCTGGTGTCACAGGGTTCCTGAGGGGTGTCAGCAACCATAGCATTTTGGGGTATCCAGAGTCACCTACACACACAAAAATGAACAAGTAGCTGAGTTTTGTGGGAGTGCGGAATACAACACTGACAAACACACACAATGAGAAACAATCAGTACACACCGACAAGCCAGGCACGCTGAGCTGGAATCTGTGACATCAGCGTTGCAATGTGACTACTCCTCATAATGTAGGCATCGTGCGCCGAACCAGGGAACCGTGCACACACATGTGTGATCAACATGTCAGCAAGACAGACCACCAGAGCATTGATCGAATGGTAGTGCTTCCTGTTCCGGTATGCCTGCTCATGTGCCTGTGGTGGTATCAGGGCAACATGTGTCCCGTCAATGGATCCAATGACGTTTGGCATCCTCCCCAGTGTATCAAAGGCATCCTTAATTTCAGGGAGTTCATCTTGGCTTGGGAACTTGATATACAGGTCGAGGAATTGCAACATCCCCTCCAAGACATCGCGTAGCACCCGACTAAACATTGTTTACGATATACCACCAGCAGTAGCCACAGTGTACTGGAAGGTACCGGTAGCAAAGAAGTGCAGGGCTGCCATCACCTTCACCTCTGGGGTCAGTGCTGTAGGGTATGTCCGGCCAGGTAGCAGATGTGGCACCAACTGCTCCACCACCTCCTCAATCAGTGGCCTGGTGAAGCAGTACCGTCTGATGCTGTCGCGTTCCTGCATGATTGCAAGGTCTGGGAACGGCCGATGGACAGCTGGTGCCCTGCAGTACAGAGATGCACAAAGGAAGATTGTCAGTACATCCACCCATGTGGCTATGACCACGATCACTATCACATGCTAGTTCATGACATTACACAATGTACTGAGGTGTGTGCTGTTGGTCATGGACACATATGTCACCTACAAGACCACCACCTCACATCTCAATTCCACATGTCCACATGAGTGCCATGTAGTGCAATGGGCTAATCATCTGGCTGTGTCACCCAACCTATGTGCTGCTGCAACGTTCAAAATACCCACCCCAGTGACAAATGAGGACTCATGTCTCCAAGGCATCACAGATCTTTGCCATGCAGAAATCCAGGCTCCCTGTATTGCCACATCAACACAGCAATGGACATGGCATAGCACGTACACACCTCAAGACAAGCGTAAGTCCCACAGGTAGTGGCCTCTGTTGTTCCTGCCGCCCCTACATGTACGTCTCTTAGACACACACCTCATCAAGGTTGATGCATATACCACATGGATGTGGAGACTGTCACCCATTGGTAACGTGATCAGACACATCTGAGACACAACATGCACACAGACTGTGGGTGCACATCAGTATTGGGGCTACTGGTCTCACTGTGACATACATGCCATCGCCCCCAGGACTCAGGGTGTATGTGACATGTCTTAAACATATCCAACCTGACACTGTGGCCTTCACTCATGCCCATTACTGTCCAATTGCACATCATAGTGCTAATGTGCACAACACACAAAGGACTCTGCCCCCATGTACACGTGCACAGCCTGGGAGTGGCTGCACAAAGTGCCAGACAAAAAAACAGCTGTGGCCCCCTCAAACACCCAGGGAATGCAGCCTCACATGCCATGGGACACTGTGTGACCAATGCTATAGTGTGGCAGGTGTGTGCAGGTGTCCATGGCCAGTATATGTGTGTTGCATCCGTCTAATAGTCACACTAATGAGGTCCAACGCGGGTGACAATGAGTACGCATTGCACGGGTCATGACCGAGCCATGCGTACGCATTGTCATTGCATACAATGAGGTCTAACGCGGGTGACAATGCGTACGCATTGCACGGGTCATGACCGAGCCGTGCGTACGCCTTGTCATTGAATCCAACGAGGTCCGACGCGGGTGACAATGCGTACGCATTGCACGGTTCATGACCGAGCCGTGCGTACGCATTGTCATTGCATACAATGAGGTCCGACGCGGGTGACAATGTGTACGCATTGCACGGGTCATGACCGAGCCATGCGTACGCCTTGTCATTGCATACAATGAGGTCCGACGCGGGTGACAATGCGTACGCATTGCACGGGTCATGACCGAGCCGTGCGTACGCATTGTCACTGCATACAATGAGGTCCGACGCGGGTGACTATCATGCATACGCGTCGGACAGGCATGGTCCGAGACAGGCGTATGCCTTGGCCATTGAATCGTATGCAGATGGGTGCATGTGTATATTCAAAATACACGTTGTACAGTCAGTTGAACGAGCCGGGCGCACCCATTGGCTCAGGACTGTAATGGAGACGGATGCGGATTCAAAACTTGTACGAGTTGTGCACTGGAAATTCAGTTGGATGCCTGCAACAATGTTGCAATTTCAAGTGTTCCATGAAGGTGAAGATTTGAACGATGCGGAAGGCATGTACGAGTTGTACTTTTTAATGGATTGGCCAGATTCATAGGATGCAACCGTGTTGGGCCTATCACTTGGGACACATGGCACAGAGTCTGCCTCTGCAGCACAGATATAAGGCTGGCTGGCCCCCAGGGAGCTCACTTGCCTGCACTACATGCTACTGGACCACATCCCTGCTACCACTGCTGCTGTCTATGCATCCTCTGGCTCCTGCTATGGCACGTACACTGGAGAGGACCCCGGCCTTCACCGAGGAGGAGAACCAGGCCCTGCTGGACGGGCTTCTTCCAGAGTTCAGAAAGCTCTATGGGACACCAGGGGAGCAGGTGAGTGTGCTGTCCACTGCCTTCCTAATTATGCATGTTGTCTGACTAGCAGTACTAGCAGTGTGTACACAAGTGGCAAGCATTCTCACTGACTACTTTCATCCACCAAAGTGTGTAGGTACATGTAACAAATAGTTTTCATGCTGCTAAAGTGCATTATTGCAAGCTTAAACTATCCAGGCATTGTTAACATGTCAGACATGCATGCGAGTTTTCATTCCCCATGGTTGCACTACCTGTGTAATTTATTTCCCTTTGTGATGATGACATGTATATCCAATAGTGTGCTGCACAAATCTGGGGCATGTGTGTTAATGTACTTTTCACTTTGTCATCCTCACAGGTTGATGCCCACCAGAAGCAGAAGATCTGGCTGACCATCGCCCGGGCTGTTCGTTCTGTGGGGGTCTACAAGCGCCGGATCCGCAACTGCCAGAAGAGGTGGCAGGACCTTCGTGGCTGGACCCGGAGGATAGCTAGAGTCCAGCTGAAGCTGTCACCTCCATGCAGGAGGGGCAGATACCGGACCCTGACTCCCCACATGCTCCGGATACTGGTGGTGGTCTTCCCGGACCTGGATAGGCAGCTGAAGGCCAGACAGCAGCCGGCGGGCGTAAGTCCATGCCTGATCTGTGTACTATGTCTGACATGCAAATAGCAGTCTTTTGTCCTGGTCTCACTTCCACATTACATAGGTTTTGTAGTCCCAAAATCAGGTCCCTCATTTGTGTGATGCACCCTCCTCATCTGTTCTACAGGTGTGGCCCCTACAGTCTGTTGCTTGTGTCACTAGGGCACTGTGTCCCTGCAGTCAGCTATGTTTCAGGTACCAGTCAGCATCAGTTCCCGTGACTCTGATGTGTGTTTCATGGGTGGGTCAATTGTTTACACAATGCCTGAGATCTGACATGTGAACTGTGTGTGCCCTTGAGATGTGTACCAATTGCTGGTCTGACTCGCAACATGTTTCTGGGGTATTCAAAACAAAACCATGCACCAGGGGACTCCAATTTTTGGACATCAGGAGTATGTATATCAAGTATGTCACAATTGCTTAGCCACCTGACTACTGTCCGGGGCAATACACTGTTTCACTTAGTCCTGCCCAGTCATGACCCCTCAAAGGCATTCAGAAACACTCTGTAATCCCACTCCTGTGTATGAAATTGCAGGTTGTGCTTAGTGACATGTGCCCTCAGGTGTGTGCCTCTGTGTCATTAGGGTGTGGCTTGTTGCTACGTACAACTGGGGTGTCCATGATTCAGAGGGTCAGCATGACATCTGCAATGTGACTGTGGGAGACAAAACCTGTGTTACATATAGGTGTGTGATCATCTGACAGCGCACAATGGTGTATGCAACTGTGTCCCTCATGCAGCTGGGTTATATGCATGGCAGACTGTGATGTGTTAACGTACATGGATTTGTGTTTGCTGAGACTCATATGAATGATTTGCATGATGTGGGGTCTTCTGGGCCCTGGATATGTTGTTTGCATGGGATGGGCAAGTGCGCCAGTCATCTGCAGAGTCAGATTTACCCCTGAGCTAGGATTGTGAGTCAGTGCATATTGTTGTTGTCTGGATGCCCTGCCCCTGTGACAGGAGACAGTGTTGACTGACTTTCAGGGCATCCCAGTGCCATGGCATTGAACTTGCTATGAGTGAACGTGCGTTGTGTTCAAGTGTGCACCATGCACCCCATTGTGGCCTTGCCCATCAGGACATGAGTACATCATAGTGTGTGTTGCTGGCATGCATCCCAAGCATGTCAAATGAGTCTCTGCCCATCCCTTCATCCGGACGCCTGAACTGAGTCAGTCGCAAGAGATGTGCTGTGTGTCTAATGGCATACTCCTACATGTTCACTTGCATGTGCAACTAATGTGTGGGTGGTGCATGTTGGCACGTTGGTGTGTTAGCATCCAACATGCAACGGACATATGTGTGAAAGTCAAGGAGGGATATGTGTGCATGGTTGATGTTGAGAATGACATTTGTCTCATCCTAAACAGTGTTTGCACTTTGAGCTGTGTTCAGCTGATGATGCCAGGGCTTGCCCTGTGATGTGATGTACTCACTGTGGTGTGTGTAGTTGGTGCAGGTGACTGATGTTGTTCTGTTACTTCCTATTCCTATCCAGATACATCCACGGCCACAGGAGGGGACAGCTCCACGGACCAGGAGGAGCCACAGAGCCTTACAGGGACAGAAGGAGAGGAGTCAGGTGGACCCAGTGGCATGGAAGGCAAGTTGAGCCACACAGAGGAGTCGTCAGCACCATCCCCCCAGCTGAAGGCCACAGCAGCTCTGAGGATGATTCCCCTGTGGAGGCAGGTGTCAGCAGCCACCAAACACCAGCTAGTGAGGCTGTCTCCGCCACCGCCACCACCACCACCACCCTCCCATCGGCTCCCATCCCAGAGGTCCCTGTGGGCTCCCGTGTTCGTGAGCATGTCTCCTTTGTGCCAGGCACCGCATCCCCTGCCCCTGTGTCCCCTGCTGCCCTGAGTGAGGAGTCTGTGGACTTACTTCGACAGATCCATGTAGGGCAGACGTCGATGCTGAAGGTCCTCCATGCACACACAGGTCTGTTGACACAACTGGTGTCATTCATGGAGGGCATTTCCTCGGGCATGTCTGCCCTACAGAGGACCAACCAGTCCGTGGCCTCCTCCCTGACGGCAGCAGTGTCCCTCCTCCAACAGTCCCACACCCCTCCTATCCCTGCACCACCCACGATTCCTAGCAGCCTACCTGTCCCAAGCACAGAAACCCCCAAACCAAGGGCTAGACGTGCACACAAGCCAGCGCAGGGGACTGATTCCACACTCACAGGGGCTGGTTTGCTGACACACACACAGTCATCCACAGCCACTCCACAGTCCTCCGAGACCTCTCCCTCCCAGCCCCCTTCCCTTGCCTCACCTGCAACTCCATCCCCCCAGAAGCTCTTCCTCTGTGACCTTGGCCTCTTCCCCACCGACCCAGCAGATCCTGATTACAAGGGGAAGAGGAAGTCCCCACACACAGAAGGGAGTGCCCCTCACACCCGAACACCCTCCCCCAGGCACAGTCAGACCGAGACGCCCACCCGCATGTCCCCCCAGCGCAAGAAGAGCAAGACCCCCCCCCCCGCCACCACGCAGCTCCAAGGCAAAGTCTCCGTCCTCCATCCACCAGGCCACCACTCCAGAGGTTCCCCCGCCACTCCCTGCCCCGGGTTCCCCCACTCACAGATACACCATCCCCAAAATGCTAAGGCCACCCCCCCTAGCACTTGCTCCTCCACACCTGGTCAGACAGTTGGTGCCACTGATGTTGGGACCGTGCCCCCCCCCTGCCCTGCTGACCTCACCTGTCCCCCATTCCGCTCCCATGGATGTAGGCACTGCTTTGGAGTCCACGACCACCCCGTCTGATTTGGGCACTGCAGTGGTGAACCAATCCACTCCATCTGACCTGCCCACTGGAGTTGTGCGCCGGCACCCACCCCATCTGACATGTGCCCCACAGTTGTGAGAGCACCCACCACTTCAGTCAGCTCCACTGCAGTTGCAAGTGTCTCGCCTGCATCCCCCACCTCTTCACTGCCTCCTTCTGCTGCGCCCTGATCCTGTCCCAGCGGTGCCTGGCCTGCCCTCATGTATGCCCCTCCGAGGGGATGACCCCGGTCCTTAGCAGTGCAGGCAAGCAAGGTGTGACAGTTGTCGCTCTAGTTCACTCCTTGGCATTTTGACATGGACTGGCCATTGGGCTTTTGGTTGCACAGACGTTTAGCATTTCATATACTGAATTTGTCAGTCTAGTTCACTCCTTGCCATTTGGACATTTGTTGGAATAGACGTTTCGCTTTTCATATGCTGAATAAAGCTTTTTTCTTTGTCCCTGTGAACTTGATTTAGCTGTACATCATGTTGATGCTGTTTTACATGCCCTTGCACCTGTAATGCTTGGTTTACAATGTTGCATACTGATGTGTTGATGTGAGGTACTCCCTGTGGTCCATGAGATATGTATCCTATTCTGGTGGGTATCCATGTCATCCTTTGCAGCTACCTGGGTGTGTCTGGATCAACTATTTGTGTACATCTCTCTGTGAGCATTTCATTGGCATGGTCACATCTCTGGCTTGCACCCCTGCACATGTGATGTGCTTCCCATTGTCCAAATTGTCACTTCCACATACTTCGTTCTCATCACTACTGGCCCTACAGGTGTGTGCATCATTGTAATAGGAGCAACTGGGTCCTCTGTGCAACTTGCTAGACATATGTTTTGGGTATGTGCAGCTGACTTAGGGGAGACTCCCGTACCCAGGCTGTTATGACCGGAGCCTTCATTGTGTGGTAACTGATGGCTGACTGACCAAGTGTTCTGCAGACATGGGTGGGACTTGCGGTGAATATGTTTGGCACAGCTGGGCTCCCACAGGAGTTGTGTCCCCTCAAGTTAGTGTGTTGTCCAGTGACATGGCCTGGGCCCATGGTGTGTGTTGTATGTCCATGTGTGTGTTTCCACATCCCTGTTCATACACAGACAGGGTTCCCTTGATATGTTCCTGTTGTTGATGCTTGCTGAGTGGTACTGGGTTCATCCCACTACTTTTCCAATGGGCTACCAGATGTGTGGGTGCATGACACACTACTGTTAATTGGTGTATCATCATTGGGATTTGTCGGTTCTGAGTGGTGATGATGTTGTCAGACACAGATGGGACACAGTCAGGGTTCCTCAAGGCACTTGTTTGTTCACAATATCATGTAGTTGTCCCTAGGTGGTAGTTTTCAGTGATTGAGACATTTGTATGTGTGTGTGACTGCTCCCACTTGTCGGGTTCACGGCAGCGATGCTGGCAGGTGTCAGCATGGGTGCCTTGTGTTCCTCCTTGGCATCTGCATAGTCTTGGGACTGTGGCAGGGATTCTGAAGGTTACATGAGCTTTGAGGTCATGGCCATACTGTGCAGTGTGTCTGTCATTCCCCTGGGTTGTAAACGGTCCTTGTGTGATGTGTGTATGCACCTTAGTTCCTGGCAACATTCCTGTGTTTGTCATGGGTGCATGTGCAATGTCACCTGTCCATGTGGACTTCACAGATACACATTGTTGCAGTTCAGGTGTGTGGTGTTGATGGTGGACTGATGTGAATGTTTGCATGGGTTGTCCCCTAGCTCACGTTTGTCCATGGATGAGGGGCCATGCTGAGTGATTTGTGTTTCTGTATGTGTGATGTACGTTTGTGGCACAGGACACATGTCTGGGTTTCCCAGTTTGTACGACATCTGCCTTTGTCATCACAGTGGAGGTGTCATGCATGCTTGTGTCACCCTACTGTCTGGTCCCTGGGGGTAGTGGTGTTGTGTGTCAGTCTCTTACTGTGTTAGTTGGTGTTGATTCCAGCTTGTGTCACATGTGTCTGTTGTGCTCCCTCTCATCTCCCAATGCCTGATTGCCCACTGAGGGTGTCCCAATGATGGTTTACTTTTGTATGGCACTGTGTTCACATCTGTGTCACTGTGGTTCAGCCCCCCTCATGTGTTGTGTAGTTCCCTGGGGATACTGTGACACACACACACATGTTGTGTCTGATGTGCAGTGTGAGTTTGCCTGTTTGTGCATCTGCACCAGCAGTGCATTGATATTGCTGTTGTGGGCCTTTGTCTGGATGCTGTTTCTGTGATTTTGCCTGCTGTCCCTGTGAGTCATTTCACATCATTGTGCACATTCATCCTGGTTGTTGGGTGCCATTGCTGGCATGGAATGTGAGTTTGTGAGCTGACACCTACACTCTACACATGTTGTTTTGATTGGTGTGTCTATTTTCGAGATGTGTGCATGCTTGGTGATGGTCACTTCTGCTGTTGTGTCATTGTACACTGTATGCATTGTCAGCCCCCATGTGTGGTGCTTGTCTGCACATGGCTGAGAGTGTTATGTTTTCACAGCACTGTTAGCCTCACCACATCTCTGTGTGTATGGGACACAACCACTAGTTTTCTCCAGAAGTGTTTGATGTGTTGGGAGCAGGGATCATACATGCTGTTTGTTATTTGCAGCTTTGACCATGATGACACTTACCTTTTGGTCACTGTGATGAGGGGGGTTTGGTCCCCATCACCACAATGCTCCACATCTGCTGCATTTTGTGAGCCCCCACTTAACTTCTGCTCTACACAGTGAGGGGGTGTTCTTTTTACATTGCCACAGTGCTATGGTGATGCTTGCCTTGCGTATGTCACACTCATGTGTTGGTCACACATGTGCTGTTACTTACATTGTATGTTCGTAGCCATAATCACTGTTGTGGGCATTTGTCACAGACTACACACTGTTGTCATGATGTCATGGGGGATGTATTTTGCGGACATACCTGATGTTTGCGTATGCTGGATGTGTTGCGCATCACCCATCCTATGGCTGTGGGTGGCAGGGGTGATGGGCAACAGGTCCCATGTGAGTGGGGGTGGCAGGGGTGATGGGCAACAGGTCCCCTATGGGTGTGGGTGGCAGGGGTGATGGGCAACAGGTCCCCTATGGGTGTGGGTCGCAGGGGTGATGGGCAACATAAGCCCTATGGCTGGGGGTGGCAGGGGTGATGGGCAACAGGTCCCCTGTGAGTAGGGGTGTCAGGGGTGATGGGCAACATAAACCCTGTGAGTGGGGGTGGCAGGGGTGATGGGCAACATAAGCACTATGGGTTTGGGTGGCAGGGGTGATGGGCAACATAGTCCCTATGGGTGGGGGTGAGAGTAGTGATGGGCAACAGGTCCCCTGTGAGTGGGGGTGGCAGGGGTGATGGGCAACATAAGCCCTATGGCTGGGGGTGGCAGTAGTGATGGGCAACAGGTCCCCTGTGAGTGGGGGTGTCAGGGGTGATGGGCAACATAAGCCCTGTGAGTGGGGGTGGCAGGGGTGATGGGCAACATAGTCCCTATGGGTGGGGGTGAGAGTAGTGATGGGCAACAGGTCCCCTGTGAGTGGGGGTGTCAGGGGTGATGGGCAACATAAGCCCTGTGAGTGGGGGTGGCAGGGGTGATGGGCAACATAAGCACTATGGGTGTGGGTGGCAGGGGTGATGGGCAACATAGTCCCTATGGGTGGGGGTGAGAGTAGTGATGGCAACAGGTCCCCTGTGATTGTTGGTGGCAGGGGTGATGGGCAACATAAGCCCTATGGCTGGGGGTGGCAGGGGTGATGGGCAACAGGTCCCCTGTGAGTGGGGGTGTCAGGCAGGGGTGATGGGCAACATAAGCCCTGTGAGTGGGGGTGGCAGGGGTGATGGGCAACAGGTCCCCTATGGGTGTGGGTGGCAGGGGTGATGGGCAACAGGTCCCCTATGGGTGTGGGTCGCAGGGGTGATGGGAAACATAAGCCCTATGGCTGGGGGTGGCAGGGGTGATGGGCAACAGGTCCCCTGTGAGTAGGGGTGTCAGGGGTGATGGGCAACATAAACCCTGTGAGTGGGGGTGGCAGGGGTGATGGGCAACATAAGCACTATGGGTTTGGGTGGCAGGGGTGATGGGCAACATAGTCCCTATGGGTGGGGGTGAGAGTAGTGATGGGCAACAGGTCCCCTGTGAGTGGGGGTGGCAGGAGTGATGGGCAACATAAGCCCTATGGCTGGGGGTGGCAGTAGTGATGGGCAACAGGTCCCCTGTGAGTGGGGGTGTCAGGGGTGATGGGCAACATAAGCCCTGTGAGTGGGGGTGGCAGGGGTGATGGGCAACATAGTCCCTATGGGTGGGGGTGAGAGTAGTGATGGGCAACAGGTCCCCTGTGAGTGGGGGTGTCAGGGGTGATGGGCAACATAAGCCCTGTGAGTGGGGGTGGCAGGGGTGATGGGCAACATAAGCACTATGGGTGTGGGTGGCAGGGGTGATGGGCAACATAGTCCCTATGGGTGGGGGTGAGAGTAGTGATGGCAACAGGTCCCCTGTGATTGGGGTGGCAGGCAGGGGTGATGGGCAACATAAGCCCTGTGAGTGGGGGTGGCAGGGGTGATGGGCAACAGGTCCCCTGTGAGTGGGGGTGTCAGGCAGGGGTGATGGGCAACATAAGCCCTGTGAGTGGGGGTGGCAGGGGTGATGGGCAACATAGTCCCTATGGGTGGGGGTGGCAGTAGTGATAGGAAACAGGTCCCCGGTGAGTGGGGGTGACAGGGGTGATGAGCAACATAAGCCCTATGGCTGGGGGTGGCAGGGGTGATGGGCAACAGGTCCCCTTTGAGTGGGGGTGTCAGGGGTGATAGGTAACATAAGCCCTGTGAGTGGGGGTGGCAGGGGTGATGGGCAACATAAGCCCTATAGGTGGGGGTGAGAGTAGTGATCGGCAACATGTCCCCTGTGAGTGGGGGTGGCAGGTGTGATGGGCAACATAAGCCCTATGGCTGGGGGTGGCAGTAGTGATGGGCAACAGGTCCCCTGTGTGTGGGGGTGGCAGGGGTGATGGGCAACAGGTCCCCTGTGAGTGGGGGTGTCAGAGGTGATGGGCAACATAAGCCCTGTGAGTGGGGGTGGCAGGGGTGATGGGCAACATAGGCACTATGCGTGTAGGTGGCAGGGGTGATGGGCAACATAGTCCCTATGGGTGGGGGTGAGAGTAGTGATGGGCAACAGGTCCCCTGTGAGTGGGGGTGTCAGGGGTGATGGGCAACAGGTCCCCTGTGAGTGGGGGTGTCAGGGGTGATGGGCAACATAAGCCCTGTGAGTGGGGGTGGCAGGGGTGATGGGCAACATAAGCACTATGGGTGTGGGTGGCAGGGGTGATGGGCAACATAGTCCCTATGGGCGGGGGTGAGAGTAGTGATGGCAACAGGTCCCCTGTGATTGGGGGTGGCAGGGGTGATGGGCAACATAAGCCCTATGGCTGGGGGTGGCAGGGGTGATGGGCAACAGGTCCCCTGTGAGTGGGGGTGTCAGGCAGGGGTGATGGGCAACATAAGCCCTGTGAGTGTGGGTGGCAGGGGTGATGGGCAACATAGTCCCTATGGGTGGGGGTGGCAGTAGTGATGGGAAACAGGTCCCCTGTGAGTGTGGGTGGCAGGGGTGATGGGCAACATAAGCCCTATGGCTGGGGGTGGCAGGGGTGATGGGCAACAGGTCCCCTTTGAGTGGGGGTGGAAGGGGTGATGGGTAACATAAGCCCTGTGAGTGAGGGTGGCAGGGGTAATGGGCAACATAAGCCCTATGGGTGGGGGTGAGAGTAGTGATGGGCAACAGGTCCCCTGTGAGTGGGGGTGGAGGGGTGATGGGCAACAGGTCCCCTGTGAGTGGGGGTGTCAGGGGTGATGGGCAACATAAGCCCTGTGAGTGGGGGCGGCAGGGGTGATGGGCAACATAAGTACTATGGGTGTGGGTGGCAGGGGTGATGGGCAACATAGTCCCTATGGGGGTGGTGAGAGTAGTGATGGGCAACAGGTCCCCTGTGAGTGGGGGTGGCAGGGGTGATGGTCAACATAAGCCCTATGGCTGGGGGTGGCAGGGATGATGGGCAACAGGTCTCCTGTGAGTGGGGGTGTCAGGGGTGATGGGCAACATAAGCCCTGTGTGTGGGGGTGGCAGGGGTGATGGGCAACATAGACCCTATGGGTGGGAGTGGCAGTAGTGATGGGCAACAGGTCCCCTGTGAGTGGGGGTGGCAGGGGTGATGGACAACAGGTCCACTGTGAGTGGGGGTGGCAGTGGTGATGGGCAACATAGTCCCTATGGGTGGGGGTGGCAGTAGTGATGAGCAACAGGTCCCCTGTGAGTGGGGGTGGCAGGGGTGATGGGCAACATAGTCCCTATGGGTGGGGGTGGCAGTAGTGATGAGCAACAGGTCCCCTGTGAGTGGGGGTGGCAGGGGTGATGGGCAACATAGTCCCTATGGGTGGGGGTGGCAGTAGTGATGGGCAACAGGCCCTCTATGGGTGGGGGTGTTAGTGGTGCTGGCCATGCAACCCCTATGGTGGGCTGTTGTTAGTGGCCAGGATGTGGATCCCCTGTGTGTGTGTGCCATTTTGTGGGTACGTGTCATTTGTTTATGTGGTAGGTGTCTGACTTACCGCCTGCACCGTCGGCGTCGGTTCCTGAGCCGGTCATAGATGTAGAGTACTGGTATGACCTGCGCAATGGGATTCATGATGTGTTAGTGTCGTACACGCTGCTTGTTGCTCTGTCTCGTACCCGCTGCAACCTGGTCCGTCTCGTAGCCGTGTATTGATTTGTGGTGCGAATCGTAGCTGATATGCTTGTTTTCCGGATGCTATGACGTGCCGTACGTGCCGACCAGTCCGACGCGTAGGAAGTACGCATCGTACTTGTCATGCCGGAAACTGCTATGGATACTGCTTCCGGGCGACACGGTTCCTCTTTAGGAGTTACAGCTCAGACGGAGAATGGGTCTTGATTCACAGCCTACATGTCGGTCGTATTTTTGGCAGTTATGCTCATCGTACTTACTCTACAGGACGGACCGGCTCCGGGTACGTGTCGGTCGCAGGGTAAGGCTACGGACAGCTGTCCGACCGGCCATCGGAATCGGCCCCTTTGTGTTTCAGCCAAAAAATAGTATGGACAGTGGGGATCTGTTACTTTTCTAGTTCTCTTAACAATTTGGCAAGGCTGCCTATGTTTATGATGCACTGTATAACCTTGTATCAGTAATTTCAAAACAATACTGTAGTGATAACGCTACAACATGACTACCCCTTTACTACACCCCTTGTTGTATTATATTATACATTTGATTTCTTAACATTCAAGGTTGAAAATGTACTTATGTATATATTTCTGAAGCGCACTGTCCCCAAAGGCATTCTGGTGCTAGAACTCCTCTTGACATAACCAACAGGCAAGTCAAATAAAAGGTTAACAGAAAAGAAAGCATTTCAGTTGTTTGCTCAGTACAAAGTATTCGTCAATCAATCAGTGAAGCGGGATGCATTCCAAAGCTCTGGGCCTAAAAAACAGAATGCCTTCTCTCTGCAGCATACTTTTTTTAAAGCGGAGAACCTTATGGTGTGTGAATTACATACAATGCTTAATTATTTTTATTTGTTCACTTAATTAAAACAATGTGTTTTTTTTTGTTGTTTTTTTTTCCTCATTAGCCTCTGACCCCAGCAAACTGGTAATCTGCAGGACTCCACTGTTACTCACTATGGAGAGCTAGGTTTCTTAAATTAGGAGTATTGCCCTTTCGCCAACCTACCAGTGGTTCATCTGCGTCCGACCTGTTGCTAACCTCTTGCTGTTTGTAAGAGGGTGGTCATGCTCCCTTCCGATTTTAATAAAACCAGAGACCAGAGTTGTGGACGGAATCCACCTCCGAACACTATTACCTGTTGACCCAATGATACGGAGGGGGATCCGGCCATCTCGGTCAAGGAGATTTCCGCGAGGCCTAATCATAGGACAAAGTATATGAAAAGGAATGATAGGTTATTTATTCTGCTGTATGTGCTGGATGCCATTTTAATAAACAGTCCCAAGTTGCTTTCTTTTTACTATTTTTTAGTCTAGCTAAATCCATTATCGATGTTTTATATACTGATGAAAGCCATTCTAAATATATGGGAGGCGAAGCCTCTGCCCATTTTTTGCATATTTCTCATCTAGCCAGCAGAATTGCAAAGAAAAGAAAGCTCCTAGAGTGTCCAGTGATTTCCATTTGAATATCAAAGATTATTAGGCTAAGGGTGATGTGAACTGGCTGTTCTAAAATAGAAGACAGAGTGGAAGACACCTTTTGCCACAATTCAAAAATGTCCGGACAAGACCAGAACATATGTGTGCCTGGTACACTTTCCTTATTGCATTTTTTACATCTTGCTGGTGGATCATTAGACATCTTGGAGAGTCTGGCCGGGGACAAATAAGCTCTATGCGTTGTGAAGTAATGATTTCTCCTCAGCCAAGCTGGCTTCACAACGGAAATCAGGATATTGTATGAAATCTGCCATAAATCAATATTATCCCCATCCACAATCAGCTCATCCCATAATTCACCGGCTAATCTGAAATCTCCATGTATTGCACCCTCAATTGCCCAATAAAAAAAGGCTCCCTCCTTCTTGCCAGCTGGCTTTTTGACCAGGAGTTCTTCAAGATCATTACCCAAACCGATAGGCTTTTTGTGATTCTGGGACCAACTTTTTAGCTGTATGTATTTAAATCTTAACATACCACCTTCGATTTTATCATTTAGAGTTGCCCAAGGCAGTAAAGAGCCATCTTCAGTTAAGTCTCCCCATGTTGTTAAGCCTGCTGTTTTTAATGGTATGACCAGCACATCTTTAAGGCAACTAGGAGACCCTGGGCTGTCCCACCACGGGGCTAATCTTGAATAATACTCCAGTCCCGTTAATGCTTTTATTCTGGCCCAGAATTGGGCTGCTCCCCTTAGAATCTTCAACCTGACTTTCTTGAAGAATTTTTTATCTCCGTATTTGAAGAGGAAGCCTTCTTGCGGGTGCCCCGATTGGTCAAGCATTGCTATAAACATTTTCCCCCTATCCGAATCATCTGGGTGTTTTAACAGCATTCTTGAATAGGTTAATTGAAATGCCCACGCATAATACTGGATATCCGGGAATGTGAGACCACGCTTTTCTCTTCTTCGTCTAAGTTTTTTCCAAGAGATCCTGGTTGCCTTGTAGGCCCATACGAATGAGTTTATAGTCTGCTGAAATTTGTCAATAAGTTGCTTGTCGAAATGTAATGGCATAGTGTTGAAGAGAAAAGTTACTTTTGGTAAAATAACCATTTTTATCAAATTTACTCTACCCAAGATGGTTAAGGGGAGATGAGCCCAAGATTTCATTTGATTTTGGCTCTCTTTAAGAATATTTGAAAGATTCACCTTTGCTATCTCCTCGATATTGGAGACAATTTTGACCCCCAAGTACCTCATATCGTCCTTAGTTTGGTGGGGACCCCTTGGCAGGTTCCACATTATAATTTCTGTTTTTCCAGCATTAACTTCATAGCCCGACACTCTGCCGAAGTCCTCTGCCAGCCTAATGACTTGAGGAAATGATGAAATCGGATGACAAGATTAAAATGTCATCTGCATACAGGGCTACCTTTCTCTCCCATGAGCCGCTCTTGAATGGTACTATAGTTTGTTCCTCCCTAATACTCTGAGCAAATGGCTCTATACACAGATCGAGAAGAAGGGGAGAGAGAGGGCAGCCCTGTCATGTTCCTCTCTTAATACTAAAAGGCTTTGTCAGGTTACCATTAACTACCAGCCTTGCAGACGGATCACTATATAGAATTTTTATAGTTCGACAAAACTTTGGGCCAAAAGTGTGGTCATATATGGAATTATGACTATTCCCTCTGATTTATAGACTTCCACAGAAAGACCATCCGGCCCTGCTGCTTTGCCAGTTTTACAAGCTGAGAGAGCCTTCCTAACTTCCTGCTGCGAAATTTCTGCCTCTAGATTTTGCCTCTTTGCAAATTCCAAAACTGGAAGATGAATTGAACTTAACCAGTCTGTAGCTGCAGTTTTGTCTATACAGTTATCTTCATCATATAGTCCCTTAAAATACGTGTGGAAAGCATCTCCTATTTTATCCTCATTAGTTGTTATTGTATTAGAGTCTACATCTTGTATCTCCTTGATCAGATTTCGCACCCTATCAGATTTAGCCTTCCAGGCTAATAATCTGCCAGCCCCTTCACCATATTCAAAATGTGCTAGTTTACTGACCACCCATCTGCTGGAAATCCTCGCCTGAACTATACTTTCTAGACATACTTTGAGAGATTCTAGCTTATCAATAGAATTTTGAATTAGCTCCTGATCTACTTCTTGGATTATATCCTTTTCTACCTCTTTCATTTGATCCTCTAATTGTGAAATTTCTTCCCTATACTTTCTATTTTTATATGAGGTTCTGTTTGTAGCCAGTCCCCTCAAAAAGGCTTTTAGAGTGTCCCACACAACTATGATATCGGCAGAGCCAATATTAATATCTGTGAAAGATTTAATTTCTTGGGATAGAAAAGTAATACTCTCTATATCTAAAAGAATAGTTCGATCAAAAGACCAAACTCTTTGTTGGGGTTTCCTTATTAGATCCCATTCCATCCAAACAGCTGCATGATCCGAAAGGTGAGGAGTCAGGTAGTCTATATCTTTGATATTACTTCTCAAATCATTACTGATTAAGATATAGTCTATCCTGGATTTGTGTCTATATTTTTTATTATAGAAAGGCACTCCCAATTGGGTACCAGACCTCTCACTCCAGATATCAATTAAAGCATTTTGCTTCATCATAGATTTTAGAAAGGCTCTAGATTTAGACGGAATATTAGCTCTACTATTTGGTGATATGTCCCATTGCGGATTTAAAACTATATTAAAATCCCCAGCAAAAATCATTTTATCAGGGAATTCTGATAGATGTGAAAAAATAGTTTTTAATGTTGAGGGGTCGTCCTGATTAGGACCGTAATATCCGACTATCGTGAAAGGGGTGTTATCTACTAAGATCCTTGCTATGAGCCATCTGCCACTGGAGTCTGTCTTCGTGTCTTGAACTATAACATTTGCTTGTTTCTTGATTAATATAGCAACCCCCCTAACATTAGATAGCTGACCAGAACAGAGACAGTGTTCCGCCCACCTAAGCTTACAGCATATTTCAATAAGTGGGTTTCCTGCAGAATAATTATTTGTGCTGGTGAATCTCTCAAATATTGCAATATTCTTTCTCTTCTGCATCTAACTCTGAAGCCATTTATGTTCCATGATAGGCATTGCATAGTTTTCATGGCAACCTAAAAGGACCGCAGTTTTAAACCTACCCCATCCTGTACAGGGCCTACTATTAACCTACAGCTATAAAAAGCTAACAAAGAAGAACATAGTGGGGCTAAAATTCTAATGAGGATTTCTTTTATTTTTATTTTACCCCTCTGCTCCCTCCCCAGTGCCACCTCCACCTCACCCCTTACGCCTACCCCACCCCCCTTAGAGAACCCAACCAATATTTACCTGGAGTCTCCAGGTTTTGCCGGCCAGTAGCCTCTTCTCTGCCTTTCAGTTTAATATTTATTTATTATATGTATTATTTTTTTTATTTATTTATTTAAAATTGTTTTGTGACGGTGCTTGTATATATATACTTATCAAATATAGGATTTAGTTCATAACATTTCAGCAAATACTTGACCATAAAGAGACACTACTTAACTTATGGTGGGTGACTACCTACTATGCGTAATTCACCATAGTATGAGGGGAACTTATTTAAAGCTATCTAGCAGGTCGTCTGCCTCCTGCACTGTTCTTACATTGTGCATCTTATTATTCAGCATGATCCTCAGTTGAGCTGGAAACTTGAGTTGGACCACTGCCCCCAATTTCCTGAAGTCTTCCATTCTCCTCCCCAACTCCCACTGACGATCCAGAGTGGCACGCGAGAGATCAGACCTAATCTCAAAGATGAAGTCTCTTGATTTCAAAGATTTTAATTTAAGAGCCGCCATTAGGATTTTTTCCTTTTATTTCAAAAGTGAGAAAGTTAATAAGAATCTTCCTTGGCTTGGTGCGATTTGGATTTTTCCTATAGGGGTCCCTATGTACCCTCTGGATATCTTGCCTCAGTTCCTCTTCTGATGTGTCAATCTGCACCACTTCTTTGATGAGGGCTACAATAAAGGATTTTAAGTCCTCGCCTTCTTTCCCCTCTGGCACCTTCAAGAGGCGCAAATTGTTGTGCCTGGAGTAGTTTTCCAGCTACTCCACTCGGTCTCCGAGTGCAGTTTCCTCTTTTCTAAGTAGGGTAATGTCATCTTTAGTTGCTCCCAGTTCTGTCTTAAGCTCTTCTACCGAGTTTTCTAGAGCTCCCGTCCTGGAGTTCAAAATATCTAGCTTTTTTTCTAAGGTTTCGCAAAAAAGCCTAATGTCCCCCTGATTTGCCTCCGACGTTGCGAAGCCCTTTTTAATATCAGATGCCATGATGAGGAATAAGAACTCCAGCCCAGTGCCTGAAGAGAGATCATTGCTTCCCCCTGCCCCTGCCCCCACATCTATATTCCAACCTTCCATGGGCCACAACAGCTTCCTCTCTTCCGCCTACAGGAAGAATTTTCAAATTTGAAATCTCATTACGTTTAGAGGATGCTAATGTCTCTAGTTCTTGCCCATCCTGCAAGTTACTCCGCGGCTGTAACTGTAGCTGTGGCTGCGGTTGTGGCTCTAAAGCAATGGAAGAAGTCTGGGGCAGGGCAGAGATTTGTGGAATGTCCGCACTGATTCTTAATTGAGGACAAGGCTCCGACTGAGGGCTTTCAGCTGCCATGTTAAAGGGAGGATCGAGCCGTACACTATTTATTCTGAGTGCTTCACCCTGTCCTACCACGTCCAGAACTAGAGGTAAAACCTTAAAGTATGACCTCAATGAGGGGGTCACCTTAACTTTAGCGCCCAAAAAGAGGCCTTTTCTTTTGGTGTCGTTTGGGCCTTTACCCTTATATGTTTGACGGGGGGAGGCTTTCATCGGTTTTCTCATCAAATTTTTTCGCTGACCCCCCCTCAAATAGCTGTACATTACCAGAAGACCCTTTTGTGATATTTTTTAAGGCACTACCCTCCTTAATTTCTTGTTTGGCCTGTGATTTTATTTTAATTGATGTTATTTTATTTGGTCTACCTGTTTTGCCCGGGTTACCAGAATTATTTATTTCGATTTTCCCCCCAACCACAGTCTCTAACTGCCCGACCTCCTTACCCTTGCCCCTGCCCTTCCTTCTGAGGCAGTATGGTAAAGTACGATGGCCTGGGGGCTCTCCCACTGAGGGGTGCACTAAGTTACCTTGTGCCCGGCACTGCTGCCCTCCCCGAAACCGTCACCGCCGCCTCTCCAAGCTCTGCTGCAAAACTTTCCTCAGCAGCGGCATGTTGCAGCACTGCCTCCTCGTCCAGCGTGAAAACGGCGGCTCCCGCCGCCCGACAGGTGCTGTCTCTACCAGTCGCGCACCAGGAAGCAGCCCGATGCCTTCCAACGCGAACCAGCCAGCGCGCATCAGACCTCCAGCTCCTCCTCAGCTCCGATGCAGCGAAGAGGCAGCGCGGCAAGTCCGCCGAGGCACCGACACACATAACCAACAACCGGCATGTAAGTGTTCAATTTTTAAACATAAGTAGCGCAGTAATACACAAGCACGGCCATAATCCCCTAAGTATGCACAGCGTTATTCCGCGACTACATCAAGGCACATCGAGGCAGGAGAGGCTTCCGGCACGGCAAGCGACCGCTTAGCTCACGGCCGCCATGTTCTCCTCCAATAAAAACAATGTTACATTTATTTAAAATGATAAAACCACTAAATACGACAACTTGTTTTAATCTAAAAGATAGTGTCCCTTTGCATGAGGGTCACACCATAGACCTCGCACCTCTATGTTAATTCTTAAAATATGTTTTAAAACTTTGTAATAGCCAGGTAATCATACTTTTTTAAACAAAATTTCCCTACTCTTCCGAACCAGAATACCCGATCCAAATCGATCTAGAAAAAAGGACTGGATTTATTTAAAAATTGGACCAGATCTTTGGCTGCCAGTCAGTCAATAGCCAGTTTAGTGGCATTACCCTTCAGTACAGATTGCATAGTGCAAGAAATTGTTGCCGAATCCATATATTTCACAAATCAACAAATTATTTGGCTATCGACGTCCTGCAGTGCATAGATAAAGTATATTCAATTGTGTATGTGTTCAATCTAAGAACGCAAGGGACATAGAAATTTTAGACGCATATTTAACAAATAGGATCCCAAAATGACAGCCAATTAGCAAGGTTTTTGTTCCATGGTTTTGGAAAAAGCAGGGAGCAAAGTAATATTTCTGCAGTCCATGCAGATGCAGATCTTAGTCACTTTCCCTTCATGAAGAGAAGTATTAATTTACACAGACAAAATCGAACAATAAATTACTACAAAAATGATTGTCAAACTAGTGATTTTAGCCTATTGCTGACATTCAATAAATCATAATTACTTTTTTGACCTAAATCTGACACCCAAATAATAGCTCCATTCTTTTTTTGACTATTCATTTTTTGTATCATTTGAGCCTAGTGGGAGTAACATATTGATACTATGTTAGCCAATTACCATCCCAGGGGGGGGGTGGTGTAGTCACTAAGGGCTCGTGGTACGAAAATAGGAATAGTGATTACCTAATTGTGATTTGTTTGTGAATCGCAATTAGGAAATAGCTATTCCTTATGTATGAAACTCATAGAGTTTCATGTAGTGATTTGGAGTGGGTCGAAAATAGACCCTCCTTATGTATATTAATGAGGTTGGGTCACAATTTACGCCCCACTGTCATTTGCTGCCATCACAGGGATAGTGGCCTGCTGGGATTGGCAGTTTACCATGTTTGTGATTGCTTTTGAATAAAGCAACTTTAAAAAAAAATCATTTTCCATAAAGGAAAATGGGCTGCGTTCAAAAAGAAGAAAATACAACTTTGAAGTTTTATTTTTTAAGAATAGGCAGTGGTCTCATGGACAACTGCCTGCTCTCATAAATTATTTTTCCAACCATTCTCAAAGGGGAAGCGGTCCCTTAGGGGGCCTTTCCCAGTTGCGAATGGGTTACTTCCAACTTTGAGTCGGGGTTAAATTGCGAATGTTTCGTGACCACATTTTGGTTGCAAAACATTTGTGCATACCAATGTGATTTGGTATTAGGAAGGGACAAGTTACCGAATCGCAATTTGGCTTTGTACATCAGAAAAAGTCGCAACAAGCCTGATTCTGCGAATCCGGCCATTTGCGAACACAAAAATGATTCATACATCTAGCCCTAACTGCCTCATTTAGAGTTTGGCACTGACATCCCTGTGGTTCACTGATGCTACTTATAGGTGGGTGGTGCATCAAATTTCCAGCTGTGGAGCCTCATCTGTCTCTTCCCTCGGAAACCTTTGACTTACATACAATCCACCACCTGGCCATTGGTCAATCACAAGATCCACTCTGTTTAGGATGGGCCTTCCAACGTATATTTTTCCTGTTCAGGATCACCACATGAAGCCTAGCAATCAGGAAAAGGAAACAATACAAATGACCCTGACGTGCTGAGCGAATAATTTCAGCATGTCATAGCCATTTGAATGTTGTTTTGCAGAAACAGACCCCTGCTTCAGGTGTTTGTTTCTGAAAAACAAAAAAGCTTGCAAAGTGAGCCCGAACAACCTGGCACCCACACTGCAAACTCCTCTGCCCTCTGTGTAACCGCTGCACTGGTGAGCACACAGAAGACAAGAGATCCACACCAGAAGTGGCAGGCCACCTGCCAAGATAATAATGACCCCCCTAAATTGCTGATATTGAGACTAGCCCAGAATTTAAGTCCTGGCTTTCCTACTGCGCCTCTTTTCTCTTAATTGCACATCACCATACCAAACACTGTATCTCTTCTTTTGTTTTCAATCTTTAGGGTTTGGAACCCGTTTTTCAAAACCGAAAGGACCCAGAAGTCCACCTGCATCATGGGAAGTTTAAATCAAGCTTCTCTCAGAAATGTATCCCTTTTGCTGAGCAGCTTGTCAGAGGAACATTGTCCATATATCTACATCTGACTATGCTGACATGAACGAGGCCACAGTACACAGCCGCGTCAGAAGAAAGAAACCGTCTTCGAAGTTACTTGAAGAGCATATAGTAAACAAACGTAAATGAAGATCTAAGAGAGGATATGCTGAGCCCCGCACTGTAGTATAAGAGCCCGCTTCAACATCGGAAACAGCAGCCTGGGAGGAGAAGATCCTACATGTTTCGTGTGGTCATTCCAGAATGTGTTCCTTTCTTCACTCTACCCAAATTAAGGATCAAATCCCCACAGCATGGTTCGCTACAGGATTGAACTAGACACCAGAACAACTTTCACACATGGAAACTCTAAGAATTTAAGAAACACTTGAACCGTCATCTTTTCTGAGTGTTTCAAAGGTCTCATGTGATCTGCAGTAGAAGGTGCCGGGCGCAAGAATGCACTTTGCAATTGGTGCAAAAATGCTCCATAGTCCTGATCCCTGAACCCTTTTAGAGCAGAATGTGCAGAGAACAATGCAAGCATGCACTCATGCCTACGCACAAAGCACACACAGTTATGTACTCCGCATATTGTGTGTGGTTTAATTTCTCATAATGAATACTTTGTTTTTCATGTCGAGCCACAGTGAAAGATTTATAATTATAAAATATGAAATTACAGAGTACTGAAATATTCGTCTTCCACGTTAATTCGGATCATTAATCATCTCTCTTGAGTGTTGCTCACTTGCTGCAACAAGGGCAGACTTATAATGATTGTCATGCCGCACCGTTCAGTCAGCAAAAAGGCTATGTCAAAAAAATGTGCAATAAAAAGATTGTGTAAATTAAACACTGCACTGTCATGAATTTCTAGCAATAGTATATAATGTGCTTTGCACTATAATACCTGCCAATTTGTATTTGTAGTCATAAAATTCTCTCCCTCCTAATTATTAGAATTGAGTACTGCCATGATAGGGCCACGAGAAGACTTCAAACAACCAGCTGAGGTGGTATTTTCAAAATGAAGTCAAGGTATGAGTCTTGCAAGATTAAAATAAACATTTAATACGTTGTTCATGTCTAGTGCTGGTGCAAATTATTCATTTCAGAATTGCGAGTTTTTGAGTGAAAAGTATGACTTGATGAACTGGTGCCAGCTCCTAATTTGCAGTAGCAGTGGGTAAAGAACAGGGGTGACAAGGTGGGGCGAAAAAAATTAGATAACACTTACCTCTGTTTCTCTTCCTGACTCCGGGAAGCAGGAAGCACACCGGCATGACATACAGCATCGTGATTGGTTTGAGAGGCCTGGTGCAGTGGTCTAACAGGGAGTGGGAGCTTTTGCATGTTCTCCAGCTAGGCTATGCAATACTGCCAGGTGGAGAACATGCTAAGTTCCCATGACTGTTTGGCCGGCCCAAGACGTCCGACCAAACCAACATGCGCACTTAAGTGCACATGTTTCCTCCACCTCCTGCTCTGACAGCCCAACCCTGTGCCGCCCTAACCTGGCTCAAGCTGAAAAATAAAATGATAATAACATCAGGTTATTATTTTAGTTTTCCTTTTTTGCACTGCTGAAAAGCAGTGTGGCGACGCTACTCCGCCTTAGCAGAGGAGCCGCTGCTGCCTATTTGTAAAAGAATGAGAGCCAGGACACAAAGTGCAATTAACTGCTGGAACGCTGAAAAGTCAAGCTGCGGAAATACTTAATGCACCTCATGCCTCTTTAATCCACTACCATCCACTCCCTGCTCCTTCATCTGACTCCTGCAGATTCCTGCTTTGTCGCTTTGTGACGGTTTAACTGTCTTTCTCTTCCTCCTTTCCGCTTTGTGCTTTTTCTTCCTCTTGCACTCGGTGAATGTCCGAATATAAGTACCGGTCCATAAATGAGTGCTGTGATCCCCACTTGCAACCACTGGCCGGTGTCAATATACCTACAGGTTATCTGAGCTTCTCCCAGTCAATGGTTACTGCCACAACAGCACAGCCAGGCCTTGTGGCCAGCCAGCTCCCGCTAGGGGAGGCAGGTTCCGCGCCCCCCTCCCCAAGTCACTATTGGCCCCGGGGACCCCATCCCTAGGGATCAAACATATTTATATTAGGAGAAGGGGGCACACTTTCCCACCCAGAGGCCAAATGGGTCCCAGGGACGCCATCCACCAGGGCCAAACACTAATTATAGGGGAGGGAGCAAGTAACCACCCTCCCTGAGCCTTAAGAGGCTCCAGGGATTGCATACCTCTGAGCCATTCAAAATATCAAGGGGGAGGGAAAGAGAAGCTGTGATCCATTCGGCTTCCAATGGTTAGAGCGAAACATCAAAAATGGGGGGAAAATGGACCACTTGTCCTGTGTAACCAGGGTCTTTAATTGCGTGGGGACCGTCTTAAAAAACCCTCATATATGTACACAGGTGGAAGGGCGGTATATCTTGGTTCTCCGCCAAGGTGTACTGTAACAGCATGATCATTGGGTCTTTTCTTAGTCAATATGCTGTCCTCCGCCCGGAGGGAGACCAACTGGTTTGTCAGTAGTGGTCAGAAATGAAAAAAGGGTGTATTTTGGATTCTAGTAAGGTGAACTAAAATTCCTAGTGTCACAACTCACATGGATTTTATTGAAAAGGAGTGACCTGAGAAATTAAAAACGCAGTCGTGCGCTTGTAGACCAAGTTACTGGTCTGACGCACTGGTGTTGGTCAACATGTTTCAGCCTCTTGGATCCTCTAGAGGCTTTCGTCAGGACCGGGGTTTCATAGAGTGCTTTGTGACTCTTATCAGTTAGGTGGGTGTTTACCACCTTGATAAATTGGAGGTCAAATCCGAGGTATCTGTACCTGTAAGAAAAGAGTGTACATTTTCACAACTTCTTATAATACACATTCGGGAGAAAAAGGCTGTGGGTGCTGGTACAGTTTTGATATAGTATTTAGCGGTTCAATTTTTAGAGGCAAAATACTTGAAAACGTTATTTGCACGTTTTGATTATAGGGTACATTCATCAATATTCAGGTGTGTGGGTTTGGGAGGAAGGAGTTAGATGTTAGTTAGAAAATGCAATGCTTAAGCAATGCATGGCTCAGATGTTCGATTTACGTTGAGGAAACAAAGATAACTGTCTTTATTGCTCAAGATTGGGAGATGAAGAGCAACACAAAAAAGTGTATGGATTTAGGTTAACGCGATATTAGACTCTTAGTAAAAGGTGGTGGTGTCTTAGGCATGAGTCATGGGATGCCGTAGTCATTTCATGGTCGCTTAAGAAATGCAATTTCAGTACTAGTAATAAAAGGACCCGGCCTGTGTACTGTGAGTCATGTGCGAATCCTTGCCTCCGGGCCAAACATATTAATATTCGGGGAGGGGGGCAGGTGGCCCCCCTTTTTGAGGAGCCTAAATGGGTTCCAGGAACCGCATACCCTGGGACCACACAGAAATTATTGGGGAGAGGGTGCGTGCACCCCTCCCTGAGCCTTAGGAGGCCCTCGGGACCCCATCTCCAGGGACCAAACATATTTATATTGGGAGAGGGGGGCACATGGACCCTCCCTGAGCCCAAATGGGGCAGGAGGTGGGGAGCCAGCAGGGTCCGCGGGGGCCTTCAGGATTCCACCACAGTCCCTAATGAAATGCCCAGGGCACGGGGATGGGGTCCCCGGCAGCAATTTTGGCCCAGGAAGGTGGGCTGCGCAGGCCCCCCTCCCCATTTTTAAACTGTAGCTCATGCCCCTGTCTGTCATTTAATATGTCATCAGTGATGTCACTGACCATGTCATGAGTGATGTAATATGTGAGGTCACAAACAGCGCATTGTGGGGGCACGAGTTATAGTTAACTAGGCTAACTATGACTGCTGAAATTTCTATGGTCTTGTACAAGTGAACCCTGAGCCCAACTAAAATGTTTCTGTAACCATTCGTTTTTCAGTGAATTTCTAAGAGTTTTTGTCTTCCATATTCCTAACCATAATGTCACTGTAACCTTTGTTTTTTTTTGGTGAATATATAGTACACCAAACAAAGAGTTTGGTATATATATAAAACATATTTAAATTTCCAACTAAACCACATTCACTGGATGATGTCATCAGTGATGTCATCAGTGATGTCATTTGAGATGTCATCAGTGATGTCACTGACCATGTCATGAATGATGCAATATGTGACTGTGAGAAAGTGGCTCTGTATATACTGTTCCCAAATAGGTACAGGGTGTACAGAGTCCACAGTCCCCAGAGGTTTGGCAGAGGCTAAAGTTAGATATAACCTTACTCTCTAAAGTGGTAGCTTGGTCGAGCAGTAAGGCAGTATCAGAGGACAGTGTAAAGCATTTGTTGTACACACTCAGTCAGCAAATGGTCTCACACACTCAATAACTGAACTCTAGGCCAATGGTTTATATATAAAAAATATATGCTTGTTTTATTTTAGAACCAACAATTGAAATTAAACTATACTTTCTCAGAATGAGATGCTTTATATAAATACTTTTGCAATATGCAATTGACTTTTGTAAACAGTTACAAGTGGTTGCAATAGGCAACACTATTTTAAACACAATAATGCATTGAGTTCAATGGAAGTTTCAAGTTATTTGCCACAGATTACTTTTAGGATTACTTTTGGAATTCCAGGACAGGATCCTAGATTCAGTCCTGGGTCAGTACTTAGAATCAAGTGATGAAAGTCGACTTAATTACTGTGATGATTTTTAGACAATATTTTGCTATTTTAAAAGGTGACACATAAAATATTTCATAGAAAACAGTCAATGATTCCCTATGGAAGAAAATTCAAGTTGCAGGTATAGTATGTTCTCGTTACTTTTGTAATCCAATACTGGGTACCTAGACTCAGTACTGGGACCTTTATCCAAAACAGGTAAGCAATTACGTTTTCAGAAGTTATACGATTTTTAAAGAATATTTAAACTTTGCAGAAATTGACACTTAGAAGAAATTTCACAGAAAAACAGTCAATGATTTCCTATGGGAGAAAATTGTACTGGTAAGTACAGTTGTAAGTATTTTTCAGAGTCAGTGCTGGGCACCAAGATCCAGCACTGGGAGCTCACCTAAGAGCAGGTGAGTATTTTCATTTTCGTTACTCGGCTGATTTTTGGTGAATATTTTAAGATTTGAAAAGTCCACACTTAGAAGAAATTTCAGGAAAAAGCCAGTCAATGTTACCCTAGGAAGAAAATTGAGTTATCGGTTTAAAGGTAAGTACTCGACTGGCAGAGTTGAGGTTCTGGGCATAGACTCAGGGGTCCCCCAGGGTCAGGTAGGTACAGTTGGTTCACCCCAAGCGGCACTAGGGCAGCCGGGTGCAGAGAGAGTTAGGCCCAATGTTATCCTATGAGGGATAGGGGGGGCTTGGTTGGTGGCTGCTGACTAGCAGGCCACGCGGCTGTGGGAGCTGGGCTCCTGGTCACTTACTCAGGGCAAGTGGGGAAGTAGATAGGTGTAGAGGTTGCACTGCCAGGGCCACTCGGGCGGCTGGGTGCAGGGTGCTTTTGAGCCTTCGGGCGCTCAATTGATTTCAATAGGAAATCTCCGGTTTAGAAAAAGACTGCAAGCTCGGGGACGAGGATTCTTCAGGTGCCACCACCACTTCGAGAGGTAAGTTGGGTAGTTGGAGGATAGGTAGGTAACCCGGGATTGGGCACAGG
This sequence comes from Triturus cristatus, assembly GCF_964204655.1. NCBI lineage: Eukaryota > Metazoa > Chordata > Amphibia > Caudata > Salamandridae > Triturus > Triturus cristatus. The sequence continues at coordinate 1,303,183,372 of NC_140579.1, forward strand.
GGGCCGCTGGGCGCCGGGTGCAGGGGTGCCTTTTGGTGTCGGGAAATCTTACTCTCTGTTGATCGCGGTTGGGGGGGCACCTTGTTCTGAGGCTGCAGGCTTCTTCAGGAGTGTCGAGGGAGGTCCTATGGTGCCGGACTCAGGGCCACAGTCGCCGTGGGGTCGTCCTCGTGGTCTTTGTTCACTCCGGCACAGGCCAGGCTTGGCTGGTGCAGAGTGTGCTGGGTTCGCGGTTCCGGGCTGCTGCCAGGGATTAGAAGTAGATTTTGAGTAGAGCCTCTACTCATGGGAGTCCCAGGGGCTTAGAGTCAAAAGGTATCCAGGTCCTCTGGGGTTTGTGAGGTTGCTGGCCACAAGAGATGCCGGGTTGGAGCAGGAGCAGCTTCGAGGGTCGTCAGGCCGGTCGGGCTGGGGCCAAAGCAGTTGGTGTCTTCCTCTTCTTAGCAGCTGCAGGGCAGGTCTTCTTTCTTCTAGCTCTTCTTCGGATTTTGGAAACTGGAATCTGGGGAAGGAAGGTTCAGGGTGCCCCTAAATACTAGATTTAGGGGCGTTATAGGTAGGTGAAGGGCAGGGACCAATGGGTCCCTGTCCTGGGGTGAGTACACCCCCTATCCTGTCTCTCTCCTGTGGGAGGGGTGCAGTAGCCTAGTCCTGATTGGGTAGGGCTTCCCATCTTCAAGATGGCGAGAGCCCGGGGATGTGCTTCACCTCGCCTCCCCCACCTGAGGGGTGGGGTTGGCAGGCTGGCACATCCCCTGTCCTTATTTGGGGTTTCCGGCCAAGCTTCCTGCCAGAGTGGGGGGTTGTAGTGGCCTGGGGAAGCTCACAGAGGCGGCATGCCTTTGAAGCTTCCCCCTGCCCATCCTGGGGGAGGAGATTTAGCACCTCGCCCAGGATGTGCATTGTTGCAGGCCCAGGAGAGCAGGGGCTCTCCTACCCAGGGGTCCAGCAACATGTCTGCTGTGTGGCAGCCTAGGCAGCCTCAGAACAGACGTGGATTGTGGGTTAGGATTCAGGGGGCCTCTCTAAGATGCCCTCTGTGGTGCTTGGTACATTAAATCCCACACTGGCATCAGTGTGGATTTAATGTGCTGAGCAGTTTGATACCAAACTTCTCAGGCTTCAGTGCTGCCATTATGGTGCTGTGGAGTTCGTGTTTGACAAGCTCCCAGCACCATGTACTCTTAAATGGCAGCATTGCACTTACAGGGCCCAGGAATTGACCTGGGTACTGTAGGGGCACAGGGCTCCTGCCTCTGTGCCCACACCACTGGCATAGGGCACCCAGCTAGAGGGGTGGCTGATGTATGCCAGGGCAGTGTAGTTTGTGGGCATGGCACACAGGGATGTGTGCCATGTCGACTCTCTGTTTTGTCTTGTACCCAGACACTCAGCCTGCCAGGGCAGTGTGTGGGTGTTAGGGTACAGGGCCTCTAAGGGTGGCACAATAGAGGCCTTCCCTGGTCACAAGGCCCTGGGTAGCTAGGGTACCATTTACCAGGGGCTGACATGTGGCCAGGGTTTGCCAATTTGGTTTTGAGGTTTTTGTTTAAGGAAGGAACATAGGCCCTGGGCACCTGATTGGCAGGAGTCCAGGGCACACTCAGTCAAAGTACATTCAGCATTTCAGCAAAAAGTGGGGGGATACCATGCAAGAAAGATGGCACTTTCTCACAGTGACATCATCAGCAGTGCATTGCGGGCGCGCGAGTTATAGTTAGCAGAACTAATTATAACGGAGGAACTTCTATGGTTTTGTTCGAGTGAAATGGCCAGCTAACTATAATACCCCTGAAACCTATGTTTTTTTCTGTGAATTTCTAATGTTTTTTTAATGCTAATTTCTAACTATAACGTCTCTGAAACCTATGGTTTTTTCAGTGAATTTCAAAGCTTTTTTAAATGCTAATTTCTAACTATAACGTCTCTGAAACCTATGTTTTTTTTCAGTGAATTTCAAAGGTTTTTTAAATGCTAATTTTTAAGTGTGATAGTAGTTATACCTATTTTTTGGTACTGATTTTCGACAGTTTTTTAACTGTTTATTTATAAATATTTTATTCATTAAATAACATTATATATTTTTCTGAAAAGTGCAACAAAATTTTTTTTTTTAATTCAAACTGAAATATTGATAAATTTTCTTGTTTTCCTTTTTTTTAAATATATTTATATTATTTTCTTTAAAAAAAAAATTCAATTTTGTTTTCGGAGTCGCGCACTCAAAGCGTACACATCACGGTGAGTGCGCGCATTCTAGCCGCCATTTTAGGAAAGTCGTGATGGATTCGCGTACGGTGTGCGATGGCTGCATGTTTTTTAGTTACATCATATACATTTAATATTACGTGATGTGCGCAATTGGTATGTGACCAGTCTGCGACTCCTGCTCCCGCGCATTCGCGACACATGCGCATTACGGTACGAGATGCTTGTGCGGGTCCCGCGTGACGTCCTATACGTGCTGGGGTGCGCAGTGTGCGCGACTCCCGCAAAAAAGATTTATGTTCCAAAATGATATGTATGTGTCTTTAATATACATATTAGGGCAAGAGATTATCTAAGATATTCATAAAAATAATATATTTTTACTTATAATAGACTTATATTATTTTTAAATATATTTTCGCGAAGTTGGGTGTGTGCATCATGAGTGCAGAGACCCAGGTCAGCAGAGCTGCTGTAGAGCCAGAGAAACCAGGTCAGCAGAGCCATTGTAGAGCCAGAGAACCAGGTCAGCAGAGCTTCTCTAGAGCCTAAGAAGCAGGTCAGCAGAGCTGCTCTAGAACCAGAGACCCAGGTCAGCAGAGCTGCTCTAGAGCCAGAGACCCAGGTCAGCAGAGCTGCTCTAGAGGCCGAGAACCAGGTCAGCAGAGCTGCTGTAGAGCCAGAGAAACCAGGTCAGCAGAGCTGCTTTAGAGGGAGAGAACCAGGTCAGCAGAGCTGCTTTAGAGCCAGAGAACCAGGTCAGCAGAGCTGCTCTAGAGCCAGAGAACCAGGTCAGCAGAGCTGCTTTAGAGCCAGAGAACCAGGTCAGCAGAGCAGCTCTAGAGGCAGAGAACCAGGTCAGCAGAGATGCTTTAGAGCCAGAGAACCAGGTCAGCAGAGCTGCTCTAGAGCCAGAGAAACCAGGTCAGCAGAGCTGCTCTAGAGGCAGAGAACCAGGTCAGTAGAGCTGATTTAGAGGGAGAGAACCAGGTCAGCAGAGCTGCTTTAGAGCCAGAGAACCAGGTCAGCAGAGCTGCTCTAGAACCAGAGAACCAGGTCAGCAGAGCTGCTTTGAGCCATAGAACCAGGTCAGCAGAGCTGCTCTAGAGCCTAAGAACCGGGTCAGCAGAGCTGCTCTAGAGCCAGAGAACCAGGTCAGCAGAGCTGCTGTAGAGCCAGAGAAATCAGCCCAGCAGAGCTGCTTTAGAGCGAGAGAACCAGGTCAGCAGAGCTGCTTTAGAGGGAGAGAACCAGGTCAGCAGAGCTGCTTTAGAGCCAAGGGACCAGGTCAGCAGAGCTGCTCTAGAGCCAGAGAACCAGGTCAGCAGAACTGCTTTAGAGCCATAGAACTGGGTCAGCAGAGCTGCTTTAGAGCCAGAGAACCAGGTCAACAGAGCTGTTGTAGAGCCAGAGAACCAGGTCAGCAGATCTGCTCTAGAGCCTAAGAATTAGGTCAGCAGAGCTGCTCTAGAGCCAGAGAACAAGGTCAGCAGAGCTGCAGTAGAGCCAGAGAAACAAGGTCAGCAGAGCTGCTTAATAGGGAGAGAACCAGGTCAGCAGAGCAGCTCTAGAGAGAGAGAACCAGGTCAGTAGAGCTGCTCTAGAGCCAGAGAACCATGTCAGCAGAACTGCTTTAGAGCCAAAGAACCAGGTCAGCAGAGCTGCTTTGGAGCCAGAGAACAAGGTCAGCAGAGCTGTTGTAGAGCCAGAGAACCAGATCAGCAGTGCTGCTCTGTAGCCTAAGAATTAGGTCAGCAGAGCTGCTCTAGAGCCTGAGAACCAGGTCAGCAGACCTGCTGTAGAGCCAGAGAAACCAGGTCAGGAGAGCTGCTTTAGAAGGAGAGAACCAGGTCAGCAAAGCTGCTTTAGAGCCAGAGAACCAGGTCAGCAGAGCTGCTCTAGCTGACACTGACTGACTGACACTGACTGACTGACACTGACTCTGACTGACACTGACACTGATTGACTGAAACTGACTGACTGACAATGACTGACACTGATTGACTGACATTGACTGACTGACACTGACTGACACTGATTGACTGACACTGACTGACTGACGGACACTGATTGACTGACACTGACTGACTGACACTGACTGAGTGACTGACACTGACTCACTGTCACTGACACTGACACTGACTGACTGACACTGACTGACTGACACTGATTGACTGACACTGACTGACTGACGGACACTGATTGACTGACACTGACTGACTGACACTGACTGACTGACACTGACTGACACTGACTGACTACTATCTACTACTCTCTACTACTCTCTCTCTACTACTCACTCTCTACTACTCACTCTCTACTACTCTCTACTACTCACTCTCTACTACTCACTCTCTACTACTCTCTACTACTCACTCTCTACTACTCTCTCTACTACTCTCTCTCTACTACTCTCTACTATTCACTCTCTACTATTCACTCTCTACTACTCTCTACTACTCACTCTACTATCTACTACTCTCTACCACTTACTCTCTAATACTCTACTACTCACTCTCTACTACTCTCTACTAAACTCTCTCTACTACTCACTCTCTATTACTCTCTACTACTCACTCTCTACTACGCACTCTCTACTACTCACTCGCTACTACTGTCTACTACTCTCTCTCTACTACACTCTACTATTCACTCTCTACTTCTCACTCTCTACTACTCTCTACTATTCACTCTACTACTCTCTACTACTCTCTACCACTCACTCTCTTCTACTCTCACTCTACTACTCAATCTCTACTACTCAATCTCTACTATTCACTCTACTTCTCACTCTCTACTACTCGCTCTCTACTACTCTCTACTACTCACTCTCCACTACTCACTCTCTACTACTTGCTCTCTACTACTCTCTACTACTCACTCTCTACTACTTACTCTCTACTACTCTACTACTCTCTACTACTCTCTCTACTACTCACTCTCTACTACTCACTCTCTACTACTCACTCTCTACTACTCTACTACTCTCTACTACTCTCTCTACTACTCACTCTCTACTATTCTCTACTACTCACTCTACTACTCTCTACTACTCTCTACCACTCACTCTCTACTACTCTACTACTCACTCTCTACTACTCTCTCTCTCTACTACTCTCTCTCTACTACTCACTTTCTACTACTCTCTACTACTCTCTATTACTCACTCTCTACTACTCACTCTCTACTACTCTCTACTGCTCACGCTCCACTACTCACTCTCTACTACTCGCTCTCAACTACTCTCTACTACTCACTCTACTACTCACTCTCTACTACTCTACCACTCTCTCTTACTCTCTCTACTTCTCACTCTCTACTACTCTCTCTACTATTCACTCTCTACTACTCTCTACTACTCACTCTCTACTATACAATCTCTACTACTTGCTCTCTACTATTCGCTCTCTACTACTCTCTAGTACTCACTCTACTACTCACTCTCTACTACTCTCTACTACTCACTCTCTACTACTCTACTACTCTCTACTACTCACTCTCTACTACTCTCTACTACTCACTCTCTACTACTCTCTCTTTACTACTCTCTACTACTCACTCTCTACTACTCTCTACTACTATCTACTACTCACTCTCTCTACTACTCTCTACTACTCTCTACTACTCACTCTCTACTACACTCTCTCTCTCTACTACTCTCTACTACTCACTCTCTACTACTCTCTAATACTCTCTCTGCTACTCACTCTCTACTACTCTCTACTACTCACACTCTACTACTCTCTACTACTCACTCTACTACTCACTCTCTACTACTCACTCTCTAATACTCACTCTCTACTACTCTCTACTACTCACTCTCTACTACTCACTCTCTACTACTCACTCTACTACTCTCTACTACTCACTCTCTACTACTCACTCTCTACTACTCTCTTGTACTCTCTACTACTCACTCTCTCTACTACTCTCTACTACTCTCTACTACTCACTCTCTACTACTCACTCTACTACTCACTCTCTACTACTCACTCTCTACTACTCACTCTCTACTACTCTCTCTCTACTACTCTCTACTACTCACTCTACTACTCACTCTCTACTACTCTCCAATACTCTCTCTGCTACTCACTCTCTACTACTCTCTACTACTCACTCTCTACTACTCACTCTCTACTACTCACCCTCTACTACTCACCCTCTACTACTCACTCTCTACTACTCTCTCTCTCTACTACTCTCTACTACTCACTCTACTACTCACTCTCTACTACTCTCCAATACTCTCTCTACTACTCACTCTACTACTCTCTACTACTCACTCTCTACTACTCACTCTCTACTACTCTCTAGTACTCTCTACTACTCACTCTCTCTACTACTCTCTACTACTCTCCACTACTCACTCTCTACTACTCACTCTACTACTCACTCTCTACTACTCACTCTCTACTACTCTCTACTACTCGCTCTCTACTACTCTCTCTCTCTACTACTCTCTACTACTCACTCTACTACTCACTCTCTACTACTCTCCAATACTCTCTCTGCTACTCACTCTCTACTACTCTCTACTACTCACTCTCTACTACTCACCCTCTACTACTCACTCTCTACTACTCTCTACTACTCACTCTACTACTCACTCTCTACTACTCACGCTCTAATACTCACTCTCTACTACTCTCTACTACTCACTCTCTACTACTCACTTTACTACTTTCTACTAATCACTCTCTGCTACTCTCTCTTAACTACTCTCTACTACTCTCTACTACTCACTCTCTACTCTCTATTACTCACTCTCTACTCTCTACCTCTCTACCTCTCTCTACCTCTCTCTCTACTACTCTCTACCTCTCTACCTCTACCGCTCTACCTCTACACCTCTACCTCTACACCTCTACCTCTACACCTCTACCTCTACACCTCTCTCTACCTCTCTCTACACGCACACATATGCACATATATATATATGCATATATATGCCTATGCATTTATATATATATGTATGTGTATTACCTACTATGTATGTGTATTACTTTCTATTCCCAATAAGTCAGGCGCCGGTTGACGAATCTTCGCGAAATTTTCCAAACTTTTGGCCAGCTCCGGTCCGCTCCTATCCTGAAAGTTTCGTGGTGATTCGTCAAGCGGGTGCTGAGAAAAAAGGAGGGTCCCAAAACACATTTTCCCCAAGCAATTTCCCATAGGACCTGTTGACGCAGCTACAGCCCGAACTGCTGAACGTAATTGCACCAAATTTGGCAAAGAGGTAGTCCTCAGTTCAGACTCGTGCCTTTTGCATAATGAATGCTAATTGGCTGTCGAGTGTCTCTCTACATTCAAAACCAGAAACTGTTGGCAGCCATTTTGTGCCTCAGTAGAAGCGAGGCTGAAGGGGAATAAGTGTGTACAACATATAAAGGGGGCAGAGTGGAAATACTCTGACCCTCTAGAGCTGCTTAGGGGGTCCCAGATGGATCCCCTGGGGCCCCCTTTTTTTGTTTTTTTAAACGGCAAAATGCGCGCAGAGTGCGCGCATTGTATCGCGTTGGGTGCACGGTTCCTAACACGTTGGGTGTGCGGATCCAAGGGAAAAAAAATTGAAATTGATTTTTAAACATCAAGCTTAAGTGTTTTGTTGTTGAGTGGCTCTAAAAAGAGCCGTTTTGTTCATTGAGAGTTTTTAGTACTTATAAGTAAGTACCTATACAGAGTCTAAAGTTGTTGAGGAAGACTCTGTTTCCTTCATCAGTAAAGTGTACTCCATCTCTCCTATACATCTCTTGCATATGAAAGCGCAGATTGTTATTGAAAATGGACCCCATTCTATAGTCTCGGAGAAAAGCAGAAACAGATTTATTCACATGTTTCCTAGCTTTCTCAATTTGTGGACAAAAATGATTGGACCAGTTCCATTTCTGCCTTTGGCATATGTTAGAATACACAAAGGCAGTTTTGGGGAAAAGTGAAATCAGATCTGCAAAGGTGTCCTTCATAAGCATTTCCATACCTACCCCAGTCAAAGTGCCTAGGTCATTGCCACCACAGTGCACTAATATGAGGTCAGGGTGTTGGATATGCATGAAGGATTTGACCAATGGCATCAATTGGTGCCACTTTAACCCTCTCTGTCCAATCCATTTAATGTCTACATTTGGCAAACCTAGGTCTTTGTGAATGCCTTTGTTTTCTGCATACCTTTGGCTCCAGAAAATATAGCTGTGTCCCACAATCCACACTGAAAGCATCTTGAAGGGAGGTCTGGATGCACTCAGATGGTCTCTGTAAATGAAATGGCAGTTTGCAAAGTAAGATTTTTCTAAAATGGTGGCTAAGATGCAGTTTTGAAAAAAGACAAGAAATCATTGGTTGTTTGACAACCTTTTACACTGAAAGGTAGGGTGCATGTTTCTGTTTTTTAAACGCATGATTCTTATTGGTTAACAAAAACTGATTGAAAGGAACATTATATATGATAAGCTGATATGTTGAAAAGTCAAGCACACTTGCTGTTTTGATTAGCAACATTGAGTGCTGAACTTGTGACCTGTGTGCTCAGTACAGTGTTCCATGACCTGTTTCTATGGTAACAGGCAGAAGGCAGATTGGGGGGAGGGTTCAAAGTTATGTCATTTGGAAAGGGTTGAAATGTTTTACCAATAGAAATGTGTGTTTGCTTTTGAATTCATGTGGTAAGGAATGTGATTTGATGTTTACATGTATATGTGTGGAAAATGAGAGGGAAACTTTGCCATTCTTTGGTTTTGCTGACAGGTGCACAGTGCAGAGATTCTGTATAAGAAAATCTGGTGTGTGACTGATATACTTCTTAATCTACAAAACAACTTGAAAGGTGAGTTATTTAATTGAGAGGAGGTGTATGTGGCATATTATGATTTTAATCATACTAATGTATTTCAGCTGCTAAAGTGCAGGGAGTATTCTTTTGTCTACAATCTTATTGACAGTGTGTGTGTGCATGTAGAAAACATTTTGTGATAAGCATTTGTGTTTTTCATGTGTTTGCAGGGAGATAACTGTGCTGTTTTTATATTTTGGTACAATTAGAAATCAGTGATTCTTTATGAATTTGCAAAATGAGTCATGTTTCTACACTAAAATGTAGTACTCCTTCTAGATGAAGAAATGTGTTTTGGTATAGTGAAAGGGATAGTGTTGTTTGTCTAGAATCACACAGTGAGTCTGTGTGCATTTGGGAACCACTGTGAGAGAAGCATTTGGTAACATCATGTATTTGCTGACAGATAACTGTTTTAAAACCTGTCATGTTGTCAAGTTTTAGTAGCATTAGAAGGCAAGTTTTGCTTATGCTTTGATTAAATGAGTCAGGCTTTGACACTAAAGTGCAGTACTGAAATGTGTAGATTGTGTGCAGTCCCCTTACCCCTTCCACAGTAGCGAATGAGTTTTGATAACCTGCTAGGGATAGTGTTGCTTGTCTAGAATCACACTGTGAGTCTGTGTGCATTCGGGTAAGGATTGTGAGAGAAGCATTCGGTAACATCGTGTATTTGCTGACAGATAACTGTTTTAAAACCTGTCTTGTTGTCAAGTTTCAGTAGCATTAGAAGGCAGTTTTTGCTTATGCTTTGATTAAATGAGTCAGGCTTTGACACTAAAGTGCAGTACTGAAATGTATAGATTGTGTGCAGTCCCCTTACCCCTTCCACAGTAGTGAATGAGTTTTGGTAAACTCCTAGGGATAGTGTTGCTTGTCTAGAAGCACACTGTGAGTCTGTGTGCATTTGGGCAACCATTGTGAGAGAAGCATTTGAACCAGGCACTCTCCTTGCAGTACTCTAATCATTCAGTCAGTACCCAAGTACTCATGCACTGTGCCAGGCCTTAGCACATGGACTGCTTCAAACGCCTATACACTATGCATGCAGTCCTCTAACCACCTACACACTTGTCTTTCACAACTTCAATACCCCAGTCAGTATACATAAACTTCCAGCAAACACTCTGGTGCCGATTACGATCCGGCAAAAACCGGGTACGAACCGTCAGACGGAGGCTTTTTTCCGTCCGACTCGTACCCGGTCGTAAAACTTTACAAACATGCAAGTACGATTCGCACGGAAACACCATTTCCGTACGAGTCGTACAAAACACCGACCGACGAAAAGATACATACAAATGGGATCCGGGGAATGCGCCGACGTGACGTCGGGACGCTCTCAGGCCGCGTTTCACGACCCAGGAATTACGATTCGAACCGACAGCAGTCCGGACGTCAATATTTTTACGGCACCCAAAAAGTGCCGGAAAAGCGAAGTACGGCGCGAAACGACCAGAGTAGGTGGCCCGGTAAGCGCCGTACCCCCCCCAGCCCCCGCATGTACGCGCCGTACCACCCCCAGCCCCCGCATGTACACGCCGTACCCCCCCAGCCCCTGCATGTACGCGCCGTACCCCCCCAGCCCCCGCATGTACGTGCCGTACCCCCCCAGCCCCCGCATGTACGCGCCGTACCCCCCCGTGTATGTACACCCGAGTACGTGTCGAACCCCCCCATGTATGTACACCTGTGTACGTTCGAGTCGTACCCCCACCCGTGTATGTACACCCAAGTACGTGTCGAACCCCCCCGTGTATGTACACTCGTGTACGTGTCGAACCCCCCCGTGTATGTACACCCGTGTACGTTCGAGTCGTACCCCCACCCGTGTATGTACACCCGAGTACGTGTCGAACCCCCCCGTGTATGTACACCCATGTACGTGTCGAACCCCCCCCCGTGTATGTACACCCATGTACGTTCGAGTCGTACCCCCACCCGTGTATGTACACCCGAGTACGTGTCGAACCCCCCCGTGTATGTACACTCGTGTACGTGTCGAACCCCCCCGTGTATGTACACTCGAACGTACACGGGTGTACATACACGGGGGGGTTCGACGCATACTCGGGTGTACATACATGGGGGGGTTCGACACGTACTCGGGTGTACATACACGGGGGGTTCGACACGTACTCGGGTGTACATACACGGGGGGTACGGCGCGTACATGCGGGGGCTGGGGGGGTACGGCGCGTACATGCGGGGGCTGGGGGGGTACGGCGCGTACATGCGGGGGCTGGGGGGGTATGGCGCGTACATGCGGGGGCTGGGGGGGGTACGGCGCGTACATGCGGGGGCTGGGGGGGGTACGGCGCGTACCGGGCACCTGTTTGGACGTCTCCATGGTTGCTATTGGAGTTCGGTGCGGACGGTCTTTTAACCATACGGTTGTACATTCGGACGCCCGGGACGGATCGTGATTCCCCGGTCGGACTTCGCTTTTCACGTTTGTACGGTAAATCGTCCGAGGACGTGTCGGATACATTTTCCGACCCGAGGACGTGTGGGGAATAATTCCCAAGGCGGTTCGTATGGACTTTTTACCATGCGAATCGTGATTGCCAGTTTGTACGGCACTTGTACGATTCGTACGGTAAAAGGACCGGATACGAGTCGTACGGGAATGTTTTTTTACCGGATCGTAATTGGCACCTCTGTGTCTCCCCTTGCACTCCTCTAGTGACTCATTCAGCACCATGTACTAATCCATTCGCTGCGCCAAAACCCAAACACTTATAAATTCACCCAGGCACTCTCTTTGCAGTACTTTAATCATTCAGTCAGTATCCAAGTACTCATGGTGCGAGCCAGGCCTTACAACATGGACTGCTTTAAAACCCTTCACAGTATGCATGCAGGCTTCTAGTCACCTACACACTTGTCTTTCAGTTTTTTAATTAACTAGTCAGTATCTATATATTTGAATAAACATCCTGTCACTCATCTTTCACTCATCCAGTGACTGATTCAGTACCATGTACTATTCTCTTCACTGCGCCAAAACTGAAAATTTTAAAGTTTTACCCAGGCACTCTCCTAGCAGTAGTCTAATGATTTAGTCAGTTTCCAGGTACTCATGTTGTGAACCATGCATTACCACTTAGACTGCTTCAAATGTCTGTGCAGTATGCATGCAGTCTTCTAACATACTATACACTTTTCTTTAACAGCTTCAATTCCCCAGTCAGTATCTATGTACTTCCAGCAAACATTCTGTCACTCCCCTTGCACTGTTCCAGTGACTTATTCAGCACCATGTAGTAATGCATTCACTGTGCCAAAACTGAAACACCTATAAATTTACCCAGGTACGCTTCTTGCAATAGTCTAATCATTCAGTCAGTACCTATGTAGTAATGGAGTGAGGCAGGCCTTAGCACATGGACTGTTTCAAATGCCTATGCACTATGCATGCAGTTCTCTAACCACCTTCACACTTGTCTTTCACACCTTCAATTCCCCAGTCAGTATAGATACATTCTAGCAAACACCTTATCACTCCCGTTGCACTCCTCCACAGACCCATTCAGCACCATGTACTAATCTATTCACTGTGCCAAAACCCAAACACTTATAAATTCACCCAGGCACTCTCCTTGCAGTACTCTAATCATTCAGTCAGTACCCAAGTACTCATGCAGTGAGTCAGGCCATAGCACAAGGAGTGCTTCAAACCCCTATCCACTATGCATGCTGTCCTCTAACCACCTACACACTTGTCTTTTACACCATCAATATCCAAGTCAGTATCCATACACTTCTAGCAAATACCCTGTCACTCACCCAGTGTCTCTCCTTATAGTACTGTAATCATTCAGTCAGTTAGCATGTAGTCTTTTAGTGAGGCAGGCTTTAGGGCATGAACTGCTCCAAAGTAGTATGCACTATGCATGTAGTGTTTTAACCATTGTTACACTTGTGCTTCAGGACTATAGTTTTTTAGTCAGTATTTATATAAAATGTGTTTCTACAGTAATAGAGTAGTATAAATTTGTAAGTTATTAATATACATTTTTTGTCATTTTTGTTTACAGATACTGTTTTTCAACGTTAAAATAGAGAAATCATGCCAGAAAAAAAAAGAAAAAGAAAAGAACAGAGACAGGATTACTTGAAGAGACATCAACCACAAGTATTGAATGTACAAGATAATGTGGCTAAAAGGAAAAAATCTTCTGGTAAGATCACAAAGCAATTTATTAAAAAAATTTGTAGGACCAAACAGAATGTACAGAATGCTGGAACTACTGAGAATGCTTCAACTAAGAAAAAAATTCAAAATAAGAGGAAAAGCAAAAAAGCAAATGGTCAGTCAAAGGAGACAAAGTATGGTAAAAGAACGCAAAATCAGTATAAGGAATTACGCTAAAAAATATTTTACAAGAGAGTAGTGCATAATTTGCTGAAAGATGTGAAGAAATATAAAAAGAGAGCTCTATTTTATAAAAAGAAGAAGCATATTGAAAACATTGTTGAAAAGGCTTTTGAAGTAAAAAGGAAACTATTCATTTTAGTATTAAACAGAATTCGATCACTAGATAAACCAAACCATGTAATGAAGGCCAAAAGTAGGAGGAAAAGAGTAATTAATAAAAAAAAAATTGGTGATGTTTTTTTGGGAGAATGGAAACACAGTTCCAGTTCAGAGCCTTTTTTTAATGAAGAGAGTTATTTACAGAGTGAAAAGTTATTGTATGCGGTTGACACCAGTGGTAGAGGTTATGAGGTTAGAGATGGTTGTCCAATTGAGAAAGAGAAAATGGTTGAAAGAAATGTAGAAGAAGTGATAGCTGATGAAGTTTTAGGGAGACGTCCTAAACACCCTGTGTACACTTGGGATTGCAGTAGTATTTGCAGTGTACGACAGGAATCTATTAAAAAATTATGTCGTTTTTTACGAGCATATACTAAAAAAAGTGTTAAACAAAAGATTAAGGTGTTGCAAGGACTAGACCCTTGCAGAGTGAGAAAAAATACCTTTTTGCAAGGTCACACTCTGGCTTGTCTTTCTAGGAAAGTTTGTCAAACTGTTTTTCACCATTTCAGGATGCTGGCAGTACATCATACTCAAATGCGGAAGTTAGTGAGAAGATTGTATTATGCAAAAAATCCAGCACTAAAGTTAAATGAGTTGAACAGTGCTCTTTTGAGTGGGTCAGTATCAGATGTGAAGAAGGTTTGTGATGATATTGAGTTTTGTTACTTTGGTCCTCAGCAAGAGAGTGCAGAAACTGACACATTAGTAGAACAAAATGTTGAAGACAATGTAGAACCCGTAATTACAAAAAAATTTGAGGATGAAATCACAAAGTTTAAGGTCATTTCAGGTGAAAGACCAAATGTTTCTTGTATTTGTTGTCGGCGAAGTCAATATAAAAACTCAGACTAGGGGTGTCAATCTGTATTTAAAAAGTGAAATAGAAGATAATGATAAGTGGATGGAATTTGCAACTTATTTGTTGGTAGAGGATTGTTTTAATTTGGGATCTGAGCAGCGTATTTGCAAATATTGTTATAACAAATTAGATGAGAATAAAATGCCTGCTAGAGCTGTTCATAATAATCTAGAGTTGGTTGCTATTCCTCCAGAGCTGATAGATTTAAATACGTATGAGTCTATTCTCATTCAATGTGTTCACCCGTTTCAGGCTATTGTTCGTATGGACTAAAACAGGTAAATTACCTCCATCAGAGTTGCAACGAGGATTAAAAGGAAGAGAGGTGTATTTACCGTTAGATTTAAGGAAAAATATTGAAACTATTGGTGTAGACCATGCAGAAAATGAGCCACTAGTCATTCTAGTTAATGGTGTTCCTACTAAGAATAAGAAAATCTGGCAAGAGTTAGTGGATGTTAGAAAAGTGCAAAAGGCGTCATTGTATCTGTTAAAAAATAATGAGTACTAAAGAAATGTGTTTGTTGGAGAAGAAGAAATAGATTTAGCAGAAGATACTGAAACATTAAGTGGACAAATAGAAAAAGTGCACATGTCCAGATGTGAAGAAATCTATGAACATTACAGTGTACATCCACTTCATTCCAAAGAGGTGATGGGGAATACGATTGAGTTGTTTCAAATGAAAAAAGCAACAGGAAGTCCCATGAGTGTATGGGAAGAGAGCTTGGAAGCTCGTTGTTTCCCGCAGTTGTTTCCAACAGGAAAAGGTGAACGATATGATGAACGTCCTGTGCAGATTCCTGCATCTGAATATCGGACAACAAGATTATATGCAGAAGATCCAAGATTTCGACAATGTATCCCTTATATGTTTCTTCTTCTGTTTGAAAATGACTTGTCTGGACTTTCATATGCAGTAAATCACAATTTAAAAACTGGAATGCATCATCAAAATGTAACTGCAAAGGATTTTATGGATAAAGTGCATCAGAGAGATGATCATTTAGAATCTCAGTTGATTAATCTGATGGCATTTCAGCGTGGGACTAATGAATATTGGTACCGTCGACATGGAGAACTGAAATGCATGCTACGAAACTTGGGAACTCCTACAGGGTTTGTTACACTAAGCTGTGCTGAGTATGCTTGGGATGATTTACTGGAATTTCTTCGAGAGGCAAATTCCAATATAAAAAATATTGAAACTATTGGTGTAGACCATGCAGAAAATGAGCCACTAGTCATTCTAGTTAATGGTGTTCCTACTAAGAATAAGAAAATCTGGCAAGAGTTAGTGGATGTTAGAAAAGTGCAAAAGGATTTTACGGATAAAGTGCATCAGAGAGATGATCATTTAGAATCTCAGTTGATTAATCTGATGGCATTTCAGCGTGGGACTAATGAATATTGGTACCGTCGACATGGAGAACTGAAATGCATGCTACGAAACTTGGGAACTCCTACAGGGTTTGTTACACTAAGCTGTGCTGAGTATGCTTGGGATGATTTACTTGAATTTCTTCGAGAGGCAAATTCCAATATAAAAAATATTGAATACAAGACACCTGGAGAATTGTGCTCTTTGGATCCTGTCAATGTATGCATATATTTCAATCATAGATTTGAAGCTATGATGTCTTTCATCTGCAATAAAAAGAATCCTCCTCTTGTCGAAGTTGTGGATTTCTTTTGGAGAAAGGAGTATCAAGCAAGAGGTGCTCCTCATATACATATGTTGTTATGGATCAAGGATGCCCCCAAATTTGGAACAGATTCAGATGAAACTGTATTGTCTTTCATTGAAGATTATGCTACATGTGCTGTACCCAATAGCAGAGAAGATAAAAACTTAAAACAACAAGTCTTACGATTCCAAAGCCACAGGTGTGGAAAATACTGTTGACGAAAGTACAAGTCAAAGGATAAGTTCTATACTAAATGTTGTTTTGGATTTCCACGTCCAGTATTATCCAAAGGAAGAGTGAACAGTTTTATGTCAGCTATGCGACATACCATCACAAGAAAGTCTCCGAAAAATACCTACAACTTAAGAAGAACCGAAGAATCAAAATACATAAATGAATACAATCCAGTTATTTTATCCATGTGGAACGCTAACATGGATATTCAGTATGTTGCGGACAATTCCAGTCTGCTGCTCGATATGTAACGTCCTACATTACTAAATCAGAAAAGACTGAATTGAAAGAAATGTGGGAAGAGATTTCTCACGAGAAGACTCTAAGTAAGAAATTATACAGTTTCAATTTGAAGATGTTATCACATTGTGAAATTGGAGCATATGAATGTTCAGATCGGTTATCATCTGCAAGTCTATATTCCAAAGGTAGAAGAATCATTTGAGTGAGTCAAGGTCTTGCAGGAATGCGAAATCGGGTACTGAAATCTGTTCAAGAAATTGAATATTGAGCAGAAAAAGAACCAGAAAGTACAGATATTTTGAAAACGAATATGTTAGACACATACTACCCAAATAGAAGTCATCATCTTGAGAACATGTGTCTCTGTGATGTGCTGCAAAACTACACTTTTAAACGGAATACTACAGAGAACATCAACGATGGAAAATATGCAGTGATTGGTTCCGAAGGATGTCTGGTGAAACAAAGGAAAGGAAATTTAATTAATCACAGGAAACTGAGTTGCGACACTGCTGACAAAAGGGAATTTTACTATTTAGCCCTTTTGCAAATGTTCAAACCATGGCGTTCAGAACTGGAATTACTTGGAGATTTTCACAGCTATGAAGATTCATTTAATGCTTCTAAAGATAGCATACAATGCAGTGCTTTTGCAAATTATGTGAAAATGTTGAATGATGAAATTGATCAAGAAGCTATAATTGCAGCTGAGATTGCTAGAGACAGTTCTCAAGATAGTCAAAGTTCTGCTTTACTGAGTCAAGATACACTAGGACAACCAATTGTTGAAAATGAAGCAGCAATTACAATGAATGAGGTGGAAACAGCAATGTATCAAGCTCAAGAAGATGTAATACAGTTAGAAAACTTGGAAGAACAACTAAATGTTGAACAGAAACAAATATATCAGCAAGTGAAAGAGCAGATTGACCATGGATTACTTCATGAAAAGAGAGGGCGCTCATGTACATCATTTCAACCTATCCGAATGTATGTGAGTGGTC